>NC_053390.1:337388156-338017739 GCF_905171765.1 Bufo bufo | reverse complement strand
TTCATACGACGGGCCGTAGCCAGAATAGCATCCCGGTCTCTATAATTTAGCACTTTAAAGATAAAAGGACGTGGCGGGGCTCCAGGAGGCAGAGGACGAGTAGGAATCCTGTGCGCCCTCTCCACTGCAAAAGTCCCCGAGAGGGTAATTGGGTTCAGGATTTGTTTGATAAGGCGCTCCGTAAATTCCTCAGGGGAAGGGCCCTCTCTGGTAAGCCCATAATCCTAATATTATTTCTCCTGTTTTGATTTTCAGCGTCTTCCACTTTTGCCGCCAGGGCTTTAACTTGGTTTTGCAAAGCACGGACCACCGAATCTTCACGTTGGACCGTATCTTCCACCTCTCCCAGCCTTCTCTCCACCTCAGTTGTTCTCTCACGGATCTTATCGATATCATGCCTGAGGAGAGTTAGGTCGGCCTGTACATGGTCAATTTTGACCGTGAGTGTCGTTTGGCAGTTAGTAATGGCCGCCATGACTTTTGCAAGATCCACCTCCGGACGTTCAGCAGAAGCCCCAGCATTGTGGCCATCCGTCTGGCTCATATTGTCAAGCATCAACTTAGGAGGGATAGCAGGCCCTGAGGTGCCCGTTTTGCGGCCCATAAAATCTTCAGCAACCCACGCTTGTGGCCTAATATAAGTGTTGAACCTCTCTCTGCTGAGGATAGCGTAAACACAGTGTCCCCAACCGGCGTCACACCGCCCCAGGTAAATCTCTTTGATGATGCAGAAGAAGAAAAGGTTCTCTACCTGGAAAACGGGCTACAGAGGGAGAGGTATAGCCGTCCTCCGTGCTGCAGCCAAGATGGTGCCCGCAGCGTCAAACGCACAGGGATCGCAGGCTCACCGTCCGGCCAGGGAAGAAGTGAAGTGAACCCACCGGATTAAACCTCCGGACTCCGCTTGACCTCCGGTGCAGGTAAGTATGGCAAGGAATCCCTTTTCACCGGCTCCCCCACCGATCGATCCGGCCAGCAGGCAGGGATGGCGTCTGGTAATGTCGTCTGGTAAGTAGGCTCGGCCCCAGGGTGTTGTCCGGCAGTCGCCGCAGGACACAGGGTCAGATGAAACTTATGGGGGACAATCACAGAGACTCACTGAGGGTCTTTAGGCAAAAATTCAGAGTCCACCAGAGCAGATGGTCAGGATACAAACAGTATAGAATCGGAGCTGAAGCGACCTGCGTCCTCACTCCATGCCGGTCAGGCCACGCCCCCATCACTACCATTTTAATATTATTATTATTATACAGTCCTGATCAAAAGTTTAAGACCACTTAAAAAATGGAAAAAAAATCATATTTAGCATGGCTGGATCTTAACAAGGTTCCAAGTAGAGCTTCAACATGCAACAACATTTTTTGAGCATTCAATTTAATGAAAACAACGAATAAACGGAAACAGGCTGTTTTTCAGCTGATCAAAAGTTTAGGACCACACCTCCAAAAAAAACTAAACCCCCCCAAAACAGAAATCCAACTTACAAACATGAACTCAGTAATAAGTAGCTCCGCCGTTATTGTTGATCACTTCAAAAATTTGTTTCGGCATGCTTGATACAAGCGTTTCCATGAGGTGAGTGGGAACATTTCTCCAAGTGGTGAAGACGGCCGCACGAAGGCCATCTACTGTCTGGAACTGTTGTCTATTTTTGTAAACTTCCCTTGCCATCCATCCCCAAAGGTTCTCAATTGGATTTAGATCAGGGGAACACGCAGGAAGGGCCAAAAGAGTGATGTTATTCTCCTGGAAGAAGTCCCTTGTCCTGCGGGCATTGTGTACTGTAGTGTTGTCCTGTTGAAAAACCCAGTCGTTACCACACAGACGAGGGCCCTCAGTCATGAGGAATGTGGACATAGCCAGCGTCCTTTGACGCCCCTGCACTTCCTGAAGCTCCATTGTTCCACTGAAGGAAAAAGCACCCCAGACCATTATGGCGCCCCCTCCACTGTGGCGCGTAGAAAACATCTCTTGTGGATCTGCTTGTCATGCCAGTAACGCTGGAAACCATCAGGACGAGGTCTTTGAAGACGTTTTTTGTTTTTGAAGCCCTTCAGTCTCAGATGCCGTCTGATGGTTATGGGGCTGCAGTCAGCACCAGTAAGGGCCTTAATTTGGGTCGAGAATCGTCCAGTGTCTTGATGGACAGCCAATTGGATCCTCCGGCTCAGTGCTGGTGAAATTTTTTGGGGTCTTCCACTTTACTTTTTTGTTCCAGGACCCTCAGGATCATTTAAGAAATTCCAAATGACTGTCTTACTGCGTCCCACCTCAGCAGCGATGGCGCGCTGTGAGAGACCCTGCTTATGCAGTTCAACAACCGGACCACATTCAAAAAGGGAGAGTTTTTTTGCCTTTGCCATCACAACTTGTGACTACCTGACAGAAAATGACAATGAATCCACATCTTTGCACAGATTTGGCCTTTTAAAGGCATGTGGTCCTAAACTTTTGATCAGCTGAAAAACAGCCTGTTTCAGTTTATTCGTTGTTTTCATTAAATTGAATGCTCAAAAAATGTTTTGTCTCACTCCTATTTCTTCTTGTTGCATGTTGAAGCTCTATTTGGAACCTTGTTAAGATCCAACAATGTAAAATATGATTTTTTGGCATTTTTCAAGTGGTCTTAAACTTTTGATCAGGACTGTATCTGTTTATTTATTTATTTTTTATTATTTTTTATTATTTTGCTATTTGAATCATTTTTTGTCCCTCTAAACAAACATCTAAAATACTGAAATTACCTTCTTGTGCGACTATAATCATGTATCACTATCATAATTAGAATTATAATCATGTATCACTACTATTATTATCATCATCATTATTAACATTATTATTATCATTTTTGCCACTTAAATTATGTTGTTTCTTTTTACTCCCACCATTTTTCTGTGTGTTTTTCTGTGTGTTTTTAATCATGTATTATTATCATTATTATTTATATCTTGCTATTGGATTTACATATCATGGTTTACGAATTCATGCGGGTGCCCCAGTGGGCTACACCTTCTAACTTATACGTCCCTAGTATTGTTTATTGTACATCCACTCAAGTACTACAGTATATCTAGTTATACTAATTTTTATGTCTCCAACCATTTTTTAAGTATTGAATAATTTTTATCCCTCGCTATTATTTATTAGATTTTCTTATATATTTATTAGATTTTCTCTTTTACCCTCAGCCATACGTCACCTTTCACTAATATTATGTGTTTTTTAGACTTGAAAAAAGGAGTATATTCACTCTGAAACGCGTTGTTGCTCCAATGAGGTCGTGTATTTGCACCAAGAGGTATCATATTTGTGCACTATCCTAGTACTCCCCCCACTGCGTTCCACAAAATACGGAATGCACACTGATGTCATCCGTATTTTTTGTGGATCTGTTTTTTGCGGACCGCAAAATACATACGGTCGTGTGCAAGAGGCATTATTCAGTCAGGCTTGGAGTGGCCCACAGGAGATCATGTAAATCTCCAGGCAGGCCCCTGAGAAAGGTGGGCCCCTAGTATCCGATCCGCTGCAAAAGTAGCACATGGCAAAGTAAACTGACCACTCTACACGTAGCTAGGCAGCATACAGCACCTCAACCAATCTATGTTCATAGGTACAGAGACAGACGAACCAGCGTCGTATTTCCCCAAGAACTTGCCTTCTTGAAGTTGCTGCAGAGATCCCCATAATCAATTATCTTGTAATGTCTTGCTGCTGCCTGACGCAGTGTGGCCAGGTCAAATTTGCATGTAGCTACAGAGGGCCCCCAGAATTCATTTTTAACAGTCCGATACTGTATTGAGTTATTGTGTTGAGTCACGGCTTGTCTACACATTATTCGGATGCTGTATAGTGGCATTTTCATTTACAGAACAGTTGTAATTATTCAGTCATGGTATGATGGTATTATACAGTCACTGTATGGCAGCGTTGGTCACTGTATAGTAATATTATGAATAAAGGGATGAGCAAATTTCATATTTTAAAGTTCGTGTGCGGGTTCATGCTGTGGTATTTACTAAATTGCGTTATGGATTCCGTTACCGCGGACCATAACGCAATTCCATTACGGAATGCATAACGGAATACCTTTAGAGGCATTCCGTTATTCATTCCGTCATAATAGAAGTCTATGGCATGCATAACGGATCCATCCTGTTTACGTTTATGCTGGAGTCCTCTCTCTGAGCAACCCTGCAAGAGAAAATAGGCTGGTTTTAAATGTTGCCTTATTCTGCCAACGTCAGAACATGATTCTCCATCAGCCTGCAAGGTTATTATTGGATTATCGTGGCTGTGTCTTGTAAAGGGAGCAATACTTGTAATAAAATTATATTGAGGAATTGCTGATAAAACAGTTGCATAATACAATCATAAAATGCGTTAGAGATGCAGCTCCGTTTGGAAAAACGAATATATATTTGGTGTAGTAAGTTGTATGGAGACATCTAGCTTGACATACATTAGCAGTGTGGTCATCTTTCCGGTTCATGCCGCCTCCTGCACATACCGTATCTCATAGTGTTTCTCAGAAAACACTTCACTTGCCTCCATGTTTACTATGAAGCAGAGCAAGATTCTGAAAGGCTGAAAGGGAAATTTAATCAGAGCTTTTGTACACTATGTTTTGGTTTTTTCCATATACCCTCAAGCTGCAAACAAAACTAATACATTTTACAGATAGATTTTCAAAGTGTTAATTAATGTGACAAAAATCTTTGTGGGAACAATTAATTTCCCTAATAGTGAATATGTTTACATATATATCATACTGATAAGAAAATAATAAAGTCGCATACTGCAAAATAGTTTTCGGGAACATGGAAGGGATTTATTTATTTGATATAAAAGCTGCAGTCCTCATAATATTTTTTGTGAACTCGACAAGTCATTACCGACTTGAGAAGCACTGCATGGGGGCTGTAGTTCAACAGTAGCTGATTGTCAGGCTGCAGTCTATAATATAGTATCTAAGTACAAGTGTCAGGCACAAAAAAGATCTTGAGTTCTTTGGAGTGATGAGGTTAACCGGCTGGGGTGATGCCAGAATCTCTGCTCTCCGGATGTAATTAATTGCAACTTTGTAGGAGAGTGGACTGTGCAAGGGCATTTTATTTATTGGCAATACACTTTTCATGGTGCAAGAATGCAGACTGTGCAGCATGCCATGTAATATCTAGCTCTGGAGACACAATTCAATAATGTCTCTAACCTAAGTCTGCATAAAGCAGTCAATAATCCAGTAATTTATCCCTGGGAGCTAGGACTCTATTGCTTTTTTGCATTGCTTTTGTTAAATTGTCACTGGGTAACTTGTGGCTTTACTATTCATTTCAATGCTCATGGCTTATGGGTTAGGGGTTAATCCTTGTAATATGTAATAGTATGGTTTCTGTACTTACCAGTCTAGCTACTGACATTCTAAAGCCACCTTAAAATCTAGAAAACGAACCTTTCCTATTGTTTATGCAATGCAGACTAACAGCGGTTATTGTAGTATGTAAGTGTTAAGATATAATGTACATAATCATAATCTTTAAAGGGAATCTATCAGCAGTTTTGGCCATGAAAAACTGCTGACAGAGCTAGGTAGGGGACAAACATACTTTCTGTGGAGCTTTTATGATCAGCAGTGTGATATGAACTTATATTCTGCCTGTTACTGCTCCTCTAAACTCCAATCTAATTGCTCCTTGATTACCATCCATAGGCAGAATTTAGGTGCACCTGTAAGCCCTGCAATATATCAGCCAGCCATGGGTGGGACTCTAAGCCTCCTCTCATTGTATGTGTGGTTAGTCACACTGGAGGGAACTGGGAGCTGTTTGCTGTGAGTCGGGCCTTACACTGCTGTCATTTGCCCACTGACTCCTGGTACTACCCATACGGTACAGGTAGGTTTAGTGTTAGGTCCCGTGCCACTTGTGAAACCTTGGCGTGGTGCGCAGGCTCAGGTATGTCCTTAATATAAGGATATACTGGCTAAAGTCTCATTTTTAACATAAGTGTGAGGGTTTAGTCAGATGTTACTGTTTGCATCCACCACAGTAGTGCACCTATTCTTGTAATTATTTATTCTATATATCATTCCACATCCACACATTTTACCATCTGGTGTAGGATGTCTCTGTGGCACTTGTGGTCTGTTGCGGGCATCCTCCACTTTATGCATTTTTTGCTGGGAATCGCCCTTAGCAACAGACCACAGGTGCAGTATCTGCTCCCCTGAGTATAAATGCACAACTGCATTTGGGTATTTATGGCACTCTTCTCAGTAGGAGGGTACCTGAACTTTAGGTTATCTAAATTCTAGTAGTTGACATCAAAGGTGTCATTCTCTGTTAGACTTCGGACAACTGAATCTGATTCCTTGCTGCCTGCTCTGACCTTAGCCTGTTCTTAGATTGCCACCTTCTGCCACCTGCTCTGACTTATCTCTGTGTGTGCTAGTATGCTGCTGCCCTGACCTCAGCCTTTCTCCTGACTACATACAGTCAGGTCCATAAATATTGGGACATCGACACAATTCTAACATTTTTGGCTCTATACAACACCACAATGGATTTGAAATAAAACAAACAAGATGTGCTTTAACTGCAGACTGTCAGCTTTAATTTGAGGGTATTTACATCCAAATCAGGTGAACGGTGTAGGAATTACAACAGTTTTCATATGTGCCTCCAACTTGCTAAGGAACCAAAAGTAATGGGACAGAATAATAATCATAAATCAAACTTTCACTTTTTAATACTTGGTTGCAAATCCTTGGCAGTCAATTACAGCCTGAAGTCTGGAACGCATAGACATCACCAGACGCTGGGTTTCATCCCTGGTGATGCTTTGCCAGGCCTCTACTGCAACTGTCTTCAGTTCCTGCTTGTTCTTGGGGCATTTTCCCTTCAGTTTTGTTTTCAGCAAGTGAAATGCATGCTCAATCGGATTCAGGTCCGGTGATTGACTTGGCCATTGCATAACATTCCACTTCTTTCCATTAAAAATCTCTTTGGTTGCTGTTGCAGTATGCTTTGGGTCATTGTCCATCTGCACTGTGAAGCGCCATCCAATGAATTCTGAAGCATTTGGCTGAATATGAGCAGATAATATTGCCCGAAACACTTCAGAATTCATCCTGCTGCTTTTGTCAGCAGTCACATCATCAATAAATACAAGAGAACCAGTTCCATTGGCAGCTATACATGCCCACGCCATGACACTACCACCACCATGCTTCACTGATCAGCTGGTATGCTTAGGATCATAAGCAGTTACTTTCCTTCTCCATACTATTCTCTTCCCATCACTCTGGTACAAGTTGATCTTAGTCTCATCTGTCCATAGGATGTTGTTCCAGAACTGTGAAGGCTTTTTTAGATGTTGTTTGGCAAACTCTAATCTGGCCTTCCTGTTTTTGAGGCTCACCAATGGTTTACATCTTGTGGTGAACGCTCTGTATTCACTCTGGTGAAGTCTTCTCTTGATTGTTGACTTTGACACACATACACCTACCTCCTGGAGAGTGTTCTTGATCTGGCCAACTGTTGTGAAGGGTGTTTTCTTCACCAGGGAAATAATTCTTCGGTCATCCACCACAGTTGTTTTCCATGGTCTTCCGGATCTTTTGGTGTTGCTGAGCTCACTGGTGCGTTCCTTCTTTTTAAGAATGTTGTTTTGGCCATGCGTAATGTTTTTGCTACCTCTCTGATGGGTTTGTTTTGTTTTTTCAGCCTAATGATGGCTTGCTTCACAGATAGTGACAGCTCTTTGGATCTCAGATGAGAGTTGACAGCAACAGATTCCAAATGCAAATAGCACACTTGAAATGAACTCTGGACCTTTTATCTGCTCATTGTAATTGGGATAATGAGGGAATAACACACACCTGGCCATGGAACAGCTGAGAAGCCAATTGTCCCTTTACTTTTTGTTCCTTAACAAGTGGGAGGCACATATGCAAACTGTTGTAATTCCTACACCATTCACCTGATTTGGACGTAAATACCCTCAAATTAAAGCTGACAGTCTGCAGTTAAAGCACATCTTGTTCGTTTTTATTTCAAATCCATTGTGGTGGTGTATAGAGCCAACATTTTTACAATTGTGTTGATGTCCCAATGTTTATGGACCTGACTGTATATTGCCTGACTCCTTGGTACTTGCTTTGTTGTCTCTGATCCCCGTGGGTCAGCTGCCAACTACATCGGGGATATCCCAGTAGGTAGCAGCCTGGATGGTTCCCTTCAGTAAATTACAGATCCCTGTATAGAGGTTAAACGGTGAATACCAGGAGATCACCAGGACAACGCCCTTAGCCAAAAGCCAAAATGGTTATTGCCACAGTGGGTTCACACCCACTGCCTTAACACCCCCTTTGAGGGATTAGCACCACATACTAGTTGCCCAGTGTGAAACTGTAACCACTAAGTAAGACATAACCATCAAACTTTTTGCCCCACATGAGACCATAAAAAATCATTGTTGCAAGTTCTATGTGTCTGACTGCATTCCTTCCACCATTCTAAAGTAAGGAGCCATGTATAAGGCCAAAAGATTTTTCTGTAAGGTCTGAACCTTCACCCCCTACCCAGCATTTGAAACATACCTTCATACTTCAAGGAGGGGGAAAGGGGGATAACCATGTGTTCATAGCTCAGGATATCACATAAGCTGGAGATATACACAAGGAACATGTTCATGTAAATGCATATCAGACTGTATTACAGAGGCATTTCAGCTTGAGACAATACATTAGTACTGTATTTTTTGCTTTATAAGATACTGTTATTTTTTTCCCCTTTTGGGGGGAAAAAGGGCATGTCTTAAAAAGTGAATACCAATGAGTAATTCCATAATGAAAGCGTACACTAGTATGCAAGAGACATGGGGAACAGTGACTGTAGCGCTGCTAACGCTGGCTGTAATCACTTCTCCCTGGTCTTCTCTAGGCCCGCGCTGCACTGTCCTGACTAGGGTTGAGCGATATACCGCTGTCCACGATATAGCGCGGAATTAGGAAACGGCGATATGGCGATATTACAGTTTCCTAATAGTGTTAGGTGCGAATATTTGAATTGCAAATATTAATCATGAATATCGACACTTCGAGAATGCGCGAATATTTAGAATATAGTGATATATATTCGCAATTTTGAATATTCTAGATTTTATTTTTTTCATCAGTAACCTCCCTTCTTGCTTGTGGGCCAATGAGAAGGCTGCAATGTCTTTGTCTGAGCTTAGCAACATCCCTAGCAACCAATAGTAAGTTGCCTACCCCTTACTATATAAGAACCTCCCCAGCAGCCATTTTCAACAGTTTTTTTTAAGTTCTGAGAGAGACAGCAGTGTCATTGCTGTGCTCTGTCTTTCCACACTACATTAGATAGTTAGTTAGTTAGTTTATATATATAATACAGATATTTAGTGGGAGATAGTAAGTGTAGGTTATATCCTGATATAGTGTAGCTGTTGCAGTGCAATTTGTTAGGTAGTGTGATAGGTTCTGCTGTACATATAAACATAAAGACCGGCTAAAATATGAAGTTTCACGTATTGCGCCAAAATATTCGCATCATTAGTGCCGATTAGCACAATAGCGAATATATTGGAACACTCTAACTGCGTATAAAGCCATTTTTAATATTCTGCCATGCCAACTATTTTCTCCAGTCTCAGGAAACTTGTAGCAAAAGTGACCCACGCCTATATTTTGCGCGCATTACCCGAATATTACATTGCCGATTTCTCGCAATCAAGAAAATATTCTCGAATTCGTGAATATATGACGAATATTTGTGAAATATCGCGAATTCGAATATAGCCCCTGCCGATCATCACAATTTCCTAATAACCGTGGTATTTAATGATGTCATAGGAGCGGTCGCATATGTACTGACTGCTTCCAAAATGTCTGCATCCAGCTGCCTGCATACAGTACATGTCAGTTCGCGCAGCGGCCGCATCCTCCTTACTCCTTCTTCTCCATGACTCTGCCCACCGAAGTCTGGAAATGTCACCGGCCAACATCAGCAGCCAGTGAGGGAGGTGAAGCCAGTCTCTCTCAGGGAGTTCTGCCCCTGGCCTGCCGCTGTCCAAGGCGGGGGAAGTGCGACAACGGAGCGGGATTGAAAATATAGTAGTTGGTACTGATGAATAAAGATGTTAGTGCCTAGATCTGCTCAGGCAGCGGCCCGTGCACAGGGGAGTCCCATCAGTAGAAGCACCATACAGTATAATGTCTCCCTGTTGCTCCAAAACAGGAACAACAAGGAGACACTACTGTATACTGTATGGGGTAACAAGTAGACACTATACTGATTGGGGGGGGGGGGGTATAGTTGTTGCCCCATGCAGTATAATGTCACCTTGTGGCCTGCCTCATACAGTAAAATGTCACCTTGTCCCAAGCCGCCTCATACAGTATAATGTCACCTTGTCCCCAGCAGCCCCATACAATATAATGTATTTGTGGCCCCATGCAATATAATGTCACCTTGTGGCCCACCTCATACAGTATAATATCTCCTTGTGGCCCCCATACAGTACAATGTCACCTTGTAGCCTGCCGCCCCATACAGTATAATGTCTCCTTGTGGCCCCCATACCGTATAATGTCTCCTTGTGACCCCCATACAGTATAATGTCTCCTTGTGGCCCACCGCCCCATACAGTATAATGTCTCCTTGTAGCCTACCGCCCCATACAGTATAATCTCTCCTTGTGGGCCACTGCCCCATACAAAATAACCACATAAAAACATACCTATTTCAATCAGCAAAATGCAATGTGTAATGTTGAGAAAAATACTTTGTTCTGTTTGTATCCTCAGGCTAGAATTGAATTTTTTCATTAGCGTGAAGGCAAAAAGAGTATATTAATCATCGATTGAAGTGCCATTTAGCAGGCTGATATTGCACAGGATTTTAACAGAGCTCAAGCCTGTTTTGATTGTATTTCAGCAATCTAACTGATGTTGGGGGATGTTATTAGGAACAATATATGTATACATGGTTTTATTAAATCGATAGAAATGCAGTTCTGAAAATGAACAATTATCAGTATCATCTTACGTAAATGCATTAGCAGATAATATGTATAAACTGAACAAAGATCATAACCATTACACTATCATTTAAGCCATTTCAGGACAAGTATTATGAAAGAAGTGGATTAATGGGCAAATGTGTCAAAATCTGAACCTAGTTTCCACTTTTTGGCTGATAAAATACTGACCACAGCATTTAAGTGGTTAATAGAGATCAGAATAATTGCCGAACCTGTCAATGGGAGGACATTTGTCAAAGCACTGGGACAGCTCCCGTGGCCACATCATGACGTACATGTGTGGCACTGGGTGGTAAAGACTTGCTTCCAATGCTGTAATGTATAGTAAATGTAAGGAAGAGTTGGCAAATAGTATATTATTTTATGTTATATATAATTAAATATGAAAGTACCCATTGTTTCAGTAACATGTCTGGTATGATTGGTAAGCAACACCATAACTATTTTATATTTTTCTTCACATAGACTAAAATGAAGTACTCTACTTTTTATACTGGTATTGGAAAGATGGCAATGATTTTGAAGATGCAGTTTTTATGGAGCTGCAATGTGCTATAGCAGCCTCCACTATTCTGGGAAAACATCCCACAAGATATTGGGGTGTGCCCAGGGCCGGTGTCAGCACCCGGCATACCCGGGCAAGTTCCGGGGCCCACTGCTCCTGGGGGGGCCCACTGAGCTGCTATGAGCACTTCCATCAATGACACTGCTGTCATTTCACTTATGCAGTACCCCTCTGGTGGGCCCTCTGATAGTCACATGAGGCTAGGGTGGCCACACGTCCGGTTTTAGGCCGGACAGTCTGGTTTTCAGGCTTCCTGTCCTCCGTCCGGCGCAGTGCCTGGACGGACACAGGGATGTCCTCCTTTTCAGTAGCTCACGCTCAGACAGCAGCATTGTGCTGTCTGAGTGTGAGCTGCAGCAACTGACCGAGGCTTCTCTCACCCCCAGTCAGTCATTAGAGCCGCAGATATGGCTCCCTGTGGCTGACTGAGGGGAAGAGAAGCACCCTGGCTGTCCCTGCTCACCTTCCATTCACAAAGTTCTTACCTCTCCTCCCCAGTGTTTGGCTGGCAGTGGGGGCGTGGCTTCACTGATGTGGGTGTGTGGCTTCATGTGGTTTGGAGCCATGGTTTGGGGCATTGTGGGTGTGGTTTTGGGCATCGTGGGCATGGTGTGGTGTGGCCGGTGAGGTTCGGCTTTCTAAGGTGAAGCCAGTGTCCACCCTGCATGAGGCCGGCTGCTGCAGAGCTTCAGACACGCCCCCTCTTCACTCCTGCAGAGAAGACATGTTGCCTTACCAGCTTCAGACACTCCCCCTCTTCACAAGACGTGCTGCCTGAGGAGAGAGACCGGAGGGCTAAAGCAGAAGTGTGAACACAGTCTGTGAGTGTGCACTGTGACTGTCTCTTCTCTGTGGGACAGGAGGGGGTGGGGGTCAGGGAACTCTCCCAGCTACTGCTGGATGCTGTAGACCAGCAGCTTCAATGCTATTTAGTTGTTTTACTGCCTGATTAGGCAGTTTGCTTCCAGGAAACCTTCCCCCCCTTCATATCCTGTCCTATCTCATCCTCATGGAGCCCCTGCTGTCTCCTTTCCGCCCTCCAGGGCGCCTGTTCCACCCTCCTATCTCCTATTGCTGCCCTGCACAGACCTACTGCCCTTACTTCTTATATGAATCCCCCTCAGAGCCCCTTCCACCTACTTGCTGTGTCTACCCCTCCTGTCCATCCAGGGCTCTGGGCCCCTGTCTCACTCCTCTGTCTCTCATTATGGTGGCGTCTGAACCGCATTCACCATAAGGACCTTCTAACGTCACAGGGTCATGTGACTGTGCCCCTCACTCCGTACTGTGCCCCCTTATACCCTGCATTGTGCCCTCTTACTACACCCTGTACAGTGCCCCTAGTCATTCCCTGTACTGTGCCCCCATATACCCTTTTATCCGGTCACTGTATGGCGGTGTTATCCGGTCACTGTACAGAGGGGTTATTCGGTCACTGTATGGCGGTGGTATCCAATAACTGTATGGCCATAACAATGAACAGAGAATTGTGCATTATAAAGCATACTAACTAATCATAAATTAACAATAACAAATTGCTGAAGGCATGACAGTACCGCAATCTGCAACTTTTCTCCACTCATGCCAGGTCTCAAAAAGGTGGCGTGGACAGGGAAAGGGATACAGTATCCCTTTCCCTGTCCACGCCACCTTTTTGAGACCTGGCATGAGTGGAGAAAAGTTGCAGATTGCGGTACTGTCATGCCTTCAGCAATTTGTTATTGTTAATTTATGATTAGTTAGTATGCTTTATAATGCATAATTCTCTGTTCATTGTATAACTGCACCATCTAGTGGCCGTTTACATACAATGCAGCTCTTCACACTAGAAGTTTGACCGACTTCAGCTTCCATAACTTTTAGCCTATGAACTCTAGTGACATCATCAGCCCTGCACATAGCAGCCATTTCCTCATTCATAGCCACCGTTACAGAGGTATCCACACGGTCTGGTAGTGTCCTGATCCATTCTCTACATCTAAGCTTACGGTAGCTTCGCTGTTTTACCTTACTGATATATATCCTTGCAATAAAAACGAAGTTGGACGTTACGCCATTGTCAATTCATTGCTGGGAAAGGTTTAGCTGTCTGTCAAGCTATGTACCTTCACACATAAGGAGGACAGAACAGTAAAACAGCAACTTCTTACAAGCTGGATACGAGGATCTGCGATCCCTTAATTCCTGGCCGCAGTAAAACAGCGACTTATTACAACCTGGATACGAGGATCTGTGATTCCTTAAATTCTGGCCGCAGCAAAACAGCGGCTCTTACAAGCTGGATACGAGAAATTGCGATTCCTTAAGTCCTGGCTGCAGTAAAACAACGGCTTCTTACAAGCTGGATATGAGAAACTGCGATTCCTCAAATCCTGGCCACAGTGAGTCAGCAACCTCTAACAGGCTGGACCGCATGATACTGAACCCTGCAATGTGCTACGGTACAGCATTGTCACCACGACAGTGTCATTATGTCGACAAGAGAATCCGAACTGTTCGAGACAAGGTCTCGCATCTCAGCTAGCTCCAGAAGCTCAAAGAGATCAGTGAGCAGCTCCACTGTCGCCATTGCCCGCGCAAAAGCTGAAGCCGCCAAAATCTGCGTGACATTTGCCGAACAAGAAAGACAATTAAAAATAGAGAAAGTTCATATGGAAATGGAGAAAGCTTGTATGGAAATGGAGAAAGCTCGTATGGAAGCAGCCCTAGCTGAACAACAGGCAGCACTGGAAAAGCTAACTGTTCAAAAGGAAGCTGCAGCTGCTGTAGCAGAGGCAGAGGCTTTAGAAGAAGCCGCAAACTCCACAAGTGATAGACTCAGCAACATAATTGAGCCTGAACCTGATCATCACAATAACTCGCAACACACTTCAGATTATGTCATGCAGCATGCTGAGTCGGATGATGACCTGAAAGCTATAGGTCGTGGCTATCATCATTCAGAAATACAATCAGAAACCTAGACCTGTCTGCATGTGAAGAAGTTGATCTTCTTGTCAAATGGCTAGGAAATGAGTCGGCAGAGCATGAAAAGCGGATTAGAACCATTAATATTAACTACCCAAACACTGGGTTAAACATGATCTGGGAGAGACTTGAGGAGTGTTACGGCTCACCAGAAGTGATAGAGAATGCATTCTTCAAAAGAATTAAGCATTTTCCCAAGATCCAAAACAAAGGTTTCCTGAAGCTGAGAGAACTGAGTGATCTGCTGACAGAGGTCCAAGTTGCCAAAGCTAAAGGAGACTTACAAGGTCTGGCATTCTTAGATACTGTGCGTGGTGTACACCCCATAGTACAAAAACTACCTTACAACCTGCAATAGAAGTGGATTGCTCAAGGCTCCAGGTACAAGCAACAGCACAACGTCCCATTTCCTCCATTCTCATTCTTTGTGGACTTTGTGCACCAGCAAACAAAGACTAGGAATGATCCCATCTTTGACTTCTCGATGTTTGACACCACTTACCCCAAATCAGGTAAACCTGTCTCACTTCGTAACATGAAAGTTACACCTGTTGCAGTACACAAAACCAGTGTATCTTTTAAAGACTCCTCAAACAAAACCTACAGTACTGCAGAGACTGAGAAGATCTCAACAAAGGACCCATGCAAAGAATGTCCTCTTTATAAGAAACCACACTCATTGCTGAAATGCAGAGGATTTAGAGAAAACCTTCTCAGGGACCGCAAAACTTTCCTCAAGGAAAACCACATTTGTTACAGGTGTTGTGCATCAACCTCTCATCTTGCAAAAGACTGTACAGCGAATATCAAATGCTCGGAATGCGACAGTGAAAAGTACAATACAGCTTTACACCCTGGGCCAGCTCCATGGACTCTCATACCCTCAGACCTGGCTGTAGAGCACGGCGGGGAGGAGAGAGACACCGTACCTCCTGAAGTGACACCCCAGTGCACCCAAGTCTGTGGAGAAGGTCTTAGTAACAAATCCTGCTCCAAGATTTGTCTTATTACAGTTTATCCCATTGGTCATAAAGAGAAAGCGGTAAGGTTGTATGCCATCCTTGATGATCAAAGTAATAGATCTCTTGCTAACTTGGCTTTCTTTGATATCTTCAATATTAAAGGACACTGCTCTTCTTATTCACTTAAAACTTGCACAGGTGTGAGTGAAGAAAAAGGCAGAAGAGCTACTGGCTTCCAAATCGAATCCATAAATGGTGAAGCATCCCTGCTTCTACCTTCCTTGATAGAAGGCAATCGGATGCCAAACAACAGAGTAGAAATTCCTACACCTGAGGCAGCATTACATCTTGGACATCTTAAATCCATAGCGCATTTCATACCTGCACTCGACCCAGAGGCCCAAATAGTACTTCTAATCGGAAGAAATATCATAAGAGTCCACAAGGTGAGAAAACAAATAAACGGTCCTCACAGTTCTCCATATGCTCAGAAGCTTGACCTCGGGTCGGTCATTATAGGTGATGTCTGCCTAGGAAATGTTCACAAGCCAACCACGGTGAATTCTCTTTACATGAATACCTTAGAGAACGGACATCCTTCCCTCTTTCAGCCTTGTCCTAACAGATTCCCTGTAAGAGAGAAGCCGGCAAGTGTGCTATATCCTGACTTTACAGAAATCGAGAATCATTCTTGTGGTGGAGACCAAGACCAGTTGGGGTGCACGGTGTTCCATAGGACAAAGGAAGACCACAAGATATTTCCCTCTATTGAAGATGAGGCCTTCTTAAACATAATTAAGCAAGGATTCAAAAAGGATAAAACGAACACCTGGGTTGCACCACTGCCTTTCAAAACACAGAGATGCCATCTTCCCAACAACAGGGATCAGGCCTTTAACCCCTTAAGGACTTAGGACGTACCGGTACGGCATGTTTCCCGAGTCCTTAAGGACCCATGACGTACTGGTACGGTATGTGTTGTTCCGATCACCGGCGGGCGGTGATCGGAACCCGGTGCCTGCTCAAATCATTGAGCAGGCACCTTAGCTAAATGCGTGGGGGGGGGATCCCGTGACCCCCCCGTGTCGGCGATCCTGCGGTTTGCTGCTTTTACCTGTGCTTGCGGCGGTGATCGGGCTTGCCATCGGGTCCCCATGCGGCTGTAGGGGGGACCCGATGGCATGGAAGGCAGCGCGATGCCTAATGAAGGCATTGCGCTGCCTTCCGGTGACGAGCCTGTGAGATCCAGCCCCCTGGATCTCACAGGCCGGAAGCTGTATGAGTAATACACACAGTATTACTCATACAGCCAATGCATTCCAATACAGAAGTATTGGAATGCATTGTAAAGGATTAGACCCCCAAAAGTTCAAGTCCCAAAGTGGGACAAAAAATAAAGTGAAAAAAAAGTTGAAAAAATTAAGTTTTCCCCCCAAAAAATGAAAAGTTTAAAAATAAACAAAAACATCATTTTCCCCAAATAAAGTAAAAAAAATTGGTAAATAATAGGGGGAAAAAAAAGTATACATATTAGGTATCACCGCGTCCATATCAACTAGCTCTATAAACATATCACATGACCTAACCCCTCAGATGAACACCGTAAAAAATAAAAACTGTGCTAAATAAAAAAAAAAATTGTCACCTTACATCACAAAAAGTGCAACAGCAAGCGATCAAAAAGGCGTTTGCCCACCAAAATAGTACCAATCTAACCGTCACCTCATCCCGCAAAACATGAGCACCTAACTGAGACAATCTCCCAAAAAAAAAAAAAAAACTATGGCTCAGATTATGGAGACACTAAAACATCATTTTTTTTGTTTTAAAAAAGCTGTTCCCTTACGTCCTACCAGCAGCACAGATGGGGAGATGGGGTTAACTGCCCCCTGTGGACTGGTAGGACCGGCGGAATTTCTAATGAGCCCAAGAACCAATAAGCGATCTTCAGCTCCCTGAAAGGGAGGAGATCGCCCCCCAGCCCACCGTGTTTTTTTCTGTCCTTTGGACAGGTGGACTGGCGTGTGGCTTCCCCTTTTGGGGAGCTGAAGTGTTTTTGAATGGGGCTCTCTTGTTTTTTCTAAGAGATCACCCCTTTTTGCTTTGCCTTTTGCCTCTTGCTTTCCAGGCTTATTGCGGCGCTATAGTTTACAAAGCGTACCTCGGGGGGGGGGGGGGGGGGGGGCCCCCCTCCCCTTTTCCTCCAACGCTGGTTTTCGGAGGCACAGCTGGTACTCCGTTTGCTTTTGCCACGCTAGTGTCGGCGCCTTGGGCGCCGCCATCTTCCGGAACTGACGCGCAGGTGCGCAACGTCACTTCCGGTTTTCTCATATCTCCGACGCAGTGTTTTTTTTTCTTCTCACCGCACGGTCTTTCTATCACAGAGGGACATCCTGCACTGTCAGAGTTGTAAGGGAGATGTGTTTGTATAAAGCTGAGCCTATAATAAGGCTCCATTAGATCTCTGGGCTTAGTTCTGTGGAGATCCCGCCCAGGGGCGGAGCTTCCCCTTTTTAAACGCCCAGAACCTGTCATCCAGTCTCTGGTTGCGTTGCTCTGACAAGCTAGCACCAGAGTTCCCTGTGATTGGCATATATTTCTTTGCTATTGGGTATTTTCTTCCAGCTCTATTTTCTTCAAGTGCTGGTGGGCGTCACAGATGGTCTCTTTCCACCTCTCTGGGTGTTTGTTAGGAGTTATGACCTGTCTTTTTTCTGTTACAGTGATGGCTTCCCCTAGGGATTCGGATCAACAGCGGAAGTCCGGGGCCAAAAGAAAGCACTTTGCCTGTTACGACTGTAACACACCCTTGGACGACAACTGCCCTTACTCAAGGTGTGAAAGTTGTCGCAAACAGGCAACCATGGAACCCACGATGCAGGAGATGTTCCAGTGGACGAAGACCTACGTGGATGATTCCATAAAGGGAGTTGTGCGCCTTCTTAATGAGAGGCTACCAGGATCCTCCCAGACTCCTATGGAAGTGGCTGCACCAGTCGAGAGACCCACCCCCTGTTCGGTGGGGTCATCTTCTGATGAAGAAGAACTAACTTCTTGTTTTTTTCCTCCAGAGAAAACACAGAAGTGGCTGAAGTCCATCAGGTCGGGGGACCATGATGTTGACATGGGGGAGTCCTCCGATCCCGCCGACCGGACACAGCGTGTCTTTAGGGCGGATGAGACCCTTCTTTCTGTGATGCGCACAGAGTGGAGAAAGCCTGAAAAAGGTCCAGTCCTCACCAGGAAGTTCAAGCTTATGTACCCGATGGCTAAACCCTTGGTGGAATCGTGGGGTTCCTTTCCCAAGGTGGACATGGCGATAGCCAAGTTGTCCAGGCGCACTCTGGTCCCTGCAGACGATGGGTCTAGTCTGCAGGACCCTCTAGATCGGAGGGCAGAGTGCACCCTTAGAAGGGGTTACGCGGCGGCCGCTGCCTCCGCATCGGCATCTATTGCGGCCACTGAAGTAGCCTCCTTCCTACGCTCCAAGCTGAATCAAATTCAGACAGACGCTGACCAGAGCGTTTCCCGGGATGACATCTTGACCGCCTTCAAGTCAGTTAATCTGGCTATGGATTTTCTGTGTGATTCCACCCAGATGCAGTTAAAACTGGCAGCCAAAACAATGGCTCTGGTCTCAGCCACCCGTAGACCACTATGGCTGAAGGCGTGGAATGCGGACAACGCGTCCAGATTTAATTTATGTGGGCTCCCCTTCGAGCTGGATAGGCTGTTCGGATCCGAGTTGGATAAAATTATGGAGGGACTCTCCGATAAAAAAAGGGAAGAGTCTCCCCCAGCAGCCCTTTCGGGGACGCACCAGACAGGATCAAAAAGGCAGAGGCCGTTCGGGGCAGCAAGCTAGGCGTAGAGATTGGGGGGCGTCTCGTAGACCCTCGAGACGCCCCCGCAAACCCACCAGGGAGGCGAAACCCTCCTGACTATGGGCCTCCCCGAGGCTCTTGGTTAAGCCCTGCTGTCCCTGCCGTATCTCCTCTAGATTTTCCCATACCCCTCCCCCAGATTCCTGTGGGGGGCCGTCTCTCCCACTTCAAGCTCATTTGGGCCCAGCAGATTGCAGACCCCTGGGTTCAGGGTATAGTTTCTGCTGGTTACCGGGTAGATCTCATCTCTTCCCCCCCCAGAGAGATTCATCGCCACGCGAAACTTCGGGTCTGCCAAACAGAAGATCCTAGATTCCTACATTCAGGACTATATCTCCAAGGGAGCTCTGGAGGAGGTGCCGGCAGGGGAGAGAGGCCTAGGGATTTATTCTCCAGTATTCCTGGTTCCCAAGAAGACGGGAGATCTCCGGATGATCATCGACTTGAGATTCCTCAATCGATTTGTAAGGAAAACCAGGTTTCGAATGGAAACCATAAGGTCAGTCAGCCACATCCGCAACCCTGGGGACGTCATGGCTACTCTGGACCTCAGGGATGCTTACCTCCACATCCCGATCCATTCCGCCTCCCGGAAGTTCCTCAGGATCGCGGTCCAGATTTCAGGAGTTCGCAGGCATTTTCAGTTCGCCGCTCTTCCCTTCGGAATCTCTTCTGCCCCTCTTATCTTCACCAAGGTGGTGGTGTCGGTGGTGGCAGCTTTGAGACTTCAAGGACTGACTATTATTCCTTATCTGGACGATTGGCTTTTCATAGCCTCTTCAGTTCCGATCCTTACCCACCATCTTCAGATCGCAATCTCCTTTCTCCTCCGCCTGGGCTGGATTATCAACTGGCAGAAGTCGAATGTGAGCCCATCGACTTCAATCCATTATTTAGGATTCGTGGTCGACTCTATGGAGATGTCCCTCTAGTTGACTCTAGAAAGGAGAGCGCGGATTCAGGACCTGGCAAGGGTCCTTTATGTCCCTCGTCGAGTCTCCATCTGGACTCTCATGAAGATGCTGGGGCTCATGTCAGCGGCTGCGGACGCAGTCCCTTGGGCGCTATGGCACCTCCGTCCTCTTCAGTCGGAGGTCTTAGACTTATGGAACGGCAGCCCTGCGGGGCTAGATTCCCTGTGCTCCCTGTCCAGACAAACCCGGAATTCCCTCAGATGGTGGTTCCATCTGCCAGCAGGGAAGTCTATGACCCAACCAGTTTGGCTCATATTGACTACAGACGCGTCCCTTGTAGGCTGGGGCGCTCACCTAGACGGATCCCCAGTGCAGGGATCTTGGTCTTCTCTGGAGCGGCGTCTCTCTTCCAATCTTCGCGAGATGCGAGCTATCCAGCTAGCCCTCCTTCACTTCGCCCCTCAGATCCGGGGCAAAGCAGTGAAAGTCCAGTCAGACAATATGACTGCGGTTCTCTACATAAACAAGCAGGGAGGCACAAGATCATTGCCCCTTCTGTCAGAGATCGGGGTAATTCTTCGGTGGGCAGAGATGAACCTTTCCCATCTATCTGCCACTCATATTTGAGGCTCCCTCAATATGATTGCGGACCGCTTAAGTCGAGGATTACCGACCATGGAGTGGTCTCTGCATCCGGAGATCTTCAGGCAGCTAGTTCACAGATGGGGTATGCCAGAGGTGGATCTCATGGTGACCAGGTTCAACGCCAAGGTGCTGAGGTTCTGTTCCCTGTACAGGGAAGACGACCCCCTGGCGATAGATGCTCTGTCGATACCGTGGAGGTCAGGCTGGCTTACATCTTCCCTCCGTTTTCCATGATACCGAGGGTATTGATGAAAATCCGGCAGGATCAGGCCTCGGTAATAGCCATCATACCGTTTTGGCCCAGGAGATCCTGGTTTACCCAGCTCATTCAGATGAGTCGCGGACAATATTGGAGACTCCCCCCGGAGCAGACCCTGGTGTCGTGGGACACTCACCTCTGCCCAGATCTGCACAGATTCAACCTGACAGCCTAGAGGTTGATCAGTCCCTTCCCAACACAGAGGGGCTTTCCGAGTCGGTCCTGAGAACTGAGCCTACTCCAGAATCATGAGAATCTTTGTGTCATGGTGTGATTCCAAACAGGTGGCGTCTGCAGATCCGCCCCTTCCTGCGATATTGCAATTCCTTCAAGATGGATTAGATCAGTGTTTCCCAACCAGTGTGCCTCCAGCTGTTGCAAAACTACAACTCCCAGCATGCCCGCACAGCCAAAGGCTGTCCGGGCATGCTGGGAGTTGTAGTTTTGCAACAGCTGGAGGCACACTGGTTGGGAAACACTGGATTAGATAAAGGTCTTTCTCCAGCTACCTTGAGAGTACAGATATGTGCCATCTTGGCCTGCCACATTCTCGGGACCCACTCATCAAACGCTTCCTGAAGGGAGCTGAAAGACTAAAGCCTACTATACTGAAACCTATTCCCCAGTGGGATCTTTCAGTAGTGCTCAGGGGTTTAGCATCTCCCCCCTTCGAGCCATTGGAGGAGGTGGAATTTAGATTTTTGACCTTAAAGGTGGTTTTTCTTCTGGCTGTAGCTTCAGCCAAAAAGATCTCTGAACTACAGGCTTTTTCTGCAATTCACCCTTACATCATCTTCTTGCAGGACAGAGTACTCCTGAAGTTTTTACCCTACTTCAGGCCTAAGGTTCCAACCTTCCAAAATATTAACCAGGTAACCTCTTTACCAGTTTTGTTTTCAGCCTCCTCCTTTGATACTCCAGCCAGACACCCGCTGGATATTTCGAGGTGCCTCCAGGTCTATGTGGATAGATCCAGAGAGTTCAGGATAGATGAGAATCTCCTCATCCTGTTTGCCGGTAAGTCTAAAGGCCGTAAAGCGTCTAAAGCTACCATTAGTCGCTGTATCAAGGAAGCCATTATGGAGGCTTTCGTCTCCCAATCTCTAGATCCTCCGGAGTTTGTGAGGGCCCATTCTACTAGGGCTGTCTCCACCTCTGTTGCGGAGAGAAGTCTTCTCCCCTTAGAGTTGATCTGTAAGGCGGCTTCCTGGAGCTCTGAGTCAACCTTCATCTCCCATTATAGGATAGATGCTAGAGTGGCAGAGTTTTCGGCTTTTGGGCAGACAGTTCTTACTTCTGCCAGGCATGAGGACCCTCCCTAGGGGATTCTTCTTGCTATCTCCCCATCTGTGCTGCTGGTAGGACGTAAGGGAATCGTTAATTTCTAACGATAATTTATTTTCCCTTAGTCCTAACAGCAGCACACAAATATCCCACCCTAGATACATTATGCTTGTTAAAGACACGGTTGGCTGGGGGGCGATCTCCTCCCTTTCAGGGAGCTGAAGATCGCTTATTGGTTCTTGGGCTCATTAAAAATTTCGCCGGTCCTACCAGTCCACAGGGGGCAGTTAACCCCATCTCCCCATCTGTGCTGCTGTTAGGACTAAGGGAAAACAAATTATCGTTAGAAATTAACGATTATTGTGTAAAACTTACATAAATAAAAAAAAGTATACATATTTTGTATCGCCGCGTTCACATCGATCGGCTCTATAAAAATATCACATGACCTAACCCCTCAGATGATCACCATAAAAAATAAAAACTGTGCTAAATAAACCATTTTTTGTCACCTTACATCACAAAAAGAGTAATAGCAAGCGATCAAAAAGTCATATGCACCCCGAAATAGTGCCAATCAAACCGTCATCTCATCCCACAAAAAAATTAGACCCTACCTAAGATAATCGCCCAAAAACTAAAAAAAAATATGGCTCTCATAATATGGAGACACTAAAACATCATTTTTTTTGTTTCAAAATAGCTGTTATTGTGTAAAACTTACATAAATAAAAAAAGTATACATATTAGGTATCGCCGCGTCCATATCGACCGGCTCTATAAAAATATCACAAGACCTAACCCCTCAGATGAATACTGTAAAAAATGTAAAATAAAAACTGTGCTAAATAAACCATTTTTTGTCACCTTACATCACAAAAAGTGTAATAGCAAGCGATCAAAAAGTCACACGCACCCCAAAATAGTGCCAATAAAACCGTCATCTCATCCCGCAAAAATCATACCCTACCCAAGGTAATCGCCCAAAAACTGAAAAAATTATGGCTCTCAGACAATGGAAACACTAAAACATGATTTTTTTGCTTCAAAAATGAAATCATTGTGTAAAACTTACATAAATAAAAAAAGTATACATATTAAGTATCGCCGCATCCGTGACAACCTGGTCTATAAAAATATCACATGATCTAACCTGTCAGATGAATGTTGTAAATAACAAAAACAGCTATTTCTTGTTATCTTGCCTCACAAAAAGTGTAATATAGAGCAACCAAAAATCATATGTACCCTAAACTAGTACCAACAATACTGCCACCCTATCTCGTAGTATCTAAAATGGGGCCACTTTTTTGGAGTTTCTACTCTAGGAGAGCATCAGGGGGACTTCAAATGGGACATGGTGTCAAAAAAACCAGTCCAGCAAAATCTGCCTTCCAAAAACCGTATGGCATTCCTTTCCTTCTGGGCCATAAATATTGAGTTTGGTTTGGCTATTAACCCTTGCTTTGTAACTGGAAAAAAATTATTAAAATGGAAAATCTGCCAAAAAAGTGAAATTTTTAAATTGTATCTCTATTTTCCATTAATTCTTGTGGAACACCTAAAGGGTTAACAAAGTTTGTAAAATCTGTTTTGAATACCTTGAGGGGTGTAGTTTCTTAGATGGGGTCACTTTTATGGAGTTTCTACTCTAGGGGTGCATCAGGGGGGCTTCAAATGGGACATGGTGTCAAAAAAAACCAGTCCAGCAAAACCTGCCTTCCAAAAACCGTATGGCATTCCTTTCCTTCTGCGCCCTGCCGTGTGCCCGTACAGCGGTTTACGACCACATATGGGGTGTTTCTGTAAACTACAGAATCTGGGCCATAAATATTGAGTTTGGTTTGGCTATTAACCCTTGCTTTGTAACTGGAAAAAAATTATTAAAATGGAAAATCTGCCAAAAAAGTGAAATTTTGAAATTGTATCTCTATTTTCCATTAATTCTTGTGGAACACCTAAAGGGTTAACAAAGTTTGTAAAATCAGTTTTGAATACCTTGAGGGGTGTAGTTTATAGAATGGGGTCATTTTTGGGTGGTTTCGGGGGGCGTGGAGATGGCTGCTTGGTGAGAGAGCTCCCGTTCACCATCCCTGCTAAGCGACCTAAAGCATCTTGGCAAACGAGGAATTGTGCTGGCAACACGTCTCTTACCTTAATAGTGACATAATGACCAGAAAGAAAGCCTCCCGTCCGGGTCTCCGACGCCTTACAGACTTCTTTTCAGCGCAGGAGTCTGATGGCAGCTTCCCGCCACTATGCGCGGCCTCATCACCATCGCTGCAGGAGGCCGAGAACAGCTCGTTACCTATTTCCAGGGGAATTTCTCCTCGTTCTGCATCCTTCAGCGGGGACATAGAGGGACGAAACGAGCAATCACAAGCACTGCATCTATCCAGCATAAGGGGCAAAGACTACCACAACGCTACCGGGCCTGAACAAGTGGACGCCGTGACTAATACACCGCTGGTGAGTGACATCATAGCCGGCGCTGTGGCAAGCAGTAAAAATCCTGCAGATAGGTCCCAGTCTCCTGCAGCAGCTCAGGCTACAACTAAGGTAGATGTGGTGTCAGATCCACTGCAGAACTTTGTCTGTACTGATCAAACAGTATCAGAGAATTCACTTAAAGCTATGATGACAGCTGTACATCATTCACTCATCTCGCAGCTGCAACAAGTAGCTGCCTCTATTACATCTTCCATGGATGATCTGGGCTCCAGAGTGAACCACATTGAAAATTAACCAGTTCCCACAATGATCTCATTGATGCTCATTACTCTCTGGAGGATGAAGTGGCAGGGTTGAGAGACAAAATGGCTGACCTAGAGGACAGAAACAGACGCAACAACTTAAAATTCAGGGGGATCTCAGAGAAAATACCTCCGGCTAATTTACTGCAATTCCTGGGAGACATGCTTAAAACGATATTCCCAGACAAAGATCCTCAGCTGCTCCTGATCGATAGGGCTCATCATTTGCCCAAACCTAAACATCTACCAGCTTCAGCGCCCAAAGATGTTATTGCGCGTTTTCACTTCTATTGTGTGAAAGAAGACCAGGTGTCCTATATCAGGAAAAAACGTAATTTGCCAGCTCCATTTCAGGACATTCAGATATTTGCGGACCTTTCACAAGCTACACTGCAAGCTAGAAAACAATTCTCCCCAATAACCAAAGTGCTGAGGGATCTCCAAATCCCATACAAGTGGGGATTCCCGCTGAAGCTTTTGATACATAGAGATGGGAAAATATTCGTTATTAAGAATCCTGAAGAAGGAGATTCCCTCCTGAAATCCTGGAATACTGGAAATCCTATATCGCCGGTTCCTGCAAGAAAGAATACCACCCATGTGCCCCCGGACTGGACCCCAGTGGGAGAATAATTCCAATTGTAGTACCTACGTTGTCCATTATGTCCTTCTAGCCGAATAAATCAAGGCCGAACTGTTGATCCCCGATTTCTCTGGTCTTGGTTTCCCGTAACTTTTTTAAGAACAGATCTATTCGGTTTTGTTTACCTAGCCTATGCTTATTTCACAGGCTGAAATTTTTTCTCATGTTTGATTTTTACGTTCTTTATGCTTTTTGTCTTTTCGATGGTCAAATGCAATACCCTCAACATTACAGACACGACAAGTAAGGATTCTAATATGTATTCAGCTTTCAGGTAATTTTCATTTTTCTGGCAGTTAAGGTAATGTCTATTAATGCCAAAGGGTTGAATTCCCCCTATAAGAGATCCTCACTTTGGAAGGACGTTTGCTCCTCGCAGACAGATATATTGTGTCCAGGAAACACATTTTGTGCACAACAAACACCCAGAGTTATCTCGTAAAGGTTTCTCTACTGTTTTACTAGCCAACTCGAATAAGAAAAAAGCGGGAGTGGCTATCGCAATAAAGGACTCCCTAGGCTTCCAGGTAGAGAAAGTGTCAATTGATGAGGGAGGTCGTTATATCATTTTGGTAGGCTTAGTGGGTTCCGTTGCACTGACCCTGGTCAATATCTATGCCCCCAACAAATCCCCTAAAAGATTCTTAAACAAAATCTTGAGGAAAACACGTAATATCCAAAAGGGGTATCTATTGTTATGTGGGGATTTTAATATTGTTCCAGATAGGCACTTGGACTCAACAGGTTCTAGAAGAACAACGGCCCCGGCCTTAGGACGTTGGATGAGAGATAACCAACTTTATGATATCTTTCGCTGTCTAAACGCAAATTCAAAAGAATATAGCTTTTATTCTGCAAGACAAAGATCGTTCTCCCGAATCGATCTGTTTCTCTCTGATAGGCCATTATTATCCAGGATTTCTAAGTCATCTGTCGGGGTCACGTCGTGGTCTGACCATGCACCAATTTCATGTTCGATATCCCGAGTCCTGTCATTTAATACACAGAAATCATGGAGGAATAATACCTTTCTCCTACGTCACCCTAAATATAAACCACTTATAGAATCCGCCATAGAGGAATATTTTTCTCTTAACAACACAGAAAACAGTAATACTTTTACCCTTTGGCAAGCCCACAAAGCAACCATTAGAGGAGAATTGCTAAAACAGAGTTCACATTTCAAAAAATCTCGAGAGGCCAAATTATCAACTCTTCTAGATAAGGCGGCTAGACTAGAAGAACAAGTTAGGTTAGACCCATCCTTAAGTCTCCACAAGAACTTAATGTCCTTGAGACATGAGATTCACTCCATCTTACAAATGGATTATGACCGCCAGATAACCTCCATGCGTCTTTCATACTATCAGTCCTTCAATAAACCGAGTAAGTTAATGGCGAGGAAATTTTTTGGGTGGTTTCTATTATGTAAGCCTCGCAAAGTGACTTCAGACCTGAACTAGTCCCAAAAAATTGGGTTTTTGAAAATTTCTAAAAAATTACAAGATTTGCTTCTAAACTTCTAAGCCTTGTAACATCCCCAAAAAATAAAATATCATTCCCAAAATGATCCAAATATGAAGTAGACATATGGGGAATGTAAAGTAATAACTATTTTTGTAGGTATTACTATGTATTATAGAAGTAGAGAAATTAAAACTTGGAAATGTGCAATTTTTTACAAATTTATTGTAAATTTGGTATTTTTTAATAAATAAAAATAATTTTTTTTGACTTCATTTTACCAGTGTCATGAAGTACAATATGTGAAGAAAAAACAATCTCAGAATGGCCTGGATAAGTCAAAGCGTTTTAAAGTTATCACCACTTAAAGTGACACTGGTCAGATTTTCAAAAAATGGTCGGGTCTTTAAGGTGAAATAGGGCTGAGTCCTTAAGGGGTTAAACGCTTCTGTTCACTCAAACACAACTTTCAGAAAAGACCAAGATCATGGAACATTTTTTCTTATTCATGAACAAGATATTGGAGAACAGTCATGCAGAAGTAGCTCCACACATAAAGGAAAAGGAAGAATGCTGGTACCTACCAATCTTTGGCGTTTACCACCCTAAGAAGCCAGGACAAATCCGAGTAGTAGTTGACTCCAGTTCACAATATGAGGGAGTCTCTCTCAATGATGTTCTTTTGACAGGACTAGACCTCAACAACACATATCTCGGTGTCCTGATCAGATTCTGTAAAGAATCCATTGCTGTAGATGCCGACATACAACAAATGTTCTATTGTTTCCTAGTTAAAGAAGAGCACAGGATCTTTTTAAGATTTTTTTGGTTCCCTACCCAAGACATCATAGAATATCGCATGAAGGTGCATGTTTTCGGCAACAGCCCATCTCCTGCAGTCGCTATTTATGGACTCAGACTCTCTGCCCAAGAAGGTGAAAAAGACTATGGGGAGGACGTTAGGAAGTTTGCTGAAAAAGACTTCTATGTAGATGATGGCTTAAAGTCACTTCCCTCACTAGAGGCTGCAATCAGTCTACTCAAAAGGACTCAAAGTATGCTTTCCTGTTCAAACCTCAGACTGCATAAGATAGCTTCAAACAGCAAGGTTGTTATGGAGGCCTTTCCTACTCAAGATCATGCCAGTGATTTGAAAGATCTAGACTTGGCGACAGACCCGATACCCATGCAGCACAGCCTAGGGCTCAGCTGGGACCTCAAGTCTGACACCTTTACCTTTCAGGTCAACCAAGAACATAAACCCAGCACACGACATGGAGTCTTATCCACCATTAACAGTCTGTATGATCCACTTGGATTTGCAGCCCCCGTGATCATCCAAGGTAAGACTCTGCTCAGAGAGTTAACCACAGATTCATGTGATTGGGATTTGCCACTTCCCTCAGAGAAAGAGGCACTATGGATAACATGGAGAGACTCTCTAACGGCATTATCTAACTTACGTATATAGAGGCCATATGCCAACTTCTCTCCTGCAGAGGTTCAGTCTAGGTAGCTGTGCATATTTTGTGATGCTTCAGTAAAAGCAATCGCTGCAGTCACTTCAAGGTCAAATCCAAATTGGCTTTGCAATGGGCAAGGCAAAGCTAGCACCAAGTCCTGAGCTTACCATACCAAAACTGGAACTTTGTGCTGCTGTTCTGGCAGTAGAACTAGCAGACCTTATCGTGTCAGAAATAGTTATAAAACTTGATAGTACAGTATTTCATACAGACAACAAAGTAGTGTTGGGCTACATTTACAATGAGACTAGGATATTTTATGTCTATGTTCATAACAGGGTTCAAAGAATTAGGAGGTCCACACAGCCTACCCAGTGGCGCTATATACCAACTGACTTCAACCCAGCAGATTATACTACAAGACCTGTTCCAGCAGCCCACCTTAAAGATACTACGTGGCTCATAGGACCACCATTTCTCTACAAACCTGTACTTGACACTCTTGAGAAAGACATATTTGAGCTGCTGGAACCAAATGTTGATGCAGAGATTCGTCCTCACGTTTCTGTACTTACCACAAGAGTTTCTAACAGAGAGCTTGGATCCAAATGATTCGACAAGTTTTCTACGTGGAAATCACTGAACAGAGCTATAGCTGGTTTGATTCACATAGCCAGATCCTTTAGAGCCACACATACAAGATCAGAACATTGCAAAGGTTGGCATTACTGTCATAAGGCCCATACAGTGAACAAGCTCACACAGGCCAGAGACGTTATAATCCGTTGTATCCAACAAGAGGTTTATGCTCAAGAATTTTAACTCCTCCGAAATCAAAACTGTGTTCCTAAAGACAGTTCCTTTAAGAGACTTGACCCCTTTATGCTAATGGACTGTTGAGAGTTTGGGGACGTATTTCGAATGCGAAACTCGAGAGTAATGAATGTAATCCCATAATACTCCCAAACAATCATATTGCATCTCTACTTGTGCAAACCCTAGCAGATGCCTTCTGGGATAAGTGGAGGAAACAATACATCTCTACACTAAATGTCCGGAATAAATGGCAAACCAACAAACCCAACATAGAGGTTGGTAATGTTGTTCTTGTTAAAGACTCTCAGTCAAGAAGAAATGACTGGCCTTTGGGACTGATAACTAAGGTGTTCCCAAGTGAAGATGGGAAGGTCAGAAAGGTGGAAGTTAAAGTCTGCAGGCAACATGAGCCTAAAATCTTCCTCAGACCCGTTACTGAACTGGTTTTGTTGCTTTCTCCAGAGGTGACTTAATGTGGTATCCTTTAGATACCAGGCGGGGAGTGTCATGCCTTCAGCAGTTTGTTATTGTTAATTTATGCATAGTTAGTATGCTTTATAATGTATAATTCTCTGTTCATTGTGTAACTGCACCATCTAGTGGCCATTTATATACACTGCAGCTCTTTACACTAGAAGTTTGACCCACTTCAGCTTCTATAACTTGTAGCCTATGAACACTAGTGACATCATCAGCCCTGCACATAGCAGCCATTTCCTCATTCACAGCCACCATTACAGAGGTATCCACACAGTCTGGTAGTGTCCTGATCCATCCTCTACATCTAAGCTTACGGTAGCATCGCTGTTTTACCTTACTGATATACTGTATATCCTTGCAATAAAGACAAAGTTGGACGTTACTCCATTATCAATTCATTGGTGGGAAAGGTTTAGCTGTCTGTCAAGCTATGTACCTTCACACATAAGGAGGACAGAACAGGTGCTAAGGACCTTTGGACCACAATCTGTGTCAGAAATATGCCTAATATAGACGTATTTCTAATAAATAAATGACTCCCTAATTGTATTATTATTCCACGGTAGGGCTAATATCTTTATAGTATATAGATTCTAGTGTATTATACTGTGCCCTGTATTTCCCAATAGATAAATGATCCTTGGGAGACACAGTCCCCACCTCTGACCACCAGGACCAGGCAACACACTGTCAGTACATGGTGGCCTCCCCTCTCTGCCCAGCTGCTCCGCTGTGTACTGGTTCTTATTCTGATACTAAGGCTGGGTTCACATCACATTTTTGCCATCCATTTAATCTATACCAAAAATGTATGCATTAATAACAGATGCCTCAGACTGATGCCATACAGTGGCGGCCCTTCACCATAGAGTTTCATTGTAAAAAATATATATATATTAATCTATGCTTTTTTTACTGGACTCTTCAGGATACAAAAACTGCACATTTGTATACATCAAACCAATAGGAAAAACGTGATGTGAACTCACTGGGGGAGAAGGGGGGGGGGGAGGCGCGGGGGACGTACTAAAATTTGCAGTTCTAGCTGCATCACTGCACAGCTCCTTCTCCCATCCAGGCCCGGCCCAGCGATAACATCATGACGTGTGTCTCACTGCTGCAGCAAGCCTGAGGAGAGAAGGAGCACAGGGAGATGAGCTGCGGTTAGTAAATGACAGGACCGCTGGCTCCCCTGCGCTCTAGCAATGATAGGTATGTGAGGGGGTCACTGGGGGTGGGGGTCATTACACTGTGAGGGCCCCTTACACAGTATAATGACCCCCAGTTCCCCCATTCAATATAATGACCCCCAGTGACCACCATTTAGTATAATGATCCCCAATGACCCTTCATTCAGTATAATGACCCCCAGAGCCCCCATTTAATATAATGACCCACAGTGACCACCATACAGTATAATGACCCCCAGTGCCCGCTAAATACAGTATAATCCCCAGTGTAGGGGCCACTGGGGGGGTCATTATTCTAAAATGGGGGGTGACTGGGGGTCATTATTCTGAATAAAGGGCCACTGTGCGGTCATTATACTGTGTGTGGGGCCACTGGTGGTCTTTATACTGTGTGGGGGGGCATTGAGGGGATCATTATGCTGTGTGAAGGGCCACTAGTGGTCATTATACTGTATAGGGGCCAGTGGGGGTCATTATACCGTGTGGGTGCCACAGGGGGACATATAAATGTAAAGTTTATCGCCCAATGGTCCACATGAACCTGGAGCCGGCCCTGGGTGTGCCTATGGGTATTTGTGCCCATTCAAACAAAAGAGCATTTGTGTCAAGCACAGCTGATAAAGGTCTGGCTCTCAGTAATCACAATGATGTTGGATGAGGTCTAGATCAGGGCTTTGAACTGGCTCCTCGAGCTCCTGCACACCAAATGTGGACCATGTCTTAGGCCTGCTTAACATGTATCAGTTGTGTCTGGCCAGCTATTTTAGGCTAGGAGCTAGACCCTTACGCTGATGTCGAAAGCTGAGACTTTAGCCAATATATTCTAGTTAGGAACATATCGGAGCCCTGCACACCTCGTCAAGGTATCTCAGTGTGGCGTGGGTCCTACCGCTAAACTACCTTGCGTGTGTGAACACAGTCTGATAGGTGCTAAGGACCGACTCACAGCCAAGCTCCTACATACCTCCATAGTGAGATCACTGACTGGAATATATTGGCTAAAGTCTCAAATTTTAACATCAGCGTGAGGGTCTAGCCAGTATGGTCAGTTGCATATTATTGTGGTACACCTTTTTTCAGTTATTTAGGTATTTTTATATTTTAATCCACACATTATTTCATCTTGTGTAGGATGTTTTTGTGGTGCATGTGGTCCGCTGCCGGCATCCTCCATTCTATGCATTTTTGCTGGGGATTGCCGTTAGCAACGGATCACATGCGGAGGAATTGCTCCCGCGATTATAAACACGCTACAGTGTTTAGGGTTGAGCAATTCCTCCCATTTAGGCCACTTTATTCAGTAATTTTTCTTCAGTTCTCATTAAGCATTTTCTAATACACTTTAGAGGGCAACTGAACCAATTTGCCGAACATACAGTACAGACCAAAAGTTTGGACACACCTTCTCATTCAAAGAGTTTTCTTTATTTTCCTGACTATAAAGGCATCAAAACTATGAATTAACACATGTGGAATTATATACATAACAAACAAGTGTGAAACAACTGAAAATATGTCATATTCTAGGTTCTTCAAAGTAGCAACCTTTTGCTTTGATTACTACTTTGCACACTCTTGGCATTCTCTTGATGAGCTTCAAGAGGTAGTCCCCTAAAATGGTCTTCCAACAGTCTTGAAGGAATTCCCAGAGATGCTTAGCACTTGTTGGCCCTTTTGCCTTCACTCTGCGGTCCAGCTCACCCCAAACCATCTCGATAGGGTTCAGGTCGGTGACTGTGGAGGCCAGGTCATCTGGCGCAGCACCCCATCACTCTCCTTCATGGTCAAATAGCCCTTACTTTCAAAGTTTTCCCAAATTTTCGGCTGACTGACTGACCTTCATTTCTTAAAGTAATGATGACCACTCGTTTTTTTACTTTACTGCTTTTTTCTTGCCATAATACAAATTCTAACAGTCTATTCAGTAGGACTATCAGCTGTGTATCCACCTGACTTCTCAACGCAACTGATGGTCCCAACCCCATTTATAAGGCAAGAAATCCCACTTATTAAACCTGACAAGGCACACCTGTGAAGTGAAAACTATTTCAGGGGACTACCTCTTGAAGCTCATCAAGAGAATGCCAAGAGTGTGCAAAGCAGTAATCAAAGCAAAAGGTGGCTACTTTGAAGAACCTAGAATATGACATATTTTCAGTTGTTTCACACTTGTTTGTTATGAATATAATTCCACATGTGTTAATTCATAGTTTTGATGCCTTCAGTGTGAATCTACAATTTTCATAGTCATGAAAATAAAGAAAACTCTTTGAATGAGAAGGTGTGTCCAAACTTTTGGTCTGTACTGTACATTATGTGAAGGGGGCCTTACCTGTGCACAGTGGTACAGCCATGTTGGAACAGGAACAAGGCTTTCCAAATGAGTGCACAAAGTAAAAAATGCACAAAGCAAAAAGCTAAATCTAAACCTACATTCTATTTGTATGCTTTAGTATAAAAAGGATTTACACATAATTTTTTTTATTTATAGAAACATAATAAAAGCACTTTAGATCCTTGGCACAACAAAATATGGCACAACAGTGACATTACCAAGAACTGGACATCCCTCCAAAATTGATGAAAAGACGAGAAGAAAACTGGTCTGGGAGGCTACCAAGAGGCCTACAGCAACATTAAAGGAGCTACATGAATATCTGGCAAGTACTGGCTGTGTGGTACATGTGACAACAATCTCTTCATATTCTTCATATGTCTGGGCTATGCGGTAGAGTGGCAAGACAAAAGCCTTTTCTTACGAAGGAAAACATCCAAGCCAGGCTACATTTTGCAAAAACACATCTGAAATCTCCCAAAAACATGTGGGAAAGGGTGTTATGGTCTGATGAAACTAAGGTTGAACTTTTTGGCCATAATTCCAAAAGATATGTTTGGCCCAAAAACAACACTGCACATCACCAAAAGAACACCATACCCACAGTGAAGCATGGTGGTGGCAGCATCATGCGTTGGGGCTGTTTTTATTCAGCTGGAACTGGGGCCTTAGTTAAGCTAGAGCGAATTATGAACAGTTCCAAATACCAGTCAATATTGGCACAAAACATTCAGGCTTCTGCTAAATTAAGATTAAAGTTTTGGAATGGCCCAGCCAGAGCCCAGACCTGAATCCGATTGAAAATCTGTGGGGTGGTCTGAAGAGGGCTGTGCACAGGAGATGTCCTCGCAATCTGACAGATTTGGAGTGTTTTTGCAAAGAAGAGTGGGCAAATCTTGCCATGTCAAAATGTGCCATGCTGATAGACTCATACCCAAAAAGACTGAGTGCTGTAATAAAATCAAAAGGCGCTTCAACAAAGTATTAGTTTAAGGGTCCATTCACACGTCCGTTTTTTCTTTCCTGATCTGTTCCGTTTTTTCAGGAACAGATCTGGACCAGATCTGGACCCATTCATTTTCAATGGGTCCTGGAAAAAATCGGACAGCACAATGTGTGCTGTCCGTTTCCGTTGTTCCGTTCCGCATGTCTGAAAAAATATAAAACATGTCCTATTCTTTTCCGCAAAAATCGGATCCTGGACCAATACAAAGTCAATGGATCCGCAAAAAACGGAAGACATTCGTATGTCATTACGTATGTCATCCGCTTTATGCGGATTCCGTTCCTGGAAATTAGGCTTCCTCCCAGTATTAAATGTGACCAGTGCGGCCCCCCTCCCTCTATATTCATTGGTGGCCAGTGCGGCAGTGCGGATTCCCAGTAAGTTTTCCACAGATCATATTTTTCACTTCGTGAAAAACTCAGATCCGACAGTATATTCTAACACAGAGGCGTTCCCATGGTGATGGGGACGCTTCTAGTTAGAATATACTGAGAACGGTGTACATGACTGCCCCCTGCTGCCTGGCAGCACCCGATCTCTTACAGGGGGCTGTGATCTGCACAATTAACCCCTCAGGTGCTGCGCCTGAGGGGTTAATTGTGCATATCATAGCCCCCTATAAGAGATCAGGGGCTGCCAGGCAGCAGGGGGCAGACCCCCCTCCCTCCCCAGTATTAAATGTGACCAGTGCGGCCTCACCTCTCCCCCCCCCCATCATTGGTGGCCAGTGCGGATTCCCAGTATTAATAAATGTGACCAGTGTGGCCTCACCTCCCCCCCCCCATCATTGGTGGCCAGTGCGAATTCCCAGTATTAATAAATGTGACCAGTGCGGCCTCACCTCTCCCCCCCCCCATCATTGGTGGCCAGTGCGGATTCCCAGTATTAATAAATGTGCCCAGTGCGGCCTCACTTCTTCCCCCCCCCCATCATTGGTGGCAGCGGAGAGTTCCGATCAGAGTCCCAGTTTAATCGCTGGGGCTCCGATCGGTTACCATGGCAGCCAAGACGCTATTGCAGTCTTGGCTGCCATGGTTACTTAGCAATAAATACAAACATTATACTTACCTGCGACTGCGAGCTGCGATGTGTGTCCGGCCGGGAGCTCCTCCTACTGGTAAGTGACAGGTCTGTGCTAAAAGCAATGTGCATCACAGACCTTTCACTTACCAGTAGGAGGAGCTCCCGGCCGGACACACATCGCAGCTCGCAGTCGCAGGTAAGTATAATGCTTGTATTTATTGCTAAGTAACCATGGCAGCCAAGACTGCAATAGCGTCTTGGCTGCCATGGTAACCGATCGGAGCCCCAGCGATTTAAACTGGGACTCCGATCGGAACTCTCCGCTGCCACCAATGATGGGGGGGGGGGGAAGAGGTGAGGCCGCACTGGGCACATTTATTAATACTGGGAATCCGCACTGGCCACCAATGATGGGGGGGGGGAGAGGTGAGGCCGCACTGGGCACATTTATTAATACTGGGAATCCGCACTGGCCACCAATGATGGGGGGGGGGGGGGAGAGGTGAGGCCGCACTGGTCACATTTATTAATACTGGGAATCCGCACTGGCCACCAATGATGGGGGGGGAAAAGAGGTGAGGCCGCACTGGTCACATCCGCACTGGCCACCAATGAATATAGAGGGGGGGGGCCGCACTAGTCACATTTAATACAGGGGAGGGAGGGGGTCTGCCCCCTCCTGCCTGGCAGCACCTGATCTCTCACAGGGGGCTATGATTCGCACAATAATTGTGCGGATCACAGCCCCCTGTAAGAGATCGGGTGCTGCCAGGCAGCAGGGGGCAGTCATGTACACAGTTCTCAGTATATTCTAACTAGAAGCGTCCCCATCACCATGGGAACGCCTCTGTGTTAGAATATACTGTCGGATTTGAGTTTTCACATGTTTCCGTTTTTTGCGGATCCGCAAAAAACGGATGACATACGAAAACATTTTCAGGAACAACGGATCCGCAAAAAACGGACCGAAAATCGGGATGTAGAAAAATACGGACGTGTGAATGTAGCCTAAGGGTGTGCACACTTATGCAACCATATTATTTCATTTTTATATTTTTTCTTCCCTCTATCTAATAGATTTCAGGTGGAAAAAGTTCTGAAATTATTTATCTTTGTCTCATTTTTTTACATCACAGAAACCTGACATTTTAACAGGGGTGTGTAGACTTTTTATATCCACTGTAGATGTATGGTGCATCAGATTCACTGTCAATAGGCAGTATAATATATAGGCACATTTTTCTAGTTCATCTGCTTTGCCATTCATGCGTCAACTGTTACATTAATGATTCAGTTACTGTACACTATAGCCAACAGACGCACGTGGGAGGCGAGTGAAGAGGGGGCATCATCATCATCGTCAGTGGGTGAGGGTGAAAGCATTTCCATGAGACAGCAGCAGGGTGGCAGCGTGCAGGTACGGGACGTTAGATTGTGTGACCCAGTCAAATATTGCAATGAATAGTGGTGCTCTGCTATCTGACAAGTCCACAGTATACCATAAGACGATCCAAGTGAAGAAAGAATAATGATAGCGGCACTCACCAAATTGCAGCAGGATTCTGCATCGGAATAGAAGTTACAGCAGGCTGGGGCGGACCAATGCGTGCAAATGCTGAGTGATCAGCTGGCGACGGCCGTTTCGTCACCTGCGCTTCTTCTGGCCTCTGACCTAGTCGCGCTACCCATGCGCTCATTTAAATGCGTCCACGTTGCCTCGGCAACCACCGACGCTAAAAACATATACCTCGTTTATTTCAAAAACGAGGTGGGGTAATAGACATAACTTTCCCTGACACTAACTATATCTATATCTATATTCACGTTCTCAATACCTATTGGTATACGTTCAGTGAGCCAATTACTAGTTCTATTCTCCTTAAGCCTGCTCCTCACCAGTTTATCTTTAATCGTGTGACACCTTTTGAAAGTGATAAGAGGTTTGTTATATGTTAAATCCTGGAGCCCCTCTTCATTTTTGAGGATGCCCCAGTTTTTAAGTTTAACCTGTTTAATAATATCTGCTAGAGGACTGTATTTAAAGGCAAATGCAAACCTATCTGCAGTGTTTTTTCTAGAATTGCTTTTCTTCTTTAATAACTCACTCTGTGTGAATTGGCCTGCTATTTCTAACGCTGCATTTAGTTCTGATTCCGGGTATCCTCTGTGTAGGAGTCTCTCCTTCAATTCTTGAGCCTGCAATGTGTACCCTGCTTCTGTGCTATTGATACGTTTCAAGCGTATAAATTGTCCATACGGGACTGCCTGTTTTACGCTACGTGGATGATAGCTGTCATAGTGAAGTAATGAATTTGTGGCAGTTGGTTTGCGAAAACCGGTGGTGACTAATGGTGTCCTCCTCAATTGTTACCCGTACGTCGAGGAAATCCAATGTGGTGCCTCCGAAGTTTACTGTGAATTTCATGTTCATCTCATTATGATGATTTAGGAACTGGACAAATTCCTCACACACCTGTTGCGAACCTTGCCATACCATAAAGACATCATCCACGTAGCGCAAAAATAACTTTATATGCCGCAAATATGGATTTGAGGTAGAACAAACATAGCGGTCCTCAAAGACTGCCAAATATAAATTGGCGAACTTGCAAGACACGGGTGTGCCCATGGCCGTACCATAGATCTGCCTGTACCAGCACCCCCCAAATGTAAACACATTATTGCTGAGTACAAAATGGAGTGCTTCCTGGACAAAGGAACAATAGATAACGCTCTTGTCTGTTTTGCTCAACACCTTGATGACAGCCTGTACACCCTCCCCATGTGGTATGCGGGTATAGAGGCTCTCCACATCAAGGGACACCAAATTAAAATCTTCCTGCCACTGGAAATTCTTCAGTGCTTCCAGGAAGGCATTGGTGTCTCGCAAATATGTAGGGGCATGAGACAAGAGCGGTCTCAAGAGCCAGTCCAGGTATTTAGATAAAGACTCGGTCACTGACCCTATCCCCGCCACAATAGGATGGCCAGAGGGTTGGGTCAGTGACTTGTGAATCTTAGGTACAAAGTACCAAGTGGGTTTTTTGGGGAATGGTGGCACAAGTCGATCCATGATACGAGCCGTAAAAAAATCAACCTCAATATAACGTATTAGCAACTCACAGAGTTGTACTTGGATAGCAGGGGTAGGATCGTTGTCAAGCTTGGAGTAGACAGAGGTATCTCCCAGCTGTCTATGTGCCTCTTGTAGGTAGTATTCCTTAGTAAGAAGTACAATATTGCCCCCCTTGTCTGCCGGTTTCACTACGACATCATCCCTGTTGGCTAACCAATTAATTGCAGACCATTCTTCCTTGGTGGTATTATTCTCCACTCTGGGGTACACCAGGGCTTTTACATCTCTTAATATTTGTTTGTGGAAGATGTCGATGCTACTCCCTGCAGGCAAGGGGGTAGAATATGTACATTCGCGGACAAGAATAGGCATTTCTATCATAGGGCTGGCCATGTGCGTTCTGCAAAATGCGGAACGCACATGGCCGGTACCTGTGTTTTGCGGGTTCGCAATTTGCAGACTGCAAAACACTTGTGGTTGTGTGAATGTACCCTAACAGCGATTCAAACGCATGTGTTTGCACTGCCATAACACGGATTAAAAGAACCTTTTTTTTCTCTATTACTTAGGGCTCATTCAGACAGTCGTATGTGTTTTGCGGTCCGCAAAACACGGATACCGGCCCGTGAGCGTCCCGCCATTTGCGGATCGCACATGGCGGTCACTCTCATAGAAAATGCCTTTCCTTGTCGGCAATTTCGCTACCTGGCCTTGTCAATCAAACTGTAGAGGGCATGTCAGTTGCAGAGACAGCAGAGTCTCTAGGTGTAACGGCAATGCCCCCATTGCTTCCTGAGATTCATTTGAATATATTAACACATCATTTTTTTCAGCAATGCAGTCACATATGAACATGAGACCAACAGATGCCTTCAGCTCCAAGTGCACATGTAACAGGTCAGTTTCATAAGGACAAATCTGCTGACAGGTGCCCTTTAATGTCAGATTCTAATAATTCTCATTAACTGTGCTCTCAATCAAGATAAACTGGTACTTTTACCAGTGATTGGAGTGAAACATGAATATTCAGTTTAAGCTTCATCCTATTGGTTAGGCTAGTTTCCCAACTGCGCCAGCTCTCCGGCAGGCTGTTCCAGCATAGAAACATAGAAACATAGAATGTGTCGGCAGATAAGAACCATTTGGCCCATCTAGTCTGCACCAATATACTGAATACTATGGATAGCCCCTGGCCCTATCTTACATGAAGGATGGTCTTATGCCTATCCCATGCATGCTTAAACTCCTTCACTGTATTTGCAGCTACCACTTCTGCAGGAAGGCTATTCCATGCATCCCTACTCTCTCAGTAAAGTAATACTTCCTGATATTACTTTTAAACCTTTGCCCCTCTAATTTAAAACTATGTCCTCTTGTAGCAGAAAAAAGTCTGCTTGAGATCTCCAGATCCGGCATTGCCGGATACTGCCGCCTGCCAACCAGACCCCATTGACTGCAATGGGGTCCTTTGGAAATCGGGGCACTACTCAGCAAATATAACGAGAATTGACCAGACAAAAACAGCTGCATGCCACGGTTTTGTCTGTGAGATTCCTGGCATTGTCTGCTGGATCAGCCAAACGCAGATATGAAACTAGCCTTACTGTATTTGATCCTTTTTTTTTTTTGGTGTTGGTCATCATTGGTTATTGCACAGTAATTCATTCGTGAGTTACTGTAGCACCTGTAACTGAGCATGCCAACCTCAAATCTCCTTATCTTTCTTTTTATCTCCAAGATTCATCTCAGGCTGTTTCCTCTTAATCATCCTTTGGATAAAACCAAGTGCCTCCAGCAGAGCTCCCATTCTGTTCTCTTTGACTTGTTTTATTTTCACTTCACTGCTTTTGTAAAAGGCATATCCGACACAATAGCTGAAGAAGGACATATGCTGTGCCATTTTTATTGACCAGAAGTTACTTTTACTTAACTTGCTTGCAACAGAATGCCCCAAGCACACATGTAAACACTGGATATTGCTATATTCTCAGCCATCCATAGTATGACAGCAGCCAACAGCATTTTAGCTTCCCAGATGGTAGATCAGGTTACCTATTATAAAGTTTATTTTATTTCTTTTTATCTTTTCTAAAAATGTACAGAGTTGATGTGTTATGAACAATACATATAAAGAAATTGGAAATTGTGTTCTCTTATTCCTTTAAGGGGTTTTCTGGGATTACTATACTTTTTAATAGAGATGGACGAACATCGGCCTGGACTATTCTCGAACGCGTGTTCGCGATCAAATGTTTGCGAACCGCATGTTTGTGGCGGGCCCTATTCACTTTAATGGCAGGTGAACCTGAAAAACCTTCAGGTCATATTTGCAGCCAGCAAACACTTACTAGAAGTATACAAATAGTCACAAAACATGGACAGTGATATACCAGAGGGGAATCATTGGCAAAAATTCAGACAAAAAATATGTATTTTAATAAGGGACCATTTTTATACGTCTTAAAGGGAAACTCTCAAAAATGTGCCCTACCTGAGCCTAGAAAATTTTTATTTTAGGCCACGGGAGTACAGGCCCCAAAAATTAGGCATTCACCTGACAGAAAAGAACTTGTGATGATGTGGCCGGAGGTACATTAGGCGGTCACTGGATAAAAATAGAACTGTCGGCCCTTACAGGCCCCAAAAATTAGGCATTCACCTGACAGAAAAGAACTTGTGATTCTGTGGCTGGAGGTACATTAGGCAGTCACTGGATAAAAATTTTACTGTAGGCCACTGAAGTACAGGGCCCAAAAATTTGGCATTCACCGGACAGAAAAGAACTTTGGCTGATGTGGCTGGAGGCACATTAGGTGTTCACTGGATAAAAATTTTACTGTAGGCCAGTACAGACTCCAAAAATCTGGCATTCACCTGACAGAAAAGAACTTTGGCTGATGTGGCTGGAGGTACATTAGGCATTCACTGTATAAAATTTTTACTGTAGGCCACTGGAGTACAGGCCCCAACAATTTGGCATTCACCTGACACAAAAGAACTTGTGATTCTGTGGCTGGAGGTACATTAGGCGGTCACTGGATAACATTTTTAATGTAGGCCACTGGAGTATAGGCCCCAAAAATTAGGCATTCACCTGACACAAAAGAACTTGTGATCCTGTGGCTTGAGGTACATACATTAGGCGGTCACTGGATAAACATAGAACTGTAGGTCACTGGAGTACAGACCCCAAAAATTAAGCATTCACCTGACACAAAAGAACTTGTGATTCTGTGGCTGGAGATACATTAGGCGGTCACTCGATAAAAATGGAACTATAGGCCATTGGAGTATAGGCCCCAAAAATTAGGCATTCACCTGACAGAAACGAACTTGTGATTCTGTGGCTGGAGGTACATTAGGCGGTCACTGGATACAAATTTTACTGTAGGCCACTGGAGTAGAGGTCCCAAAAATTAGGCATTCACCTGACACAAAAGAACTTGTGATTCTGTGGGTGGAGGTACATTAGGCGGTCACTTGATAAAAATTGCACTGTAGGCCACTGGAGTAGAGGCCCCAAAAATTAGGCATTCACCTGACAGAAAAGGCCTTTTATGCTGCTGTATATACATAAGACAAGGACCATTCTTTGTTCTGGGTGGTAGCAGATATGTGTAGGCTGGCATGAGGAAATTCAATTACACGTGGTCGTCACAGGTGTTGAATTCCTCCGAGATCCATGCCTCATTAATTTTTAGAAATGTGAGATAGTTCACACTGTTGTGAGCTAGGCGTGGCTAGGCGAGGTCAAGCCTGCACACTCAGTAGTCCAGGGGTTCCTCGCTTCTCAGATTGTCCACATCAGCCGTTAACCCAATGTAGTCAGACACCTGTCGGTCAAGGCATTCCCTGAGGCTGGATCCGGAGGGCGGCTGTCTATGGGTTAGCTGCAAGAATGATCTCATATCCGTAGTGACCAACACATCTTTAAACCGTCCTCTTCTTGCAGGCGCGGTAGGATTGGTACCCGCACCTGTTTCTCTGTGGGTGGTCCTTGCCCTTTATGCTTTTTATACGGGGGTCCCTCTGCAGACACTGGAGCATGAAGGCCCCCATTTGCACTAAATTGACAGTGGTGGAGAGCCCTGTATCCTGCTCATCGCCCAGGAGAATGTCGTCCTCGGTCTCCTCCCCCCGCTACTTATGCGTTGACAGCACAGGCTGCAGATGGCAACACTATTGTCAGCAGCTGACACTTTAAAAAAAGCCCACACTGCGGAGCCATGTGCCAGCATCCTGGAAGCGCCAAAAGTGACCATGCATAGTGGATGGCTAGCTCCAGATACATTTGCAGTCTGCTTTTTGCCTCCTGTGCCCTGTGAGCTGTGCCTGCTTTTCCTCCTTCTCCTCCCTCTCTGCTGCTCTCTCCCTCTGAACTCCGCTCCTCTTCCTCTCTTGTGGGCAGCCACATGACGTCCATTGACACGTCATCATCCTCACCTTCACCACCACTGACATTTGAGATCTCAGAGTAGGCAGCAACAGCGGGGACCTCCCTCCTTGGGCTGATCTGGGTACTGTCGTCAGACTTCAGGGTGGCGGCCATTGCTACCTCCTCTTGCTCATCCGATGTCAAGAATGGCTGTGCAATGGTAAGGTCTGGGAATGTATGAGAAAACAATTCCTGTGACTCATGTGAAGGGGCTATGGTGGTGGTCGTGGTGGTGGATTTGGGGGTGCACACAGCTAAGAGTGAGGAGGGTGCAGATACAGAGGATGAGGAGGGTGCAGAAGCGGAAGGGTAAGTGAGCCACTCAACTAACTCTGGTGCGTCCTTTGAAGTAATCGCACGCGCCTTCTCCAACTTCCTACTTAGACTCTGGCCTGTTGCACCTGCCCGACCCCTACCACCCCTGCGGAACGGCCTGCCTCTTCCTCTGCCTGTCAATTTCAAAATGACCCTGTGCCTAAGCCATATATATTAATGCCAAGAATGGCCTAGACCTATCTTGACCCAGGTATAAAGTGTGTATTAAGGTCCCCCCCCTCTTTTTTGTAAGCGATAAGTTTCTATAGAAGAGCAGTATTTGTGGAAGCAGGTATATTGCAGGCTTTAATCAATATTTGGTGGAAGCAGCTATATCTAACCCCTTAATCAGTCTTTTGTGGAAGCAGGTATAACACACCCTTAAATAATATTTTTTGGGGGGCAACTGGTATATCACACCCATTGCAATTAGTTGTTCCAATAGCATTTGTCCCTCTATATAGCTGGGGTATCGCAGCAGAACCGAACACAAGTGCTGCACAGTTCAAATACACTATATAGAAAGTATATTATAGGTATTTCACACCCCTGCCTCAATCAGTTTTTTTAGGGGTCTACAGGTATATCACATCTGTTGCAGTTAGTTGTTCTGATACCGTTTGAACCTCTATATAGCTGCGGTATCGCAGCAGAACCACACACAAGTGCTGCACAGTTCAAATGCACTATATATAAAGTATATAATAGGTATATCACACCCCTGCCTCAATAATTTTTTTTGGGGGGGGGGGGGGGGAACTGGTATATCACACCCATTGCAATTAGTTGTTCCAATAGCGTTTGTCCCTCTATATAGCTGCTGTATCACAGCAGAACCGCACACAAGTTCTGCACAGTACAAATGCACTATAATATACTTTGTTTGTTAGAAAATATATTATAAGTATATCACACCCCTCTGTATATCACACCTATCGATAGCACACCTATACCAGTCCTTAAAAGGACTTTTGTGGCCCTATTAGCTAGCGTTTAGTGTCCCTAACAGCCTGTCCCTGCTCCACAAAGCAACCTCTCCCTACACTGGCAAAATACAGAATGTAAAATGGCCAGATCAGGTTTATTTATAAGGTGGGGGTATGTCCATGTGCTGAAAGGTCTCAATTGGCTGTCCTGTCCCACCTGATGGATTTGTCTTGGGTCAAAGTTTGATGCAATGCTAAATAATATGGCACGCGCGAACATCGCCATATGTTCGCATGTTCGGCGGATCGCGAACGCTCAAAGTTCGCCGCAAACCGACCGCCGGGCGAACCGCAAGGCCATCACTACTTTTTAACAGATATGCTAATGTAGTTGCTTACCTCACATATGAAAGAACCGCAAGAGACTTGGAGTGGCTAAGGTGCTGTGGTACGGCTCGACCATGGAGTTCTCAAAATAGCACAACTTTTATTTGGATACGAGGAACACCACAGAATTATGGTTAGTACAATACAATAATCAAAACAATAGTAATTGATACTAACACTTGATACTAACCGCAAGGGCATGTGCACACTGCTCCAATCACTGTTTAGTTCACTCACGGTTTGGGTTATACCCTTTAGGTATAACTTCTTCCTATTAAGGGTGCTGGTCTTCAATGGGAGCAATGTTTCCTCAGATGTGATGGCTGGTCTCCAAGGAATCATGGATTCAGCTACTATATTGAGGTTGAGCAGTAAGATGGCGTAGAAGATAGTTTTGTTTTTTCCCACAGTACATGCATGGAGAATGTGGCTGATATGCAGGGCGTCTAAGAATAGATCCTTTATCCAGTGACTGACAGTAAAGAGGTACAAGGCTACTGTGGTCTATGACTAAAGACTGGCACTGGGCAGAGACAGGGGAACAATAGAGGGCCTTTTGGAGCCAGTGTCGACCTGTCCTATCTGTCAAATTAATAATGCCCCCATTAGTGCCCCCAGTAATAGTAATGCCCCTATTAGTTCCCCCCCATTAATAGTAATGCCTCAATTAGTGTCCCCAGAATTAATAATGCCCCATTAATGCCCCCAAGAATAGTAATGCCCCTATTAGTTCCCCCATTAATAGTAATGCCTCAATTAGTCCCCCCAGAATTAATAATGCCCCCACTAATGCTCCCAGAATTAATAGTGCCCCTATTAGTGTCCCCAGTAATAGTAATGTCCACATTAGTGCCCCCAGTAATAGTAATGCCCCCATTAGTGCCCTACAAAATTAATAATGCCCCCTTCTCTGCTTGTGCAAAAAAAATAATAATAAAAAACTCACCTCATCCATTTGATCACTGGAAGCTCAAGACTGGACCTGCGAGACATCATCACGCTGGAGTGAAGGTCCTGTCCTGAGCTTCCAGTGAGTAGTGAGTGTTCACTGCAGTGCGATCAAATGGATGAGGTTAGTTTTTTTTTCTTAACACAAGTGGGGGATGTGGCTGGAGGTAAAGGCTGTACTAATGAGCACTCCACAATGGAAACGCTTATTAGTAACAGTCCAAATATTATTGCCGGTAAAAAAAATTACCGACATTGGCAGGGGTACTAAATTACCAGACTAAATTCATAGACCATGATCAGATGAAAACACTAACCTGCACAGAAAACTGCAGCTGGTAACAGCAGTTAAAACATACTTTCATGCGGCCAAAACACAGAACAGACTCATCTTTCCATTATACATTTTCTAGGTAGATTCCACTACTGGCCTTGGCTTACAAATACTGACCAAGTACTGATAAAAAATAGTGGTTAAGTTCTCATCTATGTTGAGGGACAGATAAATGTAAAAACGGATCTATTTTAACCGTCATGTGTTTAAATTAGTTATTTTGAGAATCATTTGCCCTCAGTTTGTATTCTGTGAGGTTTTAGTTATTTTTGACTGGGCCAAAGGCTTGTCTATTGTACTTTTATTTCCACCAAAAATAGCGGAATCATGACGAAAGGAGCTTACATATATATTTTTTTAATTACCATTGAAGTCAATGAATGACAGATGGAAACAGAAGGTGTTCTGCTTTCTACCGTTATTCAATCCATTTCAATCCTCTGAGTAACAAAAAAGTTAATACGATTGAGAATGCAGCCTTAGGCCTCTTTCACACAAGCGATACGGATTTAGGAAAAAAAACTGATGGTTTTGCAAGCAACTTGAATCAGTTTTGTTTGAGATCAGGGTTTAATTTTTCCCCCCGCACAGATGCATTGAGTTTTTAATGCATTTTTCATGTACGTGAAGAAAAACTGAAGAATACCATTCTACATTCCCTAGTAACCATCAGAATTGAATCGTATTGCAACCCTATTGCATCCGGACATTTTCCGTTTTTCATGCAAGCCCCATTCACTTCTATGGAGACCGGCCTGTGTGAAAAATTCACAGACCCATTGAAATTAATGGGCTAGGATTCAGTCCGGATGCTGGAAAACTCGCTTGTGTGAAAGAGGCCTTAGCCAGATAGTTCTATATTCTTTATCATTTGTACAATTTTCTCTATATCCTGAAAGTCACTAGGCTCTAAGCCTTATATGTCTCTTGGCTATGCAGCTTTGCGCACCGAGGCATCTATACGTCATCTATACAGTGATTTTTGCAAATTGTATATAGCACTGTAGAAACATTTGATTTATGTGTTATAGCTGTCACATTTCAATCTTTTTGTGCCTTTTTATACTTTCAAACATACATATGAGCACCATGTTATACCTAGTGCAGTGCCTAAAGGGGCAGGAAGTTAAGTAAGGTAAGTATATGGCAATGTATAAGTGTTTCTTGTATTGTCCCTTTAAGGCCTGATTCTGCTTTATTTCCACCCTGGCAAGTAAGAATGCATATATTGCAGAAGGTAGGATTGGTGTATAATTTGAGCGTATATTTTGAAATTATTATAACTAATGTGAATACAAAATGAATATTTGATCAACTGACTATGACTTGGTACCCCATATATATTTTGCTGATGGTTGCATACATTATTATTTTTTATTGTCTTCCTTAATTTTGCATCAGGAGTAAATCTTGCTAGTTATTATGTCAGCGTTTACTTTATATGAATATAATTCTACTTTTTTGCAGTTTAATATTTCCGAAGCTCATTCTTCTGTGTTGTCCTGTATTTGCATATCTTTTACATGGTGTAATCTCTTCATTGAAATATAGAGCCATAAAACATGACTATAAACCTGTACAGTTGCTACGCAGTTGCTAAGCAACCAGAGGACAAGTCTTGTACAAATTTAAGTACTGGGTGCAGGTTAGGAATCTTGAAATTAACACTATGTACCTAGAGGCTAGAGATTTATTTTTAGGCATTGAGAGGTTAAAATGGTTTCTTTGTGAAAAGTACCTTTTTTTTGGTTAAAATTACCTTTTTTAAGTTTGATGTATTAGTTAACATCATGTATTAGTTAACATCCCTTTACACAAGACAATCTACCCTAAAAGAGCATTGATGTATAGCATGATGATCGGCACTCATTAAGCACATTTAATTTAGCAATCATTGTACGATATGGGGATGAATGATCGTTAGAATGATCTTTCATTCCCATACAGTTAGTTTACCCAGAGGGATGTGCTGCCAACAAAACTAATGACAAAGTGGTTCTGCAGCTTGTGAATAAAATATTCCATGCACCGTTTATGGAAAAATAAAATACATCCTTATTTAAGTACTTGTACATATAAAAAAATATATATATTAAAATGAGTCACTCCAATGTAAGAGGGCTAAACATGCCTGTATCATATATTGGAGCCTGATCTAGTATCTGTATAACCCATATCCTACTGTACTATGTTTGAGATGTGCAGTGTCCCACATATGTGTGTAAATGGGACACTTTAAACATCTGAATTGCAATGTATGGTATTTCCTATTATCAGTCTGGCAATGTCATGACACCCAGTCGCCCCTAGGTGGTGCTGGGACCACATAATATATATAGTGGGGTGTGTCTAGCTTAGAGCAGAATGTATAGGAGAACAGTAAGTTAGTAGTTAGTGAGAGGAGAAGAAGCAATTTCATGGAGGAGAGAAACAGGTATCGTCCACCATGTAGTCTACTATTTCTACCCATTGGTCATGGCCAGGCTAAGGGAGTGCACCTAACATTTATTTACAGCAGCTTAGCACAGACGAGTAAGTCTCTGTCTGGATATGGGGAGATACTAGTGAGGGTTACAGTTGAATCTAGCTTATGGACCTCATTAGCACAAGTGCCAGAGAGCAACTTTCCGAGTGCCAGGACACGAATAGACAATTAATGCGCAAAGTTGTCTTTTCCACTACAAAGCCTTGAGGGATATAGTGGACCTTGAATTCTATGATAGAGTATCCTGCAAATAATGAAGCAGAAGTGTTTTCCTGCCGCAAGGGGAACACCCTTATTGTATAACTCAAAATATAAAGTAAGCAAATATCATATCCAGTACCAGAGTGCTAGAGTTGGAACTTAAAGTAAATCTTCAGTTTGCCTGTAGAGTATCAGCAGTAGAAGAATCCCTCCATTGGCAACTGCCACTACCTGATAATAGGATTACATGTGAACTTATTATTATATATGCTATACAAAAAGCTTTCCATTGAAGAACTGTACCAACTGTCCAGAGACTATTGATTTTCAGTAAATGTTCAACTGGTTTACAACTGACTCATCATTTCCACTACTAAACTCAACATTTGCACCTAGCGGTGCTGGCGTCACGAACCAGGGGCCCAGCCGCCACAAGCACCCTAAACACCACCACCATCAAGGACACCTCAACTTTCATCTGACTGGTGTTCCCTGTAACCGAGAGTGCCCCGGAAGATTTCGTGCTGTCCTCCCATCCACTGCACGCTGGCCACAACTTAACCGTGAGTATTACTATCGTCAGCACCTTTTCACTAGTACGCTCACACACATCACCCCTAGGGTATCCGGTCATTGCAGATGCATCTGAGGTTGTTTTTTACAGTTATCTGTCTGCTTATATATGAAAAATTTATATACCGTACTACTTAATGTGAGAGATTATACTGAGACAGCCTGTTAGATTTCTCTAGAATGGAGGGGGTGGCACTTGATGCTGTCAAAGAGGAGGACTGTGAGCAAGGTTGGGATGGCCCAGAGGAGTACCAGAGGATCCTCCGGTGAACCCAAGCACTGACACAATAAAGAATGAGGCATCCTGCTCCAAGAGGTGTAGTTTACTGCAAACTACATCTTTTTATATAATTTGTGCATTTACTGTATTTCTTGTATGCACATGGTAGTAACAGGCCATATTCATAGCCATCACTAGATGGGGATGGTGTCACCCTGGATATAAATAGAAGAAGTAGAAAATTGGGGGAGAGGATTTTGAGTCAGTCTAGCCTAGCTAGGGCTAGGGAGTGAAAGTTCATTTATGTAGCGGATACTCATGCTCACACGTTCCTGGAACAGTTTACGACCCAGGACAGGGCCAGAACATCTACAGAAGCAAGCCAGATGACAGAATGAGGTATAGGGAAAGTCCAGTAGAGATAACAGTCTAAAAAGGACTTATATGCTCTATGGCGTCCAGGAGAAGCCTGGAAGCCTGAATTTATGCAGCTTGATCACCTGTGAAAATTTCCACATCCCAATGTATGTATTGTTGACTTGTACTCTAAGTGCAGCAACCTGTTCCAAGAATGGAGCAGAAGACATGAGGATTTTGGTTGCATTGTATTATCTAAAATATAAACCCCACACTTGGGTGGTTGTGTGAGAGTCAGCTAGTGAAGTGCAGATTGAGGAAGATTTATTTAAAGAGACATCTTTTGGTCTATGAGTGTCTCTGTGCTGCCGTGGGACCTGTAACATCTGTTAAAGTGCATTTTGTGAACAACTGCCGGTCCATTGCATGATAAGAACTGTTCTAATTTATTTATATTATAATTTTTCAGTAAAGCACTGTTCTGCTGCACAATTGTCTCAACATTGCTTCTGCACTACTATTACACAAAAAAGTGTTTGCATCATGACAGCCTGGACCCTGTTATGCACCTCAAAACCTTCACCATTAAGGGCACCTCAACCGTTATCAGGCTTGAGAACTCCAGAACCGGAGGGAGCCCTGAAGGGAAGAAAAGGTGCACCCTTCCCATCACTGCACATTGGCCCAGGGAGCTTCAGAACCATGAGTACAACGACTACTACACCAATCTGGCCACCCACACTCACGCATACCCCTGTGGCCCAGTCGTTGCAAGACCCCCCCAAAAAAATGTCTAGTATAAGACAATTTCAATTGGAGCTCACCTTTTAAAAGGATCAGGAGTGGATATACCATATGTGCATCCGGTGTACCTGCACATGGGCCCAGTAGGAAAAGTACTCTATATGTATAGAGTAATGGAGAAAATTCCATTACTCTATACAAAATGCAATCTAATGATTGCATGTTGTGGTCCACTTGGGGACCTAAATAAAAGTAAAAAAAAGTTTTAAAAAATATAAAAAATACAATATAATTCAAACCACCTTTCCCCAAAATCAAAATACTTAATAAAAATAATCAACATACTCGTACTATTAAAATATAAAAAAAGTATCCCATACAATGACTAGCGTAATGGAAAAAAATACACAAAAATGGCATATTCACCATTTTTTTAATGAGCCCTAACACATCTCTGTAGACATAACTATAAAAAAAGTTATGGGTGTTGGAATATGATTTTTTTAATTTTTTTTTTTTTTCAGTATTAAAAATGCAAGAAAAAATATAGATATATAGTATCACTGTAATTGTACTGACCTGGAGAATGAAGAGCACAAGTCAGTTTTACTGGAGATTGAATGCTGTAAAAAATCTATAAAACTGTGGCAGAATTGCGCTTTTTCCCAATTCCACCCCATTTGGAATTTTTGGGTAGCTTCCTATTAGATTCTATGCTATATTAAATGGGGCCATGAGAAAGTACAATTTGTTCCGCAAAATACAAGTCCTCATCCAGCTATGTGAACAGAAAAAAAAATTATGGCTCCAGTCAGGAAGGGGTTCATATTTTTATATGTATATTAGCTTTTTAAATATAGATGTATTTCATTCTTTTATAAACTTTGGTCTGGTGCACTTGTGTGTTTTTTAAGGTAACATTGTAGGACTGGAGTACAACCTAAAATTACCTTTGCTCCATATTGTGGTAATGACAGGATGGATATGTGTGAGAATAATGATAATACTGTAGGGTTGGTTGCCTTCGTTGATTTTAGTCAGTTGTGTGAGTAAAGCCTATTGCGTTTCTCATATACTTTGGATTTCCACTCAATTTTTAACACTATAAGCTTTGTTTAGTGAAAATCTGATTTTTTTCCATTTAACTATTTGAAAGCTTAACCTTAAAGGGGTTCTCCGGGAATTAAAAATATAAAATTACTGAAAATACTTAAATATTACTTTATTATAAGTATATTCCCAAATACACTTATTATATGTCATTAGTTATAACGGCTCATTTTGCTCAGGGAGCAATCATCAGAGGACATAAAATATCTGTTGTAATTATAATACACAAAAAACCTGTCCTAATCACACAGGAGGACAAGTTACTTCAGAACACAGAAATAAAGAGCTGCCTCAGCCTCCTTTCTGCTTGTCAGGGATTATGATCCGGAATACAGCTGATAAGAACTTTAGCTGAATCTCTGTAGGAATGGAGTTCATTAGGAAACATGAGGTAGGCTGGGGATGTGGCTGATGAGCATCAGCACTTGTATATAGTCTCAATTACCACAGTCTGTCCTGTCTGTCCTCTCTTTACTTCAGCTGTCTCCTCATGAACTCCGTTCCCACAGAGATTCAGCTAAAGTTCCTATTAGCTGTATTCAAGCAGGAGAGGAGAATGAGGCAGCTCTTTAGCTCAGTGTTGTGAAGTAACTTGTCCTGCTCTGTGATAAGGACAGGTTTTGCGTGTACTAATAGGACAGTTACTAATGATTGTTTCCTAGACAAAATGAGCCATTGTAACTAATGAAAGGTATTTGGGAATATATTTATATTAAAGTAATATTTAAGTATTTTCATGTTCTTGATTCCCGAAGAACCCTTTTAATTGATTACATTAAAGGGGCTATCCCATAAAAATTTTGGTCGAGACATGTTTTAATTTGATAGAGAGCATGCCCACAAGGATTCAGGCAGTGTTGAAAGTCAAAGGTGGATTTAGAAAATACTAACAAAATAATACAATTTTGAATTTTAGGAGCAAAACGGTAACAATGCAGTGACATGACAAGAATGTGCATAACTAATCATATACTTAATAGTTGCAAGTCCAATTTATATATGAAATAGCCAAGATGATTGTCTATAAAATGATAGTAGTTGCTATTTGAACAGAAAATGTAAAGAAGGCAGGGAGGAAAAAAATAAAATGCAAAAATGAAAATTAGTGGCCTGGTTCCTAAGGAATTAATGCTGACTTCTAGAGAACATACAGTATGAAGCCAAGAATGCCCTGTATTGTATGTAAGGTCATTGGCTAATGGCTATCATTCATAAAACCCCTCTATAACTATTAAAAATGATTTTCTTTATTTTTAATCACTTCATAACTTTGACTGGGCAATAATAATAAAAAAAGGAGCTGTAACCGTCACAGTATTGATGTGTTCTTTGAGGTTTGGTGTCTTTTTAGTTATTTCCAGCAATCCTTTCTGATATGGGGTCATGTTCATAACTGTTATCCGCCTGACAGAGTATAACAAGTGTACATGAGTTCTGTCATTGTCACTGCCATTCAGGAGATGAAAGAACACGTAATGTTACAAGATGGTTTTAAATAAAATAATCTGTTTTATAGTACATTGACTAATTTTCCTCTAAAATCTGTTGTCCTGAGGAATGAGGATCATCTTATAATAACAGAAACCTTCATTCTGCCCTCCTGCAATTTACTGTCAGCTAGTAATAACTTACTGTGGCTGTGGGTAATATTCCTTGGAGGCTAGTTCTGGCATAATACTAAAATCAGATATTGCCTGGCCAGTCGAGTGTATGGCATCATATTTAAGTGCAGTTATTGGGACCGGTTTTACAGACAGTGGGCTAAGACTATTCAGAAACAATTGCTTATGAGATAGTTTGAGGATTTGTCCCTGTCAAACAGTTAATATTACTTTAATACATGAAGTAGGCTGTATAAGACGGCAATAATGAAAAATGTCAGGGAAGACAATATCAATTGTTATTCAACATCCACATCAAAGATTACTTTTTCGTCAGTAGCTTTCAGAAAATGTATTTTCTATCAGATCTGATTGCGTTCTTCTTTGAAGTGCTCCATCCTCCCGGTAGATTTAATGTGACATCCAGGCACTTTTTAGTCCCTGGGCCTCAGAGGCGATTCGAAGTGGCACAACAAGCCATCACAGGTTTATCCTCAAAGGCCGACACTGTCTGTCTGATTTATTGTAACTTTAAGAATCATCTTCAGCAAAGCATGAGTCTTTCTGCCCATCCGTAGCTTCAGACTTTTATCAGTTCATTTGTATGCAGCCTGTACATCCTTGAACAGAGAGCCCTATAGCCACTCATGGAAAATGCATTACCTGCTACTAATCCTTTTTATCTTTAAAGTCTGTATTTTTTATGTACAAGTCATTTTGGGTTATCATAAAATATACATAATTCTCTCGGATAAGGAAGAAAGGAAAAAAAGGAAAAGAGAATATATAATCAGTTGCGGGCTTATCGACATGGCGTCTAAACAAACAGCTCCCTTTATGTAAACATGGAGGAATAGAAGATTTTGATTATATTCAATGGGGAACAAAATGCTCCAATTTTTGCTTCTTGCTATGCAGTGTAATAGAAAGATATGTCTTCAGAAGCAGCAGCCTGCCACTATTTTTATTTTTGCACTCAATTATTTGAATATCGGATGTTTTTATTGATACGCAACTACGGTACATGTCTGAATGTCTGATCATAAAATGTTATGAAAGATTGCCTACTAGGATTTTAATATCTAAAGCATCCTGCAATAAAAAGTGGAAGCATTTAGAAAACACAACAATTAAGCCATGAAGTGGCAGACCACATAAAGCTACAGAGCAGGGTCACCTGGTGCTGAGGCACATTGTGCATAAAATTTACTAGTGTTCTACTGACTCAAAAACTGCAAAATTCCAAACATTTTCTGACATTAACATCAGCACAAAAACTGTGCACCGGGAGCTTCATGACATGGGTTCACATGACTGAGCATGCAAGTCTTATTCCAGGCATTGGATGGAGTGGCATGCCGCCACTGGATGTAGAGAAGTGGAAACATGTCCTGTGAAGTGATGAATCACGCTTCTCTATCTGACAGTATGATGGATGAGTCTGGGTTTGGCAAATGCCAGAATAATGTTACCTGCCTGAATGCATTGTGCCAACTGTAAAGATTGGTGGAGGAAGGATAATACTATGAGGTATTTTTCAGCAATTGGCCTGGGTCCATTAGTTCCAATGAAGGTAAATCTTAATACTTCAGCATACCAAGACATTTGCACAATTGTATGCTTCCAACTTTTTGGGAACAGCGTAGGAGTGGCACTTTTCCAGCATGACTTTTCCCTAGTGTCCATAACAAGGTCCATAAAGAAATAGTTGAGTGAGTTTGGTGTGGAAGAATTCTGACTGGCATGGACCAAGCCCTGACCGTAACCGCATCAAATACCTTTGATATGAACTGGTACTGAGATTGCGAGCCAGGCCCTCTCATCCAACATCAGTGTCTGATGCTGCTCTGGATGAATGGGCAAAAATTCCCACAGACACACTCCAAAATCTTGTAGAAAGCCTTCCCAGTAGAGCGGGAACTTTCTTGCAAAGGGGGACAACGCCATAGACTAGAGTATTCTATTGCTGGGACAACCGATCAGAACATCACATGTTCAAGTCCCCTAAGAGGGCTAAAAAGTACAGTGTGAAAAGTAAAAAACCTTGAAAAAAATATAAAAAATTCAAAACACCCGTTTCCCAATTTTACACATAAAAATAAACAATAAAATAAACATAATTGGTATCGCCTCATCTGAAAATGTCAAAATTATTAAAATATAATAATATTTTTCCTGCACATAATGCTATAATAAAAATAAAAAAACAATTTGCCATTTTGACTGTAACATTTTGACTGTAACTTTTTATAAAAAGTAATCAAAAAATCGTCTGTAACCCAAAATGGTATCAATAAAAACTACAGCTCACCCCCACAAAAAACAAGTTCTCACTCAGCTCTGTAGATGCAAATATAAAAAAAAAATTATTGCTGTCAGAATACGGCAATGTAAAGAAAGTTCTTATTTTTTCAAAGGCTTTTTATTTGTTTTTGGAATAGTAAAATAAAATAAAACATTGTATTAATTTGCTATTTTCATAATTAGAGAGGAGCGAATCGAAGTTGACGAAGTGGAACTCGATCCGAATTTCCTCACGCTTCATGGTAATGAATCGTGTTTTTTCCTAAAATGGCTGCTGCACATGTTAGGACATCGAGCAAAGAACGAGGGATCACCCACAATGCCATGCATGCAGCCAATCAGCAGTAGTGTTGAGCAGGAATATTCGAATAGCGAATTTTTATCGCGAATATCGCCACTTCGAGAATTCGCGAATATTTAGAATATAGTGCTATATATTCGTTATATCTAATATTCTGCATTTTTTTTCCATCTGAAAACATGATTCATCTCTGCTTCTTGCTTGTGGGCCAATGAGAAGGAAGCAATGTCAAGTTCACAACAATACTTAGTGCACCAATCAGTAATCTGTAGTCAGACCTGCTAAAATGTGAAGTTGCACGTAGTGCGAAAAAATATTCTAATCACTGCCGATTAGCGCAATCGCAAATATATTGGAGCACTCTATCTGCATATAAAGCTATTGTAATGTTCTGCCTTGCCAACCATTTTCTCCAGTCTCAGGAAACTTATACCAGCTTGAAAAATGTAGCCAAAGTGACCCACGCCTGTATTTTGTATTACAAATCTTTACAATATTTGTCAAATTCGAATATCATTGTGCTAAAAAATTATTTACAAGTTCAGGGAAAGATTAGTCAAGGTGTAGGGAAAGAATAGGGAGGCATTATCTAAGTTATAAAAAGGAGAACACGGTACAATAGGAGCGATTCTATTACACCTTACTGCACTTATTGGGGATCCAAATAGCTTTTAAGTTGTTTGCACTATATGATATATCACTAATTTCAGCAAACCTTGCTTGTGATTGGGGTGCAAGTTCTGTGATACAGCCATTTACGGGGTGTATTAACATGTTAAGGATCTAGGACAAGAATGCTCGTCCTAAAGGGCCAGTACTTAGTGCCCCAGGACGAGCATTCTCGTCCTGCGGTCCTTCCTCCTCCTCGTGTGCGGTGCCGCGATCAGCTGCAGAGATCCGTCTGTTACTGACAGCCAGATCACTGCTGCATCCACCAGCATCGGTGATACCGCAGATGCCGGTGGATTAACCCCTCATATGCCGCAGTCAGCGCTGACCGCGGCATATGGGAGGTTTGTGCTCCCTCACCTCATCCATCGGGTCCCTGCGCTGCTGTGGCAGGGACTCGATGGTTGCCATGCCAGCCCCAAGCCATTCCAAGGCTTGGGGCCCGGCATGTACGGAGGCCTAAGAGGCCTCCTAGGCAACTATTAGCGTCGCGGGTGAGGGCCGGATGCATTCTGGGTGCATTGCGGGAAACCCGCGCGAGTAGGCATGCAATTGCAGTCAGTTTTGTCTGCGATTGCGTTCCGATGTTCAGTTTTTTCCAAGCGAGTGCAATGCGTTTTGCACGTGCGTGAGAAAAAACTGAATGTGGTACCCAGACCCGAATCTGGACTTCTTCACTGAAGTTCGGGTTTGGTGTTCTGTAGATTTTATTATTTTCCATTATAACATGGTTATAATGGAAAATAATAGCATTCTTTAATACAGAATGCTAAGTATAATGTCAATTGAGGGTTTAAACATAATAAAAACATAACTCACCTCATCCACTTGATCGCACAGCCGGCATCGTCTTCTTTCTTCTTCTTTCAGGACCTGCAAAAGGACCTTTGATGATGTAATCGCGCCCACCACGTAGTGAGTGTGGTGACGTCAGCGCAGGTCCTGCTAAATGAAGATAGAAGGATTACGTCAGCAAAGGTTCTTTTGCAGGTCCTGAAAAAAGAAGAAAGAAGACGATGCCGGCTGCGCGATCAAGTGGATGAGGCGAGTTAATTTTTTTTATTTTTTTAACCCCTCAAGGCACATTTTACTAAACATTCTGTATTAAAAATGCTGTTATTTTCTCTTATAAGAATGTTATAAGGAAAAATAATACGGTGAATAGACTTTAATGGGGTCCGGGATTGCTCATCTCTATCATCTCCTAACAAGCATGCGTGAAAATCGCACCGCATCCACACTTGCTTGCGGATGCTTGCGATTTTCACGCAGCCCTAGTCATTTCTATGAGGCCTGCGTTGCGTGAAAAACACAGAATATAGAACATGCTGCGATTTTCACACAACGCACAAGTTATGCGTGAAAATCACCACTCATCTGCACAGCCCCGTGTGAATTGAATGGGTCTGGATTCAGTGCGGGTGCAATGCGTTCACCTCACGCATTGCATCCGCGTGGAATTCTTGCCCGTGTGAAAGGGGCCTAACAGTTCAATACAGCACAATACAGACGTATTGTGCTGCATTGAAACAGGGATCAGACCCTGTAATGTTGAAGTCTCAGAGTGGGACAAATAATAAAGTGAAAAAAAAAGTTACAAAAAATAAAGTTTCAGGTAAAAAAAAAAAAAAAGCATCCTTTTCCCAAAATAAAGTAAAAAAAAATTGTAAAGAATAGGGAAAACAAAGTTAGACATAATAGGTATCGCTGCGTCCATATCGACTAGCTATATAAAATTATCACATGACCTAACCCTTAAAAAAGCCTTTTTTTTGTCACCTTACATCACTAAAAGTGCAACACCAATTGATCAAAAAGGCGTACGCCCCCCAAAATAGTACCAATCTAACTGTCACCTCATGCCACAAAAAATGAGCACCTACCTAAGACAATTGCCTAAAAAATAAATAAACTATAGCTCTAAGACTATGGCGACACTAAAACATGATTTTTTGGTTCCAAAAATGCTTTTATTGTGTTAAAAGTAAGAAAAAAAAATAGACATATTAGGTATTGCCGCGTCCATAACAACCTGCTCTCTAAAAATATTACTCGATCTAATGCCTCAGGTGAACTTTTTAAAAAAAAATATAAAAACGATGTCAAAAGCCATTTTTTGTCACCTTACATCACAAAAAGTGTAATAGCAAGCGATCAAAAAGTCATATACACCCCAAAATAATGCCAATCAAACCATAATTTCATCCTACTAAAAATTTGCCCCTACCTAAGACAATCGCCTAAAAATAAAAAAACTATAGCTTTCAGACTATGGAGACACTAAAACACGATTTTTTTGTTTCAAAAATGCTTTTATTGTGTTAAATGTAATAAAAAAATAAAAATTTACATATTAGGTATTGCCACATCCGAAACAACCTGCTCTATAAAATTATCACATGACCTAACCCCTAAGCTGAACACCATAATTTTTTTTTTATAAAAACGGTGTCAATAGCCATTTTTTGTCACCTTAAATCACAAAAAGTGTGATAGCAAGCGATCAAAAAGTCCTATGCACCCCAAAATAGCGCCAATCAAACCATCATCTCATCCAGCAAAAAACATAACCTTCCTAAGATAGTCACCCAAAAAATAAAAAATAAATATGGCTATCAGAATATGGAGACAGTAAAACATGATTTTTTTTGTTTAAAAAATGCTGTTATTGTGTAAAACTTAAATAAATAAATAATAAAAAGTATACATATTACGTATTGCGCGTCCATAAGAACATTCTGCATAAAAATATCACATGACCGAACCCCTCAGGTGGACGCCATTTTTTGTCACCTTACATCACAAAAAGTGTAATACCAATAGTACCAATCAAACCGTCATCTCATACTGAAAAAAATGAGCCTGTATATAAGACAGTCACCCAAAAATGTTTTTCAAAAATGCTTTATTATGTTAAACTGAAACTGCTTTGGAAGCTCTCTGTGGACCATGGCTTTTGCTGAGTGATGCAACTAAGAAAATTTAAGGAAAGACCAACTAGAGCAGGTGAACTTTATTTGGGGTTAATCAGAGGCACTTTAAATGATGGCAGGTGTATGCTGACTCCTATTTAACATGATTTTGAATGTGATTGCTTAATTCTGAACACAGCTACATCCCCAGTTATGAGAGGGTGTGCACACTTATGCAACCACCTTATTTTATTTATTTTTTTGTTTTCTTCCCTCCATCTAAAATATTTCAGTTTGTTTTTCATTTGAGTGGGACAGTTTATAGGTCACATTAAAGGTGGAAAAAGTTCTGAAATGATTTATCTTTATCTCATTTTTTAGACTGTGTGTAGCCTTTTTATATCCACTGTATATATACATATATATATATATATATAGATATATAAACAATAAAAGTCCGCATCACTCCTTGAAAGATGAAAAAAATTTGCTATTTATTCACACATGTCATGTAACTGTTACATGACATGTGTGAATAAATAGCACATTTTTTTCATCTTTCAAGGAGTGCTGCGGACTTTTATTGTTTATTCATCATCCTGAATCGAGGGATTACCGCAGGCACCCTTCTTCTCAACTTCCAAGGGAGTGCTGCCTGACTTTTTATGGATATATATATATATATATATATATATATATACAGTACAGTCCAAAAGTTTGGACACACCTTCTCATTCAAAGAATTTTCTTTATTTTCATGACTATGAAGGCATCAAAACTATGAATTAACACATGTGGAATTATATACATAACAAACAAGTGTGAAACAACTGAAAATATGTCATACTCTAGGTTCTTCAAAGTAGCTACCTTTTTCTTTGATTACTGCTTTGCACACTCTTGGCATTCTCTTGATGAGCTTCAAGAGGTAGTCCCCTGAAATGGTCTTCCAACAGTCTTGAAGGAGTTCCCAGAGATGCTTAGCACTTGTTGGCCCTTTTTCCTTTACTCTGCGGTCCAGCTCACCCCAAACCATCTCGATTGGGTTCAGGTCCGGTGACTGTGGAGGCCAGGTCATCTGGTGCAGCACCCCATCACTCTCCTTCGTGGTCAAATAGCCCTTACTTTCAAAGTTTTCCCAATTTTTCGGCTGACTGACCTTCATTTCTTAAAGTAATGATCGCCACTCGTTTTTCTTTACTAAGCTGCTTTTTTCTTGCCATAATACAAATTCTAACAGTCTATTCAGTAGGACTATCAGCTGTGTATTCACCTGACTTCTCCTCAACGCCACTGATGGTCCCAACCCCATTTATAAGGCAAGAAATCCCACTTATTAAACCTGACAGGGCACACCTGTGAAGTGAAAACCATTTCAGGGGACTACCTCTTGAAGCTCATCAAGAGAATGCCAAGAGTGCTCAAAGCAGTAATCAAAGCAAAAGGTGGCTACTTTGAAGAACCTAGAATATGACATATTTTCAGTTGTTTCACACTTGTTTGTTATGTATATAATTCCACATGTGTTAATTCATAGTTTTGATGCCTTCAGTGTGAATCTACAATTTGAAATGAAAATAAAGAAAACTCTTTGAATGAGAAGGTGTGTCCAAACTTCTGGTCTGTACTGTATATATATATACATATATATATATATAAATATATATATATATATATATATATATGTAGAAAGTCCAAAAAACGGGCAGCACTCCCACATGGAAATGCAACGTTTAGTACTGAGCTCAAGCTTTTTTGCACTTTATATATGGGATTTGCTTATCCCCACTAGGGCTTCTTGCACCCATCTGTTTATTGTTTTGACTGTGCTGCCATCTCTCTTCTTTATATATATATATACAGTTAGGTTTATATATATTTGGACAGAGAATAAATTTTTATAATTTTTGTTTTGTACATTACCACAATGGATTTTGAAGAAAACAATTCAGATGCAGTTGATGTTCAGACTTTCAGCTTTAATTCAGTGGGTTGCATAAAAATTTGAGGAACTAAAGCATTTTTTAAACTCAATCCCTTCATTTCAGGGGCTTAAAAGTAATTGGACACATTAAACAACTGTAAATAAAATGTCACGGGGTTCCAAAGGTGCACTCGGTCCCCCATTGCCCGCAGAACTGTTGCTTAGCTTTTGGAATGAGGTTCTGTGTTTGACCTCATTCCCAGGGCGGCTTTACTAGCTGGGTGGCTCCCTGCTCCTAGTCTGCCTTGAGCGCCGAGCTGATCACTCGGTGCTCGACTGGTTGGTCTGTCGGTCATGTGATGCTGGCCACGTCACATGACCCTCACTCCCCACTATGAATACAGGCAGCCTGCTGGCTACAGGTTGCCTGTTAATTTCTAGGCTCCTGGCTATTTGTTGGACTACTGAATATTTACCTGATCCTGTTCCCTGACGATCCTCTGCCTGCTCCTCCTGTACTGCGCATACATCCTGGTATTGTGACCTCGGCTCCCACCTGACTACTCTCTTAGGACTCCTCTTGTACTTCGCTACTCTCCTGGTATTTGACCCCGGCTTCTCCTGACCATTCTTTGCTTAATCCGTTGTACTGCGTAGCTCTCTTGGTTCTGACCCGGTCCGTTCATGTTCCGTATTTTGTCTTGTCTGTCTTCCCTGCACATATCCTAAGTTAGGGATTGCCGTCCAGTTGTCCCCTGTCATCAGGACTCGTGAGGGAAGTAGGCAGGGCCAGGGGTGAGGGTGGAGCGCAGTGGTCACTACCCTTCCCCCTGTGTGTGTGTGTGGACGTGACCGTTACAGATTAACAGGCCCAATAACCACTGTATCATGAATCCTCTTACTACCCTGACTGACCATGTCTCTAACTTGACACAGAGGGTGCAGGAGCTAGGAGAGAAACTCCGTTCTTGTGAGTTAGGGCAAGGTTCTTCCACTCCTCTGTCCTCCAGTCCATATTTTGAACCCCAGATCAAGCTCCCAGAACCCTTTTCTGGAGACCGGAAGAGGTTTCTCTCCTTTAAGGAGAATTGCAAACTCTACTTCCGTTTGCGCCCCGTGTCCTCCGGTCCCGAGAGCCAACGCGTGGGGATTATCATTTCTCTACTACAGGGTGATCCCCAGGACTGGGCATTTTCGTTACCTCCTGGGGCCAGTTGTCTAACTTCTGTTTTTTTCAGGCCCTGGGTACCCTCTATGACGAACCAGACAGGGCCCTGGTAGCCGAGACAGCTCTTAGGGCACTGGTTCAGGGCCATCTCCCTGCGGAGGAGTATTGCACCCAATTCAGACGGTGGTGTGTCCCCTCAGGATGGAATGAACCAGCCCTGAAGAGTCAGTTTAGGTCTGGTCTATCTGATAATTTAAAAGATCTATTGGTCAATTACCAAATTCCTTAGAGGCCTTAGAGGAGATGATGACCCTAGTTGTCCGACTTGACAGACGAGTTAGAGAGAGACGACAAGAACGACAGTTCAGTTCTCAGATGGTGGTCCAGCCAGAGGCCTTTTCCAGGGACAACACTGAGGTCTCCACCGAGGAACCCATGCAGGTTGGCATGACCCGGGGTAATCTTCGTCGCAGACGCGGAGAGTGCTTCTACTGTGGAGATCCTGGCCATTGGATCAACAAGTGTCCTAAGAGGGACCTCTCTGACAAGTCTTCTAAAGCAAGACAACCTAAAGACCAGGTACACCCTGATTTTTCTAAAGGTAAGCTTTTGGTACCCATAACAATTTCTCTGGGGGTTAATAAGTGGCCGGGTAAGGCCTTTATTGACTCCGGTTCAGCGGCCAGCTTTATTGACTTTGAGTTTGCTTGTAAATTGGGTATTCCAATGTTTGCTTTACCTACACCTATCCATGTCATGGCTATTGATGCTACTCCCCTGATTGGTGGTACGGTGAGGTCATGTACCTCTGAAATTTCTCTGTCCGTGGGTGTGTGCCACTCTGAGAGATGTTCTCTTCTAGTCCTGGAGAACCTACCGGTTGAGGTGGTACTAGGGTTGCCTTGGCTCCGTTTACATAACCCCACAATTGATTGGTCCAAAGGAGAGTTGGTGAAATGGGGACCTAAGTGTGACTCATGCTTGTCCGTGGTCCAGGCTGGGGTTTCAGTAAGGTCTAATACATTACCCTCTGTTATTAAGGAATATTCTGATGTGTTCTCGTTCCTTACTCCAGAGGTTCTACCCCCCCATAGACCTTATGATTGCGCCATAGAGCTAATTGAGGGTGCCGAATTTCCTAAAGGTCGAATTTATAATCTTTCAGGGCCCGAACGCAAGGCTATGGAGGATTATATTAAGGAGAGCCTTGCTAAAGGGCATATTAGACCTTCAGTCTCTCCTATGGGAGCAGGGTTTTTCTTTGTTAAAAAGAAGGATGGTGGTCTTAGGCCTTGTATTGATTACCGGAGATTAAATAAAATCACTGTCCAAAATAGATACTCTCTCCCATTGATTCCGGATTTATTTAACCAGGTTTTGGGGGCAACCTGGTTTTCCAAGATTGACCTGAAAGGGGCATACAATCTAATCCGAATCAAGGAGGGAGACGAATGGAAGACAGCGTTCAATACTCCGATAGGACACTTTGAATATCAGGTGATGCCTTTTGGACTCAGCAATGCCCCAGCTGTGTTCCAAAACTTAATGAACGATATTCTTAGGGAGTTCTTAGGTAAATTTATTATTGTCTATCTTGACGACATTTTGATATTCTCTCCTGATTTCGAATCTCATGTGTCCCATGTCAAACAAGTATTAGAGGTGTTGAGGGAGAACCAGCTATCCGCTAAGCAAGAGAAATGTGTCTTTGGTGTACAGGAGATACTGTTTCTAGGGCATGTTTTGACTCCTCACGCCTTTAAGATGGATCCTGGTAAGGTTTTAGCAATTAAGGAATGGGTAAGGCCTTCATCCTTAAAGGCTTTACAACGTTTTTTGGGTTTCGCAAATTACTACCGTAAATTTATCATGAATTTTTCTGTAATTGCTAAGCCATTTACCGACCTTGCTAAGAAAGGGGCGGATTTGGAGAATTGGTCTACCAAGGCCATTTCTTCATTTGAAACATTAAAAAAGGCATTTAGTAGCGCTCCCATTCTGATCCAGCCTGATCAGGAGAGACCCTTTATTGTGGAGGTGGATGCGTCCGAGGACGGCGCAGGAGCAGTCCTTTCACAAGGTCCTGCTAGCCTCACTAACCTGAGACCGTGTGCCTTCTTCTCTAGGAAATTCTCTCCCACAGAGAGAAACTACGACATAGGGAATAGGGAGCTGTTGGCCATTAAATGGGCATTTGAGGAGTGGAGACATTTTTTGGAGGGGGCAAGACATCGAGTAACTGTTGTCACTGACCATAAAAACCTAATGTTTCTCGAGTCCGCTAAGAGGTTGAATCCCCGACAAGCCCGATGGGCTCTGTTTTTTACCCATTTTGATTTCTCCATTACGTTCAGGCCGGGAAGTAAAAATGTGAAGGCAGACGCATTATCTCGGAGCTTCCATGCTTTTCAACCCACTGAGACGCCGCCTGAATCCATCCTACCAGCAAACATCTTCTTAGCGGCTCTAACCCAGGATATCTCGGCTCGCATTAAGGCTGAACAACATCTGGCACCGGCATCCACCCCAACAGATAAGTTGTTTGTTCCCGTACAATTTCGTCTCCAGCTGTTGGGTGAGTGTCACGATTCTGCCTTTTGTGGACATCCGGGTATTGAGGGCACTAAGGATCTGGTTTCTAGATCTTATTGGTGGCCCACTCTGACCAGGGATGTCAAGTCCTACGTGTCAGCCTGTGAGGTTTGTGCCAGGTCTAAGACACCTAGGACTCGCCCTAGTTGGTAACCTACGACCCCTACCCATTCCCAGTAGACCCTGGTCCCATATCTCGATGGACTTTATAACTGACCTACCGCTGGCGGAGGGTAAGACTGTGGTTTGGGTAGTGGTCGATAGGTTTAGCAAGATGGTTCATTTCATTCCCCTGTCTAAACTTCCGAATGCTAAAACCCTGGCGTCTATTTTTGTGAGAGAGGTTGTTCGTTTACATGGCATCCCGGAAAATATTGTTTCGGACAGGGGTGTGCAGTTTGTGTCCAAATTCTGGAGGGCCTTCTGTCAAAGATGTAAAATTTCGTTGTCTTTTTCTTCCGCCTACCATCCTGAGAGTAATGGGCAGACTGAACGCCTTAATCAGTCTGTGGAACAATTCCTGAGGTTGTATGTTGCTGATGACCAGCAATTATGGGTCAAATTCCTTCCGTTGGCTGAATTTGCTCTGAATAACCGTGTCAATTCTTCTGCTGGGGTCTCCCCTTTCTTTTGTAACCATGGTTTTCATCCCCTCCTCTAACCCTGAAGCTGATAAACTCTCCTCCGAACTGTGCACAGTTTGGGCCCGGGTTCAATCGAACCTAGAAAAGGCTCAAAGTTCTCAAAAACTCAAGGCCGATAGGAGACGTTCAAGGGGGGTGAACTTTCAGGTTGGGGATAAAGTATGGTTGTCCTCCAAGAATCTATCTCTCAAGGTAGCTTCTAGAAAATTTGCTCCTCGTTTTATTGGTCCATATAAGATCACGGAGGTGATTAACCCGGTATCATTTAGGTTGGAGCTGCCCGAGTCATTCCACATTCATAATGTGTTCCATAAATCTCTACTTAAAAAATATTTTGAACCGGTAGTACCATCGAAAGCCTCGCCTCCACCGGTTCTTGTTAATGATGCTGTCGAGTATGTTGTGTCTAAAATAGTGGATGTCAGGAAGGTGCGTAACTCCTTGCAGTATCTGATTCACTGGAAGGGGTATGGACCTGAAGAGAGATCTTGGGTACCTGCCAGGGAGGTTCATGCTCCTAGACTGGTTCGTAAATTTCATTTAGAACACCCTGAAAAGCCATCGCCTGAAGTCTTGGGTCCGGTGGCCCCTCGTAAAAGGGGGGGTACTGTCACAGGGTTCCGAAGGTGCACTCGGTCCCCCATTGCCCGCAGAACTGTTGCTTAGCTTTTGGAATGAGGTTCTGTGTTTGACCTCATTCCCAGGGCGGCTTTACTAGCTGGGTGGCTCCCTGCTCCTAGTCTGCCTTGAGCGCCGAGCTGATCACTCTGTGCTCGACTGGTTGGTCTGTCGGTCATGTGATGCTGGCCACGTCACATGACCCTCACTCCCCACTATAAATACAGGCAGCCTGCTGGCTACAGGTTGCCTGTTAATTTCTAGGCTCCTGGCTATTTGTTGGAGTACTGAATATTTACCTGATCCTGTTCCCTGACGATCCTCTGCCTGCTCCTCCTGTACTGCGCATACATCCTGGTATTGTGACCTCAGCTCCCACCTGACTACTCTCTTAGGACTCCTCTTGTACTTCGCTACTCTCCTGGTATTTGACCCCGGCTTCTTCTGACCATTCTTTGCTTAATCCGTTGTACTGCGTAGCTCTCTTGGTTCTGACCCGGTCCTTTCATGTTCCGTATTTTGTCTTGTCTGTCTTCCCTGCACATATCCTAAGTTAGGGATTGCCGTCCAGTTGTCCCCTGTCATCAGGACTCGTGAGGCAAGTAGGCAGGGCCAGGGGTGAGGGTGGAGCGCAGTGGTCACTACCCTTCCCCCTGTGTGTGTGTGGACGTGACCGTTAAATAAAATTTAATTTTCTAATACTTGTTTGAAAACCTTTGGTGATGTCCATGAGTTTAAGAATTCAGGCAGTCATTGCTAACAAGACGCTGTGTTTGCTCCTTTTTTAGTGCTCTGCCAGGCCTTTACTGCAGCGGTTTTCAGTTGCTGTTTGTTTGTGGGCCTTTCTGTCTGAAGTTTAGTCTTTAACAAGTGAAATGCATGCTCTATTGGGTTCAAATCAGGTGACTGACTTGGCCATTCAAGAATATTCCACTTCTTTGCTTTAATAAACTCCTAGGTTGCTTTGGCTTTATGTTTTGGGTCATTGTCTATCTGTATTATAAAACACCGACCAAACAGTTTGGCTGCATTTGAGCACACAGTATGTCTCTGAAAACCAGAGAATTCAACCGGCTTTTTCTGTCCTGTGTCACATCGTCAATAAACACTATGGACCCAGTGCCACTGGCAGCCATGTATGCCCAAGCCATTACACTGCCTCTGCCGTGTTTTACAGATGATGTGGTATGCTTTGGATCATGAGCTGTACCATGCATTCACCATACTTTTTTCTTCTCATCATTCTGGTAGAGGTTGTCCAAAGAATATTCTTCCAGAAATGTGCTGAAGAAGTTTTTTAGCAAAGTCCAATCTAGCCTTCTTATTCTTGAGACTTATAAGTGGCTTGCACCGTGCAGTGAACCCTCTGTATTTACTTTCATGCAGTCTTCTCTTTATGGTAGATTTGGATATTGATACGCCTATATTCTGGAGAGTGTTGGTTGGCTGTTGTGAAGGGCCTTCTCCTCACCATGGTAATTATTCTGCGATCATCCACAACTGTTGTCTTCCCTGGGTGTCCAGGTCTTTTTGCATTGTTGAGGTCACCAGGGCTTTCTTTCTTTCTCAGGATGTACCAAACTGTAGATTTTGACAATCCTAATAGTGTAGCAACAGATTTTTCTGTTTTCGCATATAAAGGATGGCTTGTTTCCCCTGCATGGAGAGCTCCTTTGATCGCATGTTTACTTCTCAGAAAAATCTTCAAAATGCAAGCACCACACCTCAAATCAACTCCATGCCTTTTATGTGCTTTATTGAGAATAAAAAAATGAAGGAATTGCCCACACCTACCCATGAAACAGCCTTTGAGTCAATTGTCCAATTACTTTTGGTCCCTTTAAAAACAGGGTGCCACATGTAAAGGAGCTGAAATTCCTAAACCTTTTATTCAATTTTAATGTGGATACCCTAAAATGAAAGCTAAAAGTCTGGACTTTATGTCCATTATATAACTATAACTTGAATATGTTCTACTAAACAGGTAAAAAAAACCAAAATTTCTGTCAGTGTCCAAATATATATGGACCTAACTGTGTATATATGTATATATATATATATATATATATATATATATATAGTATATGAATTCAGGCAGCACTCACATTCAGGGCTTGTCCAGTGCACGCGTCTCGCCCTTGACAACGGGCATGTATATTCAGGAAAAATCAACGCAGCACTCTTCTTGTAAATAAAGCAGTGACTTTATTCACACATGTGATACAAAACAGGCAACGTTTCAATCCCCTTCCGGGATCCTTCTCAAGCCAAGTGCACTTGGGGATTGAAACGTTGCCTGTTTTGTATCACATGTGTGAATAAAGTCACTGAGTTTTTTACAAGAAGAGTGCTGCGTTGATTTTTCCTGAATATATATATATATATATATGTCATAAGTGCCATTCAGCGGTAAAGTTACATTGTACTACAGCCATTTACGTGGTGTAGAAAAAGAAAATATACGTTCTGCAGTGAATTGTGATTGTTAGATTTTTGTGGTGTAGAAATTGGAAGAAAAAGGAGGAAATATATGTCATAATTGGCATTCAGCAGGGAAGTTATATTGTACTTCAGCCATTTACGTGGTGTATTAATAGGAAAGATACGTACATCCCATCAGCCGTTATGCGGGGAATTGTGTTTTTTTTGGGGGGGGGGGTAGTTTATTAATCAGAAAAAAAATATATATGTCTTAATTGCCGTTCAATAGTGAATTAACATTGTACTACAGCCTTTTTTGGGGGGTATTATTTTAATTTTAAGACTGCTTACCAAGAGCTGATTTACAAGAGCATTGAGATATTCAGGAGACCAACTTAGTCTAACTCAGAGTTTTTCCACTGTAGCAGAACTTCAGTGGTGTTTCTGGTCAATACTCAGACACTGTGTTTCAAGAGAGGTAAGGAATTTGCTAGACACAGGATCTCTATTGTCTGATTGCAAATGAGCATAGGCAAGTAAGGTGTTAATTTGCTGTTGGGGGAGGAGCTTTTGTGGGAGGGTGTGTATATATACCCACACAGTATTAGCTTGCTAATTATAGCTTGCTGCTTTTCCAAGACTGCTTACCAAGAGCTGATTTACAAGAGCATTGAGATATTCAGGAGACCAACTTAGTCTAACTCAGAGTTTTTCCACTGTAGCAGAACTTCAGTGGTGTTTCTGGTCAATACTCAGACACTGTGTTTCAAGAGAGGTAAGGAATTTGCTAGACACAGGATCTCTATTGTCTGATTGCAAATGAGCATAGGCAAGTAAGGTGTTAATTTGCTGTTGGGGGAGGAGCCTTTGTGGGAGGGTGTGTATATATACCCACACAGTATTAGCTTGCTAATTATAGCTTGCTGCTTTTCCAAGACTGCTTACCAAGAGCTGATTTACAAGAGCATTGAGATATTCAGGAGACCAACTTAGTCTAACTCAGAGTTTTTCCACTGTAGCAGAACTTCAGTGGTGTTTCTGGTCAATACTCAGACACTGTGTTTCAAGAGAGGTAAGGAATTTGCTAGACACAGGATCTCTATTGTCTGATTGCAAATGAGCATAGGCAAGTAAGGTGTTAATTTGCTGTTGGGGGAGGAGCCTTTGTGGGAGGGTGTGTATATATACCCACACAGTATTAGCTTGCTAATTATAGCTTGCTGCTTTTCCAAGACTGCTTACCAAGAGCTGATTTACAAGAGCATTGAGATATTCAGGAGACCAACTTAGTCTAACTCAGAGTTTTTCCACTGTAGCAGAACTTCAGTGGTGTTTCTGGTCAATACTCAGACACTGTGTTTCAAGAGAGGTAAGGAATTTGCTAGACACAGGATCTCTATTGTCTGATTGCAAATGAGCATAGGCAAGTAAGGTGTTAATTTGCTGTTGGGGGAGGAGCCTTTGTGGGAGGGTGTGTATATATACCCACACAGTATTAGCTTGCTAATTATAGCTTGCTGCTTTTCCAAGACTGCTTACCAAGAGCTGATTTACAAGAGCATTGAGATATTCAGGAGACCAACTTAGTCTAACTCAGAGTTTTTCCACTGTAGCAGAACTTCAGTGGTGTTTCTGGTCAATACTCAGACACTGTGTTTCAAGAGAGGTAAGGAATTTGCTAGACACAGGATCTCTATTGTCTGATTGCAAATGAGCATAGGCAAGTAAGGTGTTAATTTGCTGTTGGGGGAGGAGCCTTTGTGGGAGGGTGTGTATATATACCCACACAGTATTAGCTTGCTAATTATAGCTTGCTGCTTTTCCAAGACTGCTTACCAAGAGCTGATTTACAAGAGCATTGAGATATTCAGGAGACCAACTTAGTCTAACTCAGAGTTTTTCCACTGTAGCAGAACTTCAGTGGTGTTTCTGGTCAATACTCAGACACTGTGTTTCAAGAGAGGTAAGGAATTTGCTAGACACAGGATCTCTATTGTCTGATTGCAAATGAGCATAGGCAAGTAAGGTGTTAATTTGCTGTTGGGGGAGGAGCCTTTGTGGGAGGGTGTGTATATATACCCACACAGTATTAGCTTGCTAATTATAGCTTGCTGCTTTTCCAAGACTGCTTACCAAGAGCTGATTTACAAGAGCATTGAGATATTCAGGAGACCAACTTAGTCTAACTCAGAGTTTTTCCACTGTAGCAGAACTTCAGTGGTGTTTCTGGTCAATACTCAGACACTGTGTTTCAAGAGAGGTAAGGAATTTGCTAGACACAGGATCTCTATTGTCTGATTGCAAATGAGCATAGGCAAGTAAGGTGTTAATTTGCTGTTGGGGGAGGAGCCTTTGTGGGAGGGTGTGTATATATACCCACACAGTATTAGCTTGCTAATTATAGCTTGCTGCTTTTCCAAGACTGCTTACCAAGAGCTGATTTACAAGAGCATTGAGATATTCAGGAGACCAACTTAGTCTAACTCAGAGTTTTTCCACTGTAGCAGAACTTCAGTGGTGTTTCTGGTCAATACTCAGACACTGTGTTTCAAGAGAGGTAAGGAATTTGCTAGACACAGGATCTCTATTGTCTGATTGCAAATGAGCATAGGCAAGTAAGGTGTTAATTTGCTGTTGGGGGAGGAGCCTTTGTGGGAGGGTGTGTATATATACCCACACAGTATTAGCTTGCTAATTATAGCTTGCTGCTTTTCCAAGACTGCTTACCAAGAGCTGATTTACAAGAGCATTGAGATATTCAGGAGACCAACTTAGTCTAACTCAGAGTTTTTCCACTGTAGCAGAACTTCAGTGGTGTTTCTGGTCAATACTCAGACACTGTGTTTCAAGAGAGGTAAGGAATTTGCTAGACACAGGATCTCTATTGTCTGATTGCAAATGAGCATAGGCAAGTAAGGTGTTAATTTGCTGTTGGGGGAGGAGCCTTTGTGGGAGGGTGTGTATATATACCCACACAGTATTAGCTTGCTAATTATAGCTTGCTGCTTTTCCAAGACTGCTTACCAAGAGCTGATTTACAAGAGCATTGAGATATTCAGGAGACCAACTTAGTCTAACTCAGAGTTTTTCCACTGTAGCAGAACTTCAGTGGTGTTTCTGGTCAATACTCAGACACTGTGTTTCAAGAGAGGTAAGGAATTTGCTAGACACAGGATCTCTATTGTCTGATTGCAAATGAGCATAGGCAAGTAAGGTGTTAATTTGCTGTTGGGGGAGGAGCCTTTGTGGGAGGGTGTGTATATATACCCACACAGTATTAGCTTGCTAATTATAGCTTGCTGCTTTTCCAAGACTGCTTACCAAGAGCTGATTTACAAGAGCATTGAGATATTCAGGAGACCAACTTAGTCTAACTCAGAGTTTTTCCACTGTAGCAGAACTTCAGTGGTGTTTCTGGTCAATACTCAGACACTGTGTTTCAAGAGAGGTAAGGAATTTGCTAGACACAGGATCTCTATTGTCTGATTGCAAATGAGCATAGGCAAGTAAGGTGTTAATTTGCTGTTGGGGGAGGAGCCTTTGTGGGAGGGTGTGTATATATACCCACACAGTATTAGCTTGCTAATTATAGCTTGCTGCTTTTCCAAGACTGCTTACCAAGAGCTGATTTACAAGAGCATTGAGATATTCAGGAGACCAACTTAGTCTAACTCAGAGTTTTTCCACTGTAGCAGAACTTCAGTGGTGTTTCTGGTCAATACTCAGACACTGTGTTTCAAGAGAGGTAAGGAATTTGCTAGACACAGGATCTCTATTGTCTGATTGCAAATGAGCATAGGCAAGTAAGGTGTTAATTTGCTGTTGGGGGAGGAGCCTTTGTGGGAGGGTGTGTATATATACCCACACAGTATTAGCTTGCTAATTATAGCTTGCTGCTTTTCCAAGACTGCTTACCAAGAGCTGATTTACAAGAGCATTGAGATATTCAGGAGACCAACTTAGTCTAACTCAGAGTTTTTCCACTGTAGCAGAACTTCAGTGGTGTTTCTGGTCAATACTCAGACACTGTGTTTCAAGAGAGGTAAGGAATTTGCTAGACACAGGATCTCTATTGTCTGATTGCAAATGAGCATAGGCAAGTAAGGTGTTAATTTGCTGTTGGGGGAGGAGCCTTTGTGGGAGGGTGTGTATATATACCCACACAGTATTAGCTTGCTAATTATAGCTTGCTGCTTTTCCAAGACTGCTTACCAAGAGCTGATTTACAAGAGCATTGAGATATTCAGGAGACCAACTTAGTCTAACTCAGAGTTTTTCCACTGTAGCAGAACTTCAGTGGTGTTTCTGGTCAATACTCAGACACTGTGTTTCAAGAGAGGTAAGGAATTTGCTAGACACAGGATCTCTATTGTCTGATTGCAAATGAGCATAGGCAAGTAAGGTGTTAATTTGCTGTTGGGGGAGGAGCCTTTGTGGGAGGGTGTGTATATATACCCACACAGTATTAGCTTGCTAATTATAGCTTGCTGCTTTTCCAAGACTGCTTACCAAGAGCTGATTTACAAGAGCATTGAGATATTCAGGAGACCAACTTAGTCTAACTCAGAGTTTTTCCACTGTAGCAGAACTTCAGTGGTGTTTCTGGTCAATACTCAGACACTGTGTTTCAAGAGAGGTAAGGAATTTGCTAGACACAGGATCTCTATTGTCTGATTGCAAATGAGCATAGGCAAGTAAGGTGTTAATTTGCTGTTGGGGGAGGAGCCTTTGTGGGAGGGTGTGTATATATACCCACACAGTATTAGCTTGCTAATTATAGCTTGCTGCTTTTCCAAGACTGCTTACCAAGAGCTGATTTACAAGAGCATTGAGATATTCAGGAGACCAACTTAGTCTAACTCAGAGTTTTTCCACTGTAGCAGAACTTCAGTGGTGTTTCTGGTCAATACTCAGACACTGTGTTTCAAGAGAGGTAAGGAATTTGCTAGACACAGGATCTCTATTGTCTGATTGCAAATGAGCATAGGCAAGTAAGGTGTTAATTTGCTGTTGGGGGAGGAGCCTTTGTGGGAGGGTGTGTATATATACCCACACAGTATTAGCTTGCTAATTATAGCTTGCTGCTTTTCCAAGACTGCTTACCAAGAGCTGATTTACAAGAGCATTGAGATATTCAGGAGACCAACTTAGTCTAACTCAGAGTTTTTCCACTGTAGCAGAACTTCAGTGGTGTTTCTGGTCAATACTCAGACACTGTGTTTCAAGAGAGGTAAGGAATTTGCTAGACACAGGATCTCTATTGTCTGATTGCAAATGAGCATAGGCAAGTAAGGTGTTAATTTGCTGTTGGGGGAGGAGCCTTTGTGGGAGGGTGTGTATATATACCCACACAGTATTAGCTTGCTAATTATAGCTTGCTGCTTTTCCAAGACTGCTTACCAAGAGCTGATTTACAAGAGCATTGAGATATTCAGGAGACCAACTTAGTCTAACTCAGAGTTTTTCCACTGTAGCAGAACTTCAGTGGTGTTTCTGGTCAATACTCAGACACTGTGTTTCAAGAGAGGTAAGGAATTTGCTAGACACAGGATCTCTATTGTCTGATTGCAAATGAGCATAGGCAAGTAAGGTGTTAATTTGCTGTTGGGGGAGGAGCCTTTGTGGGAGGGTGTGTATATATACCCACACAGTATTAGCTTGCTAATTATAGCTTGCTGCTTTTCCAAGACTGCTTACCAAGAGCTGATTTACAAGAGCATTGAGATATTCAGGAGACCAACTTAGTCTAACTCAGAGTTTTTCCACTGTAGCAGAACTTCAGTGGTGTTTCTGGTCAATACTCAGACACTGTGTTTCAAGAGAGGTAAGGAATTTGCTAGACACAGGATCTCTATTGTCTGATTGCAAATGAGCATAGGCAAGTAAGGTGTTAATTTGCTGTTGGGGGAGGAGCCTTTGTGGGAGGGTGTGTATATATACCCACACAGTATTAGCTTGCTAATTATAGCTTGCTGCTTTTCCAAGACTGCTTACCAAGAGCTGATTTACAAGAGCATTGAGATATTCAGGAGACCAACTTAGTCTAACTCAGAGTTTTTCCACTGTAGCAGAACTTCAGTGGTGTTTCTGGTCAATACTCAGACACTGTGTTTCAAGAGAGGTAAGGAATTTGCTAGACACAGGATCTCTATTGTCTGATTGCAAATGAGCATAGGCAAGTAAGGTGTTAATTTGCTGTTGGGGGAGGAGCCTTTGTGGGAGGGTGTGTATATATACCCACACAGTATTAGCTTGCTAATTATAGCTTGCTGCTTTTCCAAGACTGCTTACCAAGAGCTGATTTACAAGAGCATTGAGATATTCAGGAGACCAACTTAGTCTAACTCAGAGTTTTTCCACTGTAGCAGAACTTCAGTGGTGTTTCTGGTCAATACTCAGACACTGTGTTTCAAGAGAGGTAAGGAATTTGCTAGACACAGGATCTCTATTGTCTGATTGCAAATGAGCATAGGCAAGTAAGGTGTTAATTTGCTGTTGGGGGAGGAGCCTTTGTGGGAGGGTGTGTATATATACCCACACAGTATTAGCTTGCTAATTATAGCTTGCTGCTTTTCCAAGACTGCTTACCAAGAGCTGATTTACAAGAGCATTGAGATATTCAGGAGACCAACTTAGTCTAACTCAGAGTTTTTCCACTGTAGCAGAACTTCAGTGGTGTTTCTGGTCAATACTCAGACACTGTGTTTCAAGAGAGGTAAGGAATTTGCTAGACACAGGATCTCTATTGTCTGATTGCAAATGAGCATAGGCAAGTAAGGTGTTAATTTGCTGTTGGGGGAGGAGCCTTTGTGGGAGGGTGTGTATATATACCCACACAGTATTAGCTTGCTAATTATAGCTTGCTGCTTTTCCAAGACTGCTTACCAAGAGCTGATTTACAAGAGCATTGAGATATTCAGGAGACCAACTTAGTCTAACTCAGAGTTTTTCCACTGTAGCAGAACTTCAGTGGTGTTTCTGGTCAATACTCAGACACTGTGTTTCAAGAGAGGTAAGGAATTTGCTAGACACAGGATCTCTATTGTCTGATTGCAAATGAGCATAGGCAAGTAAGGTGTTAATTTGCTGTTGGGGGAGGAGCCTTTGTGGGAGGGTGTGTATATATACCCACACAGTATTAGCTTGCTAATTATAGCTTGCTGCTTTTCCAAGACTGCTTACCAAGAGCTGATTTACAAGAGCATTGAGATATTCAGGAGACCAACTTAGTCTAACTCAGAGTTTTTCCACTGTAGCAGAACTTCAGTGGTGTTTCTGGTCAATACTCAGACACTGTGTTTCAAGAGAGGTAAGGAATTTGCTAGACACAGGATCTCTATTGTCTGATTGCAAATGAGCATAGGCAAGTAAGGTGTTAATTTGCTGTTGGGGGAGGAGCCTTTGTGGGAGGGTGTGTATATATACCCACACAGTATTAGCTTGCTAATTATAGCTTGCTGCTTTTCCAAGACTGCTTACCAAGAGCTGATTTACAAGAGCATTGAGATATTCAGGAGACCAACTTAGTCTAACTCAGAGTTTTTCCACTGTAGCAGAACTTCAGTGGTGTTTCTGGTCAATACTCAGACACTGTGTTTCAAGAGAGGTAAGGAATTTGCTAGACACAGGATCTCTATTGTCTGATTGCAAATGAGCATAGGCAAGTAAGGTGTTAATTTGCTGTTGGGGGAGGAGCCTTTGTGGGAGGGTGTGTATATATACCCACACAGTATTAGCTTGCTAATTATAGCTTGCTGCTTTTCCAAGACTGCTTACCAAGAGCTGATTTACAAGAGCATTGAGATATTCAGGAGACCAACTTAGTCTAACTCAGAGTTTTTCCACTGTAGCAGAACTTCAGTGGTGTTTCTGGTCAATACTCAGACACTGTGTTTCAAGAGAGGTAAGGAATTTGCTAGACACAGGATCTCTATTGTCTGATTGCAAATGAGCATAGGCAAGTAAGGTGTTAATTTGCTGTTGGGGGAGGAGCCTTTGTGGGAGGGTGTGTATATATACCCACACAGTATTAGCTTGCTAATTATAGCTTGCTGCTTTTCCAAGACTGCTTACCAAGAGCTGATTTACAAGAGCATTGAGATATTCAGGAGACCAACTTAGTCTAACTCAGAGTTTTTCCACTGTAGCAGAACTTCAGTGGTGTTTCTGGTCAATACTCAGACACTGTGTTTCAAGAGAGGTAAGGAATTTGCTAGACACAGGATCTCTATTGTCTGATTGCAAATGAGCATAGGCAAGTAAGGTGTTAATTTGCTGTTGGGGGAGGAGCCTTTGTGGGAGGGTGTGTATATATACCCACACAGTATTAGCTTGCTAATTATAGCTTGCTGCTTTTCCAAGACTGCTTACCAAGAGCTGATTTACAAGAGCATTGAGATATTCAGGAGACCAACTTAGTCTAACTCAGAGTTTTTCCACTGTAGCAGAACTTCAGTGGTGTTTCTGGTCAATACTCAGACACTGTGTTTCAAGAGAGGTAAGGAATTTGCTAGACACAGGATCTCTATTGTCTGATTGCAAATGAGCATAGGCAAGTAAGGTGTTAATTTGCTGTTGGGGGAGGAGCCTTTGTGGGAGGGTGTGTATATATACCCACACAGTATTAGCTTGCTAATTATAGCTTGCTGCTTTTCCAAGACTGCTTACCAAGAGCTGATTTACAAGAGCATTGAGATATTCAGGAGACCAACTTAGTCTAACTCAGAGTTTTTCCACTGTAGCAGAACTTCAGTGGTGTTTCTGGTCAATACTCAGACACTGTGTTTCAAGAGAGGTAAGGAATTTGCTAGACACAGGATCTCTATTGTCTGATTGCAAATGAGCATAGGCAAGTAAGGTGTTAATTTGCTGTTGGGGGAGGAGCCTTTGTGGGAGGGTGTGTATATATACCCACACAGTATTAGCTTGCTAATTATAGCTTGCTGCTTTTCCAAGACTGCTTACCAAGAGCTGATTTACAAGAGCATTGAGATATTCAGGAGACCAACTTAGTCTAACTCAGAGTTTTTCCACTGTAGCAGAACTTCAGTGGTGTTTCTGGTCAATACTCAGACACTGTGTTTCAAGAGAGGTAAGGAATTTGCTAGACACAGGATCTCTATTGTCTGATTGCAAATGAGCATAGGCAAGTAAGGTGTTAATTTGCTGTTGGGGGAGGAGCCTTTGTGGGAGGGTGTGTATATATACCCACACAGTATTAGCTTGCTAATTATAGCTTGCTGCTTTTCCAAGACTGCTTACCAAGAGCTGATTTACAAGAGCATTGAGATATTCAGGAGACCAACTTAGTCTAACTCAGAGTTTTTCCACTGTAGCAGAACTTCAGTGGTGTTTCTGGTCAATACTCAGACACTGTGTTTCAAGAGAGGTAAGGAATTTGCTAGACACAGGATCTCTATTGTCTGATTGCAAATGAGCATAGGCAAGTAAGGTGTTAATTTGCTGTTGGGGGAGGAGCCTTTGTGGGAGGGTGTGTATATATACCCACACAGTATTAGCTTGCTAATTATAGCTTGCTGCTTTTCCAAGACTGCTTACCAAGAGCTGATTTACAAGAGCATTGAGATATTCAGGAGACCAACTTAGTCTAACTCAGAGTTTTTCCACTGTAGCAGAACTTCAGTGGTGTTTCTGGTCAATACTCAGACACTGTGTTTCAAGAGAGGTAAGGAATTTGCTAGACACAGGATCTCTATTGTCTGATTGCAAATGAGCATAGGCAAGTAAGGTGTTAATTTGCTGTTGGGGGAGGAGCCTTTGTGGGAGGGTGTGTATATATACCCACACAGTATTAGCTTGCTAATTATAGCTTGCTGCTTTTCCAAGACTGCTTACCAAGAGCTGATTTACAAGAGCATTGAGATATTCAGGAGACCAACTTAGTCTAACTCAGAGTTTTTCCACTGTAGCAGAACTTCAGTGGTGTTTCTGGTCAATACTCAGACACTGTGTTTCAAGAGAGGTAAGGAATTTGCTAGACACAGGATCTCTATTGTCTGATTGCAAATGAGCATAGGCAAGTAAGGTGTTAATTTGCTGTTGGGGGAGGAGCCTTTGTGGGAGGGTGTGTATATATACCCACACAGTATTAGCTTGCTAATTATAGCTTGCTGCTTTTCCAAGACTGCTTACCAAGAGCTGATTTACAAGAGCATTGAGATATTCAGGAGACCAACTTAGTCTAACTCAGAGTTTTTCCACTGTAGCAGAACTTCAGTGGTGTTTCTGGTCAATACTCAGACACTGTGTTTCAAGAGAGGTAAGGAATTTGCTAGACACAGGATCTCTATTGTCTGATTGCAAATGAGCATAGGCAAGTAAGGTGTTAATTTGCTGTTGGGGGAGGAGCCTTTGTGGGAGGGTGTGTATATATACCCACACAGTATTAGCTTGCTAATTATAGCTTGCTGCTTTTCCAAGACTGCTTACCAAGAGCTGATTTACAAGAGCATTGAGATATTCAGGAGACCAACTTAGTCTAACTCAGAGTTTTTCCACTGTAGCAGAACTTCAGTGGTGTTTCTGGTCAATACTCAGACACTGTGTTTCAAGAGAGGTAAGGAATTTGCTAGACACAGGATCTCTATTGTCTGATTGCAAATGAGCATAGGCAAGTAAGGTGTTAATTTGCTGTTGGGGGAGGAGCCTTTGTGGGAGGGTGTGTATATATACCCACACAGTATTAGCTTGCTAATTATAGCTTGCTGCTTTTCCAAGACTGCTTACCAAGAGCTGATTTACAAGAGCATTGAGATATTCAGGAGACCAACTTAGTCTAACTCAGAGTTTTTCCACTGTAGCAGAACTTCAGTGGTGTTTCTGGTCAATACTCAGACACTGTGTTTCAAGAGAGGTAAGGAATTTGCTAGACACAGGATCTCTATTGTCTGATTGCAAATGAGCATAGGCAAGTAAGGTGTTAATTTGCTGTTGGGGGAGGAGCCTTTGTGGGAGGGTGTGTATATATACCCACACAGTATTAGCTTGCTAATTATAGCTTGCTGCTTTTCCAAGACTGCTTACCAAGAGCTGATTTACAAGAGCATTGAGATATTCAGGAGACCAACTTAGTCTAACTCAGAGTTTTTCCACTGTAGCAGAACTTCAGTGGTGTTTCTGGTCAATACTCAGACACTGTGTTTCAAGAGAGGTAAGGAATTTGCTAGACACAGGATCTCTATTGTCTGATTGCAAATGAGCATAGGCAAGTAAGGTGTTAATTTGCTGTTGGGGGAGGAGCCTTTGTGGGAGGGTGTGTATATATACCCACACAGTATTAGCTTGCTAATTATAGCTTGCTGCTTTTCCAAGACTGCTTACCAAGAGCTGATTTACAAGAGCATTGAGATATTCAGGAGACCAACTTAGTCTAACTCAGAGTTTTTCCACTGTAGCAGAACTTCAGTGGTGTTTCTGGTCAATACTCAGACACTGTGTTTCAAGAGAGGTAAGGAATTTGCTAGACACAGGATCTCTATTGTCTGATTGCAAATGAGCATAGGCAAGTAAGGTGTTAATTTGCTGTTGGGGGAGGAGCCTTTGTGGGAGGGTGTGTATATATACCCACACAGTATTAGCTTGCTAATTATAGCTTGCTGCTTTTCCAAGACTGCTTACCAAGAGCTGATTTACAAGAGCATTGAGATATTCAGGAGACCAACTTAGTCTAACTCAGAGTTTTTCCACTGTAGCAGAACTTCAGTGGTGTTTCTGGTCAATACTCAGACACTGTGTTTCAAGAGAGGTAAGGAATTTGCTAGACACAGGATCTCTATTGTCTGATTGCAAATGAGCATAGGCAAGTAAGGTGTTAATTTGCTGTTGGGGGAGGAGCCTTTGTGGGAGGGTGTGTATATATACCCACACAGTATTAGCTTGCTAATTATAGCTTGCTGCTTTTCCAAGACTGCTTACCAAGAGCTGATTTACAAGAGCATTGAGATATTCAGGAGACCAACTTAGTCTAACTCAGAGTTTTTCCACTGTAGCAGAACTTCAGTGGTGTTTCTGGTCAATACTCAGACACTGTGTTTCAAGAGAGGTAAGGAATTTGCTAGACACAGGATCTCTATTGTCTGATTGCAAATGAGCATAGGCAAGTAAGGTGTTAATTTGCTGTTGGGGGAGGAGCCTTTGTGGGAGGGTGTGTATATATACCCACACAGTATTAGCTTGCTAATTATAGCTTGCTGCTTTTCCAAGACTGCTTACCAAGAGCTGATTTACAAGAGCATTGAGATATTCAGGAGACCAACTTAGTCTAACTCAGAGTTTTTCCACTGTAGCAGAACTTCAGTGGTGTTTCTGGTCAATACTCAGACACTGTGTTTCAAGAGAGGTAAGGAATTTGCTAGACACAGGATCTCTATTGTCTGATTGCAAATGAGCATAGGCAAGTAAGGTGTTAATTTGCTGTTGGGGGAGGAGCCTTTGTGGGAGGGTGTGTATATATACCCACACAGTATTAGCTTGCTAATTATAGCTTGCTGCTTTTCCAAGACTGCTTACCAAGAGCTGATTTACAAGAGCATTGAGATATTCAGGAGACCAACTTAGTCTAACTCAGAGTTTTTCCACTGTAGCAGAACTTCAGTGGTGTTTCTGGTCAATACTCAGACACTGTGTTTCAAGAGAGGTAAGGAATTTGCTAGACACAGGATCTCTATTGTCTGATTGCAAATGAGCATAGGCAAGTAAGGTGTTAATTTGCTGTTGGGGGAGGAGCCTTTGTGGGAGGGTGTGTATATATACCCACACAGTATTAGCTTGCTAATTATAGCTTGCTGCTTTTCCAAGACTGCTTACCAAGAGCTGATTTACAAGAGCATTGAGATATTCAGGAGACCAACTTAGTCTAACTCAGAGTTTTTCCACTGTAGCAGAACTTCAGTGGTGTTTCTGGTCAATACTCAGACACTGTGTTTCAAGAGAGGTAAGGAATTTGCTAGACACAGGATCTCTATTGTCTGATTGCAAATGAGCATAGGCAAGTAAGGTGTTAATTTGCTGTTGGGGGAGGAGCCTTTGTGGGAGGGTGTGTATATATACCCACACAGTATTAGCTTGCTAATTATAGCTTGCTGCTTTTCCAAGACTGCTTACCAAGAGCTGATTTACAAGAGCATTGAGATATTCAGGAGACCAACTTAGTCTAACTCAGAGTTTTTCCACTGTAGCAGAACTTCAGTGGTGTTTCTGGTCAATACTCAGACACTGTGTTTCAAGAGAGGTAAGGAATTTGCTAGACACAGGATCTCTATTGTCTGATTGCAAATGAGCATAGGCAAGTAAGGTGTTAATTTGCTGTTGGGGGAGGAGCCTTTGTGGGAGGGTGTGTATATATACCCACACAGTATTAGCTTGCTAATTATAGCTTGCTGCTTTTCCAAGACTGCTTACCAAGAGCTGATTTACAAGAGCATTGAGATATTCAGGAGACCAACTTAGTCTAACTCAGAGTTTTTCCACTGTAGCAGAACTTCAGTGGTGTTTCTGGTCAATACTCAGACACTGTGTTTCAAGAGAGGTAAGGAATTTGCTAGACACAGGATCTCTATTGTCTGATTGCAAATGAGCATAGGCAAGTAAGGTGTTAATTTGCTGTTGGGGGAGGAGCCTTTGTGGGAGGGTGTGTATATATACCCACACAGTATTAGCTTGCTAATTATAGCTTGCTGCTTTTCCAAGACTGCTTACCAAGAGCTGATTTACAAGAGCATTGAGATATTCAGGAGACCAACTTAGTCTAACTCAGAGTTTTTCCACTGTAGCAGAACTTCAGTGGTGTTTCTGGTCAATACTCAGACACTGTGTTTCAAGAGAGGTAAGGAATTTGCTAGACACAGGATCTCTATTGTCTGATTGCAAATGAGCATAGGCAAGTAAGGTGTTAATTTGCTGTTGGGGGAGGAGCCTTTGTGGGAGGGTGTGTATATATACCCACACAGTATTAGCTTGCTAATTATAGCTTGCTGCTTTTCCAAGACTGCTTACCAAGAGCTGATTTACAAGAGCATTGAGATATTCAGGAGACCAACTTAGTCTAACTCAGAGTTTTTCCACTGTAGCAGAACTTCAGTGGTGTTTCTGGTCAATACTCAGACACTGTGTTTCAAGAGAGGTAAGGAATTTGCTAGACACAGGATCTCTATTGTCTGATTGCAAATGAGCATAGGCAAGTAAGGTGTTAATTTGCTGTTGGGGGAGGAGCCTTTGTGGGAGGGTGTGTATATATACCCACACAGTATTAGCTTGCTAATTATAGCTTGCTGCTTTTCCAAGACTGCTTACCAAGAGCTGATTTACAAGAGCATTGAGATATTCAGGAGACCAACTTAGTCTAACTCAGAGTTTTTCCACTGTAGCAGAACTTCAGTGGTGTTTCTGGTCAATACTCAGACACTGTGTTTCAAGAGAGGTAAGGAATTTGCTAGACACAGGATCTCTATTGTCTGATTGCAAATGAGCATAGGCAAGTAAGGTGTTAATTTGCTGTTGGGGGAGGAGCCTTTGTGGGAGGGTGTGTATATATACCCACACAGTATTAGCTTGCTAATTATAGCTTGCTGCTTTTCCAAGACTGCTTACCAAGAGCTGATTTACAAGAGCATTGAGATATTCAGGAGACCAACTTAGTCTAACTCAGAGTTTTTCCACTGTAGCAGAACTTCAGTGGTGTTTCTGGTCAATACTCAGACACTGTGTTTCAAGAGAGGTAAGGAATTTGCTAGACACAGGATCTCTATTGTCTGATTGCAAATGAGCATAGGCAAGTAAGGTGTTAATTTGCTGTTGGGGGAGGAGCCTTTGTGGGAGGGTGTGTATATATACCCACACAGTATTAGCTTGCTAATTATAGCTTGCTGCTTTTCCAAGACTGCTTACCAAGAGCTGATTTACAAGAGCATTGAGATATTCAGGAGACCAACTTAGTCTAACTCAGAGTTTTTCCACTGTAGCAGAACTTCAGTGGTGTTTCTGGTCAATACTCAGACACTGTGTTTCAAGAGAGGTAAGGAATTTGCTAGACACAGGATCTCTATTGTCTGATTGCAAATGAGCATAGGCAAGTAAGGTGTTAATTTGCTGTTGGGGGAGGAGCCTTTGTGGGAGGGTGTGTATATATACCCACACAGTATTAGCTTGCTAATTATAGCTTGCTGCTTTTCCAAGACTGCTTACCAAGAGCTGATTTACAAGAGCATTGAGATATTCAGGAGACCAACTTAGTCTAACTCAGAGTTTTTCCACTGTAGCAGAACTTCAGTGGTGTTTCTGGTCAATACTCAGACACTGTGTTTCAAGAGAGGTAAGGAATTTGCTAGACACAGGATCTCTATTGTCTGATTGCAAATGAGCATAGGCAAGTAAGGTGTTAATTTGCTGTTGGGGGAGGAGCCTTTGTGGGAGGGTGTGTATATATACCCACACAGTATTAGCTTGCTAATTATAGCTTGCTGCTTTTCCAAGACTGCTTACCAAGAGCTGATTTACAAGAGCATTGAGATATTCAGGAGACCAACTTAGTCTAACTCAGAGTTTTTCCACTGTAGCAGAACTTCAGTGGTGTTTCTGGTCAATACTCAGACACTGTGTTTCAAGAGAGGTAAGGAATTTGCTAGACACAGGATCTCTATTGTCTGATTGCAAATGAGCATAGGCAAGTAAGGTGTTAATTTGCTGTTGGGGGAGGAGCCTTTGTGGGAGGGTGTGTATATATACCCACACAGTATTAGCTTGCTAATTATAGCTTGCTGCTTTTCCAAGACTGCTTACCAAGAGCTGATTTACAAGAGCATTGAGATATTCAGGAGACCAACTTAGTCTAACTCAGAGTTTTTCCACTGTAGCAGAACTTCAGTGGTGTTTCTGGTCAATACTCAGACACTGTGTTTCAAGAGAGGTAAGGAATTTGCTAGACACAGGATCTCTATTGTCTGATTGCAAATGAGCATAGGCAAGTAAGGTGTTAATTTGCTGTTGGGGGAGGAGCCTTTGTGGGAGGGTGTGTATATATACCCACACAGTATTAGCTTGCTAATTATAGCTTGCTGCTTTTCCAAGACTGCTTACCAAGAGCTGATTTACAAGAGCATTGAGATATTCAGGAGACCAACTTAGTCTAACTCAGAGTTTTTCCACTGTAGCAGAACTTCAGTGGTGTTTCTGGTCAATACTCAGACACTGTGTTTCAAGAGAGGTAAGGAATTTGCTAGACACAGGATCTCTATTGTCTGATTGCAAATGAGCATAGGCAAGTAAGGTGTTAATTTGCTGTTGGGGGAGGAGCCTTTGTGGGAGGGTGTGTATATATACCCACACAGTATTAGCTTGCTAATTATAGCTTGCTGCTTTTCCAAGACTGCTTACCAAGAGCTGATTTACAAGAGCATTGAGATATTCAGGAGACCAACTTAGTCTAACTCAGAGTTTTTCCACTGTAGCAGAACTTCAGTGGTGTTTCTGGTCAATACTCAGACACTGTGTTTCAAGAGAGGTAAGGAATTTGCTAGACACAGGATCTCTATTGTCTGATTGCAAATGAGCATAGGCAAGTAAGGTGTTAATTTGCTGTTGGGGGAGGAGCCTTTGTGGGAGGGTGTGTATATATACCCACACAGTATTAGCTTGCTAATTATAGCTTGCTGCTTTTCCAAGACTGCTTACCAAGAGCTGATTTACAAGAGCATTGAGATATTCAGGAGACCAACTTAGTCTAACTCAGAGTTTTTCCACTGTAGCAGAACTTCAGTGGTGTTTCTGGTCAATACTCAGACACTGTGTTTCAAGAGAGGTAAGGAATTTGCTAGACACAGGATCTCTATTGTCTGATTGCAAATGAGCATAGGCAAGTAAGGTGTTAATTTGCTGTTGGGGGAGGAGCCTTTGTGGGAGGGTGTGTATATATACCCACACAGTATTAGCTTGCTAATTATAGCTTGCTGCTTTTCCAAGACTGCTTACCAAGAGCTGATTTACAAGAGCATTGAGATATTCAGGAGACCAACTTAGTCTAACTCAGAGTTTTTCCACTGTAGCAGAACTTCAGTGGTGTTTCTGGTCAATACTCAGACACTGTGTTTCAAGAGAGGTAAGGAATTTGCTAGACACAGGATCTCTATTGTCTGATTGCAAATGAGCATAGGCAAGTAAGGTGTTAATTTGCTGTTGGGGGAGGAGCCTTTGTGGGAGGGTGTGTATATATACCCACACAGTATTAGCTTGCTAATTATAGCTTGCTGCTTTTCCAAGACTGCTTACCAAGAGCTGATTTACAAGAGCATTGAGATATTCAGGAGACCAACTTAGTCTAACTCAGAGTTTTTCCACTGTAGCAGAACTTCAGTGGTGTTTCTGGTCAATACTCAGACACTGTGTTTCAAGAGAGGTAAGGAATTTGCTAGACACAGGATCTCTATTGTCTGATTGCAAATGAGCATAGGCAAGTAAGGTGTTAATTTGCTGTTGGGGGAGGAGCCTTTGTGGGAGGGTGTGTATATATACCCACACAGTATTAGCTTGCTAATTATAGCTTGCTGCTTTTCCAAGACTGCTTACCAAGAGCTGATTTACAAGAGCATTGAGATATTCAGGAGACCAACTTAGTCTAACTCAGAGTTTTTCCACTGTAGCAGAACTTCAGTGGTGTTTCTGGTCAATACTCAGACACTGTGTTTCAAGAGAGGTAAGGAATTTGCTAGACACAGGATCTCTATTGTCTGATTGCAAATGAGCATAGGCAAGTAAGGTGTTAATTTGCTGTTGGGGGAGGAGCCTTTGTGGGAGGGTGTGTATATATACCCACACAGTATTAGCTTGCTAATTATAGCTTGCTGCTTTTCCAAGACTGCTTACCAAGAGCTGATTTACAAGAGCATTGAGATATTCAGGAGACCAACTTAGTCTAACTCAGAGTTTTTCCACTGTAGCAGAACTTCAGTGGTGTTTCTGGTCAATACTCAGACACTGTGTTTCAAGAGAGGTAAGGAATTTGCTAGACACAGGATCTCTATTGTCTGATTGCAAATGAGCATAGGCAAGTAAGGTGTTAATTTGCTGTTGGGGGAGGAGCCTTTGTGGGAGGGTGTGTATATATACCCACACAGTATTAGCTTGCTAATTATAGCTTGCTGCTTTTCCAAGACTGCTTACCAAGAGCTGATTTACAAGAGCATTGAGATATTCAGGAGACCAACTTAGTCTAACTCAGAGTTTTTCCACTGTAGCAGAACTTCAGTGGTGTTTCTGGTCAATACTCAGACACTGTGTTTCAAGAGAGGTAAGGAATTTGCTAGACACAGGATCTCTATTGTCTGATTGCAAATGAGCATAGGCAAGTAAGGTGTTAATTTGCTGTTGGGGGAGGAGCCTTTGTGGGAGGGTGTGTATATATACCCACACAGTATTAGCTTGCTAATTATAGCTTGCTGCTTTTCCAAGACTGCTTACCAAGAGCTGATTTACAAGAGCATTGAGATATTCAGGAGACCAACTTAGTCTAACTCAGAGTTTTTCCACTGTAGCAGAACTTCAGTGGTGTTTCTGGTCAATACTCAGACACTGTGTTTCAAGAGAGGTAAGGAATTTGCTAGACACAGGATCTCTATTGTCTGATTGCAAATGAGCATAGGCAAGTAAGGTGTTAATTTGCTGTTGGGGGAGGAGCCTTTGTGGGAGGGTGTGTATATATACCCACACAGTATTAGCTTGCTAATTATAGCTTGCTGCTTTTCCAAGACTGCTTACCAAGAGCTGATTTACAAGAGCATTGAGATATTCAGGAGACCAACTTAGTCTAACTCAGAGTTTTTCCACTGTAGCAGAACTTCAGTGGTGTTTCTGGTCAATACTCAGACACTGTGTTTCAAGAGAGGTAAGGAATTTGCTAGACACAGGATCTCTATTGTCTGATTGCAAATGAGCATAGGCAAGTAAGGTGTTAATTTGCTGTTGGGGGAGGAGCCTTTGTGGGAGGGTGTGTATATATACCCACACAGTATTAGCTTGCTAATTATAGCTTGCTGCTTTTCCAAGACTGCTTACCAAGAGCTGATTTACAAGAGCATTGAGATATTCAGGAGACCAACTTAGTCTAACTCAGAGTTTTTCCACTGTAGCAGAACTTCAGTGGTGTTTCTGGTCAATACTCAGACACTGTGTTTCAAGAGAGGTAAGGAATTTGCTAGACACAGGATCTCTATTGTCTGATTGCAAATGAGCATAGGCAAGTAAGGTGTTAATTTGCTGTTGGGGGAGGAGCCTTTGTGGGAGGGTGTGTATATATACCCACACAGTATTAGCTTGCTAATTATAGCTTGCTGCTTTTCCAAGACTGCTTACCAAGAGCTGATTTACAAGAGCATTGAGATATTCAGGAGACCAACTTAGTCTAACTCAGAGTTTTTCCACTGTAGCAGAACTTCAGTGGTGTTTCTGGTCAATACTCAGACACTGTGTTTCAAGAGAGGTAAGGAATTTGCTAGACACAGGATCTCTATTGTCTGATTGCAAATGAGCATAGGCAAGTAAGGTGTTAATTTGCTGTTGGGGGAGGAGCCTTTGTGGGAGGGTGTGTATATATACCCACACAGTATTAGCTTGCTAATTATAGCTTGCTGCTTTTCCAAGACTGCTTACCAAGAGCTGATTTACAAGAGCATTGAGATATTCAGGAGACCAACTTAGTCTAACTCAGAGTTTTTCCACTGTAGCAGAACTTCAGTGGTGTTTCTGGTCAATACTCAGACACTGTGTTTCAAGAGAGGTAAGGAATTTGCTAGACACAGGATCTCTATTGTCTGATTGCAAATGAGCATAGGCAAGTAAGGTGTTAATTTGCTGTTGGGGGAGGAGCCTTTGTGGGAGGGTGTGTATATATACCCACACAGTATTAGCTTGCTAATTATAGCTTGCTGCTTTTCCAAGACTGCTTACCAAGAGCTGATTTACAAGAGCATTGAGATATTCAGGAGACCAACTTAGTCTAACTCAGAGTTTTTCCACTGTAGCAGAACTTCAGTGGTGTTTCTGGTCAATACTCAGACACTGTGTTTCAAGAGAGGTAAGGAATTTGCTAGACACAGGATCTCTATTGTCTGATTGCAAATGAGCATAGGCAAGTAAGGTGTTAATTTGCTGTTGGGGGAGGAGCCTTTGTGGGAGGGTGTGTATATATACCCACACAGTATTAGCTTGCTAATTATAGCTTGCTGCTTTTCCAAGACTGCTTACCAAGAGCTGATTTACAAGAGCATTGAGATATTCAGGAGACCAACTTAGTCTAACTCAGAGTTTTTCCACTGTAGCAGAACTTCAGTGGTGTTTCTGGTCAATACTCAGACACTGTGTTTCAAGAGAGGTAAGGAATTTGCTAGACACAGGATCTCTATTGTCTGATTGCAAATGAGCATAGGCAAGTAAGGTGTTAATTTGCTGTTGGGGGAGGAGCCTTTGTGGGAGGGTGTGTATATATACCCACACAGTATTAGCTTGCTAATTATAGCTTGCTGCTTTTCCAAGACTGCTTACCAAGAGCTGATTTACAAGAGCATTGAGATATTCAGGAGACCAACTTAGTCTAACTCAGAGTTTTTCCACTGTAGCAGAACTTCAGTGGTGTTTCTGGTCAATACTCAGACACTGTGTTTCAAGAGAGGTAAGGAATTTGCTAGACACAGGATCTCTATTGTCTGATTGCAAATGAGCATAGGCAAGTAAGGTGTTAATTTGCTGTTGGGGGAGGAGCCTTTGTGGGAGGGTGTGTATATATACCCACACAGTATTAGCTTGCTAATTATAGCTTGCTGCTTTTCCAAGACTGCTTACCAAGAGCTGATTTACAAGAGCATTGAGATATTCAGGAGACCAACTTAGTCTAACTCAGAGTTTTTCCACTGTAGCAGAACTTCAGTGGTGTTTCTGGTCAATACTCAGACACTGTGTTTCAAGAGAGGTAAGGAATTTGCTAGACACAGGATCTCTATTGTCTGATTGCAAATGAGCATAGGCAAGTAAGGTGTTAATTTGCTGTTGGGGGAGGAGCCTTTGTGGGAGGGTGTGTATATATACCCACACAGTATTAGCTTGCTAATTATAGCTTGCTGCTTTTCCAAGACTGCTTACCAAGAGCTGATTTACAAGAGCATTGAGATATTCAGGAGACCAACTTAGTCTAACTCAGAGTTTTTCCACTGTAGCAGAACTTCAGTGGTGTTTCTGGTCAATACTCAGACACTGTGTTTCAAGAGAGGTAAGGAATTTGCTAGACACAGGATCTCTATTGTCTGATTGCAAATGAGCATAGGCAAGTAAGGTGTTAATTTGCTGTTGGGGGAGGAGCCTTTGTGGGAGGGTGTGTATATATACCCACACAGTATTAGCTTGCTAATTATAGCTTGCTGCTTTTCCAAGACTGCTTACCAAGAGCTGATTTACAAGAGCATTGAGATATTCAGGAGACCAACTTAGTCTAACTCAGAGTTTTTCCACTGTAGCAGAACTTCAGTGGTGTTTCTGGTCAATACTCAGACACTGTGTTTCAAGAGAGGTAAGGAATTTGCTAGACACAGGATCTCTATTGTCTGATTGCAAATGAGCATAGGCAAGTAAGGTGTTAATTTGCTGTTGGGGGAGGAGCCTTTGTGGGAGGGTGTGTATATATACCCACACAGTATTAGCTTGCTAATTATAGCTTGCTGCTTTTCCAAGACTGCTTACCAAGAGCTGATTTACAAGAGCATTGAGATATTCAGGAGACCAACTTAGTCTAACTCAGAGTTTTTCCACTGTAGCAGAACTTCAGTGGTGTTTCTGGTCAATACTCAGACACTGTGTTTCAAGAGAGGTAAGGAATTTGCTAGACACAGGATCTCTATTGTCTGATTGCAAATGAGCATAGGCAAGTAAGGTGTTAATTTGCTGTTGGGGGAGGAGCCTTTGTGGGAGGGTGTGTATATATACCCACACAGTATTAGCTTGCTAATTATAGCTTGCTGCTTTTCCAAGACTGCTTACCAAGAGCTGATTTACAAGAGCATTGAGATATTCAGGAGACCAACTTAGTCTAACTCAGAGTTTTTCCACTGTAGCAGAACTTCAGTGGTGTTTCTGGTCAATACTCAGACACTGTGTTTCAAGAGAGGTAAGGAATTTGCTAGACACAGGATCTCTATTGTCTGATTGCAAATGAGCATAGGCAAGTAAGGTGTTAATTTGCTGTTGGGGGAGGAGCCTTTGTGGGAGGGTGTGTATATATACCCACACAGTATTAGCTTGCTAATTATAGCTTGCTGCTTTTCCAAGACTGCTTACCAAGAGCTGATTTACAAGAGCATTGAGATATTCAGGAGACCAACTTAGTCTAACTCAGAGTTTTTCCACTGTAGCAGAACTTCAGTGGTGTTTCTGGTCAATACTCAGACACTGTGTTTCAAGAGAGGTAAGGAATTTGCTAGACACAGGATCTCTATTGTCTGATTGCAAATGAGCATAGGCAAGTAAGGTGTTAATTTGCTGTTGGGGGAGGAGCCTTTGTGGGAGGGTGTGTATATATACCCACACAGTATTAGCTTGCTAATTATAGCTTGCTGCTTTTCCAAGACTGCTTACCAAGAGCTGATTTACAAGAGCATTGAGATATTCAGGAGACCAACTTAGTCTAACTCAGAGTTTTTCCACTGTAGCAGAACTTCAGTGGTGTTTCTGGTCAATACTCAGACACTGTGTTTCAAGAGAGGTAAGGAATTTGCTAGACACAGGATCTCTATTGTCTGATTGCAAATGAGCATAGGCAAGTAAGGTGTTAATTTGCTGTTGGGGGAGGAGCCTTTGTGGGAGGGTGTGTATATATACCCACACAGTATTAGCTTGCTAATTATAGCTTGCTGCTTTTCCAAGACTGCTTACCAAGAGCTGATTTACAAGAGCATTGAGATATTCAGGAGACCAACTTAGTCTAACTCAGAGTTTTTCCACTGTAGCAGAACTTCAGTGGTGTTTCTGGTCAATACTCAGACACTGTGTTTCAAGAGAGGTAAGGAATTTGCTAGACACAGGATCTCTATTGTCTGATTGCAAATGAGCATAGGCAAGTAAGGTGTTAATTTGCTGTTGGGGGAGGAGCCTTTGTGGGAGGGTGTGTATATATACCCACACAGTATTAGCTTGCTAATTATAGCTTGCTGCTTTTCCAAGACTGCTTACCAAGAGCTGATTTACAAGAGCATTGAGATATTCAGGAGACCAACTTAGTCTAACTCAGAGTTTTTCCACTGTAGCAGAACTTCAGTGGTGTTTCTGGTCAATACTCAGACACTGTGTTTCAAGAGAGGTAAGGAATTTGCTAGACACAGGATCTCTATTGTCTGATTGCAAATGAGCATAGGCAAGTAAGGTGTTAATTTGCTGTTGGGGGAGGAGCCTTTGTGGGAGGGTGTGTATATATACCCACACAGTATTAGCTTGCTAATTATAGCTTGCTGCTTTTCCAAGACTGCTTACCAAGAGCTGATTTACAAGAGCATTGAGATATTCAGGAGACCAACTTAGTCTAACTCAGAGTTTTTCCACTGTAGCAGAACTTCAGTGGTGTTTCTGGTCAATACTCAGACACTGTGTTTCAAGAGAGGTAAGGAATTTGCTAGACACAGGATCTCTATTGTCTGATTGCAAATGAGCATAGGCAAGTAAGGTGTTAATTTGCTGTTGGGGGAGGAGCCTTTGTGGGAGGGTGTGTATATATACCCACACAGTATTAGCTTGCTAATTATAGCTTGCTGCTTTTCCAAGACTGCTTACCAAGAGCTGATTTACAAGAGCATTGAGATATTCAGGAGACCAACTTAGTCTAACTCAGAGTTTTTCCACTGTAGCAGAACTTCAGTGGTGTTTCTGGTCAATACTCAGACACTGTGTTTCAAGAGAGGTAAGGAATTTGCTAGACACAGGATCTCTATTGTCTGATTGCAAATGAGCATAGGCAAGTAAGGTGTTAATTTGCTGTTGGGGGAGGAGCCTTTGTGGGAGGGTGTGTATATATACCCACACAGTATTAGCTTGCTAATTATAGCTTGCTGCTTTTCCAAGACTGCTTACCAAGAGCTGATTTACAAGAGCATTGAGATATTCAGGAGACCAACTTAGTCTAACTCAGAGTTTTTCCACTGTAGCAGAACTTCAGTGGTGTTTCTGGTCAATACTCAGACACTGTGTTTCAAGAGAGGTAAGGAATTTGCTAGACACAGGATCTCTATTGTCTGATTGCAAATGAGCATAGGCAAGTAAGGTGTTAATTTGCTGTTGGGGGAGGAGCCTTTGTGGGAGGGTGTGTATATATACCCACACAGTATTAGCTTGCTAATTATAGCTTGCTGCTTTTCCAAGACTGCTTACCAAGAGCTGATTTACAAGAGCATTGAGATATTCAGGAGATACTCAGGAGGTAATCTGGAGGTGGATACAATCTAAACAAGTAAGATTTGTTTGTTTAAAATCTTTCCCCTCTTTACAATGGCAGACCTGGTTATGTGCAGGAATTGTTGTGCTTTTATTTCAGGTTCCATTCTTCAGAGGTTTGGATACTGTCTGATCTGTAGACAGCTCTCCATAATGCAGCAGGAAATTAACTTTTTGAAATATGAGATTTTTAAATTAACCACTAAACAAACTCAGGCTGAGAACATTGCAATGCCACTGCCACAGAGGCCCCCTAGAATAGGGAGATGGGTTACTGTAGGTTCTGGTAGACTGAGAGTTGTGGATAGAAGGCATGTCCCACAGTCTGTGGCTCTCCATAATTCATTTGCAGCACTTTCAGAGTGCAAGAGCAACATGGAGGATGGCTCAAGCACAGTGGGTGAGAAACAATCATCTCCCATGCCTAAAGTATGTAAGACCGCAGCCAAAGACAAAAAGGAGAAGGTGAGGATTGATAGTAAGCAGCTGTTGGTGGGCGATTCCATCATAAGAGGTGTGAAGTTTGAGGAGAATGGTGTTGTGAGATGTCTCCCTGGTGCTACCGCTAGCAGGGATAGACGACGGATCCTTAATATTGTTAGGCAAGCAAAGCAGGAAAGGGAAGTGGATGTTATTCTCCATCTTGGGACAAACGATCTGGCTTGCAATGAGGTTTCAAAGGTGAAAGAAGCTTTTCACACACTTGAAAAGGATATACGGGAGGTTGCATCAACTGTTTCATTCTCTGCAGTTTTGCCTGTGCATAACCTTCAGCATGACAGGAAGATGCGCATTAAGGAATTCAATGTATGGCTTGGTGAATGGTGTCTGACCCAAGGGTTTGGCTTTGTGTCTCATGTTAGCTCTTGTTGGAATGGAAAAGAACTGTACAAGAAAGATGGTTTGCATCTTTCTCTCAAAGGAACGAATGTCCTCGGTGAACAGTTCCAGGTATTTGCTAAGAAGCATTTAAACTAGGAAAGGGGGGCAAAAGAGTGATAATCCAGCAGTCCAACTGCCCCCGGAACAAAGCCAGAAGAGGCCAGTAGCACAAAGGTTAAGGAATGACAGGCTCAGAGTCTTGTCTACAAATGCTCGCAGTCTAGGGAATAAGATCAATGAACTTGAGGCTATAATGGCATCTGAGAATATAGATGTAGTGGCTGTTACTGAGACGTGGTTCAAGGGGAGTAATGCCTGGGATATATCAATACCAGGGTTCTCTCTATACAGGCCCTGTATGTGAAAGATAACATAAAAGCTAATTTGATACAAGTTAGCGAGAACAATTTAGAGTCAGTTTGGGTTACCGTGCAGCTTGATAATCATAAGGTAACTCGTGTAGGTGTGATATATAGACCACCTAGCCAAGTCAAAGAATTAGATGATCTACTAGTTGAGGAAATAGCTAAAATGACATTGAAGGGGGAAGTTATCATTATGGGAGACTTCAATCTTCCAGATGTAAACTGGAAAACCAAAATAGCTAGTTCTGCCAGGAGTACAGATATTCTAAATTCCCTACTGGGATTATCTCTACAGCAAGTAGTGGAGGAGCCAACCCGGAAGGAGGCCATTTTAGATTTAGTATTCACAAATGGGAATTTGGTATCTGATATTACTGTAGGGGAAAGCTTGGGATCTAGTGATCACCAGTCAGTGTGGTTTACTATAAGTACAGTGACTGAGTCACACCACACAAAAACAAAAGTTTTAGATTTTAGAAAAACAGACTTTTCTAAAATTAGATTAGTGGTATACAAGTCCCTATCAGACTGGAACAGTTTCATTGGAGTCCAGGAGAAATGGGACTACTTAAAAGTGGCACTATTGAAGGCAACAGAAAATTGCATTAGGCTTGTCAGTAAAAGCAAAAAAAGGAAGAGACCACTGTGGTACTCAGCAGAAGTGGCCAAAATCATTAAAAACAAAAAGATAGCATTTAGGAATTATAAAAAAAAACAAAACGAGGATGACAAACAAATTTATAAGATTAGGCAGAGAGAGGCCAAACAAGTTATAAGAGCTTCCAAAGCACAGGCAGAAGAGAAATTAGCTCAGTCAGGGAAAAAAGGCGAGAAGGCATTCTTCAGATACATAAATGAAAAAAGGAAACTAAAACAAGGAATTACCAAATTAAAAACAAAAGAAGGAAGGTATATAGAAGAAGATAAAGAACTAGCTGACTGCTTCAATGAATATTTCTGTTCAGTTTTTACAAAGGAAAATGAAGGAGAAGGACCTCAGTTAGGAAAGAAGACTAATGAATCTTTTGATGCATGTGTCTTTACAGTGGAAGAGGTTCTAAGTCAGCTGTCTAAAATTAATACAAATAAGTCACAGGGGCCTGATGGGATACACCCAAAGCTATTAAAAGAGCTCAGCGTTGAACTAGCAAAACCATTAACAGATTTATTTAACCAATCGCTGGCAACAGGAGTCGTCCCAGAAGATTGGAAATTAGCAAATGTTGAGCCCATTCACAAGAAAGGTAGTAGGGAGGAATCGGGCAACTATAGGCCAGTAAGCCTGACATCAATAGTGGGGAAATTAATGGAAACCATACTTAAGGAGAGGATTGTGGAACATCTAAAATCCCATGGATTGAAAGATGAAAAACAGCATGGGTTTACTTCAGGGAGATCATGTCAAACTAATCTTATTGATTTTTTCGATTGGGTGACTAAAATAATAGATGGAGGAGGTGCAGTAGACATCGCTTATCTAGACTTTAGTAAGGCTTTTGATACTGTCCCACATAGAAAGCTTATCAATAAAGTGCAGTCTTTGGGCTTGGACTCCCATATTGTTGAATGGATTAGGCAGTGGCTGAGGGACAGACAACAGAGGGTTGTAGTCAATGGAGTATATTCAGACCAAGGTCTTGTTACCAGTGGGGTACCTCAGGGATCTGTTCTGGGACCCATATTGTTTAATATCTTTATCAGCGAAATTGCAGAAGGCCTCGATGGTAAGGTGTGTCTTTTTGCTGATGACACAAAGATTTGTAACAGGGTTGATGTTCCTGGAGGGATACACCAAATGGAAAAGGACTTAGGAAAACTAGAGGAATGGTCAAAAATATGGCAACTAAAATTTAATGTTGATAAGTGCAAGATAATGCACCTGGGACGTAAAAACCCAAGAGCAGAATATAAAATCAGTAATACAGTCCTAACCTCAGTATCTGAGGAAAGGGATTTAGGGGTCATTATTTCAGAAGACTTAAAGGTAGGCAGACAATGTCATAGAGCAGCAGGAAATGCTAGCAGAATGCTTGGGTGTATAGGGAGAGGAATTACCAGTAGAAAGAGGGAGGTGCTCATGCCGCTCTACAGAGCACTAGTGAGACCTCATTTGGAGTATTGTGCTCAGTACTGGAGACCATATCTCCAGAAGGATATTGATACTTTGGAGAGAGTTCAGAGAAGAGCTACTAAACTGGTACATGGATTGCAGGATAAAACTTACCAGGAAAGATTAAAGGACCTTAACATGTATAGCTTGGAAGAAAGACGAGACAGAGGGGATATGATAGAAACTTTTAAATACATAAAGGGAATCAACAAGGTAAAAGAGGAGAGAATATTTAAAAGAAGAAAAACTGCTACAAGAGGACATAGTTTTAAATTAGAGGGGCAAAGGTTTAAAAGCAATATCAGGAAGTATTACTTTACTGAGAGAGTAGTGGATGCATGGAATAGCCTTCCTGCAGAAGTGGTAGCTGCAAATACAGTGGAGGAGTTTAAGCATGCATGGGATAGGCATAAGGCCATTCTTCATATAAGATAGGGCCAGGGGCTATCCATAGTATTTAGTATATTGGGCAGACTGGATGGGCCAAATGGTTCTTATCTGCCGACACATTCTATGTTTCTATGTTTCTATGTAATCCTTTTATAATACAGTATGTCAGACAGACAGGTGACAGGCCCTTCAAAGGGAATGGGCTGTGTAGTGATGAGGAGAGTCGCGTAGGGGCAGGTGTTGTAAGCGGTCAGGCTTCTGGTCCTGAGACCATTGAGGGGGACATCAGTGACGTGCAGACAGTAGCGGATGATGATGTCATCATCATCATCAGGAGAAAAGGGTGGCAGCTTGCGCGTGAGGCAGTGGCTGAGCCAGCAGGATGGCAGTGTGGCTGTGAGTCAGCAGGGTGGCAGCAGTGGGAGGTTGGGAGCCAAACATGCCCGGAGTAGACCACCCGCTTCGCAGGAGACTACCGACCCTGAAAGTAGCAGTGCAGGGGTTCACGAAGGCAGTGGTAGCAGGAAGTCAGCGCGGAGTGTTGGTGGGAAAATGGCATACTCGGCGGTGTGGCAATTTTTTGTTAGGCAGCGTCAAAAAGTGGCCTGTGAGATCCGTGTCTCCAACGTGGTGGTCTAGCCTGCGGCTGCAACCGCTACATAACCCAGTGGCACGCACCCAATTTCATGCAGTGGCTCCACCACCTCAGCCGAAGGGAGATGTCTGTCCTTCCCATCATCTGCTGGTCCTCATGCTCCTGCTCCTCCTCCTCCTCATCAGTCATTCCATCAGCAATTGATCACTGAAGCGATTGCCAAGAGACAACAGTATGCGTGCACTCATCCAACAGAGCTGAAGCTGAACGTGAACTGGCCAAGTTGATGGTGCTGCAGTCCCACCCTTTCCAAGTGGTGGACTCTGCACCTTTCAGAGAACTGATGGCTTGTGCCGAGCCGAGGTGGAGAGTCCTAAGCCGTCATTTCTTTGCCAAAATGGCAGTACCAGCCCTGCACACATATGTAGAACAGAAGGTGGGCCAGTCCTTGAGACTGTTGGTGTCTGGCAAAGTGCACGGAAGCGCCGACCCGTGGAGCTTTAACTACGGTCAAGGACAATATATGTCCTTTACGGCCCACTGGGTAAATGTGGTTCCTGCCCAGCCACACCAGCAACCTGGCCAGGTAACGCCATTTCTGCCTCCACGTTCTCACACTGTTGATCCTGCGACAATGTCCGCCTCTGCCTCCTCATCCTCCACCTTGTCCTCCGCCTTCACTGCAGGGATAATTCACAGTGCCCCTCCATCATACCACATGTGCAGGGCACGGCGGTGTCACACTGTTCTGCACCTAGCTTGTCTGGGTGAACGGAGTCACACAGGGGAGGAACTGCTCAGTGTTCTTCATCAAGAAATCGAATCCTGGCTTTCTCCTTGAAAACTAAAAATTGTAACCAAGGGGACCGACAACGGGAAGAACATGGTGACGGTGCTATGTCAAGAAGGGCTGAGCTGTGCTCTCTTATTGGCGCACATTTTCAGTCTGGTTGTAAAGCGGTTCCTGAAGTTTTCTGCCCATCTGCAAGACATCCTGAAAATGGCCAAGAAACTTTGCATGCACTTCAGCCACTCGTACACCGCAAAGTACATCCTCCTTGAGCTGCAGCGGCAGAACGGCATCCCCCAACATAGGCTGATATGCGACGTTTCCACCCGTTGTAATTCCACCCTCCATATGTTGGACCGACTGTATGAAAAGAGAAAGGCGTTAAATGATTTATTGATGATACAGGTGGATAGAGGTACTCCCCTGTGTAACTTCGTTGTTAGCCAGTGGCAGTTCATGAGTGACACCTGCCATTTGCTCGGACGCTTTGAGTAGGCCACTTTATTTGTCGGTCGCCAGGATTACGGGATAAATAACGTCATTCCACTGATTCATGTCCTGGAATGGATGCTGCTGGCCAGGGTATAGGAGACGTGGAGACTACATCTCACGGCCACATGAGCCCTGTGGGGGCTGAACTAGAGGAGGAGGAGCAGGAGCAGCCAGAGGAGCTACAGGGTTATGAGGAATACGAGGCAGAGGACCCAGACACACCGTGGCAGTAGGCAGTGGAGATGGAGGCAGTGAGTCCCTCCGAGTCACTTGTGCAAATGGCCCGATGCATGCTCACTTGCTTGCGTAGTGACAGCCGAATTGTCACCATTCACCAGAGGGATAACTACTGGCTCTCCACCATGCTAGACCCTAGCTACTGGTCCAAAATGGGGGCCTTTTTCACACCCGCTGAGAGGGAGGACAAACTGAACTACTATCGAGACATCCTATGTAGTCAGTTGGCTGCTGCCTATGTGCACCATTGCCCATCCTCACGCAGGTCTGACCGGGGCGCCCTCTGCACTCACGTTCCACTGCCATGGCTGCTGGGGGGGGGGCAGGATCGGTACCAGCTCCATCAGCAGCAACTTAAGTCTAGAGTCGCTGATGAGCAGTTTTCTTCACTCGCCTGCTGAAGAAACTAATCACCAGTAGCAGCAGGTAGACATAGAGTAGAACCTGAACCAGCAGGTTGTGGCATACTTGGAGTGCACTATAATTGTAAATGGTTGTTACTATGTAGTCGTCCCTAAAAATAAACACTAGAAGATTACTGCCTGATTGGAACATTAAAACAAAATAATAAACTTTATTGCTTTATTCATTAAAAACGGAGTCAAAGACTCAAAACTCAAATGTGTCAGGCTAGGGTAATCCCCACGGTGCGGGGAAGAGATATACAAATATATATCTCCTATCCCTAAATGTATTAATAGGGTATAGGAAGGTATTCTCTCTGAACCCTATTAAAGCTAAGTAACACCGTAAATGTGCACATGTGCACGTGCAATTTGCGGTCCACAGCATGGGCACGGGCTTCACACGTTCGTGTGAACGAGCCCTTAGAACTAGAGGAGTCCAGATGAGAGACACACTCTAGTGCTATCCCTGTAGTGATCTCTATTAGGCAGTGATGGGATACTGGACAATATACCTACCTTGTGATTGAGGAGGTGTTGATGTCCAGATTCCAGAGTAACACTGATGCGAATGTGCACATTTATGATGATACTAACCTTTAATAGGGTTCAGAGAGAATACCTTTTTATACCCTATTAATACATTTATGGATAGGAGATATATATTTGTATATCTCTTCCCCGCACCGTGGGGACATACCCTAGCCTGACACATTTGAGTTTTGAGTCTTTGACTTCATTTTTAATGAATAGAGTAATAAAGTTTATTATTTTGTTTAACGTTACAATCAGGCAGTAATCTTCTAATACTTGGAGTGCACCCTGCAACCCCACATCATCCCACATCAAAGATCCCCCCGAGCCAAACTCGATTTGTGGCGGCAACTGGCCGAGTTTGCCCTGTACAAGCTTTCCTGCCCGGCCAGCAGTGTGGCATCAGAGTGGGTTTTTAGTGCGTAGAGAAAAATGTAGAGAAAATGACCTTTATGAAAATGAATCAGGCGTGGATTAGCCAGGATTTTCAAACACCAATGCCTGATGCATCAGACTAGTTCATCTTTGGTGCCACACCAACACTTTGACAAAAGAGACCTGTTTCTTTTGGCTACCTGCTTCAGCTACTATTCTGATGTTTCCACCCGCCTGATGCTCCTACTGTCAGCCACCATCTTCAGCTGGTACTGGTATTGCCCCCCCACCTACCCACTCTGTCACTGGGCCACTCTGTGGTCTCCTCATGCTGCTGCAAATTTCAAAGGAGACCGCGGCACTCACAAGTCTTCATTATTAAAAAATTTCATCACCAAAAAAAAGCAACGTATTCGACCAGTGTGGTCTTTTTTGCTTGAACAAGACCACACTGGTCGAAACGTTGCTTTTTTTTGGTGATTAAATTTTGGAATAATGAAGACTTGTGAGTGCCGCGGTCTCCTTTGAAATTTGTAAGGCTGTTTTTTGATGTGCTGCTATGCTCCCCCTTTTTTTCTCCTCATGCTGCTGCCACCTCACCACTCTGTGGTCTCCTCATGCTGCTGCCATATCACCACTCTGTGGTCTCCTCATGCTGCTGCCAAATGACCACTCTATAGTCTCCTCAAGCTGCTGCCACCTCACCACTATGTTACTGGGCCACTGTGTGGTCTCCTTATGCTGCTGCCCCATTACCACTCAGTGGTATCCTTATGCTGCTGCCACATCACCACTCTGTGGTCTCCTCATGCTTCTGCCACCTCACCACTTTGTCACTGGGCCACTCTGTGGTCTCCTCATGCTGCTGCCACATCACCACTATGTCACTGGGTCACTCTGTGGTTCCCTAATGCTGCTGGCACTTCACCACTCTGTGGTCTTCTTATTCTGCTTCCACTTCACCACTCTGTGGTCTCATCATGCTGCTGCCACCTCAACACTATGTCTCTGAGCCACTCTGTGGTCTCCTCATGCTGCTGCCACATCACCACTTTGTGGTCTCCTCATGCTGCTTCCACATCACCACTATGTCATTGGGCCACTCTGTAGACTTCTCATGCTGTTCCCACCCTCCCCACGTCATGACTGGGCCACGATTTTGCCTTTTTGGTCTGGTTGACATCATCATTTATTTGACCTTTCTTCTGATCTGTCAGAAGGAAGGAAAAATGAGACGCACAATGGATCCTGTCTATGTAGCAGCTGTCTGTATAGTCCCATCAGAATTGGCTTATGATTTGGTAGCCAAAAGCAGGAGTGGGTACAAAACACAGAAGACATGCAAATATTCTATTCATGTGTCATCTCTGTTTTGGATTAGTGTTGAGCGCGAATATTCGAATAGTGAATTTTTATCGTGAATATCGCCAGTTCGAGAATTCGTGAATATTTAGAATATAGTGCTATATATTCGTGATATCGAATATTCAGCATTTTTTTTCCATCTGAACACATGAATGCTCTCTGCTTCTTGCTTGTGGGCCAATGAGAAGGAAGCAATGTCAAGTTCACAACAATACTTAGTGCACAAAAATATTCTAATCACTGCCGATTAGGACAATCGCGAATATATTGAACAGGGGCGGATTGGCCATAGACCTTACAGGGAATTTTCCCGGTGGGCCAATGTTGGCCCTGCTTTCCATCAAATTGGACCCGACTACAAAATGGGGCCATTTTCAGCATTTTTTCCAGGGACACTTTAAGTTCCCAGTCCGCCCCTGATATTGGAGCACTTGACTCTATCTGCATATAAGGCTATTGTAATGTTCTGCCGTACCAACCATTTTCTCCCGTCTCAGAAGAAACTCAAGAAACTTCTAGCAGCTTGAAAAATGTAGTCTAAGTGACCCACGCCGATTTTTACATTGCCGATTTTTTGCATTCGATAAAATAATCTCGAATTCTCAAATTCATGAATATATGACAAATATTCTACAAAACATTCATGAAATATCGCGTCATACTGACTCACAGTAACATCACAAGGCTGTGTCGGCTGACATAGGAGAAAGTCGGAGACTTCAGAAGCGGTAACATACACATACGTACAAGTAACACTGTGCAGTGCAGGATAGTCTATTTGCTCCTAATTAGACATACCCTGCTACTTACCAGCAGCGTTGTTTACCCTCATATCCGGAGTGTTTGGGACACTGCAATAATTGTGGATTTATGAGCTACCAACAGGCTCTGCAAAATAGGAGAGACATTGTAACAAATCTGGATTTACTAGCTCCATACCAGTGATATTGTGCATTGAACCTCACCTATATTACAATTATCCTGTTTATCGTCAATCTATCTACAACTTGGAGCTTTTTTCGACGTAACAGGCTTGTGCAATCTAGCAAGGACATCCACAATTGTTAACATACGGGCTATATATCAGAGTGGATATATGGTTGCCTATTTTGGCATTTTTATCTCATTTTATGTGATTTTATTTTTGATATTTTAACTGTATTATTGTGTGACATTCCTGTATTTAAGTGGACATCCGTGTAATAAATTCCATATATTCCCATATAGCGAGTGCCCTTCTCCTATCCATTTTTCTATTTATTCCATAGGACGGGCGAGTCTAATTGAAGTGTGCACCCATTTTATTGTGTTCTATTGGTGAGCCACCTACTACACTATATAATTTTGACTCACAGTATTGTTTCCACAGGAGACTCCCTATGCCTGTTACTGCAAGGCACAGAGTTCTACACCACTATACAGGCTCTCTGCAGCCAGGAAATATTTTTTTTTAACACGATTCACCAAGAATTAATTTGGATCGAATCAAATCTTTTTGGAAAATTCGGCGAACCAACCAAATCGAATTTTTGAGAAATTCGCTCATATCTAGTCATAATCGAACTGACCTGCAGAATAAGGAGGTCCTTTTTTATCCCACAGTGAACACCATAAAAACAAAAAACAATAAAACATGACAGAACTGTGTTTTTTTAGCTTCACCTCTCAAAGATTTTATACCCATTTTTCAATACAAGCTATGGTAAATTAAATGGTGCAAAAAAAAAAATACAACTTGCCTTGCAAAATAGAAGCCCTTTTATGACTATGTTAATGAAGGATTTGAAAAAAAAAAATATGGCTCTTTAAAGACGGGGAGAGAAAAACGAAAAAAAAAAAAAAAACGTTGGCTGGGTTATTAAAGATTTAAGTTCTAGTGTCCTCACACTTTTGCCTGTGATCACATATGGGGAACAGAGGTGACTGAGGTTATGGAAACTGATGTGAATGGGAGTTAAGGAAACAGTGTAGCCCCACAAGCTATGCTGCTTCAGTAGCTCCTGTAGTTAAGTCCCCAAAATTAATATTGTAGTCTTTACAACCTCGCTAAAGAATCAAAGACATTGGCAATGGCATCACCATAATGATATGGCAGGTACCTTTAATGGACAACATTACATACATTATAAAAATGTTTCCAATGAGTAATTCTTTGCGTTCAGTTATTGCGGAACATGCTTTAACTCTGCAAGGATGTTTCAGTGGGAGCTGGCTGTCAGCGATAGCCAAGTTTGCCAAGATAAAGACTTTTTTTTACTGCCCCTGCCTTCTCCATCACTGTATATACAGCACTCAATGAGCACTGTATTTAGAGATCAGGAGTGCAGTTTCCTGCTCTTGTCCTAGCGATCATGTGGGGGCCGGGTAGCTGTGTGAGTGGACGTGTCTGATGAAGAAGGTGGACCACTTTCCAAAATGCATTACACATCCTACCATTTTGTGTTGCCTTTATTGTTTTAATAAATGTATCCTCTTATCAGCGCCCTGTACTCCCATTTTATTTATTTTATTTTATACAGACTTACTATTGTATTGCATCTTCTATTGATCTATAGGTGCTGGCACTTAGCAGACCCAGATCAGCTCTGCAGTGAGGCTCCACAGTTTTGTTGAAATTTCCTAGGCTGTATTCCCCATGTAACTGGACATAATATGTACGCCCCAGTTATGGAAGAAATCAGCAATAGAAATAAGCAATGTCATAATGCTCCCCAAAGGTCTTGTATAACCTTATGCGGGGCACAAAGTGTAAAATAAATAAATAAATAAAAAGGACAAAAAAAAGAAAATAAAAAATGCTACCAGTAGCGCAGACTGCAGCTTGTAACTCCAGCCCCAGTGAATGTAACACATATATTCCCCTATATCAAAAGGGCCATAATGGAAAAGCAACAAAACTTTAAAAAAAATTATATGCACTTGTGCTATTAAAAATATTTAATCATGTGAGATGTGTGTCAGATTATTTGTTCTCTTTTTTTAACATTTTTACAGGTATAAAAAAAAAGTCACTAAGATATGACATAAAATAAAGTCCCATATAACATGGAAGAAAGGCACAAACAATATTTAAATAATCAAATGGGAAAATAAAATTATGATTTTGGAAGATGTATGTACTTCAGAAAGGGGTCAGAAAAAGGGGTAGATGACCCAGTCCTGAACTGGTTAAAGAGGTAGTCCAGTTTAAAAAAATAAAGTTACAGTATTTTTCACCCTGTAAGACGCACTTTACCACCCCAAAGTGGGGAAAAAATGTCATGCATCTAATGGGATGAATACTGATGAGCGCTTCCGTTATGGAAGTGCTCATTAGTACAGGAGGACAAGGGAGAGGTGAAAGCAGGGCTCCTTGTGTGAGCTCTGTACTCACCACTTATTGACCTGTGCACAGCTTGAGGACATTGGCTCGCTCTGTGACCTCACATGTTCAATGTCGGTTCACAGCACATCAGGAAGAGCAGGAATGCTGGATATCAGAAGCAGCAGCGGAGTCCGGAGCAGGAGAGGTAAGTTGATTCATTTTTTTGTGTCTGATCTGAGGTCTGATTAGGGGTCTAAGTAATATTGGGGTCTGATCTGAAGTCTGATTAAAAGTACTAATTATATGGGGGTCTGAACTGAAGTGTGATATGGGGTATGAATAACATTGGGGGGTCTGATTGGGGCTCTGAGCTGAGGTCTGATGAAAAAAGTCTTAAAGGGTGAAAAAATACGGTAATTCATTGTATAATGAAAAGTTATGTAATTCTGAAAATACCTTCTGTAGCAGTTCTTTAGTGCATTCTAAATCTCTTATTGTGGTTATTCAGTAGGAACCTTTATTGTTTATCTCTATTTGATAAAAAATCTTTTCTTGGTCGTTTGACAAAATGTAAATATGTATTCTACTTATTCTAAGGCTACTTTCACACCTGCGCTAGGTGCGGATCCGTCTTGTATCTGCACAGACGGATCCGCACCGATAATGTAAACGCTTGTATCTGTTCAGAACGGATCCGTTTGCATTACCATGAACAAAAAAAAAATTTTTTTTTTGTGTTCCTGATAATACAAACGGATCCGTTTTGACTTACACTGAAAGTCAATGGGAGGCGGATCCGTTTTCAATTGCACCATATTGTGTCAGTGAAAACGGATCCGTCCCCATTGACTTACATTGTAAGTCAGGATGTATCCGTTTGGCTCTGCATCGTCAGGCGGACATCAATTTTGCGGAATGGAGGCTGAACGGAGGCAAACTGATGCATTCTGAACGGATCCTTATCCATTCAGAATGCATTAGGGCTAAACTGATCCGTTTTGAGACTCTTATGAGAGCCCTGACATGGATCTCACAAGCGGACCCAGAAACGCCAGTGTGAAAGTAGCCTAATGTGTAATGCCATTATGTCTATAGGATACATATTGCATATTTTAATGCTATTGATAGGCTAAGTACTGCAATACATTTAAATACCAGTTGACACCAGGGCAGATATTTTTGGAAGTCCTATAGCAGTGAATGGAGAGGTGGCAGCAAATGCATGTGTCCTCTCTATTCACTGCTATGGATCTTCTGAAATACAAAACCCAATTAACCATGGTGAACTTGCTTTTTTTTTTTCAATTTCATCCTACAACTATTTTTTCCCATTTCCTAATACAAGATTTGGTAAATGAATTTGTGTCATTAAAAACACAACTTGTCCTGCAAAAAGAAGCCCTCAGTCAGCAGAAAAGTAAAAAAAGTTATAGCTCTTGGAAGGCAGAGAGGAAAAAACAAAAATTTACTGACCGCAGCAGTGCCATGTCCCTTAGGGCTTGTTCACACGACCGTTCCCTGTCCGTGCCCATGCTGTGGACAGCAAATTGCGGTCCGCAATACACGGGCACTGGCTGTGGGGCTTCCGCATGCGGATCACGACCCCATTCACTTGAATGGGGTCCGCGATCTGTCTGTTCCACAAAAAGATAGAGCAAGTTCTATCTTTTTGCGGTGCTGAGGCACGGAACGGAACCCAGGAAAGCACTCCACAGTGCTTCCGTAGGGTTGCGTTCCGCACCGCATCTCTGGATTTTCAGACCCATTAAAGTGAATGAGTCCGCATCCGTGATGTGGAATGCACACGGCCGGTGCCCCGTGTATTGCGGCCCGCCATATGCAGCCCGGAATATGGCAACAGAGGGGCAACGGCCGTGTGAATGAGCCTTTAAGCTGCACGTGACCACAGTGGATTTAAAATAGAAGGGAATCCTGGAAAACCTCTTTAAGACATTAAGTACAGCATTACAAATCCTAGAAGCTGGACCACCGCTGATCCTACAGCATAGCTATAAGGGGAATTTATCATGTAAGGATTTTTGCTGTAAGTTTTGCTTGGAGTTTGTGTTGCCTTGATTTGTTCAAATTTATCAAACAGTGCTGTGGAAGTCTGGTATTTAAACATTGCGCCCACTCAGGAGCTCATCCGGTGCCATAGCCACTGAGTTTCTGCTGTTATAAACAGCAGACACCCGGAACTAAAATCTTTAATAGGCGATAATGCTGATCATAGACATTTAACCCCTCAGATGCTGGGAATAATTGTGACCAGAGCCCAAACAGCTCCCCTTTTGCAAGGGAGCAGTTCAATTCTTTGTGGTATCCTCAAGCCTTCTAAAGGCTCCTAGGCTACCACAGCAAAAATGAAACTCCTATAGGCTGCAATGGTAATTCATTGCAGTATATGGGAGAAGTCTTCTAGGAAGACTTAATATTAGTGTAAAAAAGTTTTTAAAATATAAAAAATGTAAAAAAAAAACCAACCAAATCATCCCCTTTCTGCATTATAAAATAAAAATAAAAATGGCCAATTCACAGTTTTGTCATCACTTCACCTTCCCAAAAAATTGCATAAAAAGTATACATTCCAGAATGGTATCATTTAAATGCTACAGATCATCCTGCAATTTTTTTTAACTAGAAAAACTATAAAAATTTGGAATTTCTGCAATCGTATAGACCTAGAAAATTATGGTAACAGGTCAGGAATGTTGTAAAGAGGAAACCAATAAAACTTTTTCCAGCCTTCCACTACATTGTCTGCAATATTCAATGGTGCCAATTGAAAGTCCAACTCGTCCCACAAAAAAACAAGCCCTCATACAGCTGTATTAATGCAAAAATAAAAAAGTTATGGCTCTAGGAATGCAGGAAGTAAGAAACTAAAATGCAAAAACGGAAAATCGCAGGGTCTTGAAGGAGTTAAAAAGAAAACATGCTTGATATTGCTATGTCCGAAAACATCTGAGCTATTAAAATATAAAGCTATTTCCAATGCCAGGTAAACAATGTAATGGAAAAAAAAAAACTGTAAAAAAATTTTGTTACCTTGACTCACCAAAATTTTAATAAAAAGTGATTCAAAAGTTGTGTGTACCCCAATATGGTACAAATAGAAACTACAGCTCATCCAGCATAAAATAAGCCCTTGCATAGCTCTGTAGATGGAAATGGAAAACGTTATGGGTGTCAGAATATGAGGATCCATAGAAAAAATTGTTTTCAGAGGTTTTTATTTCATTTTTTTTTATTAGTAAAACATAAAAACCAATGAAAAATGGCTTGATTGTCCCTAGCAATCAATTTACGTTTCATTTTCCATAGCTCCTTTGAAAAATTAAAGGATCAATCTGATTGGTTGCTATGGGCAACTAAGTCAGTTTTCCTTTGCAGCAGTTTTGATAAATCTCCCCATATATATGTTTGTTATTGCTGTAATAGTCCTGACCCTCAGAATAGGGTTTTCATGTCTAAGGCCTCTTGCACACGACCGTATCACTTTTTCAGTATTTTGCGGATCCGCAACAACGGCTCCGCAAAAAATACGGATGACGTTGTGTGCATTCCGTTTTTTGCAGAACGGAACAGCTGGCCCCTGATAGAACAGTACTATCCTTGTACGTTTTGCGGACAATAATAGGACATGTTCTATCTTTAATTGGAACAGAAAGACGGAAATACGGAAATGGAAGGCATACAGAGTACCTTCAGTTTTTTTATGGCGGATCCATTGAAATAAATGGTTCTGCATACGGTCTGTATACGGAATGAAAAAAAAAACGGAACGGAAATGGAAAAAATAAATTGTGTGCCAGAGGCCTAACACTGAGCACCATAAAAGCAAAACTCTAAAAAAAATTTTTTATCAATGCAAGATACGGTAAGTTAAATGGCACCATTATAAGCCCTCATATGTGAACAGAACAGGAAAAAATGAGAATGCAAATACAACAAAAAAAAGATTGCTCAGTCCTGAAGGGGTTAAAAAGCTGCAGTTGATAAATAGAGTGTGCACCTAATTAACATAACTAACCACATCACTATTTCAAAGTATTGAGAGCAGCGTAAAGTCCCAAAAAGTTGCAAAATGTTTGCATGTGCCAAGATCGACACCTTTTTTTTTCACCAGAATTTTGCCCAATCTTTGTTTATATATCTGTATACTGTAACTATATATTCAATGCTCTTCTTAAATGTAAGTAGAAACTCTGTTTCTGTCTGAAACAAACTGCACAATTTTCTCAGTTTACTGTCAATCCTGGATTGTCTCCAGCCTATCTCTAATAGATGTCTTATTTCCATCGTAGTAATTAAATTCATTCAGTTCTGCAAGCTAGCTAGGCCTTTTTTTCACAGAGTTGCCCACTCTTGTATTTTCTGCTGCTCATCCCAGCAGCTCCTGCTTAGCAGTACATCATGACATGCTCTCTGCTTCACAAATTTTTGTTCGACAAAATTAGGTCACAGCTCTAAACCTCAATTTGTTTCATGCAAAGCACCTCATGTATATTTCACTCATCTGTCGTACTATTTATCCTTTTCCCGTTCCAAGTTGTTCTTTGCTTTTTTGAATAATATGTGTGATGCCAAGGAGACTATACTTTCAAATTAAAAAGAAACTCAATTTAACACATTTCCTAGCATTACGCTGTAGGTTTTTTTTTTCCATCCTGCCTAGACTGTGTGCATAACAGCCAAAATATTCAAGATGCTGAGAACCAATCATTCTTTTATTAGAACAGATTTTCTTTTTTCTTTTTTTTATCTTTGCCGTTTGCTGTTCCCCTTAGGTTTTCTTCTATAAACCAATTTTAATGGAGAAACATTAAGATTTTTCAGACATCTTTCAGCTAGTGTGATAATGGCTCATTAAAGCAGAAAGAACCTCGAAGGGGAACAATGTGCTGCATATGCAAACGCGATAAAAATAAAACAAATCATTTGAAATATAGATTGTTTGATTTCTGAAGAAAGATATATGGAAAATCTTAAAGTGTGGCAAGACACAGATTCCTATTATTTTCTGCAATTGAAATAGCTTAAATTGACGGTGACTCTGCCCTTGAAAGACTGCCTTTGACTATTGACTAAAGTTAAAAATATAAAAAAATATTCAGATATCAGAAACATAAAAGCCCACATTAACACTTGCTGCATAGACATATAATTTTATGTACTAGGTAAAAATAATAAATTTGAATGTAAACTGCATTTAAAGATAAGACAAGCTTAGTGGATTATAATGGAAAGTATGGTACCTCTGGTATCTAACAATACATTTACAGCACACAATTCCATGTTGCTACGTTATAGGGATGTCCTTTTCATGTGGAATCTCACAATACTGCACCTGTGTAGCTTTGTATTTAAAGTTCATCTCCTTAACTAACAGTTGGCTCTTTGACGGTGTCTGAACAATATATGATTTGTAGCTTCATTAAATGATTTATTTCTTTCCATAGTTTTCTACAGAAATGACAAAACAAATGCTATAGCCTTTACCTTGGATTAGACACCAATGAAAATACAGAAAAACACTGCAGGACATTGACACAGTTTCCAGAAAAAGATTGTGTGTGGTTTGGTGTAGCAGGAAGTCAAGTTGTTATAATGAGTTAATAAGCAATGAAGAAATAGACACTATATGTTATTGATTCAAAGACAGAATATATGCCATTTGTAACTGGCATTGACTAAATAGTATATGGATTAATCTAATCTCGGTGTTTGTGTATGTCCGCTAAAGGAATCTGCACCACTGCATTTACAATCACAAAATTTGGCACACAGGTACATCAGGTGTCCGGGAAGGTTTTAGATCAGGTCTCAGCTCTCAGCTCTCTAGGACGTACCGTTCTTGAGATATTCCCAAAAAATGCATTAGCCAATAGAAGCTTGGTCACATGACCTTATCAGCCAATAGAAGCTCTCAGGTCCTTCAGCCTCCACATACAGGTTTTCTTCAGGTTTTCATTTTACTTCAGGTTTTCATAACAACCCAGCCATTTATCTTTACTGCTGTAGGAGAGCTTTAAAGGAAATCTGTCACCAGTGTAATCGCTATTGAAGTAAAGCCATGGCCTAATAGCACTAAGTACCTTATTTCCAGATGTGCCTTTTTTCCAGCAATAGATGTTTTCTATCTTCTAAAAATCCAGTTTATTTGGTATGCAAATGAGGCCGTAAGGTGCCCAGAGGGGAGTCACTCTTGCAGGAAGGAGCCCAGACACGCCCCCTGCCACAATGTGTCCACCCTCAAAAGACTTAAAACCCCGCCCCCACGCCCCTGATTCGGTTAGGCCATGCCCCCTCCTACTCCTGAGCCGACAGGGATTGAAAAAAATGAAGGTAAAAATCAACTTCTGTGAGCTGCAGGGGTGGGAGGGATAGTGACTTTCTCCCTGCAGCTTACACTCAGACAGCACAGTGCTGCTGTCTTAGAGTGAGCTGTTCAAAAGGACACGCCCCTGATCCAGTAAAGGCCACTGTTAAGGGGGCGGGCCCCTATGGAGGTCACTGTCAAGGGGGTGGTATGCTCTGAAAGTCACTGTTAAAGGGGAAGGCTGCTGTAAAGGTCAAAGTTAAGGGGGTGGGCTGCTCTGGAGGTCCAATTTTAAGGGATGGGGCACTGTGGGGGGTCAGTGTTAAGGGGTGGGGTGCTGTAGATGTCACTGTTATAGTGGATAGTGTTGATATCTTTTAATGACACACGCAAACATTAAATAAAATAGAGAGTGGTTGTGCACACCTCATTTGGAGGGATTCATATGACGTATTAGTATAAAGCAGATTCCTATAGTGCAATGATAATAAATAGTTTTATTTTACATATACTAGAAACAAGACTAAAAGCAATATCTGGTGTGTATAGAGTTTCAGAGATATTCAACAACGGGGACCGAGCTCAGAAGGACCATAAGGTGATGGGGACTCCGTAATGAATAGCTCGGCTAGTCCTCAAATGGCTATATAATGCCTTGATTGTTTAGGGAGATATAACTATATTGGGAAAAAAAATACTTCATAAGTCAACACTCATCAGATAGGTACAGACAATGGTCAGAATTCATCAAATAGGTAATGGTGCAAATGTCAATCCAATTGGGATGAAGTTCAACAAATGGTCAACAGTTCATCCACATTGGGACCATAAAAATATTCCACCTATAAGAAGGATGATTTCACCTATAAAAAAAGAGGAGGATGATTCCACCTGTAAAAAAGACTTCTCCAACAAATAGTTCATCCACAGTAGGATTGCAAGCATTAAAAATGTAAAAATTAAAAATAATGATATTTATCCAGCAAGTAGTTCATCTACTGTAAAAACCGTAATGTCTATTGGAATAAATAAATGTCAGTGCTCCCGATTGTATAACAATGTATCATTTCAATGCTCCAGATGAGGTAACATGTCTGTACCTATCTGATGAGTGTTGACTTATGAAATATTTTTTTCCGATATAGTTATATCTCCCTGAACAATCAAGGCGGAATCTGATTTATACTAATACGTCATATGAATCCCTCCAAATGAGGTGTGCACAACCACTCAATATTTTATATTCATCTTTTATCTTATAGACTGGGCGTGTCTATACCGGTTGGGGCACCCACTCCATGTGCAACAGTTAGGTGAGCCATCACAAACAACCATTATTAAATAAAATAGATTAAATATACCCGAGCTAAGCCGGGTCCTTCTGCTAGTTTAATATAAGATTCACTTATCAGCTTTGTTAATGTATTTACAATACAATCAAAAGTCTTCAGACCCTTTTTCACATTTTGTTATGTTGCAGCCATGTGCAGTTTTCTCTATCAATCTGCACTCAATACCTCATAATGATAAAGTGAAAACTGAATTTTAGAATTTTTGGTAATTTATAAAAAATTTAAAACTAAACATTCGCATGCACATGTGTATTCAGATCCTTTGCTATGACACTTGAAATTTAGATCTGGAGGCCCCCTATTTCTCTTGATCATCTTTGTCATGTTTCAACGCCTTGATTGGAGTCCACCTGTGGTAAATTCAGTTGATTGGACATAAGGTCTCATTGCTGACAAAGCACATTAGAGCAAAAATCAAGCCATGAGGAGAAAATAACTTCCTGTAGAGCTCAGAGACAGGATTTGGTAGAAGAACAGATCTGTAGAAGCATGCAAAAACATTCTGCTCCAATGAATGTTCCCAAGAGGCCTTCATAATTCTTAAAAGGAAGAATTTTGGAACAACCAGGACTCTTCCGAGAGCTGACCAACACACCAAATAAGGTAATTAAGGAAAAGGGCCTTGGTAAGAGAGGTGAACAGGAACCCAATGGTCACTCTGAGCTCTAAAGATCCTGTGTACAATTGGAATAAAAGGTCAACATCAATGCAGCATTCCACCAATTTGGGCTTTATGGCAGAGTGGCCAGAAAGAATGCTCTCCTCAGTAAAATATACATGATAAAAACCCTCTGTCACGAGTTGGAGGTCCCAGGAGAGACCACCGCGTCGTCATGCAATAAACGGAAATCAGGTACAGACACATAAGAGTTTATTGCACAAACAGAAACATGGAAAGCAGCACAGATAAAACATGAGCTCAATGTACCGTCAGCACAGTGGGAGAAAACCCCCACTGCGCCACTGTCTAGTAATACTCCAGAGGGGCGTAACTAAGCAACTTCTGGTTTTCACTAGAGCCCTAGATGGTAGGGTTAGACTTAGCCGAAGGAAGTTGCCAGGGTCCACTCTGGAGCGTGAACTAAACAGTGACAGCAGGAGCGAATGGACAACAGGTACCAGAAGGTACCGACGGCACATAGGCAAACATAACATACAGGCAAATACAAAACAGGGCAACTAATAATACAAACAGGAGTTCACGCAAGGGAGCAGGAGTGGCAATGAACAGAGAAGGACTTGCTCCACCAGTAGTAAACTGCATGGCCTTGTCATGCCACTCTGCTGCAAAGGCTTGCTGAACACAGACATATGAATACAAAACAGGGCAACTAATAATACAAGCAAGAGTTCACGCAAGGGAGCAGGAGTGGCAATGAGCAGAGAAGGACTTGCTCCACCAGTAGTAAACTGGATGGCCTTGTCATGCCACTCTGCTGCAAAGGCTTGCTGAACACAGACATATGAATACAAAACAGGGCAACTAATACATAACTGGCAGAACAGAAAGACAGGAAAGAGGACAGGAAAAAGGACGCAAATGAACAAGTTGGGAAACCCACAGAGCACAGACAGACAGACACAGATCCCATGGGTCAGCAGTATGGGAGAGAGAGTACAAACCAGGAGCAGGACAGACAACACACACCAGGAGAGCTGACCCAGAACTGAGGAAACCTCAGCCTTATATACAGGTTCCATGGGTGCAGCAAAGAGACCACACCCATGGAGCAGACAGAGGATTAACTCCTAATAGGCACACAGGGGAGTTAACCCATAAAGAACCACAAATGACACAGGAATAGAACTTCAGCGAGGAGCGCCGAACAAGCAATGATGGAAGGTCACAGCCAGAGATAGTGGCTGTGACACCCTCCTACAGTTGGTAAAAAGTACCTAAGAGACTCTCAGACTGTGCATTTTTAGGCCTCAGTTCTAAGCTTCTTGTCCGGTGGATACCAGATACTGATCTTCACTTACCCAATACCATCCCTACCGTAAAGCAATATCATATTTTGGGGGTGTTTTTCAGCAGCTGGTAAAGGAAGACTGGTCAAGGTTGAGGGAAAGAGGAATGGAGCAAAGTACAGAATTTTTCTTAATGAAGAACTGATCCAGAGTGCTCTGGACCTCAGACTGGGCTGAAGGTTTATGTTCCAACAAGACAATGATTCTAAGCACACAGCCAAGAAAGCACAGTGGCTTAGTGACAAATCTATGAATTTCCTTGAGTGGCGACTTAAACCCAATCAAACATCTCTGGGGAGACCTGAAAATAGCTGTCCACCAGTGGTACCCATCCAACCTGACAGAGCTTGAGAGGATCTGCAGAGAAGAATGGCAGAATATTCCCAAATCCAGTTGTACAAACCTTGTGGCATCATAACCAAGAAGACTGGAGGTAGTATTCACTGCCAAAGGCGCTTCAACTAGGTACTGAGTAAAGGGTCTGAATACCTATGTCAATGCAATATTTTATTTTACCATTTCTGTAAATTAGCAAAGATCATGAACATTCTGTTTTCACTTTGTGATTGTGGGGTGTTGTGTGGAGAAAGATGAGCCACAAAATAAAATGTGAAAAAAGTCACAGGGTCACATGGTCTGGACTCTGGATACTTTTGAAATGCATTGCATATGTAGATTACATAGACAAATATTACAGTTGAAACCAGAAGTTTACATACACTATATAAAAATACACATATGCATGTTTTTCTCAATATCTGACATGAAATCAGAATAAACCTTCCCTGTTTTTGGTCGTACCATTATTATTATTATTTGCCAAATGCCAGAATAATGAGAGAGAGAGAGAGAGAGAGAAAATGTTTTAAGGCATTTTTATTACTTTCTGCAAAGTCAAAAGTTTACATATATTTCATTAATATTTAGTACCATTGCCCTTAAACTGTATGACTTGGGTCAAACGTTTTGGATATCCTTCCACAAGTTTCTCACAATAGTTGGCCGGAATTTGGGCCCATTCCTCCTGACAAAACTGGAGTAACTGAGCCATATTTGTTGGTCGCCTTGCTCGCACCTGCCTTTTCAGCTTTGCCCATAAAGTTTCAATAGGATTGAGATCAGGGCTTTGTGATGGCCACTGCAAAACATTGATTTTGTTATCCTTAATCGTGATGAGCGGCAGGGGTCATATTCGAATTCGCGATATTTCGCGAATATTTTGTAGAATATTCGTCGAAAATTCACAAATTCGAAAATTCACGATTTTTTTTTACTCGAAAAATCGGAAAGGTAATGATTGTGTAATATGCAAATTTTTGGAATTCGAATTTTCGGATTCGAATTTTTTATTGCGAATTTTTCAATTTACAACTATTAGACAAAGAAGATTATAGCACTATATTAGCTAAATTGCTCTAAATTGCAAAAAATTTTTTTTCGAATATTCTCTATATTGCTATAACTTCGTTTTTTCGAATATTCGTAATATTCTAAAACAAGAATATTTAGCAATATAGCGAATATTCAAAAAAAAATGAATATAGAGCAAAATTCGCAAACACTACTACTCCTAAAATCAAGTATATTGCAGCCTTCTTATTGGCCCACAAGCTAGAAGCAGTGAGGGATCATGTGTACTGCTAAAAAAAAAAAAAAAAAATTCAAATATTTAAAATTACGAATACATATAACTATATTCGAAATATTCGCGAATTTTCGAAGTACCTATATTCGCAATAAAAATTCGAAATTCGAATATTCATGATCAACACTAATCCTTAAGCCACTTTTTAACCAGTTTGGCAGCTTGCTTCGGGTCATTTCCGCCCAAGCATTAACTTCCTGGCTGATGTCTTGAGATGTTGCTACAGTATTTCCACATAATCTTCTTTCCTCATGATGCCATCTATTTTGTGAAGTGCACCAGTCCCTCCTGCAGAAAAACAACCCCATAACATGATGCTGGTGTTTCACAGTTGGGATGGTGTTCTTAGGCTTCCAAGCTTCTCCATTTTTCCTCCAAACTTAACAATGGTCATTATGGCCAAAAAGTTCAATTTTATTTTCGTCAGACCACAGGACATGTCTCCAAAATTGTAGGTATTTGTTCCTGTGTGCATTTGCAAATATTAATGTGGCTTTTTTATGTTTATTTAGAGTAAAGGCAGAGTGGCCTTTCAGCACATGTTGATACAGTACTCGTTTCACTGTTGATATTGACACAATCTTACCAGCTTCCACCATCATCTTCACAAGGTCTTTTGCTTTTGTTCTTGGGTTGATATGCACATGTCGGACCAAAGCATGTTCATCTCTGGGACACAGAACCCGTCTCCTTCCTGAGCGGTATGATGTCTGGACATTCCCATCTTGTTTCTACTTGCGTTTGATTGTTTGTACAGATGAACGAGGCACCTTCAGGTATCTTGAAATTGCACCCAAGGTTGAGCCAGACTTGTGCAAGTCCACAATTCTTTTCCTGATATCTTGGCTGATTTCTTTAGACTTTCTCATGATAGTACACCAAGGAGCAGTATGTTTCAGGTGTGCATTTAAATACATTAACAGGTGTGTCTCCAATTAACTCAGATGTTGCCAACAAACCTAACAGAAGCTTCCAAACACATATCATCATATGGGCAATCCAGAATTGTTTAAAGGCATAGTAATCTTAGTGTAAGTAAACTTTTGACATTGAAGAAAGTAATAAAAATGCCTTAAAATATTCTCTCTCTCATTATTCTGGCATTTGGCAAATAATAATAATAATTATGGTAATTCTAATTGACCAAAAACAAGAAAGGTTTATTCTGATTTCATGGCAGATATTGAGAAAAAAAAATGCATATGTGTCTTTTTTATATAGTGTATGTAAACTTCTGGTTTCAATTGTATATACTTTAAATTACATAGATAAACAGATAGATAGACATAGTCAGATAGAACCCAATAGCTACCCCAAGGTTAGCCTCTATAAATATAATAAGTATGGTGCCTTGAAAAATATTCATAACCCTTGAACTTTTCCACATTTTTTTACGTTACACCCACAAACTGAAATGTATTTATTTGGGATTTTATGTGATAGTCCAACATAAAGTAGTAAGTATGTGTGAAGTGAAAAGAAAATGATACATGGTTTTCAAAATGTTTAATAAATAAAAATCTGGAAAAAGTGGCTTGCATTTGTATTCAGCCCCCTGTACTCTGATACCCCTAAATAAAATCCTGTGTGACCAATTGCCTTCAGAAGTCACCTAATTAGTAAATAAAGTCCACTTGTGTGTAATTTATTCTCAATAACTACAGCTGTTCTGTGAAGGCCTCAGAGGTTTGTTACTGAACATTAGACAGGTCCGGGATAAAGTTGTGGAGAGGTGTAAAGCAGAGTATAGTTGTAAAAAATATCCAAAGCTATGAACATCTCTCAGAGCACTGTTTAATCCGTCATCATAAAATGGAAGGCGTATAGCACAACTGCAAACCTACCAAGACATGGCCATCTACCTAAGCTGACAGCCCAGGCAAGGAGAGCACTAAATAGAAAAGCAGCCAAGAAACCCATGGTAACTCTGGAGGAGCTGCAGGGATATCCACAGTTCAGGTGAGAGCGGCCATTTTTCGAAAGCAATCCATGAGAAGTCCCATTTGCAGTTTGCCACAAGCCATGTAGGGGACACAGCAAACATATGGAAGAAGGTGCTCTGGTCAGATAAGACCAAAGTTTAACTTTTTGGCCTAAATGCAAAACGCTGTGTGTCTCAGAAAACTAACATTGCACATCATTTTGAACATACCATCTACACTGCGTGCAGAATTATTAGGCAAATGAGTATTTTGACCACATCATCCTCTTTATGCATGTTGTCTTACTCCAAGCTGTATAGGCTCAAAAGCCTACTACCAATTAAGCATATTAGGTAATGTGCATCTCTGTAATGAGAAGGGGTGTGGTCTAATGACATCAACACCCTATATTAGGTGTGCATAATTATTAGGCAACTTCCTTTCCTTTGGCAAAATGGGTCAAAAGAAGGACTTGACAGGCTCAGAAAAGTCAAAAATAGTGAGATATCTTGCAGAGGGATGCAGCACTCTTAAAATTGCAAAGCTTCTGAAGCGTGATCATCGAACAATCAAGCGTTTCATTCAAAATAGTCAACAGGGTCGCAAGAAGCGTGTGGAAAAACCAAGGCGCAAAATAACTGCCCATGAACTGAGAAAAGTCAAGCGTGCAGCTGCCAAGATGCCACTTGCCACCAGTTTGGCCATATTTCAGAGCTGCAACATCACTGAAGTGCCCAAAAGCACAAGGTGTGCAATACTCAGAGACATGGCCAAGGTAAGAAAGGCTGAAAGACGACCACCACTGAACAAGACACACAAGCTGAAACGTCAAGACTGGGCCAAGAAATATCTCAAGACTGATTTTTCTAAGGTTTTATGGACTGATGAAATGAGAGTGAGTCTTGATGGGCCAGATGGATGGGCCCGTGGCTGGATTGGTAAAGGGCAGAGAGCTCCAGTCCGACTCAGACGCCAGCAAGGTGGAGGTGGAGTACTGGTTTGGGCTGGTATCATCAAAGATGAGCTTGTGGGGCCTTTTCGGGTTGAGGATGGAGTCAAGCTCGTCCTACTGCCAGTTTCTGGAAGACACCTTCTTCAAGCAGTGGTACAGGAAGAAGTCTGCATCCTTCAAGAAAAACATGATTTTCATGCAGGACAATGCTCCATCACACGCGTCCAAGTACTCCACAGCGTGGCTGGCAAGAAAGGGTATAAAAGAAGAAAATCTAATGACATGGCCTCCTTGTTCACCTGATCTGAACCCCATTGAGAACCTGTGGTCCATCATCAAATGTGAGATTTACAAGGAGGGAAAACAGTACACCTCTCTGAACAGTGTCTGGGAGGCTGTGGTTGCTGCTGCACGCAATGTTGATGGTGAACAGATCAAAACACTGACAGAATCCATGGATGGCAGGCTGAGTGTCCTTGCAAAGAAAGGTGGCTATATTGGTCACTGATTTGTTTTTGTTTTGTTTTTGAATGTCAGAAATGTATATTTGTGAATGTTGAGATGTTATATTGGTTTCACTGGTAAAAATAAATAATTGAAATGGGTATATATTTGTTTTTTGTTAAGTTGCCTAATAATTATGCACAGTAATAGTCACCTGCACACACAGATATCCCCCTAAAATAGCTAAAACTAAAAACAAACTAAAAACTACTTCCAAAAATATTCAGCTTTGATATTAATGAGTTTTTTGCAGAAAGAAGTTGAGAAAAATCCAGCTCCACTTTAAAGGAATTGCGTTTATTCAGCTTGCGGTTAAAAACTCATCCAAGAAATACAAAATTTAGCAGTCTTGTCTTGTCTACATGTTTCGGGCTATCAGAGACATTTCCAGCCCTTCTTCATGTGTCATGAAGAAGGGCTGGAAATGTCTCTGATAGCCCGAAACATGTAGACAAGACAAGACTGCTAAATTTTGTATTTCTTGGATGAGTTTTTAACCGCAAGCTGAATAAACGCAATTCCTTTAAAGTGGAGCTGGATTTTTCTCAACTTCTTTCTGCATTTGCTGCCCGCACCTGACACGGGCCATCCGTGCTCACAACTAAAGGAAGGGCAGGTGAGAGCTGCTACATTTCTCTTTTCCTAATGAGTTTTTTGGGTTCATTGAGAACATGGTTGTTGTTCAATAATAAAATTAATCCTCAAAAATACAACTTGCCTAATAATTCTGCACTCCCTGTATACCATGAATTATGGTGGTAGCAGCATCATACTGTGGGGATGCTTTTCTTCAGCAGGGACAGGGAGGTTGGTCAGAGTTGATGGGACGATGGATGGAGCTAAATACGGGGCAATCCTGTAGGAAAATCTGTTAGAGGCTGCAAAAGAGTTGAGACTGGGTTGGTGGCTCACCTTCCAGCAGGACAACAACCCTAAACATACACCAAGAGCTACAATGAAATGGTTTAGATCAAAACATATCCATGTGTTAGAATGGCCCAGTCAAAGTCCGCACCTAAATCCCATTGAGAATCTGTGGCAAGACTTGAAAATTGCTGATCACAGACGCTCTCCATCCAATCTGACTCAGCTTGAGCTATTTTGCACAAGAAGAATAGGCAAAAATTTCAGCCTCTAGATGTGCAAAGCTTGGTCACAGATAGTGTGTACTTTGTATACCGTACTCTAAACCGTCAACATTGGAACAATAATAATGAAGTCCTTTCGTAGTTTTACTAGATATAGTACTGGTGTGCGTAGATAGATAGATAGATAAATACACAGACAGGCAGATAGGAACACTGATAGGAGATAGCATGGACAGGAATTAGGATAGATAGATAGATAATAGGTAAATGAATAGAAGATAACTTGAATAGATAGAAAGATTGAATATATAGAAAGCTATCATAGATAAGACAGACAGAGAGAGGCATATAGACAGAGATAGATAGATAGATAGATAGATAGATAGATAGATTATATGCTTTAATATTGTAGAAAGGTAAATAGTTTGCTAGCTTCCATTACAGCTTTGGTTGTCAAGAAGTTGACATTGATGCATGTGACATAAAGCCCATGACAAAGCTGCACACATGATATGTTTGGGGGGTATTACACCCAGTGACAAAAAATTAACACACCAAGAAGGAGTTGTTAGAATTGAATGAAACTTTCAATGTGTGAATGTAATGATATATGTAAGTAATTACAATATTAGAGCAAAAGGATAAGTGTATTGGGGAAAACTGTACAGTTGAAGGAGGCTGTAGTCAAACTATTCTTGCTACATAGAGTGTATAAAACTCCTCTATTCCTTCACAAAATAGGTCTCTGGACTGATTCCTGTTGTCCCCATTGCAGGACAGAAGATGCTTCTCTGCTTCACATATTTTGGGATTGTCCTGCCCAAGACGTATACTGGATGGTGATTTTGAAGATTATCATGCAAGCTTTTCAAGTACGATTGGCACAGGAACCAAGAGCCTGTTTATTGGGTCTCCTAGGCTTTTTGGATCAGCACAATATGACTTCTGTGGGCATTCAGAGAGTACTATTTCAGGCCAGAATATTAATAGCCCGTCATTGGATACAGCAGAACCCACCTACTAAGCGCGAGTATTTAAATCGCATGAACACCATACTTTGAGAGAGGGTGTATATGAAGAGGAAGTGACCAGCTTAATTTTGGCCTTCATCAATGGTATTCAAATATACATAACTAATATCCCTACAAATATTTGCTTTAAATGAGATTCATTTCATTTTGATTCCCGGGTTCTCTTTTGCTAAAACCTGAGGTGATGCCACTAGATGGAACAGAGGTGTTTACCTCCAGACGATTATTAATACTGTATCATTGCAGTAATATCTTCATGTCACACATGTGTGTTACAAATGATCAAGCTTTATAGGGACTTTTTAAAATAGTAGTATTAATCAAGTGTGCAGAGATATGTCACTAAAATCTTCCAGGGTTGATCCCTTTGAAGTCTGAAGATTAATTTTCCTTTATTATTGGAAAGTGGACACACATGGAATATTAATTGGCTTAGCTGAGCGTGAAAGGTAAATTCCGTTTGAACTAAACTGTTTTTAAGTTTAACAGTGAAAAGCAAGCTATTAGTCAATTCAACCATATACCAATTGACTAGCATGCTGTTTCACAAGAGCTTAATATTATTTTTTATATTTTAATTGTACAAAAATAAATGAATTAAAGTCACAGATGCATGGAAATCCAATTACCAGCTGAAATGTAACACCACAAAAGCATTTCATTTCTAAATTAGAGCTAAGCCTGTTTAACCCTGTCAGCAAGGTACTATTTGAATACAAATTATAATGAAAAGTGGTTGTGATAATAAAAAAATTATCTGCATGAAATGCTCCGATGCTCATATTAGTAGGGCTGCCTGGGTGAAAATATGGGTATGTCCGGGTTCAGCTCTGAACCCAGACAACCCCTTTAACACCACATGCTGGCCATTGCATTTCCAACACGTGTCCCGTGTCCTGCCTAGCATCCATATGGCTATTAACACATGGGTGCTGCTCAACCATCATCAGACATAGAGCTCACAGCTAAAGGGAGTGCTCCAAGGGAACACAAGGTGCTCCTCCTTCACTGCACCGAGCCCAGGGAGCGACTTCCTGAGGGAGTAGAGTACACCATGACACATCATCATCAGGGTCTCTACCACTCGCATCCTCTGCTTCAGCTCCTCAGGGGCTTGCTGCACATCTCATGAGTTCTCTACTCACTTGTATGAATGGTACCATTCTCCCAATATACCATTACCACTATTCAGGCCATACTTGGACCGTACAAGGTCTCTAGGTTTCATTGATTATTAGGACAGGAATAATTTTCTCTGGAATGCTACAATGCGGGCATCCAGCACACCAAGCAGTGAACCTGTTTGTAGCATTCCATATATTATTGTTGCTGCACAAACATTTGTGCTAACAGTGCTATTATCATTTTCCTGTCAATTACCTCTGTGAGGAAAGCAAACCTCCTGAAGGAAAAAATTGCATAAGAATATTAGATTAATTGCATGAACTATAGTTTTACAACCTCAATTCTTGTCTAAAGCACTCACAAATGTCACACCGAGTCTTACTTAATGAGTTCATTTTTATTCAGAACACATGGAACACTGTAATCCTGTGAATTGTAGACATGGTATATTCTAAGACAGCCATTGTACTAGAGGTATAAATACATTTTAATATTTGTTTATCCATATTGCCACAAACAGTACAAATTAAGCCTCTTAGACTATGTAAAAAGAATAAAAAGAGCTCTAAAGACTCCTAGATTCTGAGCCAAAGTCACGAGGTGAAATCAGCAGTGTGTAAGAGTAATTGACACAGAAAAATACGCTAAATTGACTTGGCACTAGTGGCTTAGAAAAGCATGTACTGTGAATGGAGAATTCATGTTGAGGAAGCAAACAGCTCATTCTCAGTCTGAGCTTTTGCTTGATATCTAGCAGCTTTTATGAGAAATATCCTTAAATATTTCAGCTTAAATGGCCTTAAAGATCCAAGTTGGTGCCCTAAAGCCTGGTTTTCTATTGCTTGTATTCATGTGTATATGGCTATGAGTTTTGATGCCCTTGCTTTTTTCTGCTAAAATTAGACAAATACTATTTCCTGTATTTTATATACAATGAATATATTTTTCTTCAGTTTTTCGCATTTACAGAAAACAATCCAGCAATTGTATTGGATTGTCTGGAATACTTTAGAGTTTATTGGCGCAATCAATAGTAGTAAATTGCAGGGATGCAGAATCTGCAAAACGGAACAATACCATGTGTAGAATGCATGAAGTTGTCTGCACTTCTAAAGCACAGGACAGTTCTATGAAATGTTAATAGATCAGTTATGGAAAACCATTTTTTGGTAACACATTTACTTTTATGCTGCTGGAAAGAACATGCTGGGGTTTGAAAATCGTTCACCTATGGTTTCAATGTGGGAAATCAGGAGAAGACTTGCATATCTAGTTTTTTAATCTGCAAGATAGAAAACCAGGTTCATTGTATAGATGTAGATGAATGCTACAAAGGCATATACAAATCAAATAGTGAGGATAAAAAGAAACTAAGAAGTTGGAGATGAATATTATAGAAAAGGAAGGACTACCAAGGAAAGAAGAGCATAGATAGATAAATAGATAGGTTGGTCCATACGTTCAACAGGATTGGGTTAAAGAGAATTTAAACATTAATGTGGAGTTTGTACATTTCCTTGTTTATGGAGTCATACAGCCTCTGTACCCTGCGACACCGGATGCATTGGACTTCATGTGTACAGCGATTGATGAGACAAAATGCTTCGAATAGAGCTATAAAATCAGCATAAGCCCTAAAAATGTAGAGGTGGGGATTCATTAGTAGCAGGCATTAAAATGTGCAAGATTAAAGGGGGTTATTTACAATTACTCTTGTGACTATTGTTTACCACTTATTTACATTTGCCTATTCGTAAACTCTTTAAAATATCACTCTTATTACAACAGTATAAAAACAATGGGAGGTGATTCTAGAACAATGTTGCCAGGAACCCACTGCTTCTACACAATGTTGCTAGTATGCTGTTTGCCGATTCAGGGTACAGCAGTGTGCACTCCTGCTGCAGCCCTACTGGCCTAGGAATACACATCTTTCAGATAATACCGGAAAGACATAGGATAACTACAACGGCATCGGAGCGGAAGCTAATTTAAAAGACAAGCGCAGGTAAGATGTCGGCAAAAAGTGGAGACTAAGGACCCTTTCACATGAGCAAGATTTCCGCGGGGGTGCAATGCGTGAGGTGAACGCATTGCACCCGCACTGAATCCGGACCCCTTCATTTCTATGGGGCTGTGCACATGAGCAGTTATTTTCACGCATCACTTGTGTGTTGCGTAAAAATTGCAGCATGCTCTATATTCTGCGTTTTTCACGCAATGCAGGCCCCATAGAAGTGTATGGGGCTGCGTGAAAATCGCAAAGCATCCACAAGCAAGTGCGGATGCGGTGCGATTTTCACGCATGGTTGCTAGGAGATGATCGGGATGGGGACCCGATCATTATTATTTTCCCTTATAACATGGTTATAAGGGAAAATAATAGCATTCTTAATACAGAATGCTAAGTAAGATAGGGCTGAAGGGGTTAAAAAAAATAAAAAATATTTTAACTCACCTCATCCACTTGTTTGCGCAGCCCGGCTTCTCTTCTATCTTCTTCTACGCTGTCCAGGAGGAAAAGGACCTGTGTTGACGTCACTGCGCTCATCACATGGTCCATCACATGATACATCACCATTTATTTATTTATTCTACTCACTTATATAGCACTGACATATGTCGCAGCACTTTATAAACATTAGCATCACCTGTCACCAATGGGGCTCACAATCTAAGTTCCCTATCAGTATGTCTTTGGAGTGTCGGAGGAAACCAGAGCACCTGAAGGAAACCCAGGCACGAGGAGAACATACAAACTCCATGCAGATGTTGTCCTTGGTCATATTTGAACCCAGGACCCCATCATTGCAACAGTACTAACCACTGAGCCACAGTGCATCCTTTCCGACAATTGCCTGCTCCATCAGACAGTGAAAGCTTGAGAGGATCTGCAGAGCAGAATAGCAGAATATCCCCCATACATGCGCACTGATAACTGAGTAGCTGCATGCCCTATTAGGTATGGGCAACGCCACTTATACATTTGACTACTGCAGGGCACGCACTCTGTGTCTCCTGCTCTCAGAGTGTAGGCATAGGCAGTATGGATATTGGATATGGATTACAGCAGGATGCGCGCCCTATGGATCCTTCTTTCGGAACCAACACATGGGCACTAAGCCAGCACCATGGTAGCACAGACGGACTGTGGAAGGAGAGACGCTGAACTTAACCACACGCCCTACTGATTTATAATGCCGACGACCTGCCCCCATGTACCTCCCTCACTTGTTCATCATTGTTAGTAGAGGATATTTACATACAGTCAGGTCCATAAATATCCACCACAATGGATTTGAAATGAAACGAACAAGATGTGCTTTAACTGCAGACTGTCAGCTTTAATTTGAGGGTATTTACATCCAAATCAGGTGAACGGTGTAGGAATTACAACAGTTTGCATATGTGCCTCCCACTTGTTAAGGGACCAAAAGTAATGGGACATCATAAATCAAACTTTCACTTTTTAATATTTGGTTGCAAATCCTTTGCAGTCAATTACAGCCGGAAGTCTGGAATGCAAAGTCATCACCAGACGCTGGGTTTTATCCCTGGTGATGCTCTGCCAGGCCTCTACTGCAACTGTCTTCAGTTCCTGCTTGTTCTCGGGGCATTTTCCCTTCAGTTTTGTCTTGAGCAAGGGAAACGCATGCTCAATTGGATTCAGGTCAGGTGATTGAGTTGGCCATTGTATAACATTCCATTTCTTTCCCTTAAAAAACTCTTTGGTTGCTTTTGCAGTCTGCTTTGGTTCATTGCCCATCTGCACTGTGAAGCGCCATCCAATGAGTTCTGAAGCATTTGGCTGAATGTGAGCAGATAATATTGCCCGAAACACTTCAGAATTCATCCTGCTGCTTTTGTCAGCAGTCACATCAACAATAAATACAAGAGAACCAGTTCCATTGGCAGCCCTACATGCCCACGCCATGACACTACCACCACCATGCTTCACTGATGAGGTGGTATGCTTAGGGTCATGAGCAGTTCCTTTCCTTCTCCATACTCTTCTCTTCCCTTCACTCTGGTACAAGTTGATCTTGGTCTCATCTGTCCATAGGATGTTGCTCCAAAACTGTGAAGGCTTTTTTAGATGTCGTTTGGCAAACTCTAATCTGGCCTTCCTGTTTTTGAGGCTCACCAATGGTTTACATCTTGTGGTGAACCCTCTGTATTCACTCTGGTGAAGTCTTCTCTTGATTGTTGACTTTGACACACATACACCTACCTCCTGGAGAGTGTTCTTGATCTGGCCGTTGTGAAGGGTGTTTTCTTCACCAGGGAAAGAATTCTTCGGTCATCAACCAGTTGTTTTCTGTGGTCTTCCGGGTCTGTTGATGTTGCTGAGCTCACCGGTACGTTCCTTCTTTTTAAGAATGTTCCAAACAGTTGTTTTGGCCACGCCAAATGTTTTTTCTATCTCTCTGATGGGTTTGTTTTGTTTTTTCAGCCTAATGATGGCTTGCTTCACTGATAGTGACAGCTCTTTGGATCTCATTTTGAGAGTTGACAGTAACAGATTCCAAATGCAAATAGCACACTTGAAATGAACTCTGGACCTTTTATCTGCTCATTGTAATTGGGATAATGAGGGAATAACACACACCTGGCCATGGAACAGCTGAGAAGCCAATTGTCCCATTAATTTTGGTCCCTTAACAAGTGGGAGGCACATATGCAAACTGTTGTAATTCCCGCACTGTTCACCTGATTTGGATGTAAATACCCTCAAATTAAAGCTGACAGTCTGCAGTTAAAGCACATCTTGTTCGGTTCATTTCAAATCCATAGTGGTGGTGTATAGAGCCAAAAAATTTTGAATTGTGTCCATGTCCCAATATTTATGGACCTGACTGTATGTATTGTTCTCTATTAATCTGTCTATACTATGAATCTCAAAGTAATATGTAGCAAGTGATTAAAATATTGTAATGATTGTGACAAGGGAAGGGGTGGGTATATATACACCTATGTGCACACATTTCACTTTGTGCTTGATAAGGACCATACTGGTCGAAACATCACATTTTTATGTTTGCTAAATAAACCACAATAATAATATGAAGAATACAGAGTGCTGCGGTTTCTCTTTTGCTCCTTGGAATATGGGAGTAATACAGGCTTGAACCTATCACCTCCAGCACCACCACTAAATGGACTGAGTAAAGGGTCTATCTTGTCAATGTAAGATTTTAGTTTTTCCTTTTCAATAAATTAGCAAACATTTCGAACATTGGGGGAGATTTATCAAACTGGTGTAAAGTAGAACTGTAAATGAGCTGTGAAAAATGAAAGGTGGAATCTGATTGGCTGCTATGGGCAACTAAGTTAGTTCTACTTTACAACAATTTGGTAAGTATCCCCCATTGTGTTTTTACTATGTCATTATGGGGTATTGCATGCAGATTTTTCTTTTATTTCAGCACAAGGCTGCAACATAACAAAATGTAAAAAAGTGATAAAGTGAAGACTTTCTCAATGCATTATACATCACTGGGTGCAGCTCTGGGAACATGATAGGGTGCCAGCACTGGATCGGAGAGCGAGCATGAAGGGATGGTAAGTATTAATTATTTTACCTGGCTCCTGGAACTTTAGTTCAGTTTTCTCTGACACAACAGAAAACGGATGCGTCCAGCATTGACTTTCAATGGTGTTCACGATGGATCGGTATTGGCTATATAAGACATAATACAACAGGATCCATTCATGATGGATGCATGCGGTTGTATTATTGTAACGGAAGCGTTTTTGCAGATCCATGACGGATCCGCAAAAAACCTTAGTGTACAAGTAGCCTATAGTAAAAAAAAAAAAACTTGGCCAATAATACTGTGCCCAAGCTAGCTCTATTCACATCATACATGGAACTTATGCCTGACATATTTTGTATACTAAAAAAGCATTAATTTACTATGTACTAGGTTTCTATTGGATAAATGTTTTCTAAAAAAATATCCTTTCAGCATATGTTAGACAGTTACACATCTGTAAATAAATGACATGAAAACACGTGCTTCATTTAGGATTTATCAGGCAGAGGGTTCCAGAAAAATTAAGTGAACACTTTAGAGTTATCAGATTCCCCTCCCCCCCCCCACTGATTACTAATACAATGTGGTCTAGTACTTATCAAAGTTACAATTATAGACAAATGCATTCTAACTAAGCTATCACGCCGTTGTACTGTTTATGTCTTTTTGACCACATTGGGAAAAAAAATGATAGTGCAAGGAGAAAAAGTAAGTGAACCATTAAATGTAATAACCTGTAGATCCCCCTTTAGCAGCAATCACCTCTACCTTACATTTCCTGTAGCTGTTAATTAGATTTGCACAATGTTGAGGAGGCATTTTGGACAATTTTCCCCTGCAAATATTTTAGTTATGTTTCTGGGATACCTTGCATGCACAGCCCTATTCAGGCCTACAATATATCAATGTGGTTAAAGTATAACTGCCATTTCACTACCAAAAATGAAATTCCTAACATATGTGATGCTGAAGGGAAGATATTTTTCAGTTAATTTTACTTTTCTGATGTCTGTATTCAGCCCTTAGCAACCCTATTTCTCTCTGCCTCTATTTCAGCATCTTCCTAAAATGGCTAGCAGACAAGCAGGACCAATCAGAATGCAGATAACTTCCCCCACTACCCCAGAGCAGTGTGTATCCTCTCACATACAGCTAACCAGAGACAGACTAGACCAATCAGAATGCAGATAACCTCCCCCACAACCGAGGGCAGTGTGTATCCTCTCACATACAGCTAACCAGAGACAAGCCCTGCAATTACATGATATCTGTTGAAATTTGTTTTAGGCTACCTTCACACTCGGGTTTTGGTGCATTTGTATTATCTTTAGCATAGCCAAGACGGATCCCTCTTGAACACCATTGAAAGTCAATGGAGGACGGATCCGTTTTCTATTGTGCCAGATTGTGTCATAGAAATCGGACCCGTCCCCATTGACTTACATTGTGTGTCAGAACGGATCCGTTTGGCTCAGTTTCGTCAGACAAGCAGCGTTTTGGTGTCCACCTCCAAAGCGGAATGGAGATGGAATGGAGGCAAACTGAGGCAAACTGATGCATTCTGAGTAGATCCTTTTCCATTCAGAATGCATTATGGCAAAACTGTTCCGTTTCGGACCGCTTGTGAGAGCCCTGAACAGATCTTACAAACGGAAAGCCAAAAAGCCTTGTCCTCTTTCACACTTGCGTTGTCCGGATCCGGCGTGTACTCCACTTGCCGGAATTACACTCCGGATCCGGAAAAACTGAAGTGTACTGAAAGCATTTGAAGACGGAACCGTCTTCAAAATGCTTTCAGTGTTACTATGGCAGCCAGGACGCTATTAAAGTCCTGGTTGCCATAGTAGGAGTGGGGAGCGGGGGAGCAGTATACTTACAGTCCGTGCGGCTCCCGGGGCGCTCCAGAATGACGTCAGAGCACCCCATGCGCATGGATGACGTGTCCAATGAGATCACGTGATCCATGCGCTTGGGGCGCCCTGACGTCACTCTGGAGCGCCCCGGGATCCGCACGGACGGTAAGTATGCTGCTTCCCCGCTCCCCGCTACACTTTACCATGGCTGCCAGGACTTTAGCGTCCCGGCAGCCATGGTAACCATTCAGAAAAAGCTAAATGTCGGCTCCGGCAATGCGCCGAAACAACGTTTAGCTTAAGGCCGGATCCGGATCAATGCCTTTCAATGGGCATTAATTCCGGATCCGGCCTTGCGGCAAGTGTTCAGGATTTTTGGCCGGAGCAAAAAGCGCAGCATGCTGCGGTATTTTCTCCGGCCAAAAAACGTTCCGTTCCGGAACTGAAGACATCCTGATGCATCCTGAACGGATTTCACTCCATTCAGAATGCATGGGGATAATCCTGATCAGGATTCTTCCGGCATAGAGCCCCGACGACGGAACTCTATGCCGGAAGAAAAGAACGCAGGTGTGAAAGAGCCCTTAGCCTCTTAATAGTCACCTGTCAGCTCTGCAGCTGCTCTCTCATTCTCCTCCACACTGACAGGGGGAAGGGTGCTTTAGCTACTCATATCTCTGGTTTGGTACCAGCTAGATATATTTGTATTCTTTGAAAAATGACATTCCAAGCTTTCAGACAATACCAGAATGACAGCAATATGCTCAGTTCAGGGGAAGATATCACTGATAGAAATCATGATGCTGTGAATGAAGCTGAAAGTGAAAATAAAAGCAGATTTTGCCCATGATTATTCCCAACTCGATTTATAAAAAGTGATTTCTCTTCTGTTGCTTGGACTTTTGCTGTCATTCTGCTCTGCCCGTCTCTTGTTTATATCAGAGAGGAGATGGTTGCACATGACAACGCTATGAGAAGAGCCTGCAGAATAGGAAAGTAGCACACATTTGTGGGAGAATTATCCTGATTCCCTGCCACCCGTGATGGCAGGGAAATGACTTTAAATAACATAAAAAAGTAAAAATAAAAAATAATAATCTTGATCTAAGAGGACCAGGTCCATTTGGAGTAGGAGGTTGAGGAGGCAGTGGATGTGGCGGTGTAGGTGGAAGCGGCGGTGGAGGAGGAGGTAGCCTACACTGGTTTTTGGTTTTAAATTTTATTTTTAAAATTAGGGTACACCCCAAAACATTGGGAAATATAACCTGTGATAACCCCCTCCAGTCATGCTAAACACACGTTCAGACAATACACTGGCTGCAGGGCAGGCCAGCACCTCCAAGGGGTAAAGGGCAAGCTCAGGCCATGTGCCCAATTTGGAGACCCAGAAGTTGCAGGGGCTGACCCCTGTCAGTCAGTTCGTGTAGGCGTGTGCACACTTACTGCCCCACCATGTCGCACGTCCCCGTGATGTTCACGATCCAATTTGATATCTGCTTTATCAACTTTCGATGTTCTTTTATGCGCCTACAATTGTGATCACGGGTGGTGGGGAATCAGGGTTCCAGGCCAGAGAGGGAGCGTGAGAAAGAGAGACCACATCCAAGGGAGGATTCATTTTTTCAAATTTAAAATTAGAGTTGAAATATGGGAGAAATGATTAAAGCATAAAAGTGTGACAACTTTTCAAAGTTTAAGCATTGAATGTAAGGATGTGGCGCGCTTTAATTACTGAATAATTTATAAAATTTTATTCCCTGTCACCAATGCATAGCAGGTGTTTATTCACGTCTAAAATTGTATAATGTCAACTCAAGAATGTAACAGAAATTTTTTGGAAATTTATTAAGCTGTCAACTAGATAGAGGAGGGGTATATTACACCCAAAAATTAGTGAATTTCGCCAAAAAATGTAACTGACAATTTTTTTTTTCTTTTTCGGTCTATTAGGTATAGGAGTGGTACATCACACCCCAAAATTGGTGAATTTCACCAGAATATATAACTGACAATTTTTTTTATTTTTTAACCTGTCTTCTAGGTATAGCAGTGGTACTATACACCCAAAAATTTGTTTATTTCGCCAGAAAATGTAACTGACAATTTTTTTTTTTTTACCTTTCCACTAGCAGTGGTACTATACACACCAAAATTGGTGAATTTCACCCTAAAATGTAAATGACAATTTATTTATTTTTTAACCGGCCTACTAGGTATAGAAGTGATACTATACACCAAAAAATTGGTTAATTTCACCCGAAAAAGTAAATGACAATTTTTTTTTTGTTTAACCTGTCTACTAGGTATAGCAGTGGTACTATACACACCAAAATTGGTGAATTTCACCATAAAATGTAACTGGCATTTTTTATTTTATTTTTTAACGGTCTACTAGGTATAGCAGTGGTACTATACACCCAAAAATTGGTTAATTTCACCAGAAAAAGTAAATGACAATTTTGTTCTTTTGTTTAACCTTTCTACTAGGTATAGCAGAAGTACTATACACCCAAAAATTAGTTAATTTCACCATAAAATGTAACTGACAATTTTTTTTATTTTTTTTTACGGGTTTACTAGGTATAGCAGTGGTACTATACACACCAAAATTGGTGAATTTCACCCTAAAATGTAAATGACAATTTATTTATTTACTAACCGGCCTACTAGGTATAGCAGTGATACTATACACCCAAAAAATTGGTTAATTTCACCCGAAAAAGTAAATGACAATTTTTTTGTTTGTTTAACCTGTCTACTAGGTATAGCAGTGGTACTATACACCCAAAAAATTGTTAATTTCACCATAAAATGTAACTGACAATTTTTTTATTTTTATTTTTTTATTTTTTTTACCGGTCCACTAGGTATAGCAGTGGTACTATACACACCAAAATTGGTGAATTTCACCCTAAAATGTAAATGACAATTTTTTTTAACCTGTCTACTAGGTATAGCAGTGGTACTATACACCCAGAAATTGGTTAATTTAACCCGAAAAAGTAAATGACAATTATTTTTTTTTTTGTTTAACCTGTCTACTAGGTATAGCAGTGGTACTATACACCCAAAAATTTGTTAATTTCGCCATAAAATGTAACTGACAATTTATTTTTATTTTTTTACCGGTCTACTAGGTATAGCAGTGGTACTATACACCCAAAAATTTGTTAATTTCGCCATAAAATGTAACTGACAATTTATTTTTATTTTTTTACCGGTCTACTAGGTATAGCAGTGGTACCAATCACCGAAAAATTGGTGAATTTCACCTGAAAATGTAAATGACAAAGTAGTGAAATGATATAAAATAAAACACGTACAAAAAAATAAATGGATTTATGAGGTGGAGTTCAATTTGGAGTAGGAGTTTGAGGAGGCGGTGGACATAGCGGAGTAGGTGGAAGCGGCGGTGGAGGAGGACGAGATAGCCAACACAGGTTTTTGGTTTTAATTTAATTTAGTAAAATTAAGGTACACTCCAAAAGAGTGTGAAATATCCAAAATACAAGCATGAGCAATTGCGCTGCAGTATAACAATGGCTGCTTAGTGCCGGTATACATGTCTATTCTGCACAAGGTACAGACAAGTCCTGAGGGATCCATGCCTGGTTTATTTTAATGAACGTGAGCTTGTCCACATTGGCTGCGTTTGTCTGTGATGACGCCCCCTGCCGTGCTAAACACAAGTTCAGATAATACACTGGCTGCAGGGCAGGCCAGCACCTCCAAGGCGTAAAGGGAAAGCTCAGGCCATGTGCCTAATTTGGAGACCCAGAATGTGAAGGGGGCAGACCCGTCATTCAGTACGTGTAGGCGTGAGCACAGATACTGCTACACCATGTTGGTGAAATGCTGCCTCCTGCTAAGACGTTCCATATCAGCTGGTGGTGCTGGTTGTTGTGGTGTGCTGACAAAGCTTTTCCACATTTCGGCCATGCTAACCCTGCCTTCTGAGGTCGGCCATGCTAACCCTGCCTTCTGAGGTGCTGGCGGTGCCCCAGCTGCGTTGGCGACCTCTTCCTCGTCCTCTGCCATCGCCTTGTGCTTCCACTGTGCCCCCGCTGTCAGGTGGGAATGCCACCAGCAGCGCGTCTACCAGCGTGCGCTGGTACTCGCGCATCTTACGATCACGCTCCAGTGAAGGAATTAAGGATGGTATGTTGTCCTTGTAACGGGGATCCAGCAGCGTGGCCACCCAGTAATCAGCACAAGTTAGAATGTGGGCAACTCGGCATTCGTTGCGGAGACACTGCAGCATGTAATCGCTCATGTGTGCCAGGCTGCCCAGAGGCAACGGAAGGCTGTTCTCTGTGGGAGGTGTATCGTCTGTGTCCTCTGTATCCCCCCATCCACGCACCATTGATGGCCATGAGCTGGTCTGGGTGCCACCCTGCTGTGAACATGGTTCCTCCTCCTCCATCTCCTCCTCCTCCTCCTCCACCTCCTCATCCTCCAGAACTGTGCCCTGGCTGGACAATTATGTACCTTGGGTTTGAGGGTGCAGGAACCCACCCTTGGAGCCACTTGGGAATGACTGGCCGGAAACCCTACGAAATGATCCCTCTTCCTCCTCCTGTGCTACATCCTCTTCCATCATCGCCAGGAGCGTTTTTTCAAGGAGGCATATAAGTGGGATAGTAACGCTGAGAACGGCGTTATCGGCACTGGCTATGTTGGTGGAGTACTCGAAACAGCGCAACAAGGAACACAGGTCTCGCATGGAGGCCCAGTCATTGGTGGTGAAGTGGTGCTGTTCTGCTGAGCGACTCACCCGTGCGTGCTGCAGCTGAAACTCCACTATCGCCTGCTGCTGCTCGCACAGTCTGGCCAGCATGTGCAAGGTGGAGTTCCACCTTGTGGGCACGTCGCATATGAGGCAGTGAGCGGGAAGGTCGAAGTTACGCTGCAGGGCTGATAGGCGAGCAGCAGCAGGGTGAGAACGCCGAAAGCGCGCATAGACGGCCCGCACTTTATGCAGCAGCTCTGACATGTCGGGGTAATTTTTAAGGAATCTCTGCACCACCAAATTCAGCACATGCGCCAGGCAAGGGATGTGCGTCAAACCGGCTAGTCCCAGAGCTCCTATGAGATTTTGCCCATTATCGCACACCACCAGGCCGGGCTTGAGGCTGACTGGCACAAACCACTCATCAGTCTGTTGTTCAAGGCCCGTCCACAGCTCCTGCGCGGTGTGGGGTTTGTCCCCCAAACAGATACGTTTTAAAACTGCCTGATGTCGTTTAGCCCTGGCTGTGCTGAAGTTGGTGGTGAAGGTGGTACGCTGACCGGATGAGGAGCTGGTAGAGGATGAGGAAGCAGAGTAGGAGGAGGAAGCAACAGGAGGCAAACTGAAGCGCCCTGCAATCCTCGGTGGTGGAAGGACATGCGCCAAACTGCTATCCGCCTCAGGCCCAGCCACCACTGCATTTACCCAGTGTGCTGTTATGGAGATATAACGGCCCTGACCGTGCTTACTGGTCCACGTATCCGTAGTCAGGTGCACCTTGCCACAGATGGCGTTGCGCAGTGCACACCTGATTTTGTCCCCTACTTGGTTGTGAAGGGAATGGATGGCTTACCTTGAAAAGTAGTGGTGGCTGGGCACGACGTACTGTGGGACAGCCACCGCCATAAGGCCTTTAAAACTATCCGTCTCCACCAGACGGAATGACAGCATTTCAAAGGCAAGTAATTTAGAAATGCTGGCATTCAGGGCTAGGGATCGCGGGTGGGTAGGGGGGGTACTTCCTCTTCCTCTCCAGCGTTTGGGATATGGAGAGCTGAACGCTTTCATGGGACATTGTGGAGATGCTTGGTGACCCAGGTGTTGGTGTTGCTGGCAGATCCTCTGTTTGTGGGGTGCCAGGTGGCACTGTCACTCCAGAGGTGGATGAAGAGGCTGTGACTGCAGCAGAAGAGGAAGCAGGAGGAGCCAGAGACCTTTCTTTGTTTTTGAGGTGTCTACTCCACTGCAGCTCGTGCTTTGCACTTACATGCCTGGTCATGCAGGTTGTGCTCAGGTTGAGAACGTTTTTGCCTCGCTTCAGGCTCTGATTGCCCACCGTGCAAACCACTCGTGTCTTGTCGTCAGCACATTGTCTGAAGAACTGCCACGCCAGGGAACTCCTTGGAGCTGGCTTTGGTGTGCTCGGTCCCTTGCTGCGGTGGGCAGTAGGAGGCGTACTGTCTAGAGGATGGCCGCTCCGCTTTTGCACCATGCTCCCTCTTCTGCTATGCTGGTGGCTCTGTGCGACCACCGCCTCTTCCTCCGAACGACATAGGTCACTCGCATGAACTTGATTCCATGTGGGGTCGAGGACCTCATCGTCCTCCACATCATCTTCCACCCAGTCTTCACCCCTTACTTCCTTGTCGGTCTGCACACTTTCAAAAGCCCCAGCAGTTGGCACCTGTGTTTCGTCATCATCCGAGACGTGCTGCGATGGTCCTCCCATGTACGCATCTTGAAAAATAAGTGGTTGTGCATCGGTGCACTCAATCTCTTCCACTTCTGGGGCAGGGCTAGGTGGATGGCCCTGGGGAACCCTGCTAACAGAGTCTTCAAAAAGCAGAAGAGACTGCTGCATGACTTGGGGCTCAGACTGCTTGGCTGATTTGCAAGGGGGTGAGGTGAAAGACTGATGGACATGGGCTGCAGGTGCCAACTGTGGTCTTTCAGCAGGAGACTGGTTGGGAGACAATGTGAAGGAACTGGATCCACTGTCAGCAACCCATTCTACTATCGCCTGTACTTGTTCAGGCCTCACCATTCGTAGAGCAGCATTAGGCCCGACCAAATACCGCTGAAGGTTTTGTCGTCTACTCGCACCTGAGGAAGGGGTTTCACTTGTGCATGTAGCTAGCACAGATCGACCACGTCCTCTCCCTGCAACAGGAGCTCCACCAGCAGCACCACGACCTGGACCACGTCCCTTATTTCACTCTCTCCTCATATTTTTCAAATTTAGGATCTTGCCCTAAATGGGTGTTAAATTAATAGTAGAATAGAACGACAGTATGTAAAGGGTGTATCTCACACGGTCTGAACCAATGTAGGCCTGAAGTAAATATATCTTTGCACAAAATGGCTGTATTTCAAATGGCTGTATTTCAAATCCCTGAATCAATCCCCTGCATGTAGAAGGAGTATCTCACAGGGCCTGAACCAGTGTAGGCCTGAAGTAAATATATCTTTGCACAAAATGGCTGTATTTCAAATGGCTGTATTTCAAATCCCTGATTCAAACCCCTGTATGTCGAGGGGGTATCTCACACGGTCTGAACCAGTGTAGGCCTGAAGTAAATATATCTTTGCACAAAATGGCTGTATTTCAAATGGCTGTATTTCAAATCCCTGAATCAATCCCCTGTATGTAGAAGGAGTATCTCACAGGGCCTGAACCAGTGTAGGCCTGAAGTAAATATATCTTTGCACAAAATGGCTGTATTTCAAATGGCTGTATTTCAAATCCCTGATTCAAACCACTGTATGTAGAGGGGGTATCTCACACGGTCTGAACCAGTGTAGGCCTGAAGTAAATATATCTTTGCCCAAAATGGCTGTATTTCAAATGACTGTATTTCAAATCCCTGATTCAAACCCCTGTATGTAGAGGGAGTATCTCCCAGGGCCTGAACCAGTGTAGGCCTGAAGTAAATATTTCTTTGCACAAATTGGCTGTATTTAAAATGGCTGTATTTCAAATCCCTGAATCAAACCCCTGTATGTAGAGGGGGTATCTCACACAGTCTGAACCAGTGTAGGACTGAATTCAATATTTCTTTGCCCAAAATGGCTGTATTTAAAATGGATGTATTTCAAATCCCTGAATCAAAACCCTGTATGTAGAGGGAGTATCTCACAGGGCCTGAACCAGTGTAGGCCTGAAGTAAATATATCTTTGCACAAAATGGCTGTATTTCAAATGGCTGTATTTCAAATCCCTGATTCAAACCCCTGTATGTCGAGGGGGTATCTCACACGGTCTGAACCAGTGTAGGCCTGAAGTAAATATATCTTTGCACAAAATGGCTGTATTTCAAATGACTGTATTTCAAATCCCTGATTCAAACCCCTGTATGTAGAGTGAGTATCTCACAGGGCCTGAACCAGTGTAGGCCTGAAGTAAATATTTCTTTGCACAAATTGGCTGTATTTAAAATGGCTGTATTTCAAATCCCTGAATCAAACCCCTGTATGTAGAGGGGGTATCTCACACAGTCTGAACCAGTGTAGGATTGAATTCAATATTTCTTTGCCCAAAATGGCTGTATTTAAAATGGATGTATTTCAAATCCCTGATTCAAACCCCTGTATGTAGAGGGGGTATCTCACACGGTCTGAACCAGTGTAGGCCTGAAGTAAATATATCTTTGCACAAAATGGCTGTATTTCAAATGACTGTATTTCAAATCCCTGATTCAAACCCCTGTATGTAGAGGGAGTATCTCACAGGGCCTGAACCAGTGTAGGCCTGAAGTAAATATTTCTTTGCACAAATTGGCTGTATTTAAAATGGCTGTATTTCAAATCCCTGAATCAAACCCCTGTATGTAGAGGGGGTATCTCACACAGTCTGAACCAGTGTAGGATTGAATTCAATATTTCTTTGCCCAAAATGGCTGTATTTAAAATGGATGTATTTCAAATCCCTGAATCAAACCCCTGTATGTAGAGGGAGTATCTCACAGGGCCTGAACCAGTGTAGGCCTGAAGTAAATATATCTTTGCACAAAATGGCTGTATTTCAAATGACTGTATTTCAAATCCCTGATTCAAACCCCTGTATGTCGAGGGGGTATCTCACAGGGCCTGAACCAGTGTAGGCCTGAAGTAAATATTTCTTTGCACAAATTGACTGTATTTAAAATGGCTGTATTTCAAATCCCTGAATCAAACCCCTGTATGTAGAGGGAGTATCTCACACGGTCTGAACCAGTGTAGGCCTGATTTCAATATTTCTTTGCCCAAAATGGCTGTATTTAACCCTTTCAGGACCAAGACATTTTTCACCTTAAGACCAGGCTACTTTTTGCAAATCTGATCAGTGTCACTTTATGTTTGAATAACTTTAAAACGCTTTTACTTATCCAGGCCGTTCTGAGATTGTTTTTTCATCACATATTATTCTTCATGACACTGGTAAAATGGGGTAAAAAAAAAAAAAAACTTTTTTATTTATAAAAAAATACCAAATTTACAAAAAATCTGGAAACATTTGCAAATTTCCAAGTTTCAATTTCTCTACTTCTATTATACATAGTAAAACCTCCAAAAATAGTTATTACTTTACATTGCCCATATGTCTACTTCATATTTGGATCATTTTGGGAATGACATTTTATTTTTTGGGGACGTTACAAGGCTTAGAAGTTTAGAAGCAAATCTTGAAATTTTTTAGAAAATTTCCAAAACCCACTTTTTAAGGACCAGTTCAGGTCTGAAGTCACTTTGTGAAGCTTACATAATTGAAACCACCCAAAAATGACCCCATTTTGGAAACTACACCCCTCAAGGTATTCAAAACTGATTTTACAAACTTTGTTAACCCTTTAGGTGTTCCACAAGAGGCAAATGGAGATAGAATTTCAATTTTTTTGCAAATTTTCAATTTTAATCCATTTTTTCCAGTAACAAAGCAAGGGTTAACAGCCAAACAAAACTCAATATTTATTGCCCTGATTCTCTAGTTTATAGAAACACCCCATATGTGGTTGTAAACTACTGTACGGGCACACGGCAGGGCGCAGAAGGAAAGGTGCGCCATATGGTTTCTTGAAGGTAGATTTTGCTGGACTGGTTTTTAGACACCATGTCCAATTTGAAGCCCCCTGATGCACCCCTAGAGTAGAAACTCCAAAAAAGTGGCCCCATTTTGGAAACTACAGGATAAGGTGGCAGTTTTGTTGGTACTATTTTAGGGTACATATGATTTTTGGTTGCTCAATATTACACTTTTTGTGAGGCAAAGTAACAAAAAATAGAAATTCTGAAATTTCATCTCCATTTGCCATTAGCTCTTGTGGAACACTTAAAGGGTTAACAAAGTTTGTAAAATCAGTTTTGAATACCTTGAGGGGTGTAGTTTCCAAAATGGGGTAATTTTTTGGAGTTTCTACTCTAGGGGTGCATCAGGGGGGCTTCAAATGGGACATGGTGTCAAAAAAACAGTCCAGCAAAAACTGCCTTCCAAAAACCATATGGCGCTCCTTTCCTTCTGCGCCCTGCCGTGTGGCCATACAGCAGTTTACAACCACATATGGGGCATTTATATAAACTACAAAATCAGGGCAATAAATATTGAGTTTTGTTTGGCTGTTAACCCTTGCTTTGTTATGGAAAAAAATGGATTAAAATAGAAAATTTGCCAGAAAATAGCTGTTTTGGCACTGTTTTTATTTTTTATTATTTACAATGTTCATCTGACAGGTTAGATCATGTGCTATTTTTATAGAGAAGGTTCTTACGGACGCGGTGATACCTATTATGTATACCTTTTTTATTTATTTAGGTTTTACACAATAATATCATTTTTGAAACAACAAAAAAAAAACATGTTTTAGTGTCTCCATAGTCTGAGACCCATAGTTTTTTTTATTTTTTGGGCCATTGTCTCATGTAGGGGCTCAATTTTTGTGGGATGAGGTGACGGTTTGATTGGTACTATTTTGGCGTACATGCAACTTTTTTGATCACTTTTATTACCTTTTTTGGGAAGAAAGGTGGGCAAAATTTCAATTTCCTCATAGTTTTTATTTTTTTATTTTTATGGCGTTCACCGTGCGGGGAAAGTAACATGACCGTTTTATAGATCAGGTCGTTACGGACGCGGCGATACCTAATATATGTAGTGTATTTTTTATTTTATTTTTTATTTAGTGATAAGTGTGTTTTTTTATCTTTACTTTTTTTCACTTTTTTTAAAACATTTTTTTTGACCCAGACCCACTTGGTTCTTGAAGATCCAGTGGGTCTGATATCTGTATAATACAGTACAGTACACTATATTGTGTGCTGTTCTGTATTTTACTTACACTGTGCCTTTAGCACAGATCTGTTCAGCACCATGGACAGCAGGATGCCTGAGAAGGCGTCCTGTTGTCATGGGAACCTTCCCCGTCTGCCAGAACAGAGCAGCGGGTGATGGGGAAGGAGGGGGGCCCCCTCCCTCTGTGATCCCTTCCTGTCGGGTGGCTGCAAGGGCACAGCAGCCCCCCGATGGGAGAGGGAGGGAGCTCCCTGACTGTTAACCTCTTCCATAGAGCGACCGCGGTATGGAAAGGGTTAAACGTCTGACATCACAGCACAGATGTCAGCCGTTTATACCAGAGTGTCAGCAATGTGCTGACACTCTGGTATAACCACTGGACGCCAATGAATATTCAAGAGGAGGCGGGCGGGGGATCGCGATCCCGCCTGCCGCACCGCCCGCCTCCCGCACCGCTCGCATCGCCTGCAACCCCCCCCTGCACCACCCGCCGGCATAAAATCATTCAGGGGTGCAGGGGGGGTGAAAATTCTTTAATTTCGGCATTTTAAAGTAAAGTAAATTTTTTTTTTTTTGGCAATGGCCTCAGGGCAGGGTAAAACGATTGTGCCCTGCACCCACACAACTATTTGTCTGTAGATCACTGAGTTAGATTCTCTCCTATTCTCTCCCTGAAATCACAAGTCCAGCAGCATCCTCTCCCTACACTTGTAACAGCAGAGTGACATGCAGCGCTACATGACTCAAGCTTATATAGAGCCTGGGTCACATGCTGCTCTGGCCAATCACAGCTATGCCATTAGTAGGCATGGTTATGATTGCCTCTTTGGGCAAGTAGTATGACACTTGTTGATTGGCTGCTGTGCAGCCTTTCAAAAAACGGCAAGAAAGCGCCGAACACCAAACCCGAACTTTTACGGAAATGTTTGAGTTCGGGTCCGGGGTCCAAAAATCCTAAAGTTCGGTACGAACCCGAACTTTACAGTTCGGGTTCGCTCAACCATCATACTGATAGCATACCAAATATTTTTACAGATCTGAAAAATTGAACTGCCAAAAACCATAACCATGTGCCTAAAAATATAGATAATTAGATCACCTTTTTAACCATACATTTTCAAAAATAAATACATGCAGTAAATTGAATTGTTCACGTGTGATATGACAAGAGAGTTAATTTACAAATAAAACATGTTTTGGGCTGGAGGTACATGCAAGATATCACGCAGCATGAAGATCGCAATGTTGCATTGTGACACCACATATAATGATTGCCAATGGAGTCATGATGCATCTCACAACCCCCTGTGAATGTGATGCATCAGTCTTAAAAATCCAACATTCTTGCTTGTGACTTTTTCATCATAGACCATAATGTAAGGCATGTGCGACTGTGACTTGCCTGTGACTTTTAACAGCCAACTTACATCTCTAAAACAGTTGTGTGACAGCAAGTTGTGAACAGGTTGCCCAAATGTTTTTGGTTGCTGTCTAGTCCCACGCTTATGTTTAAGTAATAAATATTTAACATGCATGACAATGAAATCCCTGATGTTCGAGGTGTTAGCAATAAAGAACTTGTTCAATCAGTAATGAAGATCTAAGTAAACAGATATGTGTGAACTCAGTTGTGTGCTAGGGAGTACATTAAAGCAAATTTAAAAGGAGCTTTAATGGATTGAACATTAGCAATTAGACCTGGACTCTGTATAAATCAAACAGCATTACAGCTCAGTTTCCTGTCCGCCCAGTCATTCATTACAACCACTTAACTGCAAATATTGGTTAAGGAACCTCTGTATCTTCCTCTAGAATTTCCTACTTTCACAGATGTAGCAATAATTGAACAATCAAGATACATTATAGTTTGAGTCAAGGTGATGTTTTGTATCAACTTGCAATAGTAGATGATAGGCGAATGGACTTCTATTTTATAGAATAGTATACTATGGGCATTATAGCAAAGAATTATTTAAAACAACAGAATTATCATTTACAATTAAGTATTCAGGGACATAACTGCCTTTTTCCCCCCTACAATTCATGGAACTGGCAGAAATACTTAAATGTCCATTTGGTGGTTAGGCAGTAATACAGAGCAATGGCTTCTGTGGATGTGTCTCAATCACTAATGGCTACATGTCCACTTCCAAAAATACCCCTTTTCCTCCTCATTTTCTTTTTTTTTTAAAGGGTAATTTTCAGTGGTCAAGTGAGCTGAGAATAAGTTTGGGTAACTAAATTGGCCTTAGTGGCTTAGAAGAGGGTAGTGATCTGGGTGTAAACTGGAGAAATGATTTATCTGATAGATCAGTAAGCCTCAGCTATTGGCCCATCTCCACTAATTGACAAAAAATAATGCACCCAGATGCGAATCAGATTGCTGCTAAACTTTGCATGCAGTTATGTTTCAGGCAGATATTTAAAGGATAAATAGTGATTATAAATAGGCACCCTGAACACTTGGGACGACTAGGAAGCCATCTGACCAAAATATAGAAATTTATTAAAAATAACTGAAACACAAAAATAAAAAATATAAAAAATATAGTAATAATATAGTAATGTAATATATACAAATATATACTATCAAACAAGAACAGCCATGTGCAATCCCGTTTGATAATATAATGTACCAATTGCATTTGACTGCAGTGTAAAATTGAGCGACATTGGAGAGGCGGCTATCAATTCGCAAGAATCTCAAGAGCTGAATCCAGACGGATTTTTGAATTTGGCAGCCTTCTATCAGATGTACTGAATGCTGAACTTGAAATTTTTGGCTTCCTGTAATTCCTGGATGGGTGCTCCCTGCCGATGGAGGATCGCAGTCAGACTGTTTACCAGCACTGCGATCCTGCCTTGGTGGCGGGCCCCATCCCATATATATCGTTATCTAGATGAGACATAAATAAGGAAACACAAGAACACCATACGTGAAAATTACAGAAGAATTACTCTAATATACATCTATAAATCCTGCATTTAAATATAAGATTAGAGATAGAGATAGAGACCTTAGTCAACTATAGCCACTTATAGCCCCTTGTGTATATTTTGATTATCCCCACAACTATTAGCTTGGGAGGTTAATATCCTTCATCAAACATATCTCGGACACTATCTCTTTTATACTACCTTTTTTCCCCTTTTTTATATTCTTCTATGGATAATGCATTTTGACATAAGAAATAATATATCAGACTTTAAGATACAGTCAATTAAATAACTCTAGTCTAGATCGAAAAACGCATAAAGACACAAAAAACTCATAGAAATCGCAGTAAAATGCAATGTTACTAGTTATATCCATTGACGCTTTCTCAATTAAATAGAAGATCAAGGATATACATTTGTTAGATAAATTACTGCAACTATTGATAGTCCTGTATATATATCTTCAACTCTTCCAATTAATGGGAAGATTAAGAATACTATGATCACTCAAAGCTGCTTATATATATTTGGACCAATAGTTTGAAGGAGTTGACATACCCCATTAAATATATCACTGACATCGATTGTCTAGTCTCCTGGTGTATTTTCCCTTTTTTACTCTTTACTTCTCTTTTTTTTCTCTTTTATTATTTTTCTTATATACTTTTTATTTTGATATATATGAAATTTGAAAAGACAGCCAATCATATAACCATAGACTAAAAAAAGCATAAAGACACAAAAACGCATAGAAATCGCTAAATAATCGTAATATCACAAGACACATAAATTTGTATCCTCAAATCTACTCCAGCTCTTTTAATTAAGTGGAGGACCAAGGATATAAATTAGCCAGACAGGCGGGTGCAGCCACTGATGAAGGAGTAAAGATTCACTCCAAAACGCGTCTGGTAAACCAAAGCACCCGCATATCCCACCCTGTGCCTAATAGTGTCTGATGATCTATGAGGAAGCGCTTCCATAATTTACATCCATTATTCCTGCCCGTACTGCTTTATGCACCCATAGAATACGTGGAACGCCGAGACAGCTGAACCATGTGAGACGCCGAAGTGGAGCTGGCTATACACAACCGGTATCAGACCGTGAAGACATCGGGACAGGTAACTGCGATCAGTGTACTTGTGCCACGTGGAACGCCACTGTAGGCTTTCATTAGTACCTGACCGCAACAAATCATCAGATACGCCATTTACTTTAATGGATGGAACACATATTTGAAACATTGATTGACTGTCCTCCATTCAGCTGACACGTTGTACAACGTTTTTGCAGAGCACAGGATAACCATTATATAACATCAAAATTAGGACAAATATACTCTTACCAGTAATATCTTTATTGTGAAATATTCTGAAAAGATACATAAGTGTATACCATCTTTACAGGAACTACATTTCTGAGACATTTTCCTTAGGCCTATTGCACATGGACGTTTTTTTTTCCCGTTTACTGGACGTTTTTTGCGTTCCGTATACGGTCCGTATACGGAACCATTCATTTCAATGGGTCCGCAAAAAAAACGGAATGTACTCCGTATGCATTCCGTTTCCGTATTTCCGTTTTTCCGCTCCGTTTTAACATAGAACATGTCCTATTATTGCCCGCAAATCACAGTCCGTGGCTCCATTCAAGTCAATGGGTCCGCAAAAAAACGGAACACATACGGAAATGCATCCGTATGTCTTCCGTTTCCGTTCCGTTTTTTGCTGAACCATCTATTGAAAATGTTATGCCCAGCCCAATTTTATCTATGTAATTACTGTATACTGTATATGCCATACGGAAAAACGGAACGGAAAAACGGAACATAAACGGAAACACAACGGAAACCAAAAAACGGAACAACGGATCCGTGAAAAACGGATTGCAAAACACTGAAAAAGCCATACGGTCGTGTGCAATAGGCCTTATGCTCACCTTATAGGAGCTATATGTACACAGAAGCACGTTTATCTATTGATACTACAATCATTATACAAGTGACATTTAGACATCGATTATATGTATTTTTGAGAGCTATATATATACAGTTTAATGTTTGCTTGGGAAGTTCTATTTTATTAGCCTTTCTCAATTAATAGATGATTTGTACTTTATTAGGATACTCTAAATTACTACAATTTCACACTGCAGTCAAATACAATTGGTACATTGTATTATCGAACGGGATTGCATATAGCTATTCTTGTTTGATAGTATATATTTTTATATATTATATTACTATATTATTACTATATTTTTATATTTTTGTGTTTCAGCTTTTGTATTTTTAATCAACTGTTATTTTTAATAAATGTCTATATTTTGTTCAGATGGCTTCCTAGTGGTCCCAACTGTTCAGAGTGCCTATTCAGAATCACTATTTATCTTTATTTTTTGATATGGGTGTATCAAATGAATAGAGCTGGGGTGCACAACCTTTTTTGGTCTGGGGGCCCCATTGTCACATTGCACAATTTAAGGGGCCGCAAAACAAAAAGTTAATTGGTGCCTGTTTGCATCAGTCTATTACACAGACTAAGGGCTCATTCAGACGGCCGTATGCTGTCCGCAAAAATACTGAATGCTATCCGTTTTTTTGCGGATCCGCAAAAAAACGGATCTGCAAAAAAACGGATAGCATTCAGTATTTTTGCGGACCCATAGACTTCAATGGGGCCATGTCCTGATTTTCACGGACAAGTATAGGACATGTTTCATTTTTTTTGCGGATCCGCAAAAAAACGGATAGCATTCAGTATTTTTGCGGACAGCATACGGCCGTCTGAATGAGCCCTAAGGGTACTTTCACACTTGCGTTTTTCTTTTCCGGCATAGAGTTCCGTCACAGGGGCTCTATACCGGAAAATAACTGATCAGGCATATCCCCATGCACTCTGAATGGAGAGTAATCCGTTCAGTTTGCATCAGGATGTCTTCAGTTCAGTCGTTTTGACTGATCAGGCAAAAGAGAAAACCGTAGCATGCTACGGTTTTATCTCCGGCGAAAAAAACTGAAGACTTGCCTGAATGCCGGATCCGGCATTTTTTTCCATAGGAATGTATTAGTGCCGGATCCGGCATTCAAAATACCGGAATGCCGGATCCGTCCTTCCGGTCTGCGCATGCGCAGACCTTTAAAAATGAAAAAAAAAAAAAAAACGGATCCGTTTTGCCTGATGACACCGGAAAAACGGATCCGGTATTGCAATGCATTTTTCTGACTGATCAGGCATTTTTCTGACTGATCAGGATCCTGATCAGTCTGAAAAATGCCTGATCAGTCAGAAAAAATGACATCCGTTTGCATACAGTTTGCCTGATCAGGCAGTCAGTTCAGGCAACGGAACTGCCTGCCGGAATCAAACAACGCAAGTGTGAAAGTACCCTAAGGCCTAGTTCACACGAACGTATGGCATTTATAGTTTTTTTGTGGTCAGTTTTTCACGGATCCGTTGTTCCGTTTTTGAGTTCCGTTGTGTTTCCGTTTCCTTTCCGTTTTTCCGTTCCGTTTTTCCGTATGCCATGTACAGTATACAGTAATTACATAGAAAAAATTGGGCTGGGCATAACATTTTCAATAGATGGTTCAGCAAAAACGGAACGGATACGGAAGACATAAGGATGCATTTCCGTATGTGTTCAGGTTTTTTTGCGGACCCATTGACTTGAATGGAGCCACGGAACGTGATTTGCGGGCAATAATAGGACATGTTCTATCTTTCAACGGAACGGAAAAACGGAAATACGGAAACGGAATGCTTACGGAACACATTCCGTTTTTAATGCGGAACCATTGAAATAAATGGTTCCGTATACGGACCGTATACGGAACACAAAAAAACGGCCCGTACACTCGCAAAAAAAACGTTCGTGTGAACTAGGCCTAAGGGCTCATGCACACGACAATATGGCTTTTTCAGTGTTTTGCGGTCCGTTTTTAACGGATCCATTGTTCCGTTTTTTGTTTCCGTTTCCTTTCCGTTTTTCCGTTCCATTTTTCCGTATGGCATATACAGTATACAGTAATTACACAGAAAAAATTGGGCTGGGCTTAACATTTTCAATAGATGGTTCAGCAAAAACGGAACGGATACGGAAGACATACGGATGCATTTCCGTATGTGCTCCGTTTTTTTTGAGGACCCATTGACTTGAATGGAGCCAAGCACCGTGATTTGCGGACAAGAATAGGACACGTTCTATCTTTTCACGGTACGGAAATATGGAAATACTGAAACGGAATGCACACGGAGACACTTCAGTTTTTTTTGCTGAACCATTAAATTAATGGTTCAGTATATGTACCGCATACTGAACAAAAAAAATGGCCAGTATACTGAACGTAAAATACTGTTGTGTGCATGAGCCCTAAGGCCTCATGCACACGGCTGTTGTTTGGGTCCGCATCCGAGCTGCCGTTTTGGCGGCTCGGATGCGGACCCATTCACTTCAATGGGGCCGCAAAAGATGCGAACAGCACTCCGTGTGCTGTCCGCATTCGTTGCTCCGTTCCGCGGCCCCGCTTAAAAAATATATCATATCCTATTCTTGTCCGCACTTTGCGGACAAGAATATACATTATATTGACGGCCGCCCGTTCCGTTCCGCAAATTGCGGAAGGCACACGGGCGGCTTCCGTTTCTTGCGGATCCGCGGTTTGCGGACCGCAAAAAAACTGCACGGTCGTGTGCATGAGGCCTAAGGACGCAATTGCGGTCGCCAATGCATGGGCAACATCCGTGCAGCGGCCCGGACCTATTCAACTTGAATGGGTCCGTGGTTTGTCCGCACCGCAAAATAAAATGACATGTCATATTTATTTGCGGTGCGGAACAACGGAAAGAAACACCATGGAAGCACTCCGTAGTGCTTCCGGTGTTCCGTTCTGTGACTCCGTTCCGCATCTCCGGAATTGCTGACCCATTCAAGTGAATGGGTCCGCATCCGTGATGCATGAGGCCTAATGCAAAGTGACTGAGGAGGAATGATCTCTACCACAGTCATTCCTCCCTCATTCACTTCTATCGATTATCGGCAGCACATTCCTGATTACACGGTGAGATGTGCTGACGATAATTGTACAGGTGAAACTCGAAAAATTTGAATATCGTGCAAAAGTCCATTTATTTCAGTAAGGCCTCATGCACACGGCCGTGTTCCGCGGCCGAGAGCGGTCCGTTGTAACCCGGCCGGGATTCCTGCTGACAGCAGGAGCGCACGGCGTCATTGGTTGCTATGACGCTGTGCGCTTCATGCAGCCGCTGCTGTACAGTGATACACTCGTATGATCTATACATCACTGTACAGCAGCGGCGGCATGAAGCACACGGCGTCATAGCAACCAATGACGCCGTGCTCTCCTGCTGTCAGTAGGAATCCCGGCCGGGTTACCACGGACCGCTCTCGGCCGCGGAACACGGCCGTGTGCATGAGGACTAATACAAATTAAAAGGAGTTGCATTAATGCAACTTAAAATTAGAATATTGTGAAAAGGTTCAATATTCTAGGCTCAAAGTGTCACACTCTAGTCAGCTAAGTAATCCATATCCCTGAGCAAAGGTACCTGAGATTGTGACTTTGGGGTTTTCATAAGCTGTAAGCCATAATCATCCAAATTATAACAAATAAAGGCTTGAAATATCTCGCTTTGCATGTAATGAGTCTATCTCATATGTTAGTTTCACCTTTTAAGTTGCATTACTGAAATAAATGAACTTTGCACGATATTCTAATTTTTCGAGTTTCACCTGTACATCTTTCATCCTTATAAAATATGCAAATCAGCCGACAAACAAGTGATTCCTTGTTCATCAGCTGATCAGCGGCACAATTATACCGGCCAGATATCAGGAGTGAGCGCTCCTATAAACACTTGTTCCCAGTATTTGTCCTGAATATCGTGCCGTGTCACAGGGGCTTAGAGATTTCCTGGTAAAAAAAGATTTTTAACACGTTCCTGCAGCAAGGGCCTGAAACAGAAGATCCATACTTTCCTGCTCCCTGCCGCTCCCGCTGTCTCCATCTTCTAGTCCCAGCGCTGTTTACATCAGGTTGGATATGGGCATAGTCACTTGTACCTCTCCAGCCAATGACTGGCTTAAGTGGTGATGTGGCCACAAGCAGCGTGTCACCGCTAAAGTCAGTCATAGAGAGGTGCTCCGAGACCTGAAGATGGAGACAGCGAGAGCAGCACGGCCATTGTTTTAGTCCGCATCTGAGCCGCATTTTTCTTATGTGGCTTGGATGTGGAACCATTCACTTGAATGGGGCCCAAAAAGATGCGGGCAGCACTCCATGTGCTGTCCACATCCATTACTCCGTTCTGCAAAACTCAAAACACACATGGCTGGTGTCCTGCGGACCAAAAGAAAGGGTACGGTTGTGTGTATGAGACTTTACTAGCCGGGAAAGCACTTATTGGTTAACCTTTTAATGACCAGGCCTGAAAAGGCCTTAATGACCAGTCACCTTTTTATGATTTAGCACATGTGGTTCAAACACTTGTAACTTTTTTATTTTTTTGGACTACCAAAATAACTTTTGCAGCTTTTTATTACATAACACAGGGCTTTTTAATAATTTTTTTTAGTTTTATTAGGGCGAAACAAATTTTTTTTTTATTCTATTTTATTCAAACTATAGCTCATTATTTAATATACAAATTATTATAATTAACTCCCTATATGTGTTGGATCGCTTTAATATACAATATGTATAGTTTTTCATGAATGGGGTGATAATTGTAATGATTTTGGTTGGTGTGTGTTTTTTATTTTCATGTATTTTACTATTTTTTCTTTTTTTTTTTAACTTCTTTTTTTATATATACAGTACAGACCAAAAGTTTGGACACACCTTCTCATTCAAAGAGTTTTCTTTATTTTCATGACTATGAAGGCATCAAAACTATGAATTAACACATGTGGAATTATATACATAACAAACAAGTGTGAAACAACTGAAAATATGTCATATTCTAGGTTCTTCAAAGTAGCCACCTTTTGCTTTGATTATTTTTTGCACACTCTTGGCATTCTCTTGATGAGCTTCAAGAGGTAGTCCCCTGAAATGGTCTTCCAACAGTCTTGAAGGAGTTCCCAGAGATGCTTAGCACTTGTTGGCCCTTTTGCCTTCACTCTGCGGTCCAGCTCACCCCAAACCATCTCGATTGGGTTCAGGTCCGGTGACTGTGGAGGCCAGGTCATCTGGCGCAGCACCCCATTACTCTTCTTCATGGTCAAATAGCCCTTACTTTCAAAGTTTTCCCAATTTTTCAGCTGACTGACTGACCTTCATTTCTTAAAGTAATGATGGCCACTCGTTTTTCTTTACTTAGCTGCTTTTTTCTTGCCATAATACAAATTCTAACAGTCTATTCAGTAGGACTATCAGCTGTGTATCCACCTGACTTCTCCTCAACGCAACTGATGGTCCCAACCCCATTTATAAGGCAAGAAATCCCACTTATTAAACGTGACAGGGCACACCTGTGAAGTGAAAAACATTTCAGGGGACTACCTCTTGAAGCTCATCAAGAGAATGCCAAGAGTGTGCAAAGCAGTAATCAAAGGAAAAGGTGGCTACTTTGAAGAACCTAGAATATGACATATTTTTTGTTGTTTCACACTTGTTTGTTATGTATATAATTCCACATGTGTTAATTCATAGTTTTGATGCCTTCAGTGTGAATCTACAATTTTCATAGTCATGAAAATAAAGAAAACTCTTTGAATGAGAAGGTGTGTCCAAACTTTTGGTCTGTACTGTATTTCTACTACAAAAAGACCTTTGGGAGACACTGACTTTTTTATTTTGCACATTTTCCTTTTTTTTCCTTTAATTAATATTTTATTTATTTAGTATTTTTTTTATCACTTTAATATTTATTTTTAAAATATATTTTTGCCAAATTATATGACAGTGATATTTTGCACTTTTCCCTTTTTATAGTTTTCTTTTCACTAAAATTTTCTTTTCTTTTTTTTTTTGTATATATTTTTGCAGCACTGTATGTCCCCCAAGAGGTCTTTAACCTGTTTAGGACATAGGGCGTACCGGTACTCCCTGATTTCCCGGTCCTTAAGGACACAGGGCGTACGGGTACATCCTATGTATTTCCGATCACCGCCGGTGATCGGAACAAGGTGCCTGCTCAAATCATTGAGCAGGCACCTTGGCTAAATGCGAGGGGGGGTCCCGTGACCTGTGGTTTGCGGTTTTACCTTATAGATTTTTTTTATTGTGCTTTCCAATATTTTTTTACATTTTAATATATATATTTACCACATAATTTGTCCCCAAAAGGTCTATAAAAGACCTTTGGGGACACACTTTTTTTTGCACTATTTCCACTGTAACTGGAGCATCCAAAGGAGCCCCAGTTACAGGGAAAACCAGCCTCCCTGCGAGGCTTTGTACAGGGCAGAGCTGATGATCACGTGATCGCCGGGTCTAAACTGCACAGCGCGCCGCTCACCTGTGTGAGGAGAAGGTAGAAGCGTTAATACACTGCTTTTGCCTTTTCCTCGCCTCCCCCGCTGTTCTCTGACAGCCGGGGACCTGTCCTGCTCATGCTACAGTGTGGGAGCAGGAGTTGTAATGCTCTGTAATGCAGCGCTGCGGGCAGAAACACAGCTGATCACACGATCAGCTGTGTTTCTGCCCAGCAGGATAGGGGCCGCAAACCATGGCTCCTGCCGGCCAATCAGATTGGATTACTGAGAGAGACGCCTCCTCACTCTGAAGCCTAATGCAGGCATGCAGTGTGAAGGACCGGAGACAGATGAGCCATAACAACGGTCTTTTAAGGGAGCAGTGGAAAGGGACAGGAGACATTAATGAAAGCTGTTATTATAAGGTAATTACAGATCTTTTGGCAATCATTGACAGACTAACTCAGCAGTGGCGACTTTAGGATCAATATATAGGGGGGGCACAAAAGATACACAGTCAAAAATGGGGGGGCACTAATAATTTTCACCAGCTAATCATACTACTGAAAAATACTAAAGCAGCTGCTTCCCCTGGAGCTACGCCCCTGGCGCCGGGGTAATATAATTAAGGGGTATCAGGGTACATTGGGTGTAATATAACTGAGGAGGGCTATCAGACATTATAAAGGGGTAATATAGCTTACATTACCCCTGTATTACGTCCCTGATAGGATAGAACTCCTTAGTTATGTTACCCCTGTATAATGCACCCTGATACCCCTCAGTTATATTACCCCTGTATAATGCACCCTGATACCCCTTAGTTATATTATATAACTAAGGGATATCAGGGTACATTACACAGGCGTAATATAACTGAGGGGTATCAGGGTACATTATACAAGGGTAATATAACTGAGGAGGGCTATCATGGGACATTATACAGGGGTAATGTAAGCTATATTACCACCGTATAATGCCTGATAGGCCTCCTGAGTTATATTACCCCTGTATAATAATGTACCCTGATACCCCTTAGTTATATGACCCCACCGGGATCATATAACTAAGGGGTATCCGGGTACATAATTATACAAGGGTAATATAACTCAGGAGGCCTATCAGGCATTATACAGTGGTAATATAAGTTATATTACCCCCTGTATAATATACCCTGATACCCCTTGGTTATATTACCCCTTGTATAATGTACCCTGATTACCCTCAGATATATAACTGAGGGGTATCAGTCAGGGGACATTATGGGTAATATTATAACTAAGGGGTATCAGGGTACATTATACAAGGGTAATATAACTGAGGAGGACTCAGTGCTATCAGGGGAGTGGGGACATTATACAGGGGTCCTTAGTTATATTACCCCTGTATAATGTTCCCTGATACCCCTAAGTATCAGGGTTGAGGAGGGGCTGGGCGCAAGCCAAGCAGGCAGGGCAGGCCATGAGGCGAGGTAGTGGGGGTAGGGGTACATACTTTTTTAAAACTTTTTATTCTTACTTTGTTTTCTTTTCTCGAGGGCTGGGGCCGGCCAGGCAGGGCCAGGCAGAGTTGGGAAGTTGACACAGCAGCAGTCACAGTCAGTAGTCCTGTCCTCTCCTGACAGTCCGAAGCTGGGGCCTAGCCCTAGGCAGTGGGCACAGACAGAGACAGGCTCTCACTAGACTAGCAGCAGAGTGACGCAGGAGCAGAAGATGAAGGCAGCAAACGTTCGCACGGGCGGGCAGGCACGCAGCTTTACGTGGTCTCTGCGGCTGCCACACTCCCAGCCTGTGCCCGCCCTGCACGCTCTGCCTTCGCTGGGTCCGAACGCCGCGCCCACCCCCATCTGTCATGTGACTCTCATGTCTGAGACTGTGTATGTATCTGTGTTCTGTAGTGTGTGTAGTATTGTACTTTAACTTGAATCACTGAGTCAGTAGTGCGGGCGGCCGGCTGGGCGCAGGCAGCAGCGATTAGCGAATCAGCAGGGTGGGCACCCGGGGGGCAAGGAATGACCTGGGGGGGGCAATTGCCACCCCTTGCCCCCTTGTAGCGACGCCACTGTAACTCAGGTATACATGCCTAGCTCTAATAAACTAGAAAATAAATAAAAATATGACAGTTATCCTTCAAATGATTACAGATGTGGTCTGATTAGACACAATGGGGTGTAAAAGTGCTTCCCCCATTGCCCTTTAAAATGCTCTGAGGCTAATTTGGGTAGTGTATCTCTTGGTGAGAGACTGTTGACTGCTAGATATGCCTCTCCAATGCATTCAAATACATTTTGCCCAGCTGGCAGACTTTGAGAGGTGCGCATCACTGGACTGAGAGAAGCAAGATAGTTATTTTGACTAACTGCCCACCATCTAGGCCATTGTTACCTAGATGTTAGGAGGTGTTAGAAGCAGAGGGCACGCACAAACAGTGGACAGCTTCTGGACAGCCCAAACTGACTACCAGTAGAGAAGTTTGTTTCATCCGCAGACAAGCACAAGCAGCTCCCACAGTTTCATTGACCATTTTTTAGAGAATGGTGGCGCCTTTATTACACAGCCCTGTCTCTGTTCAGACCATTTCGAGGTGCCTTGCAGAAGGAAATTCGCTGTCATGGCACCCATTACATGTCCTGCCATTGACAGCCTGCCCCTGTCGCCTTCATTTGCAGTGATGTCATGCATGAGAAATCTTGACTGCTATGGACTGGAACTGTATAGTCTTTAGCAACGATTCCAGGTTCTATTTGGGATCTGGCCTTGTGGTGAGTGCTTCAATCCTTCCTTTGCTGTGGAGTGACACACTGCCCCAATGCTGGTGCGATGATCTGGGGAGCTATCCCATACGACATTCGGTCACCCCTATGAGGGACACTAACAGCTCAGCGATATCTGCAGGACATTCTGCGCCCATGTGTTGCCTCTCATGGCAGGGCTTCTAACTGCATAAATGGATAATGCTGGCCCACACAAAGCAAAAGTTTTCTAGAAGTGTCACTGCCAGATTACAACATCCTGATAACTAGATTAATCGTCAATCAAGCATTTATGGGACCAGTTGGGACATCATCTAAAGCAATCTATAAGTGTACAGGATCTACAGGCCCAGCTGCAACATCTGTGGGCATATGTGCTGCAGGATATCATATGGAGCCTGTATGCCTCCATGACCGTATCTCATCTAGTATCCAGGCTAGAGGTGACCTAACAGGGTACAAGAGCCTCCTTTCAATTGTGCAGTTTTCCTAAATAAACGTATCCTTTCACTCGAATGTTTTAATCATGTACAGAAAACTGAAGTCAATCTGTTGTACTTTTCCTTGACTTACTTGTACAATGGATTTAGTGCCGGATCTATCATGGCTATTTTAGAGATAATACAACCGGATCCATTCACAATGGATGCAGCCAGATGTATTATCCTAATGGAAGATGTGAAAGTAGCCTAAGGGTACATGCACACGTTCAGGATCCATGTGCGGAGCATCCGCACTGAAATCCGCAGGTGTTCGCAGGCAAATCTGTGCGGTCAATCCGCATCAATTGGTGCAGATTTGCATGCGGATTTGCGTGCGGATTTGGTGCGGTTTCGGTGCGGATTTTTCACATGCGGATTTTACTAAGTGAATGAAGAAAATTCGGTCAGGAAAAAAAAAAAAAATTGACATGTCGCGGATTTTAAAATCCGCACCGCAGGTCAAAATCCGCGCGGAAAAAAACCGCATCGTGTGCATTGAGAATTTCAAATTCTCATAGAATACAATGGACATGACCACGGTGCGGATTTTCCGCACGCAAATCCGCACGCAATCCTGATCGTGTGCAGGGGGCCTTACAGGTAGGCAAAGGACAGTGAGGAGGAGTGGGGACATGCCTGTGATTCTAGGACACATAGAGAAGATATTCTTTATATGTTTTTTTCAGTTTTAATAGTTACACAAGATAAAAGAGGATCAAAGGAAAGGAGAAGATGAAGGGTGGAAGTGCTGAGATATTTATTATTTCTCATGCATATTGCATGTTCTATGCTGTAACTTTAAATCCATTATCAAGTGTAGCATCCTAGCATTTCAGCTGCCACAACAACAGCCTGAAATACTAGCACCACTTTATCAAATGTTGGTGCATTTTACTACAAATGCCTAGGGAATCACATTAGTAATTCTGTCACATAGAGTCTACACACAAGTTTAAGGTCCATTCAGATGTCCATAGTGTTTTGCGGTCCGCAAATTGCAGACTGCAAAACACTGACAGGACATGCTCAATTTTTTTGCGGAGTCGCGGATCCGAAGTTCGGGGCTGCAGACCGGAAATGCGGATGCAGACAGCACACTGTGTGCTGTCTGCATCTTTTCCAGCCCCATTGAAAATGAATGGGTCCACACCCGTTCCACATAATTGCGGAACAGATCCGGACCATTCATACGGATATGTGAATGAACCCTTATTCAGTATTTTATTTTAGTTTTATATCTAATTATAATGACACTCATTTAAGATATTTAATTGCATTTACAGTGAGCCCTTGTGGGAGTCAGGGTAGAGGATAAGAGTGGTACTAACCCTGATGTAATGATGTGGTATCACGGTGTCAAACCATAACCCATAAAAACAATCTTGATATCAAACATTGCCAAACCATAACCCATGTGCTGGTGAACAAGATGCATTACATTACATTCACATGGCATATAAAGCAAAACTGCCATGTGTAATTAAAAAATTCAGATAAAGAAGAACTCCTGGGCTTTAGGGTGTTGCATGACTCTCAATGATTCTTCATTTGGGGTTCTTTGACGCTGCGTTTAGACCTGAGCGTACGGGATGGAGCGCTCTGTATGCACGATTTTATGCGCGTTTACAGACGCGGCTCCGGAACAAGCGAACGCCCATTGTCGCGCTTTCCCGTCAGTCTATGTACGGGAACGCGCGACAAGACGCCCCAAAGAAGCTCCTGTACTTCTTGGGGCGTCGGGCGTTTTACAGCGCGATCGTACGCGCTGTGAAACGCTCAGGTGAGAACCATTCCCATAGGGAAACATTGGTTCTTGCCTGTTGAGCGTTTTACAGCGCGTAGGAACGCGCTGTAAAACGCTCAGGTCTGAACCCAGCCTGAATCCCTATTACACATTGCCCCTCAGGGCTCATATTAGACGTAAACAGCCTTTATTGCAGCGAGCCAAGGTGAAAATAAGCATGACTACCGTACTCTGACTATGAATTTATAAAGAAAGGTGAACCCTCAATTTGTTTCTGTTTGTTGAAGGTGTACATGGACCTTATTTATTAACATTTGTTATCTACAACTTCATTTCATCTAAAGAACACATATTTTTTAGTTTTATTACAAAAAAAAGACATAAATCAGAATGCCACACAGGAAGAAAATGGTAAAGAAAATTTTTCTTTTCATGAATGACTATATTATTATTTAGCTTGCCCATGAAAACTACATGAATAATGGTTTGTATTAGCCATGCATTGTATGGTGACATTATATTCTTATGACCTACATAGCTATAATAAGACATATTATTATGGTGTATATTTCATATTATGTAGTGAAAGAGAAAGGGGTTAATTTAAACAAAAAATGACCGACCTACATATTTTCACAAGCAACACAAGCATGCTCTATTTTGAACCATGTGTAAGTAAATTGGACAATACCTTTAGAAATGATGCAAGTGAATTAACTGTGGAAGTAAATCTTGCTAAGCATTATGATTCTCGTGTATGCAAACTAATGTAGGTAAAAACTGTTTTTGGTGTCTATACCAATGCATATCCTGGCATTTATGGTCTAATCCAGTCTGTTAAAATAAAAAAAATGGAAGCTCATTGGTTGTTATTGAAATGGACCAGCTTTTCACCATATTGTTTGTACATTACAAGCTTTGGTGCGGCTTCATCTGTATATGCAGTTTAATTCTAGACACCAGTCCATAGAAAGGATGCCCTGAAGCTGAAAACAAGTACAAAGAAGAGCAACTAAACTAATAAGAGGCATGGGGGATCCTAATTATGGGGATAGAGTGAAAGAATTAAATTAATTTAGTCTTAAAAAGAGGCATCAAAAGAGGAAACATGATTAACCTATATAAATGGCCAACTGTCGACAGAACTATTTTTTCCATCATGTATAACAGAACCAAACGGAACTGTTATGTGTCCCCATAAATATGAACAAAACAGACTGAGCAAAACAGAATGCCTCTTAAAGGTTTCCATTTTGCATTCCGTCCTAGAATAACATAGCACCAATGTAGACCCGCCCCTACCTAGTTTTTTTTTCTCATTCTCCTGACCCACTTCTCCATGTAAACAAATCACTCTGGCTGGTTTACATCCTGTATATACAGTGGGGCAAAAAAGTCTTTAGTCAGCCACCAATTGTGCAAGTTCTCCCACTTAAAAAGATGAGAGAGGCCTGTCATTTTCATCATAGATATACCTCAACTATGAGAGACATAATGAGAAAAAAACATCCAGAGAATCACATTGTCTGATTTTTAAAGAATTTATTTGCAAATTATGGTGGAAAATAAGTATTTGGTCAATAACAAAAGTTCATCTCAATACTTTGTTATATACCCTTTGTTGGCAATGACAGAGGTTAAACGTTTTCTATAAGTCTTTGCAAGGTTTTCACACACTGTTGCTGGTATTTTGGCCCATTCCTCCATGCAGATCTTCTCTAGAGCAGTGATGTTTTTGGGCTGTCGCTGGGCAACACAGACTTTCAACTCCCTCCAAAGGTTTTCTATGGGGTTGAGATCTGGAGACTGGCTAGGCCACTCCAGGACCTTGAAATGCTTCTTACGAAGCCACTCCTTCATTGCCCAGGTGGTGTGTTTGGGATCATTGTCATGCTGAAAGACCCAGCCACGTTTCATCTTCAATGCCCTTGCTGATGGAAGGAAGTCTTCACTCAAAATCTCACGATACATGGCCCCATTAATTCTTTCCTTTACAGTCGTCCTGGTCCCTTTGCAGAAAAACAGCTCCAAAACATGATATTTCCACCCCCATGCTTCACAGTAGGTATGGTGTTCTTTGGATGCAACTCAGCATTCTTTCTCCTCCAAACATGACGAGTTGAGGTTTACCAAAAAGTTCTATATTGGTTTTATCTGACCATATGACATTCTCCCAATCCTCTTCTGGATAATCCAAATGCTCCCTAGCAAACTTAAGATGGGCCCAGACATGCACTGGCTTAAGCAAGGGGACACATCTGGCACTGCAGGATTTGAGTCCCTGGCGTGTAGTGTGTTACTGATGGTAGCCTTTGTTACTTTGGTCCCAGCTCTCTGCACGTCATTCACTCGGTCATTCACTCTGGTTCTGGGATTTTTTTAAATATTAACCTCACCGAGGATATGCTGGTATTATAATTGTAAATTCCTGCAGTATAAACATTGAATTACAGTGAACATGAATAAAACATAACTTTTATTATTCAATATATTAAATAATCCACCCACTCTTGTGATCATTTTGACCCCACGGAGTGAGATGTTGCGTGGAACCCCAGATCGAGGGAGATTATCAGTGGTCTTCTATGTCTTCCATTTTCGAATAATTGCTCCCACAGTTGATTTCTTCAGACCAAGCTGCTTGCCTATTGGAGATTTAGTCTTTCCAGCCTGGTGCAGGTCTACAATTTTGTTTCTGGTGTCCTTCGACAGCTCTTTGGTCTTGGCCATAGTGGAGTTTGGAGTGTGACTGTTTGAGGTTGTGGACAGGTGTCTTTTATACTGATAACAAGTTCAAACAAGTGCCATTAATACAGGTAACGAGTGGAGGACAGAAGAGCCTCTTAAAAAAGAAGTTACAAGTTACAAGTGACATAGCTGTGAGAGCCAGAAATCTTGCTTGTTTGTAGGTGACCAAATACTTATTTTACCGAGGAATTTACCAATTAATTCATTAGAAATCCTACAATGTGATTTCCTGTATTCTTTCCCCCCATTCTGTCTCTCATAGTCGAAGTGTACCTATGATGAAAATGACAGGCCTCTCTCATCTTTTTAAGTGGGAGAACTTGCACAATTGGTGGCTGACTAAATACTTTTTTGCCCCACTGTAGCATTTCCTGTTGCTGTATCCAACCAAACCCATGATGCACTTCTCCTTTCTGTGCCATAGTTCCAGCACCGCCCCTAACAACACTCAGCCAGTATATAGCTCCTACAACCCAGCTAGTTATAAAGACTCTTATTGCTACCTCTGTTGCTGCTTTGACATGCCTGGTTGCCAGATTTATCGCCAATCGAGCATTTATGGACCAGCAATGTCACTAGCTTCAGCAACCTACGAGTGTGCAGAATCCACAGGCCCAGCTACGAATGTGCTGCATGATACCATACAAAACCTGTATGCCTCCATGCCCAACCATATTTAATCTTGTTTCCAGGCTAGAGGCTGCCCAACAGGGCACTAGAGCCTCTTTTCAATTGTACATATTAACACAATAAAGATAGTTTCACTCTAATATTGTAGGACATGTTTGCTAATCTCTCAATTTTAACATCAGTTTGAGGGATTAGGAAGATCGCAGAGTGCACTTGTCCTTGTTGTTGTTATATTGTTATATTGGTTACCACATAATTGCTATCTTGTGTAGGATGTTTTTTGTGGTACTTATGGTCCGCTGCGGGCATCCTCCACTTTATGCATTTTTGCTGGGGATTGCCATTAGCAACAGGCCACAAGTTCAGGATTTGCTTCCCTGTATATATATGCACAACTGCATATGGGTTTGAGCACTTCCTGCCTGTTTAACACCATGCTATTCTTGTTAGTTTGCTTGTATATGGAGAAGTATAAACTCCAATTTAAATGTGCCTGTTTTCCATCCACAGGCTACATTTAGGTGCACCTGTGAAGCCTGGGCCATACCAACCAGTCTTGAGTGGGACTCGCAGACTCCTCCCTCCTCCCATTGCTAGCATGGTAGATGCTAGAGTTAACTGGTGAGCAGGGCCGGTGCAAGGATTTTTGGCGCCCTAGGCAAAGATCCATTTTGCCCCCCCCTGATGTCACTCACTTACTGACAGACACACACACTGACAGACAGACGCACTCAGATACTCACTGAATGACGTACACAGAAACTCACTGACAGACAGACACACACTCAGACACTCACTGAATGACGTACACAGAAACTCACTGACAGACATACTCACTGACAAACACACATACACTCACTGACAGACAGACACACACTCACTCACTGACAGACACTCACTGACAGACATACACCTACCCACTGAAACACACACACACGGAAACTCACTGAGAGACACTCACTCACTGGCAGACAAACACACACATATACTCACTGACAAACATACACATACTCACTGACAAACACACAGACACTAACTGACCGACAGACATCCACACTCACTGACATACACTAACCCACTGACATACACACACAGACACTCAATGACAGACACACATACATTTACTGACAGAAAGACAGACATACATACACACACTCACTCACTGACATAAATACACAGGCAGACACTCACTCAGTCAAACACTTAAACACTCACCTCCCTGGGGTCCAGTGTGGTGCAGCTCCTCAGTCCTCCAGCACGCCATTTAGTATGCCGGGGCCGGAATGACATCATATTCCGGCATCACAGAGGGCGAGGGAGGAGTGGGGAGCTGCTAGAACAGCCTCCCTTACCGTCCGCCTCCGCTCCTCCGGTAATTTACTGGCAGAGCAGGCAGCTGCCATCAGGGTAAGCAGATGCCTGCTCTGCCATATTTAAGAAGGACCTCCACCTCCTGGCCCCCCTGTAACGGCGCTGGGGGCGGCTCAAGAGCCGCTCGCCCTGTCGCCTAGGGCTGCAGCCCCAGTCAGGGGGAGCCCACAAGGGCGCCCCCAGCAGGCCGGCACCCTAGGCGAACGCCTAGTTCGCCTATATGGTTGCGCTGGCCCTGCTGGTGAGTTGTCTGTGAGTTGGTTCTCACGCTCCTGTAATTCGCCCACTGGCCCCTGGTATTGCCCATACGGCTCAGGTAGGTGAGTGTTAGGACCCGAGCTATTTGAGAAACCTTGGAGAGGTGCTTGGGCTCAGACATGTCCTCCTGATAGGACATGTTTGCTAATCTTTCAATTTTAACATCAGTTTGAGGGCTTAGTAAGATCGCAGAGTGCACCTATCCTTGTTGTTATTAGATTGTTACATAGGTTATCACATCCACATAATTGCTATCTTGTGTAGGATGTCTATTGTGGTACTTGTGGTTCGCCGCGGGCATCCTCCACTGTATGCATTTTTGCTGGGGATTGCCATTAGCAACGGGCCACAAGTGCAGGATCTGCTCCCCTGTATATACAGTATATTCACAACTGCATATGGGTTTGAGCACTTCCTGCCTGTTTAACACCACACTATTCTTGTTAATCACTTACATATACCATCATTGCATTCACACATATAAAGTTTCATTTGATTCCAAGAATTCCTTCTTGGTACATTATTTTTTTTGTCAATGAGTGTGCATTGCAAAATTACAGCTATGTTACTATCATACAGTAAATGATTATTTTAAAGGATATGATGCAGACTGGAAAATCCCTTTAAACATGCCACACACCAAAAGGGACTGTGAAAGTCACAGTTGGTGGCGATACACAAGCCATTTGATATCCCTGGCCTCTGGAGATGCTGCATTATTTTTGCTAATGCCGCAGGTAAAACTAGAGTAGACAGTCTAAAACTGTACCATATTTATCAAAGTAGCTGATAGTGGAAGATAGATCTGGTGCATCTTTAGACTGCATAAAACTTTACACCACCTATTAGTGTTTACTTATTTAACAAAAGTGTGGTGCATCTTAAGATATGCTCTTTCCTGCCAGATTACATCCCATTTCCACTAAGCCATGCCTCCTTGTTGGAGGAGTCAAAAAAAGTGCTGCAAACACGTAATAAATGTGGTGCAAAGCATGCATGCTAGTTTTTTTTTGGTGCAAACTGTGTTAGAATTCTGGGGCGTTTTGGTTAGTTAAAGGGAACCTGTCATGTGGATATTTGATTATAATCTAACTAATTATATACAGTCATTAACTACTAAAAAGTGCCTTAGATGTATTCACTTACTGGTGTGACAGATGGTTACCTCATAATATACACACAAAGAGGCCGCATGCTAATGAGCTGATTCGAGTCCAGCGTGATGTCATTGAGTCCAGCGTATATTTAATTCAGAGCTATAGCCACTCCCCTGCCCACCTGCTGCTGATTCATATGGAAACAAACTGTCACTCAGCAGCAGGTGGGCGGGGAGAGTCAGGAGCTCATGAATATTCATGACTCATCATTATCAGCTGGAGATTTTCAATACAAGATGTTGGCAGATTGACTGGGTCAATTAAAGAAAGTGACCCAGGATTGTGCTAAGAGAATCAGTCACTTATTTATGTTGCCCTTAGTTAGGACACCATAAAACTGGTGACAGGTTCCCTTTAATCTCCACCACATATTTTGATATGAAACGGATTTCTGTTTAATTGTATTTATTTTTTATATAGTTATTCCTTATGTGTTTTATATCATATTTAATATAGTCTGGGATAGGAAAGCTTATCAGGGTCTGTACTCTCTTGAATCTGTTATACACTTTCAAGTTTTTTTTTAAATGTTTTTATCTTCTTTTGGCTTGCAAAACATATATATGTCCAGCTAAATCAATATCAATATGGTACAGAAGGATCATAAAGTCAAAAAGTGTCCAGCAGTATTGATCCCTTTAAAACATAACTTTTACTTATTCATCTTATATAAAATAATACCACCGTAGTGGTTCACCAGTGAAGATTAGTGAGACAAACGACAAATAACAAACAATAATAGATGCTTCTGGGAGCCTTCCTTAGATATATCAAGTGGTGAGTGAACACAGGGCAGCTAAGGGGAGCAGTAGGTAAATCTAACCTGTCCCTTTCGCTCACCCTGTCTATTTCCTCAGCCCAGGGACGTCCCCTGATGGTGGAGACTCCCTGTCCTCGTGCCTGGGCTGACTGCCCTGCGTTTACCCTCCTCTCAAAAAATGTATATAATGAAAAATATTTAACACAGCTCCCCAGAAGCTGACGGGTGATACTCTGTGTCCTAGGTAAAAAATTACCAACATGGACACCAATGGATAAAACAAGACCAAATGGTATTTATAAATAGGTGAACAAATATATGTATTGCCTATAGAAATGAGGAACCAGACACTAGGGCATCAAAAGCTGTGTATACCCAGGCTAGTTAATATAACCCCGCACTGAGGCATCAATGCTGTGCATTCCCAGGCTGGTTCATGTAACCCCTACGCGTTTCCCCTATTACTAGGTTCATCAGGGGGCATTCACGGTCAAGGGTACAACCGTCATCGAATACAGATATATAAGATATACTTATGATATAGTGGAGGAAACAGGATCAGAGACGCAGACGATAATGTGCATAGGGCCAAGGGACCAATTGATATGTCCCACCTGTGGAGAATAAAGGCACTATCAGGTTGAGTGCTAGATATAACATATATTGCATACCCTCCTACATCTCAGCACTTACTTCGTGTCCTAGGCAATCAGGAAGCTAAAGGGCCCAACGAGATAAGGGCCAGTACTTTACCCAGAAAGCTGTAAACAAAGAAGTTTTCAAATAATATAAGGCATACTCCATGCCAAGATGTTCATTTGCCAGTGCTAACTATACGGTCCTTACTTACATTTAGGCTGCGTCCCAGTAACGTCCCGTTCCTCCTACTACTCACACTCACTCTGGTTTCCCTAAATACCCCCTTACCAGCTGTTCAAATTCGGCGCTGATTGCCATGTCAGGTGAGTCACTACCGGAAATGAGACGCCACAGTCTGCGTCATTGCCGGTCCGTGAGCCGCATACAGATTCCTTCCGGTCCCTATGACGGTACGTCACTTCCTGTGCCTTCTGATACGTCACTTCCTGCGCCGTCATATGGAACGCATAGAACGGCCACATCCGGTCTCGTGAAACGCATAATCGCGTCACATCCGGTTTAGCCGTCCCATTCAGAAGGCATCAGGTGCTATGTCATAGGGGGCGGCCCCATGGATCTAGCTACATCGTAAATAGATATATAAGCAGCATAGACTTACAGCGGCGATCCAATGTGTGGATATCATGTTCAGAAAGGAGACAGTTAGTAGGGGGCAGGGGGGTTAGGTGTGAGAATGATATGCAAACGTCCATTTCATTAGTTTTCACTAAGGTGTATTGCCTAATCAATAGGTGACACCTAATGCACATAAGATTTTTCACGTGCAGTTTCTGGATACAGAACGTATCCTAATCATTTCATCATGGCTAAAATAAAGTCACTGAGTAGCGCTATTTCTGATCAGAGGGATGAAGGGATAAACACATAGCCACCCCCGCAGGTTACAAAAAACAAGAAAAGGTGAGTCTTTCATTGATCCCAAGTGGTGCCTGGGATTTAAAGCGGTGAATCCAGACGCACTCTTTCTGGAGGATTTTCCGATCCCAGTCCCCACCCCTAGGTGACAGTGGGATGGTTTCTAGGATCGAAAACCTCAGGCAACTGGGATCACCATCATGGATATCGATCACATGTGATGCGACTGGTGTGATCTTCTTCTTAACCACGTCGTTCACATGTTCACAAATCCGTCGCCTGACCTCTCTGATGGTCTTGCCTATATAATCCATAGGGCAAGGGCACTGGCATATATATACCGCACCCTTGCTCCTACAGTTGTAAAAATCTCTAATTTGATAGGCTTGACCAGTGACTGAGCAGGTAATGGATTTTGCAGTAGAGATAAAGGCACAGGCTTTACAAGAGCCGCATTTGAACATACCGCAAGGCTTGCGGTCCAGCCAGGTCCCCACTCCACTTGGTGTAGTGTAGTGGCTGTGGACAAGGCGGTCTCTTAAACTCCTCCCCCTCCTATATGTAACACTTGGTTGTTTAGTGAGTACACTCTTAAGGTCCGGGTCCATATGTAGGATGGGCCAGTACCTTTTCAAAACTGCCATTACCTCCGTGTTTGCTGAGTCAAACATAGATATCAGGCGTATTGGTTGTTGTCCACTCTGTGCCTTAGGTTTAGGTATGAGGAGCTCGGTACGTTCCCTACCTACGGCATTCTGGAACGCGCCCCCAAGAACCGTCTGAGGGTAGCCCCTCTCCCTAAATCTCGTCTGTAGCTTCTTGGCCTCACTGTAGAACGCTTCACCCTCAGAGCAATTTCTCCGGGTCCTCAGGTATTGGCCCCTCGGTATACCACGTTTAAGAGGTGTCGGGTGATGACTCTCCCAATGTAGCAAAGAGTTGGTTGCGGTTTCCTTTCTGTACATATCTGCAATCAGTCTATCACCCTCCCTGGTTATCCGTACATCAAGGAAGGGAATTGTATAGAGGTCGAACTCAAAGGTAAACCGCAAACCAATATCATTGCCATTGAGGGCCCCGACAAACTCTCTGAGTTCCTCTGACCCACCCTTCCAAATCACAAAGATGTCATCTATATAGCGCGTCCAGAAGGTGATCTTGTCAGACCACCAAGTCACATCATCTGGAAACACGCATGTGTCCTCCCACCAGCCCAGGAAGAGGTTAGCATAGGTGGGGGCACAAGGGCTCCCCATTGCCGTCCCCCTGAGCTGGTGGTAGAACCGTGAATTGAAAAGGAAGAAGTTGTGGGTCAGAGTAAACTCGAGAAGTCTGAGGATGAAGTTGTTATGTGCTCTACAGTGGATATCTCTTGTCTTCAGAAAGTAGTCTGCGGCAAAAAGGCCCTTGTTGTGTGGAATTGAACTGTACAAGGATTCCACGTCTATACTGGCCAGTATACACCCCTGATCCACATTGATCGCCTCAATCTTGCTGAGGAAGTCCATCGTGTCCCTCGTGTATGAGGGTAGGGCCACGACGAACTCCCTCAGCACGCGATCAATGTAGATGCCACAGTTCTGTGTAAGGGAATCAACCCCAGAGACGATGGGACGTCCCTTTAGGGGCGTAATGCCCTTATGGACTTTAGGTAATCCATACAAGGTGGCTATGGTAGAATGGGTGGGAAGGAGAAAGTCATACTCAGCCGCCGAAATCAATCTGTCCGTAAGAGCATCAGTCAGGATGATTTTTAATTCATCACGGTACGTATCCGTTGGATTCGTCAACAGTACCCTATAACCCTCCCTGTCTTTCAATAGGTCTAGACACATGGTCTGATAAGCTGCATGGTCAAGGATAACTAGGTTACCACCCTTATCAGATGATTTAATAATAATCGATTTATCTTTTTCAAGGGCAGTAAGTGCTGACATCTCTGCTCGAGACAGATTGAAATGGCGGGGAGATAACCCTTCCAACTTCTCAAGATCGTTCGTTACCATCTGCATGAAGATGTCCACACACTCGTAGTTCATGGGTGGGGGCATCTTCCTGCTAGTCGGCTTGAGATTAGTGTACGGTCCCTGTCCTGGTCGACGGCTACCCTCCTCTCCCAATTCACATAGGGAATGCAGTGAGGTCAAGTCACCCTCACTCAGGCCAAGTCTGGTACAAGTTTGTCTGTCATTTTCCCTGAAAAACTTATGCCATTTAAGACGTCTAATGAACAGACTCAAATCCTTTGTCCATGTAAACAAGCAGAAATTGGTAGTTGGAACAAAAGATAGACCCTTGCTTAATACACCAAGCTCAAGTGTACTAAGTGTCCGCGACGTCAGATTGATAACCTGCAGACCTCCCTTCAAGTCCCGTCGGTCCTGTTCCTGTCCCGCAAGTGGTAAGAGACCTGGCTTTTCTCTAAAAAAGAGGCAGATGAGGAGGATGGGGGATGTGGTGCCGGAGGACCATTGGATGAAACAGCAGCAGGATAGGATGATGGACCAGAGGAGTAAGATGATGTACCAGAGGAGTAGTTTACCCCCCCTGGGCGGCCCCTCCCGCCACCACCACCTTTCTGCCATCGTCGTCTACCCCTTCTCCCTGTCTGTGTAGTACCTCTACCTCTATATGTACCAACCGACAGTTCAGTGTCAGAGGAGTCCACTTCAGATGTGGACACCTCGGACACCAAAGATACGGTGTTGGTAGGTTGTTGGATATAGGCCCTGTTTTCTCTAAACTCAGAGAGGTCACGCAGAAACTGTCTATGCTTTCTTTCTTTTATGACGGTTTGGAATCTCTCAACGGACACTTGAAGGGAGGTCTCCCGTCTAGCAAAGTCGGGATCGTCCTTATATGTGAGAGCAAGTGCAATCTGCTCTTGTAGGCCAACGGATGTTTTATCAAACATCAGTTTCTCCTCCTCAAGAAGGATTTGCATAAGGTTTAAGGAACTACAGGTCAGTTGTTCCTCCCACCTAGTTGTCAGAGATGGCGACGCTATACGTTCTGCTGGCCTTACTTGGAGACGAAGTCCTTTAGGGACTATCTTGTGTTCCAGATAGCTCTCAAGGCAGCGTATCTCCCACCAGGATTTAATGTTTTCTTTGTACCTGTTATACAGGTCCCAAAAAACCTGTTTACAGGTGGCCGATGTGTTAAGTCCCGGAATCTCTCTGTCAGAGAAGATATCCTGCGCTTCTTTAATCAGAGCCTCAGTAAATAACGTGCCAGATAAAAAATTGGCCATAGTATACAAAGAAATATATGTCCAGCTAAATCAATATCAATATGGTACAGAAGGATCATAAAGTCAAAAAGTGTCCAGCAGTATTGATCCCTTTAAAACATAACTTTTACTTATTCATCTTATATAAAATAATACCACCGTAGTGGTTCACCAGTGAAGATTAGTGAGACAAACGACAAATAACAAACAATAATAGATGCTTCTGGGAGCCTTCCTTAGATATATCAAGTGGTGAGTGAACACAGGGCAGCTAAGGGGAGCAGTAGGTAAATCTAACCTGTCCCTTTCGCTCACCCTGTCTATTTCCTCAGCCCAGGGACGTCCCCTGATGGTGGAGACTCCCTGTCCTCGTGCCTGGGCTGACTGCCCTGCGTTTACCCTCCTCTCAAAAAATGTATATAATGAAAAATATTTAACACAGCTCCCCAGAAGCTGACGGGTGATACTCTGTGTCCTAGGTAAAAAATTACCAACATGGACACCAATGGATAAAACAAGACCAAATGGTATTTATAAATAGGTGAACAAATATATGTATTGCCTATAGAAATGAGGAACCAGACACTAGGGCATCAAAAGCTGTGTATACCCAGGCTAGTTAATATAACCCCGCACTGAAGCATCAATGCTGTGCATTCCCAGGCTGGTTCATGTAACCCCTACGCGTTTCCCCTATTACTAGGTTCATCAGGGGGCATTCACGGTCAAGGGTACAACCGTCATCGAATACAGATATATAAGATATACTTATGATATAGTGGAGGAAACAGGATCAGAGACGCAGACGATAATGTGCATAGGGCCAAGGGACCAATTGATATGTCCCACCTGTGGAGAATAAAGGCACTATCAGGTTGAGTGCTAGATATAACATATATTGCATACCCTCCTACATCTCAGCACTTACTTCGTGTCCTAGGCAATCAGGAAGCTAAAGGGCCCAACGAGATAAGGGCCAGTACTTTACCCAGAAAGCTGTAAACAAAGAAGTTTTCAAATAATATAAGGCATACTCCATGCCAAGATGTTCATTTGCCAGTGCTAACTATACGGTCCTTACTTACATTTAGGCTGCGTCCCAGTAACGTCCCGTTCCTCCTACTACTCACACTCACTCTGGTTTCCCTAAATACCCCCTTACCAGCTGTTCAAATTCGGCGCTGATTGCCATGTCAGGTGAGTCACTACCGGAAATGAGACGCCACAGTCTGCGTCATTGCCGGTCCGTGAGCCGCATACAGATTCCTTCCGGTCCCTATGACGGTACGTCACTTCCTGTGCCTTCTGATACGTCACTTCCTGCGCCGTCATATGGAACGCATAGAACGGCCACATCCGGTCTCGTGAAACGCATAATCGCGTCACATCCGGTTTAGCCGTCCCATTCAGAAGGCATCAGGTGCTATGTCATAGGGGGCGGCCCCATGGATCTAGCTACATCGTAAATAGATATATAAGCAGCATAGACTTACAGCGGCGATCCAATGTGTGGATATCATGTTCAGAAAGGAGACAGTTAGTAGGGGGCAGGGGGGTTAGGTGTGAGAATGATATGCAAACGTCCATTTCATTAGTTTTCACTAAGGTGTATTGCCTAATCAATAGGTGACACCTAATGCACATAAGATTTTTCACGTGCAGTTTCTGGATACAGAACGTATCCTAATCATTTCATCATGGCTAAAATAAAGTCACTGAGTAGCGCTATTTCTGATCAGAGGGATGAAGGGATAAACACATAGCCACCCCCGCAGGTTACAAAAAACAAGAAAAGGTGAGTCTTTCATTGATCCCAAGTGGTGCCTGGGATTTAAAGCGGTGAATCCAAACATATACATATACATTTGCTATTGGATGAGTGCATATGATGAAATTTACACATATGACAGTACTGTGTCTAGTAAGGCCGTTCTGAGTTCTGGTAGCGGCCAGATCTGATCTATCTATCTATCTATCTATCTATCTATCTATCTATCTATCTATCTATCTATCTATCTATCTATCTATCTATCTATCTATCTCATATCTATCTATCTATCTATCTATCTATCTATTGTCTATTGTATTGATTGTATTATTCTGTACTGGTGCTCTGGTAGCATTCTCTGTATTTTTCCTGACAGGTCAGGTACATGAATAACATTGTGCTGTATATCCTACGTCAATGTCTTACTGTCCTTGAACTAAAGAAAGCCCTCATATGATCTGCCAAGGTTTGAGCCATGGTTGTTTCTCTAGAGAATTTTTATTTCCTCTGACATACATTTGTCTGGTTCTTGTGGCATATTTAGTGACAGTCCTTGCATACAGTAGCATGTGACCAGGGCTCTCTGCATCACAGTGTACTACTCATCAGAAGTGTCACCTAGTCAGAACATGTTAATTTAACATGAGGAGAGGTACAGGCTGTAATAGTGTCCGCCTCTGGAGAGAGTGCTGTCATGCAGTGTCTTCTGTGCTGTTGTCCCAGCTGTTTTCTCCTATGCCGAGATATGAACTGACAGACTGCAGGATTTATTAATACTCCTTCTAAATGATCTTGCCACATTGTGGTGCACACGTCCCGAAATCCAGAGAAGAGGTTAAACTGATTCTCCACACCGATGATTTGGATCTCCTGTATAAGCTCTGTACAATATGCAAATGAAAACAGAGTTTTTTTTACAATAAGTAACAAAAAGTGTTCCCCATCTGTTAGTAATTGACCTAAACCTTCTAAAACCTTGAATATGTATAATAGTGTACATTAACCTAAGGAAGGCTGTCATTTAGTGGCTTCATTGCTGTAGTGAGCAGAACCACAGCGGTGTGACGTGACTTGTGCATTTTCCCGACCAGCACTAGTGAGGACTTCTCTAACGCGTGACAAGAAGCCAAGCCAAATTACAGCAAATTATGGCAATTTTGATACCAAACATACAACCGTTCTGTGGCCACTGGGAGAAAACAAAGCTTGTGGCCTATTTATTTAAAAATAGGCCTATTTAATCATTTGAACAATTTTTTAGAATTGTTAACATCTTAACAATTACCAAGCCCCTGGTGCCGGAAAAGCCACCTCTGGTACACTAAAAGGCATACAATAGTTGGACAAAATTAGAACAGAGTATTTAAGCGGGTACAAAACTGCACACATTCTGGTTCAAGTGCTTTGGCTTTAGTGTTCCTCCTAAATCTAAGGTAATATAATAATTTTTGCAAATTTAGTTATATTTAGTTAAAGGGAATCTGTCACCATATTAATCCAAATGACCTTTCAGATGTGTACTTGCCTTCTGATTCCAATCCACTTTGCCCCATCTCGATCAGTGGCCCCCATGAAGACAAATTCACAATTTTATTTTTGTAACTCTATTTCTTGGTGCAACAAGAGCATTGCACCTCACTACACTTAAAGCTCTGCTCCATTTCCCTGACAAGCCAGGCAAATTTCAGACCCTACTGCCCATGTACCGATCCCTGAGGTAAATGGATGAGCTCAAGAGTTCAGGGCCAGGCTTCATTACATTGACACTGCCTGGCGATGTGACTAAAGGCTGGTGGGTGCAGCCAGCAGGGAAATGCATGAGTGAAAAACATGAAGTGCAACATTGACACCCTTATTGCACCAGTGGATCATTTGCATAAAATAAAAACTAAAATGTATTTGTAACAGGCCATTGATTGAGATGGGGCAAAGTGCACTGGAATCAGCAGGCAAGTGCACATCTGAAAAGTCATTTGGATTAATAAGCAACTTTGTGGAGACAGATTCCCTTTAGAATGCGAAACTAAATTAATTTACATTATCTGATGTACGATAACATAGTAACATATTTATTTAGTTTATAAGGTTGAAAAACGAGATCTGTCCATCCAGTTCAGCCTGTTATCCTGCAAGTTGATCCAGAGGAAGGCAAAAAAAACTTGTGAGGTAGAAGCTAATTTTCCCCACTTTAGGGGGAAAAAATTCCTTCCTGACTTCAATCAGGCAATCAGAATAACTCCCTGGATCAACGACCCCTCTCTAGTAGCTATAGCCTGTAATATTATTACACTCCAGAAATTCATTCAAGCCCCTCTATTGAACTCTTTTATTGTACTCACCATCACCACCTCCTCAGGCAGAGAGTTCCATAGTCTCACTGCTCTTACCGTAAAGAATCTTCTCATATGTTTGTGTGCAAACCTTCTTTCTTTGAGATGCAGAGGATGTCCCCTCGTCACAGTCACAGTCCTGGGGATAAATAGATGATGGGAGAAATCTCTGTACTGACCCCTGATATATTTATACATAGTTATTAGATCTCCCCTGAGTCATCTTTTTTTCTAAAGTGAATAACCTTAGTTTTGATAATCTTTCAGGGTACTGTAGTCCACCCATTTCACTTATTAGTTTAGTTGCCCTCCTTTGAACCCTCTCCCGCTCTGCTATGTCTTCCTTGTTCACAGGAGCCCAGAACTGTACACAGTACTCCATGTGTGGTCTGACTATGATTGGCCTTGGCAGCACCTGCCTGACATTAGTTTCTGCAGCTTAGTTTGCTGTTCACTAAAATTCTTAGGTCCCTTTCCATGTCAACATTACCCAGTGTTTTACCATTTAGTATGTACTGGTGACTTGCCTTATTCCTTCCCATGTGCATAACTTTATATATGTCAGTGTTAAACCTCATCTGCCACTTCTATGCCCAAGCCTCCAATCTATCCAGATCCATCTGTAGCAGTATACTGACCTCTTCCATGTTAATTAATTTACACAGTTTAGTGTCATCTTCAAAAATGTATATTTTACTGTGCAAGCCTTCCACAAGATCATTAATAAATACATTGAAGAGGATAGGGCCCAATACTGACCCCTGTGGTACCCCACTAGTGACAGTGACCCAATCTGAGTGTGTACTGTTAATAACCACCCTCTGTTTTCCATCACTGAGCCAGTTACTTACCTACATACAGACATTTTTCCCAAGTCCAAGCATTCTCATTTTATATGCTATGTGATACAGTGTCAAATGCTTTGGAGAAGTCCAGATATACGTCATCTATTGATTTGCTACGTTCTAGAACTTACCTCCTCATAGAAACTGATTAAATTAGTTTGACATGACCGATCCCTCATGAGGCCATGCTCATATGGCGTTATTTGCTTATTTTCATTGAGGTACTCCAAGATAGCATCTCTTAGAAAAACATGACAGATGCAAAACTTACCGGCCTATAGTTTCCGGGCTCTGTTTTTGGACCCTTTTTGAATATTGGCACCATATTTGCTATGCGCCAATCCTGTGGAACACTCCCTGTCAATATGGAGTCCTTAAATATCAGAAATAAGGGTCTGGCTATAATATTACTTAATTATCATAGGATACGGGGGTGTATGCCATCTGGTCCTGGCGATTTGCCTATTTTAATCTTTTTACGACGCATCTGTACTTCTTCTTGGGTCAGACAGGGCACTTTTAATGGGGAATTTACTTTTACATTCTGCATTTCATTGGACAGTTTATTTTCTTCAGTGAATACAGTGGAGAAAAAAATATTTAATAGCTTTGCTTTCTCCTCATCGCTCTCTGCAACTCCCCCCTCATTACTCTGTAGAGGGCCAACACCTTCAGATTTATACTTTTTTACCATTTATATAATTGAAAAAACATTTTAGGGTTAGTTTTACTCTCTTTGGCATTTAATCTCTTGGTCTCTAGTTTGGCTGCTTTTATTTGTCTTTTACATATTCAATTTTTTTCCTTATAATTTTTCAATGCTTCCTTGCTACCCTCCTGTCTTAGTGATTTAAATACTTTCTTTTTGTCATTTATTGCTTTCTTTACATTTCTATGTATCCACATAGTTTTTTTTTCTTGTTCCTTAACCTTTTATTCCTCTCACAATTAGAGTTTGTACCTCTCACAATTAGAGTTTAGGATACTTTTGAAAATATCCAATTTTGAGGCTGCATTTTTATTTTTGAGGACTTTGTCCCGGTTAGTTAGGCCTATGGCCTCTCTCAGTTGGTATTTTTGTCCCTCCCTGAAAAAACACTCTTTTGAATGACAATTTTAAGGTTATTACTTTATGGTCACTATTTCCCAGGTGTCCCCCAACCTGTACATCTGTTATTCTGTCAGGTCTATTGGTTAATACTAAGTCCAGTGTGGCCATCCCTCTAGTTGGATTCTGAACCAGTTGGGAAAGGTAATTGTCTTTGGTTATTGCCAAGAACCTGTTTCCCTTATGAGATATACTGGTTTCAGTTTCCCAGTCTATATCTGGGTAGTTGAAGTCCCCCATAAAAATGACCTTATTATGATTTGCCGCCTCATCTATTTCATTTAGAAGTAGATTTTATATGGACTGTTATATAGTAGCTGGCTTATACAGGGAGTGCAGAATTATTAGGCAAGTAGTATTTTTGAGGATTAATTTTATTATTGAACAACAACCATGTTCTCAATGAACCCAAAAAACTCATTAATATCAAAGCTGAATATTTTTGGAAGTAGTTTTTAGTTTGTTTTTAGTTTTAGCTATTTTAGGGGGATATCTGTGTGTGCAGGTGACTATTACTGTGCATAATTATTAGGCAACTTAACAAAAAACAAATATATACCCATTTCAATTATTTATTTTTACCAGTGAAACCAATATAACATCTCAACATTCACAAATATACATTTCTGACATTCAAAAACAAAACAAAAACAAATCAGTGACCAATATAGCCACCTTTCTTTGCAAGGACACTCAAAAGCCTGCCATCCATGGATTCTGTCAGTGTTTTGACCTGTTCACCATCAACATTGCGTGCAGCAGCAACCACAGCCTCCCAGACACTGTTCAGAGAGGTGTACTGTTTTCCTGTTTTCCCTCCTTGTAAATCTCACATTTGATGATGGACCACAGGTTCTCAATGGGGTTCAGATCAGGTGAACAAGGAGGCCATGTCATTAGATTTTCTTCTTTTATACCCTTTCTTGCCAGCCACGCTGTGGAGTACTTGGACGCATGTGATGGAGCATTGTCCTGCATGAAAATCATGTTTTTCTTGAAGGATGCAGACTTCTTCCTGTACCACTGCTTGAAGAAGGTGTCTTCCAGAAACTGGCAGTAGGACTGGGAGTTGAGCTGGACTCCATCCTCAACCCGAAAAGGCCCCACAAGCTCATCTTTGATGATACCAGCCCAAACCAGTACTCCACCTCCACCTTGCTGGCGTCTGAGTCGGACTGGAGCTCTCTGCCCTTTACCAATCCAGCCACGGGCCCATCCATCTGGCCCATCAAGACTCACTCTCATTTCATCAGTCCATAAAACCTTAGAAAAATCAGTCTTGAGATATTTCTTGGCCCAGTCTTGACGTTTCAGCTTGTGTGTCTTGTTCAGTGGTGGTCGTCTTTCAGACTTTCTTACCTTGGCCATGTCTCTGAGTATTGCACACCTTGTGCTTTTGGGCACTCCAGTGATGTTGCAGCTCTGAAATATGGCCAAACTGGTGGCAAGTGGCATCTTGGCAGCTGCACGCTTGACTTTTCTCAGTTCATGGGCAGTTATTTTGCGCCTTGGTTTTTCCACACGCTTCTTGCGACCCTGTTGACTATTTTGAATGAAACGCTTGATTGTTCGATGATCACGCTTCAGAAGCTTTGCAATTTTAAGAGTGCTGCATCCCTCTGCAAGATATCTCACTATTTTTGACTTTTCTGAGCCTGTCAAGTCCTTCTTTTGACCCATTTTGCCAAAGGAAAGGAAGTTGCCTAATAATTATGCACACCTAATATAGGGTGTTGATGTCATTAGACCACACCCCTTCTCATTACAGAGATGCACATCACCTAATATGCTTAATTGGTAGTAGGCTTTCGAGCCTATACAGCTTGGAGTAAGACAACATGCATAAAGAGGATGATGTGGTCAAAATACTCATTTGCCTAATAATTCTGCACGCAGTGTAATAAACTCCTATTAGTATTTTATTATAGTTTTTTCCTCCATGTAATTCTACCCACAGGGACTCCACATGTTAATGTCCCTCACTTATATCTTCCCGGAATCTGGGCTTTATACAGGACTTTACATAAAGGTAAAACCCTCCCCCTCTCCGATTTTGATTATCCTGTACTTTAACCTCCCAGTCATAGCTATCATCTAGCCATGTCTCAGTTATTTCCACTATGTCATAGTCCTCCTCACACATTACTAATTCCAGTTCACCAGTTTTATTAGTCAGGCTTCTGGCATTTGTATACATACAATTAAGAGGTTTATGTATATTTTTTACCCTAAAATGTTCGATTTCTCGATATATCGATTGAATATTCGTTTTATATTCGTCGAAATCGAATATTTGTCATTATTCTATTTATCGCGAATAATATGCGATTTAATTATTCACATATTGCGATTTTCTTTTAACTGTATACGGCAACTTTCCTATTGGTTGGCTATGGCTATGGCTAATATGTGTATTTTACGAATATACGCTATATTGCTATATATTCTTGTTTTAGAATATGACGAATATTCTAAAAAACAAAGTTATAGCAATATAGCGAATATTCATAAAATACACATATAGACTGCAATTTAGCTAATATAGTGCTATAATCTTTTTTTTTATAGTCTAATTTTTTTTTCTCCTATGAACTCCAGATTTGGAAAAAATTTACACTGTTAAAATATATAGCACTATATTCGAAATATTCACGAATTAGCGAAGTTGCGATATTCGCGATTAATATTCGCTATTCGAATATTCGCGCTCAACACTATTAACCCTTTCCACAGAGCCATGTAAATACAGTGATAATGAACAGTATTTACTGTATATCACAACATATATATAAAATGCAGTAACACAGTAATAAACAGTATAAGTTAACCCTTTCAAGAGAAAAAGGTAAGAAGTTTTAACTTTGCATAGGGGATATAGGCAAATGTGCACAAATATCCAAATGTCAAAGTACTCCCTGTTTCAGGGCACTACACACTCCTCCAACCTTCTAGCCATCTTCTCCCCCAAAACAGCTGCTCCTTCTCCATTGGGGTGCAACCCATTCCTACGATAGAGCCTGTAGCCGACAGAGAAGTTGGACCAGTTCTCCAGGAACCCAAACCTCTCCTGCCTACACCAGTTCTTGGGCCACTTGTTAACCTCCCTAATCTCCCGCTGCCTTTCTTGTGTGGCTCGTGGTACAGGTAGTATTTCGGAAAACACTACCTTTGAGGTCCTTGCGCTAAGCTTGTGATCTAAATCCCTAAAATCATTTTTTAGGACGCTCCACCTACCTCTAACTTTTTAATTGGTTCCAATATGGACCATGACTGTTGGATCTTCTCCAGCCACTCCCAGTAAGGGTCCATTCACACTCTGCAACAGTTTTGAGGTCAGCAAAATGTGGATCTGCAAAACATGGACACCAGCCATGTGAGTTCCGCATTTTACTACTAGAAATAGTAATAGACATGTTCTATTTTTTTTCAGGGCCGCGGAACGGAAGGGCGGATGCGGACAGCACACTGTGTGCTGTCTGCATCTTTTGTGGTCCCATTGAAAATAAATGGGTCTGCACCCGTTCTGCAAAATTGCGGAACGGATGTGAACCGATTTGGCGGATGTGTGAATGGACCCTAATCTGTCAACCCAATCCGCGATGTATCGAACTTGAGTGCCAGGAAGACAACACACCATTCGATGATCCCGGTTTTTGTGACAAGTCACCCTATCTGTACCCCTAATAATTAAGTCTCCCACTAAAAGCACGTGTCTAGCCTGCCCTGCTTTCCTGGTCCCCTGCTTACTGGAGCTCACATTCCCCTGACTGGCAGAGGAAGTGTCTGGCTGCAGCAGTGCTCTCCCTGAACTGACATCCCCCTCATCTGCCATGCAAACTTGTTGGAGTGTGTCAGATCAGGGCTAACCTCCCTGTCACTCTTCCCTCTACCCCACTTTCTAACTGTTACCCAGCTAGCTACCTCACTTTCCTGAGCCTCTATGCTACCACCCTCCTACATGTCTACCCCATAGAGTGCCTGCTCAGTGAGCAGCAAACTCTGTTCCAAATTTCCAACGATTCTCAGTATTGAAACTCGCCTGGTTAGATGTGCGATTCCAAACGAGCAATTTGCTCACATTTTGAACAAAGATATGCACCCTCAAAGGCTGTTCCAGGACTGCATGCATTGGACAAGATGTGCACTGGACTGCGCTGTCAGTAATGGAACACATACTAAATGGGGATTATGCAAGAAAAGAGAAAAAATACAATACAGTGCAGTGATAAGCAACTGATTTACTGTAGTCCCCTCCTAAAGTCCCTGAATGTCAAGTCACTTAATCTAAAGTCACACACTTAATACAAACACACACTTGAAATCAAATACGAGAACGCTCACAAACTCACGTTGTTTGCCTGCTTGTATAAGTTCCCAAATAGCTTTAACCATTCTGCTTTTATCCTCTGGATTCAAAGCCCTCAAGACTGCCTATTTAACTTCTCCTAATTAGATAGCCACACCCTAATTACTCACCTGTGCAACACCCTGGAAAAGGAAGAGAAAAAAAAAAAGGAAAAAAGAAAAAAAGGGTACTAGATAAAATTCTGCTCTATTTCACATCCAAAATTCCTGCTGGCTGGAATGTATTCATGTTGCTGTTATATTGCACTTTTGTCCACAGTTTGTAAGGGTGTTTGTGGTTCTGGTTCCCTTGCGGGCAGATACGGTGGAGCGTCCACATGGGCACCGGAGGGGAGGGCAACGGGGATCCCAGAGGCAGACTTGCCAGGCTGATGGCAATACGTCGCGGCCGGTCCTGCCTCCGATGTCTCCTGCGGGTTCCGTTCCGGCGTCCATGCTGGTGTGATTCCGTGCCGAGTTGGTTGGCCGTCCACGTGCGCGCCCGAGGGGTGATTCGCAAAGGAATGCGCGGCCGAGTGTGCATGCATCTTATGCGCTACGTCGGCCACTGGCATGTAAAGTACCTGTGCACAAATTCAAAGTTGATTAGGGATTTGCTGCACAGGTGCTAATGAATAGGATCATCGCATGACCTATGAGGTTCTGACAAGCAGCACTCTGTGATTGGCCAGCAGGTGTTTAAAAGTTGATCTCCCTGGCTGATCAATGCTCACTGTTGTCTCTACAACCTGGGAGTATGCTGGTTCATATTCACTAAGTTGGATCCATGCATGAGCTCTGTGTGTCTTCATCTAGTGAATAGCTCTGGAAACCTGCTCTACAGTTGCACCGTGTATGGCCTCGGATCGGACCCTGGATACTTCATCCTTAGGTATCTGGTTTCACAGACTCTTCTGTATGAGCTTTAGCCTGGTCTGGCTTTTCTCTGACATTTATAACGGAATATAACAGAATTCTAGGATGGAATGCAAAACGGAAGCCTTTAAGAGGAATTCAATTGTGCTCCATTCTAGTATATGTCTATGGAGGCACATAAAGGTTCAGTTTGTTTCTGTTATACATTTGCAGAGTGTAGAGCATTGGTAGGATGGTAGATAGGGATTAGTGTGGACACATAGGGGTGTGCAGCACTGTGGAGAGCTTTGTGGGTGAGTGTGAGAAGTTCAATCCTATACTGTATGGGCAACCAATACAATGAATGGCACAGGGTGGAGGCATAAGAGTAGAGGTTAGACAGATAGATGAGTCTGGCTGCAACATTCAGGGTGAGTTGGAGAGGGGAGAGGTTAGTGAGGGGGGGGGGGGCAATTGACAATGAGTTACAGTAATCAAGATAAGAACGGATCAGAACAACTGAGTTTCTGTTGTTTCCACTGTAAGAAATTGGCAAATCTTAGAGATCTTATTGAGTTGTAGGTGGCTACAGGAGGCAAGAGATTGAATATGGAGGGTGAAGGAAAGATCAGTGTCAAACATGACACTGAGACAGCTGGCATGCTGCCTAGACATTATCGTAATCTCTCACACTGATATGGCAAGTTAGGAAATGGATAAAACACAAATAGTTCCGTTTTTTTTCAACTAGAGAGAGGACATAACAGCAGACAGTCAGTGGTGTTCTGTCTTACATCAGTGGTGATGTTGTCAGCATTGAGATGGTACTGAAAACCAAATATACTGACAGCAAGAGGGGGGAGAGAAGAAGTAAAGCCAGCAAATGATGCACAGAAAGAACGCCCAGAGAGATAGGAAGAAAACCAGGAGAGACTAGTGTCCTTAAGACCAATAGATTGATTCGTGCTGAGTAGGAGATGGTGGTCTACAGTGTCAAATGCTGCTGAAAGATCTAGGAGAATTGGTAGAAAGTAGTTACTATTGCATTTAACTGTAAGGAAGTCATTTGTCACTTTGGAAAGGGCAGTTTTTGTAGAGTGTGGAGGGCAGAAACCAGATTGAAGGAGATAGCATATGAGGTGGAAATAGACCAGTCATTCCAGAGGTTTAGAGATGAAGGGGAGATTAGTGACTGATCTATAGTTAGCTGTGGAGGATAGATAGAGAGAGTTTTTTCAGTAACTGGGTTATGACAGAAGGAGAAGAAGATACAAGAAGAGAGAAAAAGGTTGAACATTTTGGTTAGATGGGTAGTGAAGGCCGGGGAGAAAGACTGGAGTAAGTCTGAGGTAATAATCAGTAGTGCAGGTAGATCAAGAAGAAAAGAGAACCTGTAGAGTTCTTTTGTGACTGGGTCAAATGTAGAAAGTGAACCAGAGGAGGTGTGAGTGGGAAGCGGATGCTTGGAGACTGGGAGCTAATTTCATGGTGGATGTTTTCAATTTTCTCTTTTAAATTGGTGGCCTGATCTTCAGCACAGAGGTCAGAGATCAATGCCTGCACATTAGGACTGAGGAGGCAGTGTATAGTGCCAAAAAGTTTTTTTGATTACTGGATAATGAAGAGATGAGAAAGGGGATGTAGGTCCGTTTTGTGAAATAGAGGACACAGTTATAGGTCCTTAGTATCTTCTGGTATATGACATTTTCTCCATGCATCTCTACCTGGTAATCTGATGCATGCATGGGTCTGGGTTTGGCAAATGGTAGGAGAACATTACCTGCTGACTGCACTGTGAAAACTGTAAAGTTTGATGAAAGAGGGATAATACTATGGGGTTGTTTCTCAGGGCTTGGCCTAGGCCTCTTAGTTCTGGTGACGGGAAATCTTACTTCTTTAGTGTAACAAGACAATGGTAAATTTCTAAGTTTGTGGGAACAGTTTGGGAAAGGTATTTTTCTGTTTCAGCATGACTGTGCGCCAGGGTACAAAGCAAGCTCCAAAAAGGCAAGGTTGAGGGAATTTGGGAGACCTCACAAATGTTTTTCTGGACGAATGGGCAGAATTTTCCATGGACAAACTCCAATATTTTGCAGAAAGCCTTCTCAGAAGGCTGCAAAGGATGTGAAATAGGGTGTCAGAAAAGCTTCTATAGGTGCGATGTGTAGATACAGGGGTTCATCAACAATGAGAAGAGGTGTAGAGATTGCCTTAGGCAGCATAAGGTAGGGGCAAGAAGGGGGCAGTGGAAGGGGCATTATCTGTTTCTGCAGTGTAGTATTGGGAAGCACAATAGGCACAGTAGGTGGCGCTGCATTACCCTGTATGTTTTGTAGCTCTGTATGTAATGTTTTGAAAGTATGTCTTTAACAGTAGGGCTTGAAGGAAGGGGTTAGGTTAAAAAAATTGGCATTGAGGGGTTGGGGCGGCGTTTCAGTTTTTGCCTCAGGCAGCAGGAATGCTAGGTGCACCCCTGTGTAGATGACCCAATACTTTTGTCCATATAGTGCATGTACAATACTGTATTTCTTATCTTTTATATAGACTTTGCTTTAAAATACTTGTAAAACATATCTTTGAGGAAACAAGAACACTATAAAAATGTACATGAGATTTCCTACTTCCAAATAAATAATCTTCTGGAATGGAAAGATGTGGTTGTATCGGCTTTTGTTTTAAAGCATTCTGTACTGCTACTGAGGCTCGGACTTAATTAGGGTGGCTGGCAAACTTGTTAAATTAGGATGCATTCTTACTCCAGTAGAACTGCTTATTATAAGTGGAACGGATCTATACTCATTCAGCCATAACTCTTTTTTAGATAGTGCAAAGAGGTAATTAAATGTGGAATTGATGAGCTATCAATGAAGTTCCAGCTCACTATGTAAGAAACCAGACTATTTATTCAGGATTTGTTCCTGTTTTCTATTATTAAATTGTTCTCATGACAGAGCACAGTAGAAATGACGTATAGGTCTATTCCTGAAGGAAAATATTAAGATTGCTATGATCTAAAAAAAGGCAGGTCTATGAAATGTTTTTGCAATTAACACAGGATGGTTAAAAACGTGGAGGAAAAACTTCCCCATCTCATTTAAACAATACTTTTAAACAATCATTTTATAGTGAACTTAATGGCCAGATAATAAGATAATGAAAAAAACCCATCTTTGTTCATTGTCAAATATATGTAGGTACATCTCTTGTATGTGTAACGGGGTGAAGTACAGAATGATTTACATGGAAGATGAAGTATGCAGGCTGTATTGTGCTAGGTTCACAATCTGCGTATACATTCCATTCTATGGGCCTTTATTTATGTCTTGCCCCAGTGATGTGGAGCTACGTATATACCTATACTGTTCTACCATTGACTCACATTAAAAAAAGAGTAGTTTGTACTTGGTTTTTGTGTACAGCTGTATTGAAAAGTGTAGTCTTTTAGCATATATTTGGCTAATAATAGTCTTTAACATGTAAATGTTGGCAGTGTGTGTCTGCCACAGTGTGCAATGTGACACTCTGGATCTTTGTTGCTTTGCTTGCTGCAGTCTTTCCACACTTGACCTAATCCTCCCACTGCTAATCTCTCTAAGTGTGGACCAAGCAAAGTTGGATCATCCATTCCACACAGGTAGTGTCTGCACATGAGTCTGGTTATACAAAATTACTGGCACTTACTGTTTTTAGAAATGTTTGTCCAGTTCGAAACTCTATTTATAACAGAAAAGGAAAACTTAGATTCCTCATAGATGCTTGCCATGTGTATGGGTAAAGCAGTCATCAATTGTAAAAGATTTAATAGAATAGTCTACGATACGCAAAGAAAATATGCCAGAGTATATATCAAATAGAGATGAGTGAATTTCTCAAAAATTTGATTCGGCCGATTTGCCGAATCTTCAGAAAAAATTTGATTCGATCCAAATTTATTTGCGACGAATCGCGTTAAAAAACAGCTATTTCCTGGCTGCAGAGAGCCTGTATAGTGGTGTAGAACACAAAACTGTGCCTTGCAGTAGCACGCATAGGGAGTCTGCTTTGGTAGTGAAACAATACTATGACATAGTGTTGAGGTAACAGCAGCTTGAGGAGACCACAGAGTGGTCCATTTACATTGTGTTGAGTTAGCAGCATGAGGAGGCCACAAACTGGCAGGGTGACATAGTGTGGAGGTGGCAGCAGCAGCAGCATGAGGAGGCCACAGAGTGGCCCAGTGACATAGTGTTGAGTTAGCAGCAGCATGAGGAGGCCACAGAGTGGCAAGGTGACAGAGTATGGAGGTGGCAGCATGAGGAGACCACAGAGTTGCACAATGACAGAATGTGAAGGTGGGAGGAACAGCATGAGGAGGCCACAGAGTGGTCCAGTGACATAGTGTTGAATTAGCAGCAGCATGAGGAGGCCACAGAGTGGCAAGGTGACATAGTGTGGAGGTGTAAGCAGCAGCAGCATGAGGAGGCCGCAGAGTGGCCCAGTGACATAGTGTTGAGTTAGCAGTAGCATGAAGAGGCTACAGAGTGGCAAGGTGACATAGTGTGGAAGTGGCCGCAGCAGCATGAGGAGACCTGAGTGGTGAGGTGGCAGCAGCATCAGTAGAACACAGAGTGATCCGGTGACAGAGTGGGGAGGTGGGTGGCAATAACAGTACCCGCTGATGATTGTGGGTGTAGAAAGGCGCACTTGGCATCAGATGTGTGGCATTAGGCGGATGGCAGTATCAGAATAGTAGCTGAGCAGGTAGCCAGAAGAAACCAGTCTCTTTTGTCAAGGTTTGGGTGAGGCAGCATTGATGCTCTAATCTGATGCATCAGGCATTGGTGGGAGGAAATCCTGGCTGATCCGCGCCTGATTCATCTTTACAAAGGTCAGTCTCTTCACATTTTGGGTGGACAGGCGAGTTCTCCTTGGGGTAACTATGGTCCCCGCCGCACTAAACACCCGCTCAGATGCCACACTACTGGCCAGGCAGGACAGCTTTTTCAGGGCAAACTCGGACAGTTGCAGCCACAAATCCAGTTTGGCTGCCCAGTAGTCCAGCAGATTTTCAATGTGGGGTGGCAGGGTGCTGTCTAAGTATTCCACCACCTGCTGGTTCAGGTTCTGTTCCAGGTCTAGCTGCTGGTGAGTAGTTTCTTCACTAGGCGAGTTAAGAAAGCTGCTCATCATCGATTCTAGACTCAAGCTGCTGCTGATAGAGCTGGTATTGCTCCTACCCCCCCCACCCCCCCGCCACAGCAGCCATGGCAGTGGAAAGAGAGCGCAGAGGGCTCCCCCGATCAGACCTATAAGAGGGTGGACGATGGCGCAGATAGGCAGTAGTTCAGTTTGTCCTCCCTCTCAGCGGGTGTAAAAATGGCCCCCATTTTGAACTGGTAGCAAGGCTCCAACAAGGTGGAGAGCCAGAAGTCATCCCTCTGCCGAATGGTGACAATTCTGCTGTCACTACTCAAGCAAGTGAGCATGCAGCAGGCCATCTGCGCAATTGACTCAGAGGGACTCCCTGCCTCCATCTCCACTGCATAATGCCACGGTGTGCCTGGGTCATCTGCCTCGTCTTGCTTATCTCCCTTTTGCTCCTTCGGCTGCTCCTGTTCCTCCTCTCCTGTCATCTGTGTAAAAACACCACCCATTTCGTTATACATTGCTTGTGCTTCAATGTCCTCTTCCTCCTCCTCCAGTTCAGCCCCAACAGGGCTCATGTGGCCGTGAGATGTAGGCGCCATGTCTCCAGTCCCCTGACCAGACAGATTTACCAGCATATTTTCCAAGATATGAAGCTGTGGAATGATGTTGTTCATCCCGTAGTTCTGGCTACTGACAACATGGCATCCTCATAGGGCATGAGCAAATGGCAGGTGTCACGCATGAGCTGCCACATCAAAGTTACACAGGGGAGAACTCCTGTCCACTTGAATAATCAAGAAATCGTTTATGGCCTTTCTCTGTTCGTATAGTAAGTCCAACATATGGAGGGTGGAATTCCAATGGGTGGAAACATCGCATATCAGCCTATGTTGGGGGAGGTTATATCAAAGTATAAAACAGTCTCTAGTACATCCAGATATGAAATACAGTCTCTTTAAGAGGGACAGAGGTAAAGCTGCAAGAGGTCCACTGCTTACAGGTGTAATGTCTGTCTCTCAGGCTATTAATGATATAAGTTTTATGCTTACTGGTAGAGGACTTCTACGCTGGTCCCTGTTATCCCAGTGCAGGTTAGTGAGGCTGCCGGAGGCCAGTAAATCCTTCACTTTTAACTTCAAAGGTCCTAAGGCGTGTATACCGATGACCGTAAACCTTTGGGTCTCTGTTTCTTTAGTGCTTTCTGGATTAATATCCTTTTCTGAAGCTAAACTTCTAGCTGATGTCCACTAACTCTAAGCAGGGTTCAGAGCCAGATGTGGACCACTTCAGTTCAGGGATGAAGACTGACTACTACTCCCTAAGACTAGGCCTGAGCTGGGCTATATATATGGGATGTGTTGTCTCCCCCTAGTGGTAGGCTCAGTGTAATGGAATCTAACACACCTGTAGGCAGGGATTATGCATAAAGATGCTCTGCAGAATATAACAGGTTATATAAAGCATACAAAGCATAACGGTGGGACACTGCATGTATATTGTCCTTGACAGTAGTTACAGCTCCACACGTCGGCGCTGCCGTGCACTTTGGCCGCCACCGACAGGCTCAAGAACTGGCTCACCTTCTGTTCTACATATGTGTGCAGGGCTGGTACTGCCTTTTTGGCAAAGAAATGACGGCTTGGGACTCTCCACCTTGGCTCGGCAAAGTCCATCAGTTCTCTGAAAGGTGCAAAGTACACCACTTGGAAAAGGAGGGACTGCAGCACCAGCAACTTGGCAGGAGCATGTTCAACTTCTGCGCCGTTGGATGAGTGAACGCATACTGTTGTCTCTTGGAAAACGATTCAGTGATCGATTGCTGACGGAAAGACTGATGAGCAGTAGGAGGAGGAAGAGGAGGAGGAGGAGAAGGAGCATCAGGACCGGTAGATGATGCGAAGGACAGACAGCTCCCTTTGGCTGAGGTGGTGGAGCCTTGACTGCCTGAAATCGGGTACGTGTCACTGGGTGATGCAGTGGTTGCTGCGGAAGGCTGGGCCACCACATCGGAGCCACGGTTCTCCCAGGCCACTTTATGGTGACGCTGCATATGTTGACGCAGGGCCGTGATGCCAACATTGGCACCCTGGCCACGATTCACCTTTTGCCTGCAGATTCGGCAAATGGCCATGTTCACCTCCTCCGGCGGCTTAACAAAAAACTGCCACACTGTCAAGTAGGTGATTTTACCCCCAACACTCTGCACTGACTGCCTGCTATGGCCGCTGCCTCTGTGAACCCCTGCACCACTACTTTCCGGGCAGGCAGGCTCCTGTGAAGCGGGTGGTCTACCCCAAGCTTGTTTGGTTCCCGACCTCCCATTGCTGCCACCCTGCTGACTCCCGGCCACGCTACCGACTTGCTGGCTCCCCCGCTATCTCATGCGCAAGCTGCAGCCCTCTTCTCCTGATGATGATGAAGCCCCTTCGTTACCTGGCTGCCAATTGCGATCAGCTACATCATCATCAAGTACTGTCTGCACATCACTGATGTCCTCCTCAACGGTCTCTGAGCCAAGAGCCTGACCACTCGCAACACCAGCTCCCACGCCACTCTCCTCATCACTACTTGCCCGCCTAACGGAGGAAGCGGCGGATGTCTCCTCCAGATCTTGGCTGGGCAGTAGCTGCTGACTGTCCTCTAGTAGCTCGTCCTCGCTGTATAGTGGAGCTGAGCCCACAGCATATAATATTTTGCTGGCTGAGGGAACAAAAAAGGACAGAGGCAGGTTGAGGACAGGTGAGGGCTCAGGGCCTGCTCCCGGGCCATGCCAAATAAGGGTTGTGTCTGACGAACCCACCGACTCTTGGCTGGGGGTGTCTGATGTCACTTGGGATAAAGTGGATGACCGAGTCAACCATTAAAGAACCTCTGGGTTGCTGGTCAAGACATGACCGCTAGTGACCCCTGCTGCCATGCCCCCTTACTCTGCTGCGACCTGTGCCCGAAAAATTTTGGCTTCTGCCATTTCCCTGTGCAGTGCCTGGAACTTCTCTGTCTGACATACTGTTAGATCAAATAAATAAATTAAAAAGAAATTAATACACCCCAAAAAAGCCTGTAATTTTGTCACTTCACCACACAACAGCTAATAAGATAATCCCCCCCCCCCCACTAATACACCCCAAAAAAGGCTTTAGAACATATAACTACACCACTGAACGGCAGATAAGCCCTTATTTTGTTCCACTTATATCAGCCCCCAGCCATATGTAATCAGCCCCCAGCCATATGTAATCAACCCCCAGTCATATAATCAGCCCTTAGTCATACAATCAGCCCCCAGTCATATGTAATCAGCCCAAAGTCATATATATAATCAGCCCCCAGCCATTATTCAGCAGCCCCCAGCCTCAGATCACAAAATAAATAAACCTTTTACCTCTCCTGCTCCTGGATGCCGCTGCTCCTCTCCTCCAGTGCGATCCTCTTCATCCTGATGTCGGCTGTGCTGTGAACTGGCATGCACAGCGTGAGGTCACAGAGCCCCCTTACTCTGTGCGCAGCTGACAGCTGAGGACCAGGAAGCGGTGAGTAGTGTTGAGCGCAAATTTTCGTATTGCAAATTTTTATCGCGAATATCGACACTTTGAGAATTCGCGAATATTTAGAATATAGCGCTATATATTCGTAATCGCGAATATTCTAGATTTTTTTTTCACCAGCACACATGATCCCTCCCTGCTTCTAGCTTGTGGGCCAATGAGAAAGCTGCAATATCTTTGTCAGAGTTTAGCAACATCCCTAGCAACCAATAGGAAAGGTGCCTACTTCTTACTATACTGTATAAGAACCTCCCCAGCAGCCATTTCCTGCTGTTTTTTGCAGTTGTGAGAGCGTGAGGAGTGTTGTGCTTTGCTGTGTCAGACTCATTACATTAGATAGCTCATATATATTTTATATCATACAGATAGTTACCGTAGTTAGTGGGAGATACTCATTGTAGCTAGTGAATAGTGTAGCTGATAGGTTCAAGTACAGGGTGTTAGGGACATTATATAGTTAGTTAGTTAGCATAAATATATAATACAGATAGTTAGGGGGAGATACTCAGTGTAGCTTAGTTAGTGAATAGTGTAGCTGATAAAAAAGTCTTTTGCTTGCTGTTTTAGTGTTACTGTCTTAGGGTTTTGTGTGCTAGGGAGGGATTATTATCATCGTCGTTCGTCTTTGAAAAAAACAATAAAAACAAACATTTTTATTTTGCTTGCTGTTTTAGTGTCATTGTCTTAGGGTTTCGTGTGCTAGGGAGGGATTATTGTAATCGTCTTTCGTCTGTAAAAAAAAAACTAAATAAAATTATTTTGCTTGCTGTTTTAGTTTCATTGTTTTAGGGTTTTGTGTACTAGGAAGGGATTAGCGTCAGCGTTGTCCGTCTGCTGCCACCCTGCTGACTCCCGGCCACGCTACCGACTTGCTGGCTCCCCCACTATCTCATGCGCAAGCTGCAGCCCTCTTCTCCTGATGATGATGAAGCCCCTTCGTTACCTGGCTGCCAATTGCGATCAGCTACATCATCATCAAGTACTGTCTGCACATCACTGATGTCCTCCTCAACGGTCTCTGAGCCAAGAGCCTGACCACTCGCAACACCAGCTCCCACGCCACTCTCCTCATCACTACTTGCCCGCCTAACGGAGGAAGCGGCGGATGTCTCCTCCAGATCTTGGCTGGGCAGTAGCTGCTGACTGTCCTCTAGTAGCTCGTCCTCGCTGTATAGTGGAGCTGAGCCCACAGCATATAATATTTTGCTGGCTGAGGGAACAAAAAAGGACAGAGGCAGGTTGAGGACAGGTGAGGGCTCAGGGCCTGCTCCCGGGCCATGCCAAATAAGGGTTGTGTCTGACGAACCCACCGACTCTTGGCTGGGGGTGTCTGATGTCACTTGGGATAAAGTGGATGACCGAGTCAACCATTAAAGAACCTCTGGGTTGTTGGTCAAGACATGACCGCTAGTGACCCCTGCTGCCATGCCCCCTTACTCTGCTGCGACCTGTGCCCGAAAAATTTTGGCTTCTGCCATTTCCCTGTGCAGTGCCTGGAACTTCTCTGTCTGACATACTGTTAGATCAAATAAATAAATTAAAAAGAAATTAATACACCCCAAAAAAGCCTGTAATTTTGTCACTTCACCACACAACAGCTAATAAGATAATCCCCCCCCCCACTAATACACCCCAAAAAAGGCTTTAGAACATATAACTACACCGCTGAACGGCAGATAAGCCCTTATTTTGTTCCACTTATATCAGCCCCCAGCCAGATGTAATCAGCCCCCAGCCATATGTAATCAACCCCCAGTCATATAATCAGCCCTTAGTCATACAATCAGCCCCCAGTCATATGTAATCAGCCCAAAGTCATATATATAATCAGCCCCCAGCCATTATTCAGCAGCCCCCAGCCTCAGATCACAAAATAAATAAACCTTTTACCTCTCCTGCTCCTGGATGCCGCTGCTCCTCTCCTCCAGTGCGATCCTCTTCATCCTGATGTCGGCTGTGCTGTGAACTGGCATGCACAGCGTGAGGTCACAGAGCCCCCTTACTCTGTGCGCAGCTGACAGCTGAGGACCAGGAAGCGGTGAGTAGTGTTGAGCGCAAATTTTCGTATTGCAAATTTTTATCGCGAATATCGACACTTTGAGAATTCGCGAATATTTAGAATATAGCGCTATATATTCGTAATCGCGTATATTCTAGATTTTTTTTCACCAGCACACATGATCCCTCCCTGCTTCTAGCTTGTGGGCCAATGAGAAAGCTGCAATATCTTTGTCAGAGTTTAGCAACATCCCTAGCAACCAATAGGAAAGGTGCCTACTTCTTACTATACTGTATAAGAACCTCCCCAGCAGCCATTTCCTGCTGTTTTTTGCAGTTGTGAGAGCGTGAGGAGTGTTGTGCTTTGCTGTGTCAGACTCATTACATTAGATAGCTCATATATATTTTATATCATACAGATAGTTACCGTAGTTAGTGGGAGATACTCATTGTAGCTAGTGAATAGTGTAGCTGATAGGTTCAAGTACAGGGTGTTAGGGACATTATATAGTTAGTTAGTTAGCATAAATATATAATACAGATAGTTAGGGGGAGATACTCAGTGTAGCTTAGTTAGTGAATAGTGTAGCTGATAAAAAAGTCTTTTGCTTGCTGTTTTAGTGTTACTGTCTTAGGGTTTTGTGTGCTAGGGAGGGATTATTATCATCGTCGTTCGTCTTTGAAAAAAACAATAAAAACAAACATTTTTATTTTGCTTGCTGTTTTAGTGTCATTGTCTTAGGGTTTCGTGTGCTAGGGAGGGATTATTGTAATCGTCTTTCGTCTGTAAAAAAAAAACTAAATAAAATTATTTTGCTTGCTGTTTTAGTTTCATTGTTTTAGGGTTTTGTGTACTAGGAAGGGATTAGCGTCAGCGTTGTTCGTCTGCAAAAAAAAACAAATAAAACAAAAAAATCTTTTGCGGTCTTGTTTTCTGTCATTATCTTAGGGTTTCGTGTCTATTTTATTTCATTTTTGACCCATTTTCCCAAACCCAATAAAGTTAGCCCAAATTCCCTCTTCATTTGCTTTCTATATTTTTTTGGTGTGGGCGTGCCGGCAGCCGTGGGCCTGGTAGGGGAGTCGGTTCCAGTGCCACGGAGGGGCGGGTGCAGCTGGCAGGGGCGTCCGCCTCACCAGAGATTTTTTTGGGGCGATGGCAATCGCCCCATTTCGTCTCAGGACACCGAGGCAGTAGTGTATTTTGTGACACAAGCCAGTGGCACAGAGTCCTGTGCCTCAGCTCTGAGCAGCAGCAGCTCTCTGCATCCTGCAGGACCACCCCCCAAGACTCGTCCCTGCTGCTGTTTGACAGCGACAGTGAGAGGAACATCTTGGGGGAGGCAATGCAGGAGAGTGAGCTTCAGCTAGGTCCGGATGCTCAGGACCTTTTGGAAGGGATGGAGGAGCAGGAGAAGGAGGGGGTACCCCCGTCAGTACCCCAGTGATATCCCTTCCAACTTGTGCGGGTGGTTTCAGCCACAGAACCCCCTCACCTAGCCAGAGCCCGGTGTCAGCCGGGGGACAGCGGAGCCCGGTCAGCGGCTCCCTGTCTGTTGTTCCCCAGTCCACCATTGGTCGACCTTGGGTCTGACAATGCAGGCGACGAAGAGGAGGGTGACCAAGTATGGGTGCCAACTCCCTTGTCAGGTGACAGCAGCACTGATGAGGAAGGTAGGCACCCAAGGCAAATGGTGCGCCAGGTGGGGGCCCATTCCTGGGAACACATTCCTGCTGCAAACAAAGAACCTGCTGCTGTCTGTTCCTGCTGAGTTAGGCCAAGCTATATGTAGGCCTTATACTCAACTGTTACCATGTACCTGCTGCTGCTGTCTGTCCTGCTGAGTTAGGCTACTTTCACACTGGCGTTTCTGGGTCCGCTTGTGAGATCCGTTTCAGGGCTCTCACAAGCGGCGCAAAACGGATCAGTTCAGCCCCAATGCATTCTGAATGGATAAGGACCATTCAGAATGCATAAATTTGACTGCATTTGGTCTCCGTTGCATTTTTTAGACGGTTACTAAAACGCTGATCCTGCTGAGTTTGGTCGAGCTATGTGTTGGCCTTATGCTCCAACATTACCATTTACCTGCTGCTGTATGTCCTGATCCTGCTCAGGACAACCAGCATGGAGCACTTATTTGCCCTAGGACTTTGTCAACTATCGAGTATTAGAATTCTCTTAAACTGGTATGCATGCTTAATTTTTGCGCATGTGCTCTGTTCATCATATATTGTCTATATATATATATATATATATAGATAAAGAAAGACACCGCGGCACATCCGTTTAGTGAAAAAAGTGAGACCCTTTATTCACCCATGCGACGTTTCGGTCCGCTTGCTGGGACCATTTTCAAGCAATACAATACTGTGAGAATTCTGGTTATTTATGCAGTCATAATCAGTGCACATTCATAATTGACAATTAGCAAAACTTTACAAAAAACAAAGTATCAATACATATCATAAATATAGAAATGTGTTCAGCCCGGAGGGAAGCAAGAATCAAAACCATAATCGATATATGCAAAACTTCCAGGTACGTATAAATATTAATATTACAGTGAAATACATAAGTGGCAATCAATAGTGAATCAATATCACCTGTACATATGTGAGGATAACAGGACCGAGCATGGAATCAGGCGTGCTCAATGGAGGGAGGAAACAGTGTAGCGAGTTGCTCCACATGGAAGCGGCGTCCCGGAACTGCGGGTGCGCATGTCCGTGACGTCACTGGAACGTCTCACGTGACTTCTCGGAGAGGCGTCACATGACAAGCGGCAGGATGTAACAATATCATACAGAAAAGTATAAGGACAAGCGTCCTAACAGTAAATTCAACAAGTAATACAGCGATTCAAGGATAAAACACCCAGGGTATGATGTCAGGTGGCGTGCTATCATGCGATGCACCGTCACTGGATATCTACGGGCAAAAAGGGGGAGGGGACAGCTGCAGCCATCACCCTCCCACACTGCTCGTCACAATTTAACCCTTTGTCAGGTGAAAAAAATCCTCCACAGTAGCAGATGCGCTTGTTGCAGTAATAAATGTGTGTGATAATAGGCAGTAATCAGGGAATAAGCCGCACCAATCCAAACAGTGAGCATCTCGCCTCCCGTTGAGCTAAGCCCATCCAGCAAAGGGTCCTGAAAGTGAAATAATAAAAGAAATATATTATCCAAATATTTTCATTAAAAACAGAACAATTTTTTTCAACACGTACACCGACAGGAACAGAACCGGGGGAAGTCATATGAAGAGCCATGGCCTATATCCTACATTCAAGCCCATCGGTCGAATGGTTTGTAGCTTAAAAATCCATTCAGACTCGCGTTTTTTAAGCATTTTGATGCGGTCACCCCCAGTTCGCGGTAACGGAACATGATCAAGGATCATAAACTTAAGATCACCCTCTACATGGTCCTTGTCCGCGAAGTGGTGTGAAACAGGCAGGTCCTTACGCTTTTTGCGTATGGAAAACCTGTGTTGATTGAACCGTGACTTAAAGTCACAGGTGGTTTCACCAACGTATAAAAGTTTACAGGGGCACCATAAAACATAAATCACAAAACACGAGTCACAGGTCAAATAAAATTTCAGTGGGTAAGAGATCCCAGTTTGAGGGTGGATAAATTCACGTCCCTTCACCATGTATTTACAGTTCACACAGTGAAGGCACGGATAACTGCCACAATTTTTAGGTGCCAAAAGTAATTGACGGGTGCTTTTTTGTGAGCCTATATCGTTTTTGACTAATTTGTCTTTTATGTTACGAGCTCTCTTGTAGGAGATGAGCGGCCTACTGCAGAATTCAGAGATATTTTTGTGTTCCGTTTTGAGAACTGGCCAGTGTTTATTGAGAATCTTATTGACAAATGGACTCGCTTCACAAAAAGTAGACACAAAGGGTATTCTCTGGAATTGCTTCCGTTGTGTACCCTGAAATAATTCGCTTCTTTCTTTTTGTTTAATGCGTTCTAGTTGTTGCTGCAATACAGCGGCTGGATAATGTTTTTGTCTAAAGCTTTGTGTCATAGTTTCCAATGTAGTATTAAGCAATGTGGTATCACTGACTATACGTTTAGCTCTGATGAACTGGCTATAAGGTAATGACCGCACCATCGTCCGGGGATGAGCACTGTCAAACCTCAGGACGGTGTTGCGGTCAGTAGGCTTAGTATAGACCTCAGTGCTGAGTGCACCGCCAGTGCATCGTACATTGACATCTAAAAAGTGTAACGTATGGGTAGAGAATTCCAAGGTGAATTGTATGTCAGGAATCAGGCTATTTAAATAGTCATGAAACAGGTGTAGCTCAGGGGCGGTACCCGTCCAGATAACAAAAATATCGTCTATGTATCTCCACCACCTCAGCACATGGCTGAAGTGGTGGGACACATAGACGTGCTGTTCCTCCAAATGGGAGACGACCATGTTGGCGCAAGTGGGGGCCACGTTCGTCCCCATGGCCGTCCCTCTGATTTGCATATAATAATCATCTCCAAAGAGAAAATAATTATTATATAAAATCATACGTAATAAAGCCAAGAAAAAAGTTTGCGCTTCAATGGTGTAATTAGAGTTAGCTAGAGCGGATTCCACAACAGACATCCCTATATTATGTTGTATAGAAGTATACAGACTGACGATGTCGAAGGAGGCCAATATGGCGTCCTCCGGCATCGTCACGTCTGATAACTTAGATAGAAAATCAGTGGTGTCACTTAAATATGATCTGGAGTTGATCACATATGTCTGCAAAATCTTGTCTAAAAAAATGGAAGCATTGCTGAGTAAGGAGCCACGGCCAGAAACTATAGGTCGGCCGGGCGGGCATTGCAGGTTTTTATGGATTTTAGGCAATAAATAAAATAAAGGGGTAACTGGATGTTCTATCTGAAGGAACTCGCTCAATTGCTCGTCAATGAGGCCAATTTGTGTATAGGTGTTAACTAATGACTTAAATTCACGTTGTATATCAAATCTGGGATCCCTTTGGAGTTTAACATAAACTGCAGAGTCAGATAACTGGCGGGCTGCCTCTGTCAAATACATAGCAGTATCCATGACCACTACCGCACCACCCTTGTCAGCAGACTTGATGGTGAGGGAGTGGACATGACCACTCCCTCACCATCAAGTCTGCTGACAAGGGTGGTGCGGTAGTGGTCATGGATACTGCTATGTATTTGACAGAGGCAGCCCGCCAGTTATCTGACTCTGCAGTTTATGTTAAACTCCAAAGGGATCCCAGATTTGATATACAACGTGAATTTAAGTCATTAGTTAACACCTATACACAAATTGGCCTCATTGACGAGCAATTGAGCGAGTTCCTTCAGATAGAACATCCAGTTACCCCTTTATTTTATTTATTGCCTAAAATCCATAAAAACCTGCAATGCCCGCCCGGCCGACCTATAGTTTCTGGCCGTGGCTCCTTACTCAGCAATGCTTCCATTTTTTTAGACAAGATTTTGCAGACATATGTGATCAACTCCAGATCATATTTAAGTGACACCACTGATTTTCTATCTAAGTTATCAGACGTGACGATGCCGGAGGACGCCATATTGGCCTCCTTCGACATCGTCAGTCTGTATACTTCTATACAACATAATATAGGGATGTCTGTTGTGGAATCCGCTCTAGCTAACTCTAATTACACCATTGAAGCGCAAACTTTTTTCTTGGCTTTATTACGTATGATATTATATAATAATTATTTTCTCTTTGGAGATGATTATTATATGCAAATCAGAGGGACGGCCATGGGGACGAACGTGGCCCCCACTTGCGCCAACATGGTCGTCTCCCATTTGGAGGAACAGCACGTCTATGTGTCCCACCACTTCAGCCATGTGCTGAGGTGGTGGAGATACATAGACGATATTTTTGTTATCTGGACGGGTACCGCCCCTGAGCTACACCTGTTTCATGACTATTTAAATAGCCTGATTCCTGACATACAATTCACCTTGGAATTCTCTACCCATACGTTACACTTTTTAGATGTCAATGTACGATGCACTGGCGGTGCACTCAGCACTGAGGTCTATACTAAGCCTACTGACCGCAACACCGTCCTGAGGTTTGACAGTGCTCATCCCCGGACGATGGTGCGGTCATTACCTTATAGCCAGTTCATCAGAGCTAAACGTATAGTCAGTGATACCACATTGCTTAATACTACATTGGAAACTATGACACAAAGCTTTAGACAAAAACATTATCCAGCCGCTGTATTGCAGCAACAACTAGAACGCATTAAACAAAAAGAAAGAAGCGAATTATTTCAGGGTACACAACGGAAGCAATTCCAGAGAATACCCTTTGTGTCTACTTTTTGTGAAGCGAGTCCATTTGTCAATAAGATTCTCAATAAACACTGGCCAGTTCTCAAAACGGAACACAAAAATATCTCTGAATTCTGCAGTAGGCCGCTCATCTCCTACAAGAGAGCTCGTAACCTAAAAGACAAATTAGTCAAAAACGATATAGGCTCACAAAAAAGCACCCGTCAATTACTTTTGGCACCTAAAAATTGTGGCAGTTATCCGTGCCTTCACTGTGTGAACTGTAAATACATGGTGAAGGGACGTGAATTTATCCACCCTCAAACTGGGATCTCTTACCCACTGAAATTTTATTTGACCTGTGACTCGTGTTTTGTGATTTATGTTTTATGGTGCCCCTGTAAACTTTTATACGTTGGTGAAACCACCTGTGACTTTAAGTCACGGTTCAATCAACACAGGTTTTCCATACGCAAAAAGCGTAAGGACCTGCCTGTTTCACACCACTTCGCGGACAAGGACCATGTAGAGGGTGATCTTAAGTTTATGATCCTTGATCATGTTCCGTTACCGCGAACTGGGGGTGACCGCATCAAAATGCTTAAAAAACGCGAGTCTGAATGGATTTTTAAGCTACAAACCATTCGACCGATGGGCTTGAATGTAGAATATAGGCCATGGCTCTTCATATGACTTCCCCCGGTTCTGTTCCTGTCGGTGTACGTGTTGAAAAAAATTGTTCTGTTTTTAATGAAAATATTTGGATAATATATTTCTTTTATTATTTCACTTTCAGGACCCTTTGCTGGATGGGCTTAGCTCAACGGGAGGCGAGATGCTCACTGTTTGGATTGGTGCGGCTTATTCCCTGATTACTGCCTATTATCACACACATTTATTACTGCAACAAGCGCATCTGCTACTGTGGAGGATTTTTTTCAACTGTCAAAGGGTTAAATTGTGACGAGCATTGTGGGAGGGTGATGGCTGCAGCTGTCCCCTCCCCCTTTTTGCCCGTAGATATCCAGTGACGGTGCATCGCATGATAGCACGCCACCTGACATCATACCCTGGGTGTTTTATCCTTGAATCGCTGTATTACTTGTTGAATTTACTGTTAGGACGCTTGTCCTTATACTTTTCTGTATGATATTGTTACATCCTGCCGCTTGTCATGTGACGCCTCTCCGAGAAGTCACGTGAGACGTTCCAGTGACGTCACGGACATGCGCACCCGCAGTTCCGGGACGCCGCTTCCATGTGGAGCAACTCGCTACACTGTTTCCTCCCTCCATTGAGCACGCCTGATTCCATGCTCGGTCCTGTTATCCTCACATATGTACAGGTGATATTGATTCACTATTGATTGCCACTTATGTATTTCACTGTAATATTAATATTTATACGTACCTGGAAGTTTTGCATATATCGATTATGGTTTTGATTCTTGCTTCCCTCCGGGCTGAACACATTTCTATATTTATGATATGTATTGATACTTTGTTTTTTGTAAAGTTTTGCTAATTGTCAATTATGAATGTGCACTGATTATGACTGCATAAATACCCAGAATTCTCACAGTATTGTATTGCTTGAAAATGGTCCCAGCAAGCGGACCAAAACGTCGCATGGGTGAATAAAGGGTCTCACTTTTTTCACTAAACGGATGTGCCGCGGTGTCTTTCTTTATCTACACTGTACACCTTGGTAAGGTGTTTCCACTGCTGGCACCCTAACATCTTATACTGAGGAGTGCTGCCTTGAACTTTCCTTTCTATATATATATATATATATATATATATATAGAAACATAGAATGAGTCGGCAGATAAGAACCATTTGGCCCATCTAGTCTGCCCAATATACTGAATACTATGAATAGCCCTTGGCCCTATCTTATATGAAGGATGGCCTTATGCCTATCCCATGCATGCTTAAACTCCTTCACTGTATTTGCAGCTACCACTTCTGCATGAAGACTATTCCATGCCTCCACTACTCTCTCGGTAAAGTAATGCTTCCTGATATTACTTTTAAACCTTTGCCCCTCTAATTTAAAACTATGTCCTCTTGTAGCAGTTTTTCTTCTTTTAAATATTCTCTCCTCTTTTACCTTCTTGATTCCCTTTATGTATTTAAAAGTTTCTATCATATCCCCTCTGTCTCGTCTTTCTTCCAAGCTATATATGTTAAGGTCCTTTAATCTTTCCTGGTAAGTTTTATCCTGCAATCCATGTACTAGTTTAGTAGCTCTTCTCTGAACTCTCTCCAAAGTATCAATATCCTTCGGGAGATATGGTCTCCAGTACTGCGCACAATACTCCAAATGAGGTCTCACTAGTGCTCTTTCTACTGGTAATGCCTCTTCCTATACACCCATGCATTCTGCTAGCATTTCCTGCTGCTCTATGACATTGTCTGCCTACCTTTAAGTCCTCAGAAATAATGACGCCTAAATCCCTTTCCTCAGATACTGAGGTTAGGACTGTATCACTGATTTTATATTCTGCTCTTGGGTTTTTTCGCCCCAGGTACATTATCTTGCACTTATCAACATTAAATTTTAGTTGCCAGATTTTTGACCTTTCCTCTAGTTTTCCTAAATCCTTTTCCATTTGGTGTATCCCTCCAGGAACATCAACCCTGTTACAAATCTTTGTGTCATTAGCAAAAAGACAAACCTTACCATCGAGGCCTTCTGCAATTTCGCTGATAAAGATATTAAACAATATAGGTCCCAGAACAGATCCCTGAGGTACCCCACTGGTAACAAGACCATGGTCTGAATATACTCCATTGACTACAACCCTCTGTTGTCTGTCCCTCAGCCACTGCCTAATATATATATATATATATATATATATATATAAAAAGAATCGTTTGAATAAAATACAATCATGCAGTGTTACACTTCATTCTCCCCCCCAATTTTTTTTTTAACTTTATTTCATTTTATATTTATAATTTTGCTTTACTTGGGTTTTGTGCAGCCCTGGTGTGGTTCTTACTAAAGCTAGGTGGGGACAGCATGTGGGCTTCCCTTGTCAAAAGGTCTTGTGCAGTTAACATTGTACAAGATTGAGGGACCAAATTACGTTTTATTATTTTATCATTTTATTATTTATTTTTTTATTATTATTTTTTATTCAAGGATTTAGGTTCGAACATGGTGTTGTTTGTCGTCCTGAACAGGATGCCTGATTTCCATGTTGACCTCTCTATATGGTTGGGTGTGACTGGCATTATACTGATCCATGTGGTAATCCGGTTTTGGGAATGTAGCGTAATTGCCAAATGTATATATCTATCTATAAATTTACAATCCAAATAAATGTAACGCAGCACTCCTTTTAATAAAAAGTGAAAAAATACAAAATTTATTCAACACATGTTGATACAGGCAATGTTTCAGCTCTCTCACAGAGCCATTATCAAGCCAAGTGAAACACATAATAAAGTGACTGTGCATATATAGAAACATTTCAGGAAGTAATCAGTGCAAATTTCCTGTTTAATTCCATACTGGTGCATATAAAAACTCCATACAAAACAATTCATTCTCTTGTGACAATTCATAGTCACAAGAGAATGAATTGTTTTGTATGGAGTTTTTATATGCACCAGTATGGAATTAAACAGGAAATTAGCACTGATTACTTCCGGAAATGTTTCTATATATGCACAGTCACTTTATTATGTGTTTCACTTGGCTTGATAATGGCTCTGTGAGAGAGCTGAAACGTTGCCTATATCAACATGTGTTGAATAAATTTTGCATTTTTTCACTTTTTATCTAAGGAGTGCTGGGTTACATTTATTTTGGACCCCAGGACCCAGGGGAAAACGCTGGCACCTGAATCATTTGCATCACTTGAAATGAGAAGTGCTGCCCTGCCATCTTTTGGATATATATACATTTATATTTTATGTTACTTCTTGACAACTATGTAATGATAAGTTGCACATGCTATTTTTATATATAATCACATCTTTTCACTTTGCAATACAAACTGTTGAATATATAATGTTCTTGAAGCAAGGTCACCAGTTTGCGAGTTGGTCTATTCATATCCGTGGTTTTAATCATGTGACCACATAGACGTGAGGCGCTTGCGTCTCAGTGTGCGTTCCATTTCAGGTGTGAACACGTAAACTGTTATCATGTGACCGCCCTGTCTATGGACGCTCACGGCCTGTGTGCGTTCGTCCTTCGATACAATCATGTGATTGCATTACATGTTTCTTTATGTAATGCGGAAGCTATTGTCACGGAGGACAGGATACAAGATACACAGAATACCACCATACAAGTGTCTAGGCAAGAAACTGGGGATGAAGGTCACCTCCTGACAAATCCCTACCAGCTCTCCCTAGACTTCTATGCCCACGTTCAGACCCTGAAGGTAGGAATAAACGTGTCCCCGTACCTGGGCTAAACATTCCCTAAAATCCCTAGGATGGTGAAAGGGTAAAAGAGGCAGCCTGCTCCCTCAGGACCTGGAGGGGGCAGGCGTCTCTCAAACAGCCTAGACAGACAACCACAAGAAAGCAAAACCCACTTATCTTGTTACTGAGCAGGAACAGCAAATCCTTCCTTCCTTCCCCTGACCCAGACAGAAGCTATAACCCGCACAGGACACTGGGAGTGGGCATAATTTAAACTCAAACCAACGACCCCACCCAGTGCACCTGAAGGGAGGCGGATACAGCTCAACTCAAAGCAAAAACAAAAGGCTACACACGTGCTGCTAACCCGGCAGACCTCCGCACATAACCTGAGCAGGGCATGACAGCTATGCACCAACATGCGCAGTTAACCAAACGGGACGCTATATTGGATCCATGCTGGTTAGTTCTTGGCCCCCTCCATTAAGTTTTTAATTGGTACACTTGATTTTTTTAATGACTAATTGGTTTTGGACACATTTTTTTAATATGTAATTATGATGAATTAAGCACATATTATGAAGTCACATACAGTAGTTTAATTGAAGTTATTAATATCTTCACAGTATGGATCCTTGTATATTATGTAATTTTTTTTAAACAGTATATTTCTTTTTTTAGACATAATACTAATCAAACACATTAATTATAATTCACTTATTAATAGTTTTCATTGAATAATCGCCTGAGTTTGTATTTGTACTTGGCCCCATTCACTTTTGCCACTGCTTGCAAAAGGTCCCATTGTGTGGACCAAAATGTCACTTTTGCTTGAATAAATGCACATTTTCTGGAGGCTGTGCTTAGAAAAAAGAATTGTCAAAGGAATAAAGAACAAAGAACCTGCTGCTGTCAGAGGTGTATAAGTTTATTTTTGGTGTTGCTCTGGTCTGGCTAGGGCCCATTCCTGGAAACACATTCCTGCTACAAACAAAGAACCGGCTCCTGTCTGTTCTGGCTAAGTTTGTCCCAGCTATGTGTACACCTTATACTATACCGTTACCATGCTGCTGTCTGTACTGATGATTTTGGCTGAGCTATGTGTAGGCCTTATACTACCCTGTTACCATTTACCTGCTGCTTTCTGTCCTGATGATTTTGGCCGAGCTATGTGTAGGCCTTATACTACACCATTACCATTTACCTGCTGCTGCTGTCTGTCCTAATGATTTTGGCTGAGCTATGTGTAGGCCTTATACTACACCATTACTGTTTACCTGCTGCTGTCTGTCCTGATGAGTTTGGCCGAGCTATGTGTAGGTCTTCTAATACACCATTACCATTTACCTGCTGCTATTTGTCCTGATGATTTTTACCGGGCTATGTGTAGGCCTTATACTACACCATTACCACTTACCTGCTGCTGCTGCCAGTCCTGATCCTGATGAGTTTTACCCTGGACTAAAGGGGCCTTACTGAAACCTTATCGTTTAAAATTACATGAAAACAAAACATTATTAAAAAGCGGAAGCACGTTAGAACTGAAAATATATATTTACATACGAACATGGCTCTAAGGCAACTTTTTTAGTTGGTCATGAAGGTCCAACATCTCCTGCATCCTTTTGCGGTGCAGCGCCTCCATCTTCAGCATCTGCTTGCATATCTTCCTCCCCATCTCGTGCAAGCCAGCTTCATGCTCCTGCTGCATCTGCCTCATTTTTTTTCTTAAATTAAAATGTACTGTTAGGATATAAAAAAATATGAAACTTACTTGCAATTTAGATTAAGAGGCATGGATACAGAACAGATACAGAATTATATTGCACATATTTATCCTCCTGGCGGGGGCTGGTGACAACCTCCTCCTCTGCCTCGTCATTAGTAGCTGGTGGGGGGAATCCGGCTGCTGGGAGGGTCCAGCCTCTTCCACCTCCAGCTCTTCGCCCACATCAGGTGGGGATGGCGCCTCATGCTGCTGCTGCTGGGAGGGTCCGGCATTCTCTCTCTCCTCTCCCTCCTCGGCGGACAACACCACCACTTCCAGATCCTCTGTCGAAGGCCTACGGCGGACGAAGGGAAGGGTAACACCTGTAATCACACAATGTTCAGAATTTAGACAAACAACGCAGAACTCATAACAAATGCAAATTAAGTGGGGGATGTATCTAATGTAATGATGGACTGGGCCTTTTGCTGGAATACAAAATAATGATTGCAGTTTATGTATATACAGTACAGACCAAAAGTTTGGACACACCTTCTCATTCAAAGAGTTTTCTTTATTTTCATGACTATGAAGGCATCAAAACTATGAATTAACACATGTGGAATTATATACATAACAAACAAGTGTGAAACAACTGAAAATATGTCATATTCTAGGTTCTTCAAAGTAGCCACCTTTTGCTTTGATTATTTTTTGCACACTCTTGGCATTCTCTTGATGAGCTTCAAGAGGTAGTCCCCTGAAATGGTCTTCCAACAGTCTTGAAGGAGTTCCCAGAGATGCTTAGCACTTGTTGGCCCTTTTGCCTTCACTCTGCGGTCCAGCTCACCCCAAACCATCTCGATTGGGTTTAGGTCCGGTGACTGTGGAGGCCAGGTCATCTGGCGCAGCACCCCATCACTCTCCTTCGTGGTCAAATAGCCCTTACTTTCAAAGTTTTCCCAATTTTTTGGCTGACTAACTGACCTTCATTTCTTAAAGTAATGATGGCCACTCGTTTTTCTTTACTTAGCTGCTTTTTTCTTGCCATAATACAAATTCTAACAATCTATTCAGTAGGACTATCAGCTGTGTATCCACCTGACTTCTCCTCAACGCCACTGATGGTCCCAACCCCATTTATAAGGCAAGAAATCCCACTTATTAAACCTGACAGGGCACACCTGTGAAGTGAAAACCATTTCAGGGGACTACCTCTTGAAGCTCATCAAGAGAATGCCAAGATTGTGCAAAGCAGTAATCAAAGCAAAAGGTGGCTACTTTGAAGAACCTAGAATATGACATATTTTTCAGTTGTTTCACACTTGTTTGTTATGTATATAATTCCACGTGTTAATTCATAGTTTTGATGCCTTCAGTGTGAATCTACAATTTTCATAGTCATGAAAATAAAGAAAACTCTTTGAATGAGGTGTGTCCAAACTTTTGGTCTGTACTGTAATATATATATATATTTATGTGTGTGTGAAACATACAAAATCAGCCGGTTACACCATATATCTGTACCTCGTTGTGTGTATATATATATATATATAAACAATAGAAGTTCAGGGCAGCACACCAGGTGGTAATAGTTGGGTGCCAGCGGTGAAAACACCTTACCAAGGTGTATAATACGAAAGAAAGAAAGACACTGCAGCACATCCGTTGGTGAAGAAAAAAGTGTGAACCTTTATTCACCCTTGCAACGTTTCAGTCCACTTGCTGGGACTTTTTTCAAGCCGAAAAGCTTGAAAAGTCCCAGCAAGTGGACTGAAACGTCGCAAGGGTGAATAAAGGTTCACACTTTTTTCTTCACCAATGGATGTGCTGCAGTGTCTCTTTCTTTTATATATTTATATATATATATATATATATATATATATATATACACTGCTCAAAAAAATAAAGGGAACACAAAAATAACACATCCTAGATCTGAATTAATTAAATATTCTTCTGAAATACTTTGTTCTTTACATAGTTGAATGTGCTGACAACAAAATCACACAAAAATTTTAAATGGAAATCAAATTTTTCAACCCATGGAGGTCTGGATTTGGAGTCACACTCAAAATTAAAGTGTAAAAACACACTACAGGCTGATCCAACTTTGATGTAATGTCCTTAAAACAAGTCAAAATGAGGCTCAGTAGTGTGTGCGGCCTCCACTTTGCTGTATGACCTCCCTACAACGCCTGTGCATGCTCCTGATGAGGTGGCGGACGGTCTCCTGAGGGATCTCCTCCCAGACCTGGACTAAAGCATCTGCCAACTCCTGGACAGTCTGTGGTGCAACGTGACGTTGGTGGATAGTGCGAGACATGATGTCCCAGATGTGCTCAATTAGATTCAGGTCTGGGGAACGGGCGGGCCAGTCCATAGCATCAATGCCTTCGTCTTGCAGGAACTGCTGACACACTCCAGCCACATGAGGTCTAGCATTGTCTTGCATTAGGAGGAACCCAGGGCCAACCGCACCAGCATATGGTCTTACAAGGGGTCTGAGGATCTCATCTCGGTACCTAATGGCAGTCAGGCTACCTCTGGCGAGCACATGGAGGGCTGTGCGGCCCTCCAAAGAAATGCCACCCCACACCATTACTGACCCAATGCCAAACCGGTCATGCTGTAGGAAGTTGCAGGCAGCAGAACGTTCTCCACGGCGTCTCCAGACTCTGTCACGTCTGTCACATGTGCTTAGTGTGAACCTGCTTTCATCTGTGAAGAACACAGGGCACCAGTGGCGAATTTGCCAATCTTGGTGTTCCCTGGCAAATGCCAAACGTCCTGCACGGTGTTGGGCTGTAAGCACAACCCCCACCTGTGGACGTCGGGCCCTCATATCACCCTCATGGAGTCTGTTTCTGACCGTTTGAGCAGACACATGCACATTTGTGGCCTGCTGGAGGTCATTTTGCAGGGCTCTGGCAGTGCTCCTCCTGTTCCTCCTTGCACAAAGGCAGAAGTACCGGTCCTGCTGCTGGGTTGTTGGCCTCCTACACATCTCCTGATGTACTGGCCTGTCTCCTGGTAGCGCCTCCATGCTCTGGACACTACGCTGACAGACACAGCAAACCTTCTTGCCACAGCTCGCATTGATGTGCCATCCTGGATAAGCTGCACTATCTGAGCCACTTGTGTGGGTTGTAGACTCAGTCTCATGCTACCACTAGAGTGAAAGCACCGCCAGCATTCAAAAGTGACCAAAACATCAGCCAGGAAGCATAGGAACTGAGAAGTGGTCTGTGATCACCACCTGCAGAACCACTTCTTTATTGGGGGTGTCTTGTTAATTGCCTATAATTTTTACCTGTTGTCTATCCCATTTGCACAACAGCATGTGAAATTGATTGTCACTCAGTGTTGCTTCCTAAGTGGACAGTTTGATTTCACAGAAGTGTGATTGACTTGGAGTTACATTGTGTTGTTTAAGTGTTCCCTTTATTTTTTTGAGCAGTGTACATATATATATATATATATATATATATATATATATATATACTCATGGCGAGGTAGAGATGCATGATGTAACCTGCTGATTTACTACGTGTCACACCAGGTACTAAGTAATCATTTGTAAAGGGATTAAATACTTATTTGCATAACTGTATATATACATTACAGAGTGTTGGCGAGAGATACAAAAGTAATGTAAGCATTGTACCTGGGCATTTTCTGTCAGTGATCTCTCTGATCCGCTCCGAGCTCCTCCTCTTCAGATCGGACCATTTCTTTAGTATGGCCATCTTAGTGTGCCTGCCATTGAACTACCTCCATAGCTCGAAACGGATCCCCCTCAAAATGGCCTGCTTCTCCGACTGAACCCGGGTCCTGTCATCGCCCTGCTTCAACATGCGCTGCAGGATAAAGATGCAAGCATATAATCCCAATTTTTTTAATACAAGTATTGAAAATAATGTCCTCAAGAAAACAGCAAAAAGTATTTAAGTCTTTGAAGGGTAAATATTAGATTTTAATGTTACCATTATAAGATTCGATTGTATTGCCATTGTATGTGTGTGGGGTCTGAGCAATCGTATATTGGCCAGCTGAGCAGAGATGTACCTGTCTAGTGAAGTGACGGCACGGTATGGGGGTGTAAAGCTGGTTTGCCTCCCTGTGGTGTAACCTGGGTAACTCTAAATGAACAAGCAAATACTTGCTGTCAGACAAAGAAAGCTTCTCCTGAGTCCTGACCAACAGGACACAAACTCTAATCTATAGACTGTGTTTGTGTGTGTGTGTGTGTGTGTGTGTGTGTGTGTGGTATATACACTGCGTGCAGAATTATTAGGCAAATGAGTATTTTGACCACATCATCCTCTTTATGCATGTTGTCTTACTCCAAGCTGTATAGGCTCGAAAGCCTATCTACCAATTAAGCATATTAGGTGATGTGCATCTCTGTAATGAGAAGGGGTGTGGTCTAATGACATCAACACCCTATATCAGGTGTGCATAATTATTAGGCAACTTCCTTTCCTTTGGCAAAATGGGTCAAAAGAAGGACTTGACAGGCTCAGAAAAGTCAAAAATAGTGAGATATCTTGCAGAGGGATGCAGCACTCTTAAAATTGCAAAGCTTCTGAAGCGTGATCATCGAACAAACAAGCGTTTCATTCAAAATAGTCAACAGGGTCGCAAGAAGCGTGTGGAAAAACCAAGGCGCAAAATAACTGCCCATGAACTGAGAAAAGTCAAGCTTGCAGCTTCCAAGATGCCACTTGCCACCAGTTTGGCCATATTTCAGAGCTGCAACATCACTGGAGTGCCCAAAAGCACAAGGTGTGCAATACTCAGAGACATGGCCAAGGTAAGAAAGGCTGAAAGACGACAACCACTGAACAAGACACACAAACTGAAACGTCAAGACTGGGCCAAGAAATATCTCAAGACTGATTTTTCTAAGGTTTTATGGACTGATGAAATGAGAGTGAGTCTTGATGGGCCAGATGGATGGGCCCGTGGCTGGATTGGTAAAGGGCAGAGAGCTCCAGTCTGACTCAGACGCCAGCAAGGTGGAGGTGGAGTACTGGTTTGGCCTGGTATCATCAAAGATGAGCTTGTGGGGCCTTTTCGGGTTGAGGATGGAGTCAAGCTCAACTCCCAGTCCTACTGCCAGTTTCTGGAAGACACCTTCTTCAAGCAGTGGTACAGGAAGAAGTCTGCATCCTTCAAGAAAAACATGATCTTCATGCAGGACAATGCTCCATCACACGCGTCCAAGTACTCCACAGCGTGGCTGGCGAGAAGGGTATAAAATAAGAAAATCTAATGACATGGCCTCCTTGCTCACCTGATCTGAACCCCATTGAGAACCTGTGGTCCATCATCAAATGTGAGATTTACAAGGAGGGAAAACAGTACACCTCTCTGAACAGTGTCTGGGAGGCTGTGGTGTCTGCTGCACACAATGTTGATGGTGAACAGATCAAAACACTGACAGAATCCATGGATGGCAAGCTTTTGAGTGTCCTTGCAAAGAAAGGTGGCTATATTGGTCACTGATTTGTTTTTGTTTTGTTTTTGAATGTCAGAAATGTATATTTGTGAATGTTGAGATGTTATATTGGTTTCACTGGTAAAAATAAATAATTGAAATGGGTATATATTTGTTTTTTGTTAAGTTGCCTAATAATTATGCACAGTAATAGTCACCTGCACACACAGATATCCCCCTAAAATAGCTAAAACTAAAAACAAACTAAAAACTACTTCCAAAAATATTCAGCTTTGATATTAATGAGTTTTTTGGGTTTATTGAGAACATGGTGGTTGTTCAATAATAAAATTAATCCTCAAAAATACAACTTGCCTAATAATTCTGCACTCCCTGTAGTGTGCGGCAGGAAAAGGGATGTGCAATTTGCATGTGAGGGATATTTCTCTGCTGTCCATAGATACATGCTGCAGACATAGTGCTGTGATGTCACAACAATACTTAGTGGACCAATCAGTAATATCTACTGAGAGCTGATAAAATGTGAAGTTGTATGTATTGTGAAAAAACATTAGCGACGATTTTGGCAGTCGTGAATGTTTTAACACACTATCTGCATATACAGGTGAAACTCGAAAAATTTGAATATCGTGCAAAAGTTTATTTATTTCAGTAATGCAAATTAAAAGGAGTTGCATTAATGCAACTTAAAATTAGAATATTGTGAAAAGGTTCAATATTCTAGGCTCAAAGTGTCACACTCTAGTCAGTTAAATAATCCATACCCCCTTAGCAAAGGGTACCTGAGATTATGACTTTGGGGTTCTCATAAACTGTAAGCCATAATCATCCAAATTATAACAAATAAAGGCTTGAAATATCTTGCTTTGCATGTAATGAGTCTATCTCATATATTAGTTTCACCTTTTAAGTTGCATCACTGAAATAAATGAACTTTGCACGATATTCAAATTTTTTCGAGTTTCACCTGTAAAGCGATTGTTCTGACATGCATGTGAAATGTAATCAAATACACTGCTGTAATGTCAAATTACTTACAGTGATCAGGAGTTTGCTGCCAACCATTTTTTCTAATCTCATCAAACTTCGGGTAGTTTGAGAACAGTTGCTAAACTAGGCCACGCCCATTTTGCACATGCGCAATACGCGAATATTACATTGCCAATTTTCCCAATGAAGAAAATAATGAATGGAGATATTCGCGAATTCGAATATAGCCCCTGCCACGCATCACTAGTGGTGAGTACAGAGCCTTCACCGCTTCCTGGTCCTTTGGTACTAATGAGCGCTTCCATAATGGACGCAGGTTGGGGGGATAAAAAGTGCGTCTTATGGGGATAAAAATACGATAACTGCACCACTGAACGGCAAATAAGCCCTTATTTTTTTCCACTTATACACGCCAAAAAAGGCTTTAGAACATATAACTGCACCGCTGAATGGCAAATAATACTTTTTTTCCCCGACTAATATACGCCAAAAAAGCTGTTATTTTCTCACTACCTGTCACCGCTAGTTCTGTGAGAAGGTCTGACTCTTGCATGATGTTCTTTGTTTTGGTTTCACTTTCTCATCTCATTTCCTTCTCCCAGGTGTCACCTATTTAGACTAATCCTCTTTCCTTTATATTCCCTCCCATACTGCCTCACTTTGCGGTTTATACTACTTCCTGGATTGAAGTGTTCACTGCTGGAGGCTTCTGCTGCTGCTTGTACAGATAAGTCCTTTCATGTATTGTGTTTCCTTGCTGGCTTGATTCTAGGTGACCCTGACTCCCTCCATATGAAGTGCAGGGAGCCGGTGGTCGTGTCCCCTCACTATTATAGGGTTTTCAGGTGTCACACAGTCTTAGGTACGTGGGCATACAATCGTCTACCTCTGAGACCCTTGTATGTGCTTAGCAGTCAGGGTGAGCTCTTAGGGTTTTATAGGGGTCACCTATATGCTCCTTAGTTTGGGATCAAGCCAGTCAGATGTTTATTCATAACTTCCAGCTATCTACAACATCATCCGTGACATTATAAACCGCCATTACCGTCTTAAGCATGGATCCGGTTTCAGCCTTGGTTGACCGCATGCAAGGTCTTTCACTGGAGGTAGCAGATCTCCGTAAAACTGTGTCTCAGTTTCAGGTGACCGGTTCTGCTTGCGTTCATGGAGTTTGTTCCGAGCCTTCTCGCTTCCGGATACGTTCTCCGGGGGTAGTGAGAATTTTGTTCGCTTTAGAGAGGCTTGCAAACTCCATTTTCGCCTACTTCCCCATTCCTCTGGTGATGAGGAGCAGAGGGTGGGGATCATTATCTCGCTGCTCAGGGATAACGCTCAGTCTTGGGCCTTTTCGCTGCCGGTGGGGGCACGGCCCCTCCGATCGGTGGATTCATTTTTTGTAGCCCTGCGAAGATATATGATGACCCGGATCGTATTGCTCTGGCTGAATCTAAACTGCATCTTTTATGCCAGGGTAAACAGTCCGCAGAGATATATTGTTCTGAATTTTGGAGATGGGCAGCAAATACTGGTTGGAACGATGCTGCACTCCGAAGTCAATTTTGCCATGGTCTTTCGGAGGGATTGAAAGATGCATTTGCTTTTCATGAGAGACCTGCCTCGTTGGAGTCTGCCATGTCTCTAGCTGTTCGTATTGACAGGCGTCTTAGAGAGAGGAGAGACCACTCCTTCCTGTCATATTCAGTCCAAGGAGAGTGGGGCTGTCTCATTCAGTACGCAGGGGTCTCAGTCTCTCTCAATCCCCTCTGAGCAGGAGGCCATGCAGCTGGGTTCGTTTCTGTTGTGGGGGTATAAATCATTTGGCTAATGTTTTCCCCTATAGGAGATTCATGGAGTCTTCTGAGGGTAATAAAAAAAGAAACAAAAAGAAAAAAAACCTCTAAAAACTTTCCATTTGCTACTATTGGCAAGGTTGATGCGGAAATTGAAGGTTTGCCGTTTGCGTGTAGTTCCCGTTTTCTCCTGCCTGCCAGGGTGGCGCTAGACAGCAAGAACATTGTTTGTGAGATTTTTGTAGATAGTGGAGCAGCTGTCAATCTCATTGATAATCAATTTGCTATAACGCATGGTTTCCAGGTATGCACTTTGGAAAAGGATATACCTGTTTTTGCTATCGATTCCGCTCCACTTTCTCAAAGATCGTTAAAGGGCATAGTTCACAATATCAGTTTGACTGTGGGTGATTCTCATGTTGAGGATATGTCATGTTTTGTCCTAAGCGGATTACCTACTCCTTTAGTGTTGGGGCTACCCTGGCTCACTAAACATAACCCCACCATTGACTGGCAAGCAAGGCAAATAAATGGTTGGAGTGACTTTTGCAGAGAGAATCGCCTCACAACGTCTCTTTCAGAGGTTTCTACCAAGACTGTACCATCTTTTCTCTCTGAATTTTCGGATGTGTTTTCCGAGAGTGGCGTCCAGGAGCTGCCCCTTCACCGGGAGTACGATTGCCCTATTAATCTCATCCCAGGTGCCAAGCTGCCAAAATCACGTTTATACAATCTCTCCCAACCTGAAAGAGTCGCTATGCGTACTTATATCTCTGAGAGCCTGAGAAAGGGACACATCTGACCCTTGAAGTCACCTGTTGCCGCTGGGTTTTTTTGTTGTTAAGAAAAAAGATGGTTCTTTAAGACCTTGTCTGGATTTCAGGGAGCTGAACCGTATCACAATTCGTGACCCATATCCGCTTCCTCTGATCCCGGACCTGTTTAACCAGATTGTTGGGGCTAAAGTTTTTTCTAAGGTGGATTTAAGAGGGGCATACAACCTAGTCAGGGTCAGGGAAGGGGACGAATGGAAGACGGCCTTCAATACCCCTGAGGGTCTTTGAGAATTTGGTTATGCCCTTTGGTTTGATGAATGCTCCGGCCGTCTTCCAACATTTTGTGAACAGCATTTTTTATCATTTAATGAGGAAATTCGTACTGGTGTATCTAGGTGACATTTAGATTTTTTCTCCTGATTTCAAAACTCATAGGGACCACCTACGTCAGGTCTTGCTCATTCTGCGGGAGAATAAATTGTATGCTAAACTGGAAAAATGTGTGTTTGCGGTTCCGGAGATTCAATTTCTTGGTTTTCTTCTCTCCGCTTCTGGTTTTCGCATGGACCTTGAGAAGCTTGATTGGGAGCTTCCTGAGAATCAGAAGGCGCTGATGCGGTTTTTGGGTTTTGCCAATTATTACAGAAAGTTCATTTTGAATTATTCCTCTGTTGTTAAGCCACTCACTGATATGACTAAAAAGGGGGTAGATTTTTCCTCCTGGTCGGTAGATTTTCTAGTATCAAAGAGAGTTTGGCTTCCGCTGCCATTTTGGTATAACCTCATGTCTCTCTACCTTTTATTTTTGAGGTGGACGCTTCTGAGGTGGGTGTGGGTGCGGTCTTATCTCAGGGTCCCTCTCCTGACAAATGGCGACCGTGTGCCTTTTTCTCAAGGAAACTCTCCTCTGCAGAGAGAAATTACAATGTGGGAGATAGGGAGTTGTTGGCCATCAAATTAGCTTTTGAGGAATGGCGCCATTGGCTAGAGGGAGCCAGACACCCTATTACCGTGTTTACCGACCATAAAAATCTGGCCTACTTGGAATCAGCCAAGCGTCTGAACCCGAGACAGGCCAGATGGTCTTTGTTCTTTTCTAGGTTTAATTTTGTTTTCACGTTCTGCCCTGGGGTTAAAAATGTGAAGGCGGATGCCCTGTCACGTTGTTTTCCAGGAGGGGGGAACTTTGAAGACCCGGGTCCCATTTTGGCTGAAGGGGTGGTCGTCTCTGCTCTTTATCCTGATTTGGAGGCAGAGGTTCAGGCAGCCCAGGCAGAGGCTCCTGATCTTTGTCCTCCTGGGAGGTTGTTTGTGCCTCTCGCTTTACGACACAAGGTTTTTAAGGAGCACCACGATACTGTCCTTGCTGGGCACCCGGGGAGTAGAGCCACAGTAGATCTCATTGCTCGGAGATTCTGGTGGCCGGCTCTTCGTAAGACGGTTGAGGGTTTTGTGTCAGCCTGCGAGACCTGCGCTCGTGCCAAGGTCCCTCATTCACGGCCATCGGGTTCTCTCCTCCCGTTACCCATTCCTTCCCATCCTTGGATGCATCTGTCCATGGACTTCATTACAGACCTGCCTCGTTCCTCGGGGAAGACTGTGATTCTGGTGGAAGTGGACCGTTTTAGCAAAATGGCACATTTCATTCCCTTTCCTGGGTTACCCAATGCTAAGACGTTGGCGCAAGCGTTTGTTGATCACATTGTTAAATTGCATGCCATTCCTTCAGACATTGTTTCTGATAGGGGCATGCAATTTGTTTCCAGATTCTGGAAGGCCTTCTGTTCTCGCTTGGGGATTCAGTTGTCATTTTCTTCTGCTTTTCACCCGCAGTCGAATGGTCAGACCGAACGCGTCAATCAGAATCTGGAGACATATCTGCGCTGTTTTGTGGCGGAGAATCAGGAGGATTGGTATTCTTTTTTGTCCCTTGCTGAGTTTTAAATAACCGTCGCCAGGATTCCTCTGATAAGTCAACATTTTTTGGTGCATATGGGTTTCATCCACAGTTTGGGACATTCTCTGGAGAGGGGTCTTCTGGTTTACCTGATGAGGAGAGATTTTCCTCATCTTTGTCATTTATTTGGCAAAAGATTCAGGGTAATCTGAAGAGGATGAGTGAGAGATATAAGCATGTGGCGGATAAGAGACGTGTGTCTGGTCCGGACCTGAATGTGGGTGATCTGGTGTGGTTGTCTACAAAGAATATCAAACTGAAGGTTCCCTCCTGGAAGTTGGGTCCTAAGTTTATTGGGCCTTACAAGATCTTGTCCGTCATCAATCCCTTTGCCTTCCGTCTTGATCTTCCTCAGACTTGGAAGATCTGTAATGTTTTTCACAGGTCCCTATTAAAACCTTATGTCCAACCCACTGTACCCTCCTCTTTGCCTCCTCCTCCGATTTTTGTTGATGGTAATCTTGAATTCCAGGTCTCTAGGATTGTGGATTCTCGCATTATCCACGGTTCTCTCCAATACCTTGTTCATTGGGAGGGTTATGGTCCTGAGGAGAGGATGTGGGTCCCAGTGGCGGACATTAAGGCCACTCGTCTCATCAAGGCTTTCCATAGGTCTCATCCTGAGAAGGTGGGTTCTGAGTGTCCGGAGTCCAACTGTAGAGGGAGGGGTACTGTCACCGCCAGTTCTGTGAGAAGGTCTGACAGACGTCCTTCTCTACCTCTTGCATGATGTTCTTTGTTTTGGTTTCACTTTCTCATCTCATTTCCTTCTCCCAGGTGTCACCTATTTAGACTAATCCTCTTTCCTTTATATTCCCTCCCATACTGCCTCACTTTGCGGTTTATACTACTTCCTGGATTGAAGTGTTCACTGCTAAAGGCTTCTGCTGCTGCTTGTTCAGATAAGTCCTTTCATGTATTGTGTTTCCTTTCTGGCTTGATTCTAGGTGACCCTGACTCCCTCCATATGAAGTGCAGGGAGCCGGTGGTCATGTCCCCTCACTATTATAGGGTTTTCAGGTGTCACACAGTCTTAGGTACGTGGGCATACAATCGTCTACCTCTGAGAACCTTGTATGTGCTTAGCAGTCAGGGTGAGCTCTTAGGGTTTTATAGGGGTCACCTATATGCTCCTTAGTTTGGGATCAAGCCAGTCGGACGTTTATTCATAACTTCCAGCTATCTGCAACATCATCCGTGACACTACCACACAATGGCTAATAAGCACAGTTTTTTGCACGAATACACCCCAAAAAAGGCTTTAAAACCTATAACTGCATTGCTGAAGAGCTAATAAGCCCTTTTTTTTCCACAAATACACTCAAGAAAGGATTTAGAACATATAACTGTACCGCTGAACGACAAATAAGCACTTTTTCCCCCACTAATACACCCCAAAAAAGGCTGCAATTTTCTCCACCACACAAGGGCTAATAAGCCCCTTTTTTCCACTAATACACCTCCAAAAAAGTCTCTAGAACATATAACGGCACCGCACAAGGGCTAATAAGACGTAGAACAGCACTTGCACCCCAATAACAAGCAAGGTTTGCTGGAATTACAGAGGTATTGTCTATTGCAAACCTGAAAGCAGCAGTATAAGGGCAATTTGGATCCACAGTCAGTGCAGCAAGGTGTTATAGGATTGCTCCTATTACCCAGGCTGTACACTCCCATATTAGACCATGTTCTGCTTCAATACTGTGGAATAATTCCTCCCTATCCTTTCCCTACACTTCTAATGATCTTTCCCTGAACTTCTATGCAAATCGAATTTTTACTGAAATTCGGATCGAATTCCCCTCCATCAACTTTGATTCGCTCATCTCGAATACCAAACAGAGAGCCCAAATGTGGTATGAATTAAGCAGGGCCTTTTTAATACATTAGTGTGCCCATTGCAAAGGTCTCATGAGTGGGCCTCTCTCAAAACATTGTTTATTATTTGCCGATGTGTAGTGTCCCACTAGGTAAATGTGGGCACTACACAAGGGTCAATTGGGCCACGTTGTTCTCCACCTCCTGTGGAACATAGTTATTGTATTTTATATGCCATTTTAATGTATAATTGTCATTTTATTAATGTATCTCCTGAGTACCAGGCCTATTAGGGGTGTAATTCCTCCTCCTAGACTGTAGAGGGAGCTAGGGAACCCCCTAGTATAAATAGCCAGGTCCAGACCAGAGAGAGTCAGTGAAAGGGGAGTGGATTTCCAGAAGCCAAGTGTTGCACCCTAGCCAGAGGGTAGCTGGGATCCAGCCTCTGATATGCAGCTAGACAGCCCAGGCTTCTAGCTTGCTACCAGGAGAAGAGCCTGCCTCCTGAGAATCCTGAAGTTCCTATAAGAGTACAGAGCAGAGCTATTGTTCCAGCCAAGGGCAGAAGGATATATACACAAAGCAAGGAGTCCTATACCTGAGGAAGTTTCCCTAACCAAGGATAAAGCCAGCAATAGGTCATACGGGCCTTGGGATAAAGACAGACAGGATTCTGAGGAAAAGTGCAGCCTGATCTGTAAGTGTTTAACCCTCTGCGTATCTTGCAAGAATATTGTACCTGCCAATTGCTATAAAGCTTGCATATTACTGCTTACATATGGAACTTTGACCAAAAGACTGTAAATAGTTAACTGTTCCAGTAAAAGGAAGTTTTGGTTTACTGCAACGTGTGTTCCTCCATTATTACTATAATAAATCGGTGTGCCACCGTTACCGGCACTGGCGTCACGAACTTAAAGGGATCTTGCCACCGGCACATTAAACCTGCAACACCCAGGGCACCTCATCTACCATCGGCCTGGTCCCTATACATTGAGAGTGCCCCAGAGGACTTCTGTGCCAGCCTCTCCATCACTGCTGTACGCCTGCCCGGGGTCTCCTATGAACTGTGAGTACCAAGAACAACCCTCGTTTTTCCTATTAACCGTGACCTACCACTCACTCACCCTGCTAGGCTGCGTACTGCAGATGCCTTTATGGTCAAATAAACAGGTAGTACCCACATGATAATAGTGCCTAAATAGTGTCCCATAAATACTGTAGGATAGGAAATAAACATGGTACTTTAAAACTACACTAATCACTGTAAATTTTCAATCCAGCAGCATATCATATAGGCAGAGATGTACAGTAGCTAAAGGCTCATAGGCCCTGGTGCAAGAGTTCAGATTGCTCCCGCCCCACCCCTTCTGTAAGTGCTTTGTGGCAAAGGGCAGGGATGCACCTAGCCTTTCTGCTGCCTGAGGTAAAAATGTAAATTCCCCCCCCCCATACAAAATTCTCAACCTAACCCCTTCCCTCTAGCCCTACTATTAAAGACATCCATTACACACAACGCTTCAAAACATACAGGAACTCCTGTGTTCGGTGTGAAGTGTTTTTCCCCACACCGCGCCATGACACCTAGCCTTTCTGCTGCCTGAGTCGAACCATGAATTGGCACCCCCCTTTTCCCACACACCAGGGTGGGTGTGCAGGTACAGTAGAGGACAGATAGCAGAGAATTTTTTTTATTTTTATATTCACGTTATAAAATCTGCTGTGTAATATTTACAGATGTAGCAACTGCCAAATAGATGTTACATTACATGCTCAATCACACCCAGTCTCCTTTAGTGCCCCCACATGGTAATCATTCCCCCTTGTGCCCCTGCACAGGAGTTATGCCTACATTGTGCCCACTCACAATAGTTATGTACACATTGTGCCCGCTCACAGTAGATTTGCCCACATTGTGCCCCTTTACAGTAGTTATGGCTAAATTGTGTCCTTTTCACAGTAGTTATGTCCACATCATGTCCCTACAATAGTTATGCTTCCCTTTCAGTAATGCTTATTTCATAGTAGTTATGCCCACATTGTGACCCCTTTACCAGTAGTTATGCCCGCATCATGCTCCCACAGTAGTTGTGTCACCCTTTCAGTAATGCCCCTTTAGTAGTTATGTCCACATTGTTACCTCCTTCATAGTAGTTATGCCACCTTTCAGTCAATAAATACGGCCATAAAATACGGCAATTTATGTAAATGGCAACAGCAAAACAATGTGGATCACACACAGACCGCATCCGTATTTTGCAGAACTGTGGTTTGCAAAAATATATATGGTCACATTAATGTAGCTTTACAGTGTGTGAGCCAGGTAGTCACAGGACTAATGGGGACAAGGGTGATGGCCAGGGTAAAAAGAAAACATACCAGTCAAAGGCAAACTGGTTGTAGGAGTCTGGGCTGGCTCAGTGGGGACACAGGCAGCCTGCAGTCATCACTTGTTCCTCCTATATTGAACAGGCTCTTCAAATCACACTTTATTTGAGCACCCTCACTGCCAGCCAGGAACCTGAGAATGAGGGGGGGAGGGGGGGGGGGGCAGAGTTAGCTGCAGGCATCAGGAGCCAGCCCAGCGGCACTGGTCTTCCACACTGACTCAGCAGAGGCTGATGGGATGAGCGCATGTTACAAATCACATCCTCGGCGGGCTCTTCATGCAGTCTCAGGACATCCACAACAGGGGCACAGCATAGGCAGCTCAGGAGGTGCCACCCTGCTCCTCAGAGAAGCGCACCTTAACTAGGCGGCACATCAGTGAGTGACAGTACAGTACCGAATGCCAGCCATTATTGGTGTTGTATACAGATGATTGATTTTAGCCTCCTAGGCCTGGCTGTTATATGTAAAGTGGAGCCAGAGCCAGACAGCTTTAAGGACAGACTAGGGAGGGATAGGCTGTTCTTTCAATACAGCGACAGCGCATAGAGTACTGCACAGTCACTGTGAAGTACTGCTTCACATTTGACTCCACACCTTCACCTAGATAGTGCCGCCTGAGGCGGCTGCCTCACTTTGCCTCGTTAAAGTTGCGCCCCTGCCCCAATTCTATACAGTCCACCTGAAAATAATAGTACCACACAGATTGTGCTCCCTTCAATAATTATTGGCACACAGTGCCCTAAAAAATAACTGAACCAAGCAATTAGTGCCAGTGACACTAACACTGTAAACATAATGTCCCCCCAAAAATAATTGTGCTAAGCTGATACTCTGCCAGGGCACCCCCCACAGTAAAAGTGCTCCTTAAAGTCCCACCAATAGAAATACAAGTCATGGACGCAAGTTTGGGGGCCGCTGATATTTTTCTAGAAAATTAAGTATTTCTCTCAGAAAATTATTGCAATTACAAATGTTGTTATACACGTTTATTTCCTTTGTCTGTTTTGGACGACACAAAAAAAAAGGAGAAAAAAAGGCAAATTAGACATATTTTCACACACAACTCCCAAAATGGGCCGGACAAAATTGTTGGCCCATATTCAAAATTGTGGGTAAGCAACTTTGTTTCATGCATGTGATGCTCGCTCTAACTCACCTGTGGCAAGTAACAGGTGTGGGCAATATAAAAATCACACCTGAAACCAGATAAAAAGGGGAGAAGTTGACTCAATCTTTGCATTGTGTGTCTGTATGTACCACACTAAGCATGGAGAACAGAAAGAGGAGAAGAGAACTGTCTGAGGACTTGAGAACCAAAACTGTGGAAAAATATCAACATTCTCAAGGTTACAAGTCCATCTCCAGAGATCTTGATGTTCCTTTGTCCACGGTGCACAACATAATCAAGAAGTTTACAACCCATGGCACTGTAGCTAATCTCCCTGGACATGGACAGGAGAGAAAAATTTATGAAAGGTTGCAACGCAGGAAAGTGGATAAGCAACCCCAATCCAGTTCTAAACAAATTCAAGCTGCCCTGCATCAGGTGCATCAGTGTCAGTGTGAACTATATGTTGACATTTGAATGAAATGAAACGCTATGGCAGGAGACCCAGGAGGACCCCACTGCTGACACAGAGATATAAAAACGCTTGACTGCAGTTTGCCAAAATTTACTTGAGTAAGCCCAAATCATTCTGGGAAAACGTCTTGTGGACAGATGAGACCAAGACAGAGCTTTTTGGTAAAACACATCATTCTGCTGTTTACCGAAAATGGAACGAGGCCTACAAAGAAAAGAACACAGTACCTACAGTCAAATATAGTGGAGGTTCAAAGATGTTTTGGGGTTGTTTTGCTGCCTTTGGCACTGGGTGCCTTGACTGTGTGCAAGGCATTATGAAATCTGAAGATTGCCAAAAGGAGTTTGGGTGGCAATGTAGGGCCCAGTGTCAGAAAGCTGTGTTTGCTTCCTAGGTCATGGGTATTCCAGCAGGACAATGACTCCAAACATACTTCAATAAGTACCCAGAAATTTATGGGAACAAAGCGTTGGAGAGTTCTGAAGTGGCCAGCAATGGGTCCGGATCTAAATCCCATTGAACAGTGCAGAGATCTTAAAATTTCTGTTGGGAGATGGCACCCTTTAAATATGAGAGACCTGGAGCAGTTTGCAAAAGAAGAGTGGTTCAAAATACCAGTTGTGAGGTGTATGAAGCTGGTTGATGGTTATAGGAAGCAATTGATTGCAGTTATTTCTTCCAAAGGGTGTGCAACCAAATATTAAGTTGAGGGTGCCAGTAAATTTGTCTGGCCCATTTTTGGAGTTTTGTGTGAAATTACAGTATATCAGGTTTGGCTTTTTTCCTGTTTTTTTGTGTTGTTCCAATACACACAAAGGAAATAAACATGTGTATTACAAAACATGTGTAATTGCAATAATTTTCTGAAAAAATTTCAGGGGTACCAATACTTCCAGCCATGATTATCTGCATAGTGCATAGTGTTAACAGTGCTTCCAATAGTAATAATGCCCCCATTGTGTCCATACTGGTAATTATGTTCTCCGTAGTCCCCCAGTAGTAATAATTCTCCTAATAATGGGTACCAGTAGAAAAATACCCTCTAGTGTGTGCCAGTACAAAAATACACCTTTTTAATGTGTGACAATACAAAAAATACCCCTTATGTGTGCCACTACAAAAATACCCTGTTATAATGTGTGCCAGTACCAAAACTACCCCCTTGTAATGTGCACCAGTACAAAAAACTACCCCCTTTTAATGTGTGCCAATACAAAAAATAACCCCTTATAATGTGTGCCAGAGCAAAAACTATCCCCTTATAGTGTGCATCAGAGCAAATACCCTCTTACAATGTGTGCCAGTACAGAAAATACCTTACCTTTCAAATCAGACCATATCACACCTAAGATCAAACCCTCATATCATATCCTCAGATCAGACCATCACATCATACCCCAGATCAAACCCTCATATTAGATGCTCAGATCAGACCACCATATCACACGTCAGATCAGACCGCCATATCAGATCCTCAAATCAGACCCCCATAATAGATTCTCAGACCCCAACATCAGACCTCAGATCTGACCCCCATATCAGACCCCCGTATCATACCTCAGATCAGACCCCCATATCACATCCTCAAATTAGACCTCCATATCAGATCCTCAGACCCCTAAATCAGATCCTCAGACCCCAATATCAGATCCTCAGGTCTGAACCCCATATCAAACCTCAGATGAGACCCTTTCAGACCTTAATTTTAGACACCCCCCCGCCACCATCATATCAGACCTCAGATCAGACCTTAGAATCAGGTCATAGTGCGCTCTGTACGTCCTGGCGCTGTACCAATCAGGACAGTGCAGCATTGCCTGGAGGAGACCAGAGAGGAGGGGTGGGTACAGCGCTCTCAGCACTTCACTACCCCTTCTCTTGCAGACTAGTGAGTGCTTCCATAATGGAAATGCTCACTAGTATTAACTTTATAAAATGCATGTAAAGGGAAACATACAGTGCCACTGCACTCCTTTCTTAGAGGCCTGGTTGCAGCTGCGACCACTGCAACCACTATAGCTACGCCACTGCATTCACAGTAGCTTAGTTCACACTTTAATCTTTAATTTATGGCCTTTCCAAATCATGCTCATAACCTAAGGTTAGTGTGACATGTGCCTCTGTTTGGCTGGAGCGAGTGCATGATAATGAATCCCTGTCTCCCCAAAGTGGTAATGTCCATAGGTCATCAATTTCAGATTGGAAGGGATCCGACACCCAGAAGCCCTGACAATCACTTTTTGATGAGGCCATGGTGATCTGGTGAACGTTGCAGCCTCCTTGAGGCTTACCAAGCATAGCACCATGATTTGCATAGCTGCTATGCTTGATATTGCAGATCAGGCCCATTCACTTGAATGGGACTGAACTGCTCCTAGGCCATGGGACAGTTGAACATGACATCACAGGCCTAGGAAGAGGCCATGATGCTCACAGGACATCAACATCGCTTAAAACAGCTGATCATCATGGGTGCCAGGACCTATCCTGAGGATAGAGCATTAGTATTACACCCGGAAAACTCCTCTAACCCTTTCACCCATGCACAATTTTAAATTTTTTTGTTTTAATTTTTCACTCCTTGCCTATCCTGAGCCATACCTTTTTTATTTTTTTATTCAAATAGCCATATGAGGGATTTTTTGCAGGACAAGTTGTACTTTCTAATGGCATAATTTAATATTGAATACAATGTAGTGGGAACCTAGAAAAAAAAAATCCAAATGGCGTGTTTTATGGGTTTTGTTTTTACCCTATGCAGTAAAACTAATTTGTTACCTTCATTTTTCAGGTCAGTACACTTACGGAAATACCACTTTTTTTTTTATTTTTCTTGTGTTTTAATACTGAAAAAAAAAACTTAAGAAAAGTTATTTTTTCTTTCTATTACCATATTCACCCTTATTTTAACAGTATGGGTGTTTTTGCATGCCGTGATGCCCATGAAGTTCCAATAGGGAAGTAGAATATGCAATTAGATTGCTTCTCTAATAGACTCCAATGAATTAACATTGGAGTCTATTAGATTTTCACAATATTCCTATCTAGCCCTGCAACAGGCAGGGTCTCCATAGGAACATATCTGCGGCAGCCTTGGATCATTCAGGAGAATACCCGCTAGGGAGAGCCGTCGCAGATCCCAGGAGTGCCCACTCCCAGCATTTTTAGCTCCCAGATGCCATGCCCAGATGCCACAGTATCTGGGATCGCTATAGTTGATTGCAGAGATTAGCCCAGGGTGTCTGCTGTTTAAAACGAAAGCAGGCTCCATCTTTAATGGCCCGCATAGTGCCGTACATGTAGGGAAGGGATTAAACCCTAACCTATGAGAAAGTGATGGCATATAATAGTGATTTAAAGGGGTATTCCAGTTACCATAATTATAACTTATGTTTTAGACTAATTCATCATCAATAATTACCTAATATAATTGAAATTTCACATATTTACCATTCAGTAGTTATAAAAGTAGTTTTCTTCCTCTGCTACCCACTGTGTTTCCTCATAAATTACCATGGCATCGACCTGTAGTTCTGAGCCTTTGTTAGGTCGAGCATGCTCAGTGTGCTGGTGAATCCTGAGCAGATGGGGCGTGACTGGACTGTATATCAGGCAGCCAATTAATAAACATCAACACTCATGAACAAGCACAAACTAACAGCAGGAAAGCTAGGGATTGTGGGGATTGTAGTTTTGTGAGGGAAGATCAGGCACCATAATTCTCTCAGTGTGTTGCAGGCTCACACAGAAACTAGACAAATGGATTGCAAGGTAAATTGAAACTCTAGTTATATGTATAGGTGTGGTTTCTGGTTGGGTCACAGCTTGCAGCCCCAATGCAGTTTTTCAAAAATTAAGTTACTTTACCGGAATACCCCTTTAACTAATATGTTTACCAGAAAATGGTTGATTCTAAATTTACAACAGATACAGTAATTGCTTCCACAGATACAGCAGTTTTTAATTCGCAAACATATCTACATATCTTCATCTGTAATGGATAGTAAATGAGTATGGTTACAAGAAGGCTAAAAAAACTGCAATAAGGAAAATAAAATAGGCCATATGTAAATTTTCTTTCAGATTACAGTTACTGACCCCCTGTATTTTAACATATTGTCATATGTGCATTTTACCACAAATTCATCTTAACTGATAAAACCGGGACAGATGGTAGTTCTCATCTTGTCCCTCAATGAACAGATGCTCTTACTAAGAATCCACCGGCTTCAATGGATACAAATGCTTTCTGAAAAACTATTTATTTTCTTACCCAATTTTGCATCTGCTGAATTGGTTTTACAACTCATAATCCACCCAAATAACACATGCTGCCATTCAGGATAGCTCACAGTTTTTCTGTGCTGTGACTAGAATAGAAAAAAAAACAAGCTGAAATAAATTTGCCTATTTTAAGCAACACATTTATGCTTTCTTCTGTATTTGCAGATTTTATCATTGCTAAATACATATTGTAGGTATACTGTTCAATAACAAGTAAGCAAATACAACAGTAAATTATGTAAATGATCAATTAATTAACAAACACTAGACTATTGGGGCCTCCTGTCTGGTGGTGGTGGTGGTTGGTGGTGGTGGTGGTGGGGGGGGGGGGGGCCTTGATGCTAAGGAAGAATGAGAAGTGCGGTGCAAAGCAGGAGGACAGGAGGAAAGCAACAATAATAGGGTATGAAGGGTAGGAATCACAGCCCAGGCCAACTCAATTACAGCAAAATAAAGTCTCTCCTTTATTGAATAGATGAGAGTGGTCACAGTACAAATACATGCAGCAGGCACAGTCCTAAAATACTCCACAGCATAGCCTTTCCCCAGAAGACTATTTATATAAAGTGTCTGTTGACCCTAATCTCTAGCAATCTCCCCAAAATAATGAAAGTTGTACAATTCCTCAAGATTTCTCTGCAATTAATAGCTGTAGGGTACAGTCCCAGTTTGGACAGCCAGTCCATCTCAGAAGTGTGGCCAGCACCCAAAGAAATAAACCCAGACCACAGGCACTAAAGTCTAAAGCCAAATGTGTGCGTTACCCTTATTGACTCAGTTCAAACACGGCCTTGTGGTCTTCAACCTTCTGCAGTAATGCAATGCTTGTTTCTGTCAGAGGTTACTTTTTTCTGGTGGCTTTCACTCACAAGAGTACGTAGTGTTGTTCTGGAGAAGAATCTGTCTTGACCTGACTGGCAGGAGCACACACCAAACTGGTCTTCACTCTAGCTTGCTTGCTAGCAGACTCTCTACTAACCAGGGGAAAATGCAACCAGCCCATTACCCAGCAACTAACACTAAGATACTACCAGTTAACCCTTTCCTAGAAATCCCATCACTACATGATAAGTGTAGGTCCAATCCCTAGGACCCCCAATAATCAGCAGAACAGCACTGGAGCACAGAATTGCCCAGCTCCATTCACTTGCATGGTCTGAGTTGAAATAGCACAGACAGTCACATGTGTATGGCATCCATGGGTCATGTAGTGCAGTAGAACTGCTGCAGCACTACAGCAAAAACCATAGCTCCTTCATTCTGTTGGTTAGTGGTGGTCCTAGAAGACCTCCAACGTCCAGACATTAATGGCCTATTCTAAGGATAGCCTATCTTAGTAAATTCCCAGAAACCCCTTTAAGTACAAAAATACTTATGAAATTAAAGTGCTAAGGCTTTAGCTAAGTACTGGATATATAAAATACTATGAGAGAGACACAATTATATGATATTACATAGAAAAGGATGTAATTATGTAGAAATGAGAGTATAATTTAATAGCATAGGATTTCAATTGCTTGCTGAATTAATATTATTTACTGACAAACAGCCTTGGATTGCTTTATTTTTTAAGTAACAGCTGCAAAAAAACAGAAAAATATGGGTCTTTGAGTTTCAAGCAAATAAAGCTTAATCAATGTAAAATGAACAGTTCTAAACATATATGGTGATTAAAACATTCCTCACTATTTCCATCTCTACCTGCTTTCAGAGAAAGGGAACATAAAAGAGGTTGAAAAGCAGACTCTAACTCTCAGAGGATTGCCTAGACTGCACACATTGGGGTATACACTGACAAGCAAAAGGGTAACAATGTTTTGAACTTTTGACTTACAGGCTCCATATCTCACTATCCACTACAGTTTCGGACGTGAGACTACCATCATTTTATAGACAATTATCTTGGCATACATAAAATGGACTTGCAACTATTTATCATATGATTAATGATGCAGATTCTTGTCATGTAACTGCATTGTTACTGTTTTGCTCCTTTTGGAGGAGCAATCTCTTTCTTCTTTTAACTTGAAAATTACAACCTGTTCTCACATTCCCTAATAGCTCAGTGTGTTATTAGGTTGATTCCCAAGCAAAAGGTCACTGGTTTGAATCGAGGAGCAGCCATGAAGATGTTTTCCCAGGAAAAGAGAAAGAGCATTATCCAACTCATTGACAGAGGTATTTCGGCCCAAAAAATTGGCAAACTGCATCATGTGAATGCCATGACAGTTGGAAGAATACCAAATTATGTCCGTCCTTCCATTCCAAAGTCAAAAGGTGGACATCCAGGCAAAATATTGGAGTCAACAAGTCAGCTTATTACAAGGTCTATCAGTTCTAGCGTGACAAACATGGCAGTGGAGGTGGTTCTTATGCTTTGTAATAGTGAGATCACGGATGTCCATGCAAGCACCGTGCGACGTGCATTACACAAGTATGGAATGATGTCCTGAAAAAAAGGTGAAAAAGACTTGACTTCAATATTGTCATAAGAAGCGTTGGCTCGAGTTTGCAAAAAAAGTATGAACAGTGGACGGCTTTTTCTTCATCTCTACCCACAAGTGTTTGATTGGGCTGAGATCTGGGGACTGTGGGGGCCAATCCAGCACCTCTTCTTCATTGTCATTGAACCATTTTTTCGCCAATCTTGACGTTTGCTTTGGGTTGTTGTTGTTCTGATTGAACACTATGTCATTCTTTTCATACCCATAGTACTCAAGTGTATGAAGTAACTCGTCTTGTAGGATACTCACATATAGCTCAGCATTGAGACCACCATCGATCCTTGGTCAAATATCCAATGCCTTTGGCTGTGAAACGAACCCATATCATCAGACTTCCTCCACCAAACTTGACAGTTCCTTCAATTTCTCAGTCTGTTAGCCCCCTTTTCCCTTGTTTCTTCCCGACCTATTTGCACCCATGAGAGCATTGCCTATTGACTTTTGTCTCATCGCTCCGAATCACCCGTTTGCAAACTTCAACTGTCCACTGTTCGTATGTTTTTGCAAACTCGAGCCGACGCTTCTTATAACAATATTGAAGTTGAGCCTTCTTCACTTTTTTTTCAGGCCACCATTTCAGACTCGTGTAATGCGCAACGCACGGTGCTTGCATGGATGTCTGTGATCTCACTATTACGAAAGCATAGAAGTCATTTCCACCGCCATGTGCCAGAATTGATAGACCTTGTAATGAGCTGACTTGTCTCCGACATTTTGCCTGAAACTGAAAAGTTCAAAATATTGTTACCCTTTTGCTCGTCAGTGTATATACTACTGCAGATGTACCAGAATTCTATCTCATCCGGAGCCAGAGACTGTGCATAACATTTATTAAGTGTTGCAGACATTTTTTGTGCCAATAAGCTAAATGAAAGTGGGTGAAGCTTAGAAGTGGAGGAAGCATGATTTCATATGCGCCAACAGTCTGACGTGATGGTGGGGAGTGTCGGCTGAGCATGTCATGCCGTGCTCCTCTCCTCCCCCCCAGGCCCGCCTTCTGCTGCCTTGCCTGGAAAGCCATGTTGAAGCGTTCAGGATGATACAGGGATGCTGAAGCCATGTGTAGATGCACGACACCTTGGCTTTCAAGAGGGATTGGTATACTGTTGCTCCACTGCCTCCACCGCTTCTTGCCATGGCGTGGCTCCTACTCCCCCTGCATGATGTCTGATGCTGCTGGATGCGATTCATCTGGTCAGTGGATCTGGATATTTTCTGCCCGTCATCCCCTCTGGCTCTGTTGTCCCATCGGATGAAACCTGTCATGGATGAGATTTGTAGATAGCTGGAACTTATAAATAAACGAGCGACTGGCTTGATCCCAAACTAAGGAGCTATTAGGTGAGCCCTATAAAACCCTAAGAGCTCTCCCTGACTGCTATGCACATACAAGGGTCTCGATGGTAGACGATTGCATGCCCACGTACCTAAGCCTGTGTGACACCTGAAAACCCTATAATACTGAGGGGACACGACCACCGGCTCCCTGCACTTAATACAGAGGGAGTCAGGGTCACCTAGAATCAAGCCAGCAAGCAAACACAATAAAATAAAGGACTTATCTGAGCAAACAGCAGACGCAGCCTCCAGCAGTGAACACTTCATCCAGGAAGTAGTATAAACCGCAAAGTGAGGCAGTATGGGAGGGAATATAAAGGAAGACGATTATTTCTAAATAAGTGACACCTGGCAGAAGGAAAGCAGATGAGAAAGTGAAACCAAAACAAAGAACATCATACAAGAGGTAGAGAAGAACGTCTGCCAGAACTTCTCACAGAAGTGGCGGTGACAAAACCTGTCTGCTGCTCTGACTGCTGTCCTGCTGCACTTCTCACCTAAGGAGCTGGACACTCTATACAACCTTCTTCTGGTAGATGATATTTGACTCCGGCCGGGAGATCGTATGTGTGGTTCCAGGCACTGGCAGATCCGGGCGGGCAATGGGTCAATTGCCCCCCTGAGAATATAGTGAGAGAGTGGGCACCGCTCCATTCGCCCACTGTGGCCCCATTACCTTCTCCCATGCTGTATGGTAATTGCTACTATCTGAACACCAGGGAGGAGTCTGCCCTGTTTCTCCCTCGGCATTCCTTCTTCCTGGCTTTAGCGCTGTTCAGGAGAAGGAACGACCAGAGAGAAACAGGGCAGACTCCTCCCTGGTGTTCCGATACAGCGCGGGAGAAGGTAACGGGGCCACAGCGTGCAAACAGAGTGGCGCCCAGGGATAATAGTAAGTGCAGTGAGATCCCTGGGCGCCGCGCTACCTATACAGATAGTTATCTTACAATGTTTGGACCCATGAAAGGTCCTCTTTAATAAGTATTTAAGGGCCCCTTCACATAAACTGGCACGGCGGTGGTGGTGCTGGCGACATTGGTGGCCCACCCTGTCCCTTCCACCCCCCCCCTGTGCATATTACTGCCAGCCAGCCAGAATCAAGCCGGTACAAGCCGGCGCCATTCCAATTATGCCCGCCCACCAAATTCCGGGAACTGGAAGTCCAGGACAGAGGAGCGCCGCGCGGGAGTCTAGACAGGGACAGGACCTCACCTCACGAGTTGCGGACAACTGAAAGTGAAAGTCTGACTGTGCTCCTCCCGAAACCAGGCTCTGGATCCGCCACTGGTTCCAGGTTTGGTGAGAATTGCCCTTTGGACTTTTGGACTTTTGTTTTTCCTTTTCCTGGCTATATATGTTATCATATGCTTTTCAAGATTAATTAAGATCATTTTCGATCTTGTGGCCTTAAGGCTTGTAAGGGAAAAGGAGAGAAAAGAATGAAAGGGGGGGGAACAAAAGATAGAAAACACTATAAATACCTTCTACAGATACAACAAGTGACGCTTGGTGATACACCTTGCAACATAGGAGTGGCGAGTCCGTCTTCAAGGAAAAGGACTATACGTAAGGGATCAAACTATAAAAATGGATCAAACTATAATATAACAAAACTATGGGTCCCAAGCATAACATAAAATCTGCGGACTACTTGTTGCTAAAGGAGAAAACAGTTAATTAGCCTGGATCTGCTAAAATTAAACAATTTCTAAAATATGCAATCTCCAAGAGGAGACTAGGCCAAAAAGGGACGCAGGATATTGGGCAAAAGAAATCCACATCTGGATCCAGATTTGAGGAGTTAGAAGCGGATGATCCTGAGGATGGGGGCGCAGAGGATGTGTAGGAAAGTAATACCCCTACTATGGAACCCCCGATATTGGAGGAGATTCTAGTTTCTGTTAAAAAAAACTGAGAACGTGATCTTGTAATACAGTTTGGGGCAGTCCAGTCCGATGTGTCGCTGATACGGGACGATGTGACAAATATTCGAGATAGAGTTAAAGACATAGAAAAATATTTGGGGCTAGGAGAAAAGGAAGTAAAATTTCAAAAAATGGAAGCATTCACCCTGAGGACAGACTATACATGCTACAAAAGAAAGTGGTGGATTTGGAGGGCAGATCAAGACGATCCAATGTTAGAATCCTGGGTTTACCCTAGGGAGTGGAGGAAAACAACGCTACTGGATTAATTCTGACTTTGATTTTTGAGTATTTTGGAAAGGAACGCTTTTCTCCCTTTAGTTGAACTGGCTCATCGAGTTCCAGGTGCTAATCCAATTCCCAGAAGACAACCGCAGGCACTCTTGGCGAAAATACTTTTCTCTAGGGATAGAGACATGATCCTAAAAAGAGCAAGGGAGTGCCCGGTATTTTCTATAACGGGAGTAAAAAGCTGTCTTTTTTTCGAGACTTTTCTCAAGATGTACAAGACACAGTTTTATGGTAGAAAAAAGGATCTACAAGAAAAAAATATAAAATACTCTTTTGTTTATCCAGCCAAATTGCGTATATTATACAATGATTCAACTCTCTTTTCTCGATTTTCCCGCTCTAGTTACTGAGTGGCTAAATGTGAATAATATCTGACTTGGCTTTCTTTTTTTTTCCTTTTTTTTTCTTTTGTTGTACTTTTTTCTTTTGGAAAGGGGTGGCCTGGGTATAGAGATCTGCTTGGTTTGTTAATCATGGAACAATGGATAGAAAGGGTGGGGGTTGGGGTTTAGGTTTTGGGTGGGTTGAGATGTATTCCATGGGGTTGGTGGGGGGGATAGGGGGATTGAGGTTTATATTTTTACGGGCTATTTTCAATGGACTAAATGTCTGTAAGAATTGTAACATGGAAAGTTCGGGGGCTTAGGGATAAAATCAAGAGACAAGGGGCCAGATTTATCATTACTCTGACAGCTCACTCCACTTTAACATATGGCTAAAGTCAGTTTTAGCCAAGTCAGATTTATGATCGGCCCTTTAAGACTGTAATAAATCTGGTTTGACGGTAGCAGTTTATCCGTCAGTAAGCAGCTTTACAAAAGTCGCACGTTTTTATGAAAAAGTCGCACGTTTTTATGAAAAAGTTGCATGTTCTATTAAAAAGTCTCATTGCGACTTTTTTTGCGACTTTTTAAAATAGTCCCAATAGTAAATCTGTCTAGAGATTAATTTACATAAGAAAACATGTCCACTTTCAGAAAACTGGCGAGCATAGTGCAGAGCAGAAAAAAGTCACAAATTTGTGTGCAGTTTTAGCGTTTGGGACTTTTTTGGGGACTTTCACTCCATTATTCTGACTTGAGCTAATGATAAATCTGGCCCAAGCTGTTTTTGATCTAATTCATAGACATCTCCCAGCTATTGTATGTCTAGTGGAGAGTGAGACCCATTTTACTGGGGAGGCTCTTCTGCGGATCAATAGGAGATGGGTTTCACAGGCATTTCATTCCACGTATACTAGTTACTCCAGAGGAGTGACAGATCTTATCCATAAAAAAGTGGACTTTGCCAGTGAATCATCCTCCGTTGATAACCAGGGGAGATTTGTTTTCCTCTATGGGAAACTTCATGGAATGTCCTGCATTATGGCTTTTATTTATATTCCCCCTCCTTTTTCCCTCTCTGTACTTCGTTTATTGGTATTTATGGTGCGATGGCAGGAATGCCTTACGCTAATTATTGGCGATTGTAATTGCGTCATGGACCCCAAGACGGACAGGATCATGTACCTCTATCTCTTGAGCTTCTTACAGGATATGATAAGGAAAGGGGAAGACCCCCATTTAGATGTAATCCTTACTGGCTGTCCGTCTTTTATAACCATGAAGCAATGAAAAAAAAAAAACGAAAGCTGCCCCATTTTTGGGATGTTAACTATAACTCTGCAAAGATTCAATGGGTTTGGGATGCATTTAAGGCCTTTATGAGGGGGGTATTCATTAGTAAAATTTCCACCTTAAGAAAGAGATATGGGATTAAGGAGAGGAGCTTGAAGGAAGCCGCTTTGTTTAGTTCAGACCAATTTCTTAAGAATAAAACAGAAGAAAATAGAAGAGCCATGCAGAGCACAAGTCAGATATATTCCGATTTTCTCCTGGAAAAAGCTCAACAGAGCAGTGGCGTAACTACCGGGGAAGCAGGGGAAGCAGCTGCTTCGGGGCCCGGGCTGCCAAGGGGGCCCGGCGTCGGCAGCGTGTGTGACAGTTTATTTTCAAGTTCTATCGATGTCTTAAAGGGTTTCTGTCACCCCACTAAAGTGATTTATTTTTTTTTGGGCTAGTTAAATTAGTTATATAGCGATATCTGAAAATATAATAGTGTTCCTTACTTTGATCCAGCAGTTTAGTCAAAAAACGAAGTTTTATCATATGCAAATTCGGTCTCTACCAGCAAGTAGGGCGGCTACTTGCTGGTAGCTGCTGCAGAAATCCGCCCCCTCCTCTTGTTGATTGACAGGGCCAGCCGTGATCTCCTCCTCCGGCCAGCCCTGTCGGCATTTCAAAAATCGCGCAGATTCAACACGGGCGCGCGATTTTTGAAATGCCGACAGGGCTGGCCGGAGGAGGAGATCCCGGCTGGCCCTGTTAATCAACAAGAGGAGGGGGCGGATTTCTGCAGCAGCTACCAGCAAGTAGACGCCCTACTTGCTGGTAGAGACCGAATTTGCATATCATAAAACTTCGTTTTTTGACTAAACTGCTGGATCAAAGTAAGGAACACTATTATATTTTCTGATATCGCTATATAACTAATTTAACTAGCCCAAAAAAAAAAAAAATCACTTTAGTGGGGTGACAGAAACCCTTTTGTTCAGGGCCCCTTCACAGCAGCTGACCAGGCTCCCTCGCTAATATGATCTAATCTTTCTGTCTCCTAAAGTCTTCTGATGTGTCTGGGATTCAAACCCACAACCTCCAAAGTCTGAGTGTATCAGAGGCAAAGCATTAACCCTCACAACCATAAAGGCTGCATTACAACTGACTGAAAAAAAATGAGACTTCTACTGTTATAACTGGCTAAGTGTACAGCTATACACATGACAGCTGCCCCAACACACCCAGCACTGCTATATCTCTATATGACAGCTGTCCCAGCACACTCAGCTCTGCTATATTTCTATAAATGAGCAGCTGTCATGTGTATAGATGTACACTTAGCCAGCTATAACAGTAGAAGTCTCAAATTTTTTCAGTTAGCAGCAAGGTGTCTCCTATGGTCTAGTGGTTAGATGCTTTGCCTCTGATACAGAAGGTCGTGGGTTCGAATCCCAGCAGAAACCATTTCTGAAATATAAGCACTGACTCCATATATGGACATACAGGAAGAGGCTGACATGGAGGTAAGTAGAAGTGTTTATATATATTTTTTTAATACCCGACTGTTACTGCCATGGGGGGAGCGGGGGGGCACTTGATACTGGCACATGGGGGGAGGCACCTGATACTGGCACATGGGGGGAGGCACTTGATACTGGCACCTGGGGGCGGAGGGGGGTTGGCACCTGATACTGGCACATTGGGGGGGGGGAAGAAGAGAGGCACCTGATACTGGCAAATGGGGGGGGGGGTGGCACCTGATACTGGCACATGGGTGGGGGGGAGAGAGGCACCTGATACTGGCACCTGGGGGGGGGGGAGAGAGGGGTTGGCATCTGATACTGGCACATGGGGGGGGGGTTGGCATCTGATACTGGCACATGGGGGGGAAGAGAGGCACCTGATACTGGCAAATGGGTGGGGGGGAGAGAGGCACCTGATACTGGCACCTGGGGGGGGGAGAGAGAGGGGTTGGCATCTGATACTGGCACATGGGGGAGGTTGGCATCTGATACTGGCACATGGGGGGGGGGGGAAGAGAGGCACCTGATACTGGCACATGGGGGGGGGGGAGGGGTTGGCACCTGATACTGGCACCTGATACTGGCACCTGGGGGGGAGGGGGGGTTGGCACCTGATACTGGCACATGGGGGGGAGAGATTTTTTTGCAAAAAAATGACATTTTTCACTTTCAGTTGTAAAATTTTGCAAAAAAAACGAGATCCATATATAAATTTTGCTCTAAATTTATTGTTATACATGTCTTTGATAAAAAAAAAATGTTTGGGTAAAAAAAAAATGGTTTGGGTAAAAGTTATAGCGTTTACAATCTATGGTACAAAAATGTGAATTTCCGCTTTTTGAAGCAGCTCTGACTTTCTGAGCACCTGTCATGTTTCCTGAGGTTCTACAATGGCCAGACAGTACAAACACCCCACAAATGACCCCATTTCGGAAAGTACACATCCTAAGGTATTCGCTGATGGGCATAGTGAGTTCATAGAACTTTTTATTTTTTGTCACAAGTTAGCGGAAAATTATGATTTTTTTTTTTTTCTTACAAAGTCTCATATTCCACTAACTTGTGACAAAAAATAAAAAGTTCTATGAACTCACTATGCCCATCACGAAATACCTTGGGGTCTCTTCTTTCCAAAATGGGGTCACTTGTGGGGTAGGGGCCCAAATGTGTGGTAAGGAGTTTGAAATCAAATTCTGTAAAAAATGACCAGTGAAATCCGAAAGGTGCTCTTTGGAATATGGGCCTCTTTGCCCACCTAGGCTGCAAAAAAGTGTCACACATCTGGTATCTCTGTATTCAGGAGAAGTTGAGGAATGTGTTTTGGGGTGTCTTTTTACATATACCCATGCTGGGTGAGAGAAATATCTTGGCAAAAGACAACTTTTCCCATTTTTTTTATACAAAGTTGGCATTTGACCAAGATATTTCTCTCACCCAGCATGGGTATATGTAAAAAGACACCCCAAAACACATTCCTCAACTTCTCCTGAATACAAAGATACCAGATGTGTGACACTTTTTTGCAGACTAGGTGGGCAAAGGGGCCCATATTCCAAAGAGCACCTTTCGGATTTCACTGGTCATTTTTTACAGAATTTGATTTCAAACTCCTCACCACACATTTGGGCCCCTAGAATGCCAGGGCAGTATAACTACCCCACAAGTGACCCCATTTTGGAAAGAAGAGACCCCAAGGTATTCGTTGATGGGCATAGTGAGTTCATGGAAGTTTTTATTTTTTGTCACAAGTTAGTGGAATATGAGACTTTGTAAGGAAAAATTTTTTGAAAAAAAAATCATCATTTTCCACTAACTTGTGACAAAAAAAAAAAAATTCTAGGAACTCGCCATGCCCCTCACGGAATACCTTGGGGTGTCTTCTTTCCAAAATGGGGTCACTTGTGGGGTAGTTATACTGTCCTGGCATTTTCCAGGGGCCCTAATATGTGGTAAGTAGGTAAATGACCTGTGAAATCCGAAAGGTGCTCTTTGGAATGTGGGCCCCTTTGCCCACCTAGGCTGTAAAAAAGTGCCACACATGTGGTATCGCCGTACTCAGGAGAAGTTGGGGAATGTGTTTTGGGGTGTAATTTTACATATACCCATGCTGGGTGAGATAAATATCTTGGTCAAATGCCAACTTTGTATAAAAAAATGGGAAAAGTTGTCTTTTGCCAATATATTTCTCTCACCCAGCATGGGTATATGTAAAATGACACCCCAAAACACATTCCCCAACTTCTCCTGAATACGGCGATACCAGATGTGTGACACTTTTTTGCAGCCTAGATGCGCAAAGGGGCCCACATTCCTTTTATGAGGGCATTTTTAGACATTTGGATCCCAGACTTCTTCTCACGCTTTAGGGCCCCTAAAATGCCAGGGCAGTATAAATACCCCACATGTGACCCCATTTTGGAAAGAAGACACCCCAAGGTATTCAATGAGGGGCATGGCGAGTTCATAGAAATTTTTTTTTTTGGCACAAGTTAGCGGAAATTGATTTTATTTATTTTTTTCTCACAAAGTCTCCCTTTCCGCTAACTTGGGACAAAAATTTCAATTTTTCATGGACTCAATATGCCCCTCACGGAATACCTTGGGGTGTCTTCTTTCCGAAATGGGGTCACATGTGGGGTATTTATACTGCCCTGGCATTCTAGGGGCCCTAAAGCGTGAGAAGAAGTCTGGAATATAAATGTCTAAAAAATTTTACGCATTTGGATTCCGTGAGGGGTAGGGTGACTTCATGTGAGATTTTATTTTTTGAAGTTAGTGGAATATGAGACTTTGTAAGAAAAAAAAATAAAATTCTGCTAACCTTGGCCAAAAAAATGTCTGAATGGAGCCTTACAGAGGGGTGATCAATGACAGGGGGGTGATCAATGACAGGGGGGTGATCAATGACAGGGGGGTGATCAGGGAGTCTATATGGGGTGATCACCCCCCTGTCATTGATCACCCCCCTATAAGGCTTCATTCAGATGTCCGTATGTGTTTTGCGGATCCGATCCATGTATCCGTGGATCCGTAAAAATCATACGGACATCTGAATGCAGCCTGACAGGGGGGGGTGATCAATGACAGGGGGGTAATCAATGACAGGGGGGTGATCAGGGAGTCTATATGGGGTGATCACCACAGTCATTGATCAAGCCCCTGTAAGGCTCCATTCAGACGTCCGTATGCGTTTTGCGGATCCGATCCATCTATCAGTGGATCCGTAAAAATCATGCGGACATCTGAATGGAGCTTTACAGGGGGGTGATCAATGACAGGGGGGCGATCAGGGAGTCTATATGGGGTGATCACCACAGTCATTGATCACGCCCCTGTAAGGCTCCATTCAGACGTCCGTATGCGTTTTGCGGATCCGATCAGTCTATCAGTGGATCCGTAAAAATCATGCGGACATCTGAATGGAGCTTTACAGGGGGGTGATCAATGACAGAGGGGTAATCAATGACAACGGGGTTATCAGGGAGTCTATATGGGGTGGTCACCACAGTCATTTATCACGCCCCTGTAAGGCTCTATTCAGACGTCCGTATGCGTTTTGCGGATCCGATCAGTCTATCAGCGGATCCGTAATAATCATGCGGACATCTGAATGGAGCTTTACAGGGGGGTGATCAATGACAGAGGGGTAATCAATGACAGGGGGGTGATCAGGGAGTCTATATGGGGTGATCACCACAGTCATTGATCACGCCCCTGTAAGGCTCTATTCAGACGTCCGTATGCGTTTTGCGGATCCGATCCAACTATCAGTGGATCCGTAAAAATCATGCGGACATCTGAATGGAGCTTTACAGGGGGGTAATCAATGACAGGGGGGTGATCAGGGAGTCTATATGGGGTGATCACCACAGTCATTGATCACGCCCCTGTAAGGCTCCATTCAGACGTCCGTATGCGTTTTGCGGATCCGATCAGTCTATCAGTGGATCCGTAAAAATCATGCGGACATCTGAATGGAGCTTTACAGGGGGGTGATCAATGACAGGGGGGTAATCAGGGAGTCTATATGGGGTGATCAGGGGTGATCAAGGGTGAATAAGGGGTTAATAAGTGACGGGGGGGGGTGTAGTGTAGTGGTGCTTGGTGCAACATATTACTGAGCTACCTGTGTCCTCTGGTGGTCGATCCAAACAAAGGGGACCACCAGAGGACCAGGTAGCAGGTATATTAGACGCTGTTATCAAAACAGCGTCTAATATACCTGTTAGGGGTTAAAAAAATCACATCTCCAGCCTGCCAGCGAACGATCGCCGCTGGCAGGCTGGAGATCCACTCGCTTACCTTCCGATCCTGTGAACGTCTAGCGTCTAGGATGACTAACTACAAAGACTAGGCCTGATACTGCATAACACAGGGAAAAACATTACATATAAAAAACAATACTTTACAATTTACATAAAATATGCACAATTGGAAATGACACTCCTGTCCCTAGTGAGTAGAAGTCACGCACACCCCAATTGACTCTCGTGTAGTGCCCACGCTTAGTCAGTGGGGCCACTACATACCCCCACGCTTTAACGTTGCCCGACCTCGGCGCAAAATGGAGGGGCCCTGCCCAGCTGGATACTGCACCTGAAAAAGAAACCAAGAAGCAAAGCAGGAAAACACATCTACATTTGCAGAAGCACATTACATGCACAAATCAGGCAGTTCCAACTGGCTTAGGAACAAGTACTGGTGAAAAGGGGCGTCGTTCTCTTCTCTCAGGATCATATAAGCGTAACATCATTACCAGGATAGTCCATATGTGCAACTTGTCCTTAATAAAACAGCAGAACAATGTAAACAATTTAAAAGTTCTTGGAGGCTCAAAGAACAAACATGAGTCCGTACCCAGGTTCCTGTCTTATAGTTCACAGAGGCTCAGGTACTTTTGAGTCTATCACTGGGCATGTATCCTTGGAGTTCCGTTGCACAATAAAAATGACAGCACATGGAAGATAACCCATATTTTCAAATGGTATAAAAACGTATGCTGTAATACCCCTGATCAACCTGAAAAGGTGGTTAAGGGTAAAAGCATCAACAAAGGAACAGGCACAACTTGGTGTGTGATAGTGGAAGCAGGCAGGAGGTCCTGGAAACAAACATGGCTTTGCTGACATTCTTATTTCAGTGGATGACCACTGCCACTGAGCCGTGGGTAAACTGGCAGCAGCAACAAAGGACCAAAAACAAAGGACTCCTGTCCTGAAAGGGTTAAAATTTCAAAAGTAATCCCTTGGCAAAGCAAATCAAAGGCCTAGCAGGCTAATTCACTGGGGCTTATCATAATCACCCGGCTCTGCTGGCAAATAAGGCCTGTAGTAATCCTCCACAGGCGGATGTGCCCACATTACAGTGTTAGGGGGCAGCTGCAGCATGAAGGGACCCCTAATAGGTATTGGCCCCATAGACCTAGGGGTAAAGACAGTTGTGGACCGTACCGGTCCAGGCATAATTATAGTAGGCTGTGCTGGATTAGATACCGCCGCCGCAAGCGGTCCGGTGGGCTGTGGAATGACTGACTCTGCACAGCAAGTCACAGGGTTAGAGGGCCTGCTTGGGGGCCTTGACGGAGCGATGGTAGCAGAAGGTGGTCTATGGGTGGTGACAGGCACCCTTACCTCGTCTTTCTTAGGCGGCGTCTGGATCCTGGCGGTGGCAATCTTGCGCAGCTCCCGCAACTTTGCTTCCAGACGGACGATCTGATCACCCAGGCTCTCGGTCTCAGAATCGCTGTTCCACTGCTGTCGCCGCCGGCGCAGGTACAGTGTAGGATGCATCGGACGCGGCCGCTGCAGGTTCCGGTGGCGCATCGGGTCTCCTACCCTTCCGGATATTCTCCAGGGTAACGCGGAGTCCTTTCAGGTTCTCCATGTCTTGGATGGTTTTCTCCCGGCGAGGCAGCTCGGGGGATGGATAGGGACTCACCCATTTCTCTAACACAGTTGGCTGCCAAAATACATTAGGACCAATGAAAGAGCCCCGCTCCTGAAATGCGTGATGGGCCGGTTCTGGAGAGCGCACAGGTTTGCACTCGCAGCCAGAGTAGTCCTCATCTGCCTCCCAGTCCTCCGGTTCCTTCTTGGGACGGGTCACGGCAGTAGCATATGGGCCTCGCAGGCTCTCGGCAGGGGTAAACTCCACTTCCTCTCCCTCGCGGAGGTTATGGAGATGCTCGGGGAGATAACCTCTCTTGACAGACCTCCGGTTGACATATAAGTCTCTGCCAGTAATGTAGTCTTGTATGAACCCGTAGCCACGGGTCTTATCAAAGGACACCACCAACCCCTTTCTCCTTTCCAGGCGGGGTTGGGTATGAGTGTGCCGTTCGTGAATGGACTTGGTCAGTTCTTCATAGTATATTTTAGTTTTAGTATTCCTCTTTATAGCGGCTTCCCGGACCTCTGCCATTAGTGCTGACCACTTGAATGAGGGCTGAAAGAAGTCTCTCCAGGAGCCATAATAATTCTCCGGTTCTTTCCCCAGTGGCGGGCAGGCGGGTCTCTCCGGTCCCGGAGAGTAGGCCGGTGGAGCGTCCTCAGGCTCGACACCAACGATATCCGTTTTCAATAGATCCGGCGCAGACATCTCAGCAGAGCAGTCCTTACTCTCCAACATGCTCGATCCTTCTCTAGAGAGCGATAGGGTGGCGCCAATAAGTTCAGACAGATCCTCCCATTGCACTGGGAGGCCGCCCCCCAGGTACTCCAGTATGGGGGAGGCGGAGTCCATTTCTGCAGACATGCAAATGTCCAGACAGGCGGTGGCGCCGACTTGGAGCTTTTTCCCGCTCTCCTCAGCAAAAAGGCGCCAACTTTTACCGCCAATTCAGGATGAAGATGACGCAGCAGTAAACTCAAGCAAGCTCAGTGGCCATCTTTAGCAAAACGCTGTCTATTCACTGACAGGAAGCGGTGGCTTAAACAAGCAGCAAACAGTCCATAAAACACTATTTTCACACCGCTACTTAGGACAGTCCTTTGGGCCCAGTAATTTACAATAAAACAATTAGGGCTTGGTCACTTTAAGACGATTTCTTAGCACACAGTTTTATATCCGCAATGGCGCAGGGATGTCAGTTATCCTCTTTGTGACGCCAATTTATGCGGTACGCCAGACCCGCAGGGTAATGCGATTGTGAGGTCACGGTCAATGGCAAGCGAGGGTCACTCACAGTTATATATGGAAACCCTGGGCAGGCGTACAGCAGTGAAGGAGAGGCTGGCACAGAAGTCCTCTGGGGCACACTCTGTATTTAGGGACCAGGCCTGGTGGTGGATGAGGTGCCCTGGATGTTGCAGGTGTTTTATGTGCCTGGGGCAAGGTCCCTTTAAGGTTCGTGACGCCAGTGCCAATTGGACGGTGGCACACCGTGTAGTGATAGGTGGAATAATTGAGGAATCAGTAGATAAACCAAACGTCTTTTTACTTGAAGAAACGGTTTACACTTTGTACATACAGTTAAGTTGGGAAATGATTGTAATGCAGTTCCTCAGACAGTACTTAACAAACAGGTAGACTTCAGATGGCGGCAGGAAATAAACAGGCAAGATACTTGGAGGAACCCAATGGTGATTGCTTTACAGTGCAACCCTGCTCTATCCCCTTCAGCTATTCTAGCTGGCTGGATGCCAAGGCCCGGATGCCTAAATGCTGGCTTATGTCCTTGGTATATCGGTTCTTTCTCCAAGATCGCACTTGCTGTATTCTATATAACCTCTGTCCATCATGGTACTTATCTGACCTTGAATTGTCCTGAATTGCCTGGAGGGTACTGCTGGTTTTCTCCCAGGAGGTGCTATCCTGCTACTGGGGCGTCTTCAGAGCTAACTAAGGCTCTCTTGCTCCACAGGTAGGCTAGGATCCCTCTACTAGCCCCCTGGTTACAACTGACAGCCTGGGCTGTCCAGCTGCATGTCAGGAGAAGGCTCTGGCTGGTGCCTTCTAATTTGTCTCTGCAGACTCCTGACCTTGAACTCGAACTCCCTTCTCCTGTCTGGGCCTGAATACTTATACCAGGGCTACTCTAGCTCCCTCTAGCGTCTAGGATGACTAACTACAAAGACTAGGCCTGATACTGCATAACACAGGGAAAAACATTACATATAAAAAACAATACTTTACAATTTACATAAAATATGCACAATTAGAAATGACACTCCTGTCCCTAGTGAGTAGAAGTCACGCACACCCCAATTGACCCTCGTGTAGTGCCCACGCTTAGCCAGTGGGGCCACTACACCCCCCCCACTTAGGCTCCTGCCTGGTACACCTGCCTGACCCTTACCACCCCTGCGGAACGGCCGGCCTCTTCCTCTGCCTGTCATTTTCAAAATGACCCTGTGCCAAAGTCCCTAGAGAAGAGCAGTATTTGTGGAAGCTGATCTATGGCAGGATTCAATCAGTTGTTAGTTGAAGCTGGTATATCACCCTCAAGCAGTAATTTTGTGGATGCAGGTATATCAAAAACCTCTACCACTATTTTGTGGAAGCTGATATATGGAAGGCCTCAATCAGTTGTTAGTTGAAGAAGATATATCAAAACCCGCAATCTGTATTTTGTGGACGCAGGTATATGGAAAACCTCTATCACTATTTTGTGGAACCTGATATATGGCAGGACTCAATCAGTTGCTAGTTGAAGCAGGTATATCACCCTCAAGCAGAAATGTTGTGGACGCAGGTATATGGAAAACCTCAATCACTATTTTGTTGAAGCTGATATATGGAAGGCCTCAATCAGTTGTTAGTTGAAACTGGTATATCACCCTCAAAAAGTAATTTTGTGGACGCAGGTATATCGAAAACCTCTACCACTATTTTGTGGAAGCTGATAGATTGCAGCCCTCAATCAGTAATTTCTGGAAGCATACAAATGCACTATAATATACTTTCTATGTTAGAAAGTATATTATAAGTATATCACACCCCTCTGTGTATCACACCTATCGATAGCAGAATGTTACCAGTCCTTAAAAGGACTTTTGTGGCCCTATTAGCTAGTGTTTGGTGTCCCGAAGTTCCTAACAGCCTGTCCCTGCTCCAAAATTCAACCTCTCCCTACACTAGCAAAACACATAACGTAAAATGGCTGCCAGATCGGGTTCGGTTATGGGGTTGGGGGTGTGTCCATGTGCTGAAACGTCTCAATTGGCTTTTCTGTCCCACCCGATGGATGAGTCATGGTTCAAAGTTCGGCGCAATGCAAAAGAATATGGCAGATGCGAATATCACCATATGTTCACATGTTTGCCAAAAAACAACTGCAGGGCGAACCGCAAGGCCATCTCTATTCCTTAAGCAGTTCTCATAAAAATGTATCTCCCTTTTGGCACAATTACTACTTACAGGAATTTTATAAATTGTCAGTGGATCAATTCTGGCAAAAAATAATATTGTTTATGTAACAAAAGTGGTGAGGAATAGGGAGTTAATACACTTCACCATGTTATTTGATAGGGAAAATTTAGGTAACACAGTTTGGTTTAGGTAATCTCAGTTACGTTCAGCACTGATTAGCAGAAAAGAGAAGGCGCGTTTGGAAATAGATAATTGCATGGTCCTGAATAATGTGTTGGGGAATCGAGGCCAGAAGGTCAAGGTCTCCCAACGATATAAATCACTAATCAGGACCCGTTTAACCGCTTGCCGTCACACTAACGCCGAAAGGCGTGAGTGCGGCGGCTCTCTCAGGTCTCGATGAGGCCAATAGGCGTCATCTCGTGAGACCCGAGATTTCCTGTGAACGCGCGCTCACAGGAGCGCGCGTTCACAGGATCGCGAGGTAAACGAGTTGATCTACAGCCTGCCAGCAGAAATCATTCGCTGGCAGGCTGTAGATGCGATTTTTTTAACCCCAGAAAGGTTTATCAGACGCTGTTTTGTTAACAGCGTCTGATATGCCTGCTACCTGGTCCTCTGGTGGTCCCTTTTGCTTGGATCGACCACCAGAGGACACAGGCAGCTCTGTAAGTAGCACCAAGCACTACACTACACCACACCCCCTGTCACTTATTAACCCCTTATTAACCCCTGATCACCCCATATAGACTCCCTGATCACCCCCCAGGCATTGATCACCCCCCTGTAAGGCTCCATTCAGACGTCCATATGTGTCTTGCGGATCCGTAAAACACGGACACCGGCAATGTGCTTTCCGCATTTTGCGGATCCGCACATTGCCAGAACTATATAGAAAATGCCTTTTCTTGTCCACAATTGAGGACAAGAATAGGACATGTTCTATTTGTTTGCGGAACGGAAGTGCGGACCCGGAAGGGCAGCTCCGCAATTCCGGATCCGAGCGGGACAAAGTCTGTCCCCATAGAAATGAATGGGTCTGCAATTCCGTTCCGCAAATTGCGGAACAGAATTGCGGACGTGTGAATGGGGCCTAAGGGTCCCTTATCACTGCCATTTAGCTATTTGTTAGGTAGATAGCGCCCACCGCACCACAGTCACTGATTAGTCGCTGATTAGCGTCATCGCTGTCGCTAATCAGCACTAGTACTATATAGTATTTGTAAGTGATTAAGACTGATCGCAATCAGATCTATATCAGTACATTAAAGTCACCTTAGGCTCTACAAAAAACGCAGTGTTCGCCCGATCAGGCCTGATCAGTCCGCCCCACCGCAGTGACAGAAATGTTTTTTTTCTGATCACTGCAAAAACACCGTAAAATCGCTGCGGCGCTATAAAGATCACTTTTGAGCTTTTTGGATCTTTATTAGTGATCGCAGCTTTTTTTTTTTTTCACATTTTTTGGCAGAGATTTTTTCATCCACATTGATCGATGCGAATGAAGAAATCTGTGCCGTTCAGGGGCTGAACGAAAAAAAAAAATCTCATTACCCGTATGCTCAATATAAGGCCTAATGCACACGACCGTGCTGTTTTTTGCGGTCCGCAAAACGCGGATCCGCGAAAAACGGAAGGCGCCCGTGTTGACTTTCGCAATTTGCGGAACCGATCGGGCGCCGGCAATATAAATGCCTATTCTTGTCCGCAAAGCGCGGACAAGAATAGGACATGTTATTTTTTTTTGCGGGGCCGCGGAACGGAGCCACGGATGCGGACAGCACACGGAGTGCTGTCCGCATCTTTTGCGGCCCCATTGAAATGAATGGGTCCACATCCGAGCCGCCAAAATGGCGGCTCGGATGCGGACCCAAACAACGGTCGTGTGCATGAGGCCTAAGGAGAATAGCAGAAACTCCTAATGCTGGCCATACATGTAATGATTGCGGAGACCCTCAAATGCCAGGGCAGTACAAACACCCCACAAATGACCCCATTTTGGAAAGAAGACACCCCAAGGTATTCGCTGAGGGGCATATTGAGTCCATGAAAGATTTAACTCTTTGTTACAAGTTAGCGGAAAGGGAGACTTTGTGAGAAAAAAAAAAAAAACAATTTCTGCTAACTTGTGCCCAAAAAAAAAAATCTTCTATGAACTCGCCATGCCCCTCACGGAATACCTTGGGGTGTCTTCTTTCCAAAATGGGGTCACTTGTGGGGTATTTATACTGCCCTGGCATTTTAGGGGCCCTAAAGCGTGAGAAGTAGTTTGGAATCCAAATGCGTAAAAATGCCCTGTGAAATCCTAAGGCCCCTTTCACACGGGCAAGTATTCCGTGCGGATGCCATGTAAGTGATTAAGACTGATCGCAATCAGATCTATATCAGTACATTAGGGTCACCTTAGGCTCTACAAAAAAAGCAGTGTTCGCCCGATCAGGCCTGATCAGTCCGCCCCACCGCAGTGACAGAAATGTTTTTTTTCTGATCACTGCAAAAACACTGTAAAATCGCTGCGGCGCTATAAAGATCACTTTTGAGCTTTTTGGATCTTTATTAGTGATCACTACAGCCATCACTACAGCAAGAAGAGTAGGGGAGATTCAGGCATTTTCCATCCTACCTCCTTATATTATGATTCTGGAGGATAGAATCATATTGAAACATGCTCCTGAATTTCTTCCTAAAGTTGTAACAAAGTTCCACTGTCAACAGGAAGTTACTCTTCCCTCCTTCTGTTCCCAGGCGACCTCGGAGATGGAAAAACTATTTCATAACCTAGACGTTAGAAGATGCGTCCTACAATATATGGAGGCCACGAAAGATCTAAGAAAATCCAACCAGCTACTTGTACAATATCTGGGTCTGCCTCGGGGCCAGGCAGCTAGCAATACTTCCATCTCTAGATGGATCAAGGCCTGCATTGTCCAAGCCTACGAAACGGAAGGGATTGCTCCTCCACCTTTGTTGAAAGCCCACTCTACCAGGGCACTGGCCACATCCTGGGCTGAAGGGGCCTCGGCCTCGATAGAAGAAATATGTCGGGCAGCCACATGGTCCAATCCCGGCACCTTTTTTAAACATTACAAATTGGACGTCTCTACAAATAGAGACTTATCCTTTGGACGCAAAGTCCTGTCGGCAGTTGTCCCACCCTGATCATGTCTCCTATGTTATTCCTCCACGTAGTGCCGTTGTGGAGGCGTCAGGAAAAAATGAAAATTACTCTTACCGGTAATTGGATTTTCCTTTAGCCTCCACAACGGCACGAGGAATTCCCCCCCCCCCCCCCCCCCCAAAAAAAAAAGAAGAAAAAATATAAAAAGGGATAAGATATTTTCGACTATTTAACATTTTCAATTCCATTACGCTCAGGAGTTTTAATCCTGACCTCGTATATTAAACGATACCATTTTGATGTTATATACCTTATTAAATTTGTTGTTGTTGATGTTATATACCTTTATTAAATTTGAATTGTTTGCATCTATCTTTGAGTACTAGGTTACTAACTGGCAAGGTAAGAGCGAGGGGGCCCTTTATTGGCTGGTCTCGAAAGCTGTTTCCTGTCCCTGAAGAAGGTGGGGTAACCCTCCACGTAGTGCCGTTGTGGAGGCTAAAGGAAAATCCAAATACCGGTAAGAGTAATTTTCATTTTTTTTGCCACTAATACACGCCAAAAAGGGATGTAATTTTCTCACTTCATCACACAACGGCTAATAAGCCCCTTTACTTTTTCCCCACTAATATACACCAAAAAAAGCTTTGGAACATATAACTGCGGCCGTGAAAGGCAAATAAAGTATTTTTTGCCACTAATACACACCAAAAAGGGCTGTAATTTTTTCACTTCATCACACAACGGCTTATAAGCCTTTCTTATTTTTCCATACTAATACACACCAAAAAAAGGCTTTAGAAAATATAACTGAAGATGTGAACTGCGTTTTTTTTTTGCCACTAATACATGCCAGAGAGGTCTTTAATTTTCTTACATTACCACACAACGGCTAATAAGACCCTGTTTTTCCCCAACTAATACACAACAAAAGAAGGTTTTATAACATATAACTGCGGCCGTGAACGGCAAATAATTATTTTTTTGCCACTAATACAAATCAAAAAGAGCTCTAATTTTCTCACTTCACCACACAACGGCAAATAAGCCCCTTTTTACTACCACTAATACACGCCAATAAAAAGCTTTAGAACATATAATTGCACCCGTGAACGGCAAATAATACTTTTTTTAAGAGTAATACACTCCAAAAAGGGCTATTATTTTTCCGCTTCACCACACAACGGCTAATAAGCCCTTTTTCTTTTTTCCCACTAATACACACCAAAAAAAAGGCATTAGAAAATATAACTGCGGCCATGATCGTCAAATAATACTTTTTTTTGCAAATAATACACGCTAAAAAAGGGCTGTCATTTTCCCACTTTAACACACAACGGCAAATAAGCCCTTATTCTTTTTCCCCACTAATAAACGCCAAAACAAAGGTTTAAAATATATAACTGGGGCTCTGAACGGCAAATAAAGTGTTCTTTTTGCCACTAATACACGTCAAAAAGGGATGTAATTTTCTCACTTCACCACACAACGGCTAATAAGCCCCTTTTTCCCAACACTAATACACGCCAAAAAAAGACTTTAGAACATAAAACTGCGGCTCTGAACGGCAAATAGTTTTTTTTTTTGCCACTAATACACCCCAAAAAGGGCTGTAATTTTCCCACTTCACAGAAACACCCCATATGTGGTCGTAAACTGCTGTATGGGCACGCGGCAGGGCGCAGAAGGAAAGGAATGTCATACCGTTTTTGGAAGGCAGATTTTGCTGGACTGGTTTTTTGACACCATGTCCCATTTGAAGCCCACCTGATGCACCCCTAGAGTAGAAACCCCAAAAAAGTGACCCTATTTTAGAAACTACGGGATAGGGTGGCAGTTTTGTTGGTACTATTTTAGGGTACATATGATTTTTGGTTGCTCTATATTACACTTTTTGTGAGGCAAGGTAACAAGAAATAGCTGTTCTGGCACTGTTTTTATTTTTTGTTATTTACAACATTCATCTGACAGGTTAGATCATGTGGTATTTTTATAGACCAGGTTGTCATGGACGCGGCGATACCTGATATGTATACTTTTTTTTATTTATGTAAGTTTTACACAATGATTTCATTTTTTAAACCAAAAAAATCATGTTTTAGTGTTTCCATAGTCTGAGAGCCATAGTTTTTTCAGTTTATTGGCGATTTCCTTGGGTAGGGTATGATTTTTGCAGGATGAGATGATGGTTTGATTGGCTATTACACTTTTTGTGATGTAAGGTGACAAAAAATTGTTTATTTAGCACAGTTTTTTTAATTTTTTTTTAAGGTGTTCATCTGAGGGGTTAGGTCATGTTATATTTTTATAGAGCCGGTCGATACGAACGTGGCGATACCAAATATGTCTACTTTTTTTTATTTATGTAAGTTTTACACAATAACAACAGAAAAAAATGAAGTTTAAGTGTCTCCATATTCTGAACCATAGTTTTTTTAATTTTTTGGGGAGTTGTCTCAGGTAGGGGCTCATTTTTTGCGGGATGAGGTGACGGTTAGATTGGTAGGCTATTTTGGTGGGCAAACGCCCTTTTGATCACTTGCTGTTGTACTTTTTGTGATGTAAGGTGACAAAAAATTATTTATTTAGCACAGTTTTTATTTTTTATGGTGTTCATCTGAGGGGTTAGGTCATGTGATATGTTTATAGAGCCGGTCGATACAGACGCGGCGATACCTAATATGTATACTTTTTTTCCCCCCTATTTGTTACCATTTTTTTTACTTTATTTGGGGAAAATGACGTTTTTGTTTATTTTTACTTGAAACTTTTAATTTTTCTTGGGGAAAACAACATTTTTGGAACTTTTTTTTTTCACTTTATTTTTTGTCCCACTTTGGGACTTGAACTTTTGGGGGTCTAATCCTTTACAATGCATTCCAATACTTCTGTATTGGAATGCATAGGCTGTATGAGTAAGGCCTCATGCACACGACCGTTGTGTGCATCCGTGGCCGTTGTGCCGTTTTCAGTTTTTTTTCGCGGACCCATTGACTTTCAATAGGTCCGTGGAAAAATCGGAAAATGCACCGTTTTGCAGCCGAGACAGTGATCCGTGTATCCTGTCCGTCAAAAAAATATGACCCGTCCTATTTTTTTGACGGACAACGGTTCACGGACCCATTCAAGTCAATGGGTCCGTGAAAGAACACGGATGCACACAAGATTGGCATCCGTGTCCGTGATCCGTGGCCGTAGGTTACTTTCATACAGACGGATCCAAACATCCGTCTGCATAAAAGCTTTTTCAGATCTAAGTTTTCACTTCGTGAAAACTCAGATCCGACAGTATATTCTAACACAGAAGCGTTCCCATGGTGATGGGGACGCTTCTAGTTAGAATACACTACAAACTGTGTACAAGACTGCCCCCTGCTGCCTGGCAGCACCCGATCTCTTACAGGGGGCCGTGATCAGCACAATTAACCCCTTCAGGTGCGGCACCTGAAAGGGTTAATTGTACTATCATATCCCCCTGTAAGAGATCAGGGCTGCCAGGCAGCAGGGGGCAGACCCCCCCCCCCCCCCTCCCCAGTTTGAATATCATTGGTGGCCAGTGCGGCCCCCCCCCCTCTATTGTAATAATAGGTTGGTGGCCAGTGCGGCCCCCCCCTCCCTCTATTGTAATAATTCGTTGGTGGCACAGTGTGCGCCCCCCCTCCCTCCCTCTATTGTAATAATTAGTTGGTGGCACAGTGTGCGCCTCCCATCGGCCCCCCCTCCCTCTATAGCATTAACAACATTGGTGGCCAGTGTGCGGCCTCCCATCTCCCCCCCCCCCCTCCATCATTGGTGGCAGCGGAGTTCCGATCGGAGTCCCAGTTTAATCGCTGGGGCTCCGATCGGTAACCATGGCAACCAGGATGCTACTACAGTCCTGGTTGCCATGGTTACTTAGCAATAGTACAATAGTAGAAGATTCATACTTACCTGCTGCTGGCTGTGCTGCGATGTTAGTGTCCGGCCGGGAGCTCCACCTACTGGTAAGTGACAGGTCTGTGCGGCGCATTGCTAAATGAACTGTCACTTACCAGTAGGAGGAGCTCCCGGCCGGACACAGACATCGTAGCTCCCAGGTAAGTATGAATCTTTTACTATTGTACTATTGCTAGTAACCCGCTGCCACCAATGATCGGGGGGGGGGGGGGATGGGAGGCCGCACACTGGCCACCAATGTTGTTAATGCTATAGAGGGAGGGGGGGCCGAAGGGGGGCGCACACTGTGCCACCAACGATTTATTACAATAGAGGGAGGAAAGGGGGGGGGCGCCTCTGTGTTAGAATATACTGTCGGAAATGAGGTTTCACGATCTGACTCATATCCGACAGTATATTCTAACATAGAGGCGTTCCCATGGTGATGGGGACGCTTCAAGTTAAAATATACCATCGGATTGGAGAAAACTCAGATCCGATGGTATAAAAGGGACTCCAGACTTTACATTGAAAGTCAATGGGGACGGATCCGTTTGAAATGGCACCATATTGTGTCAACGTCAAACGGATCCGTCCCCATTGACTTGCATTGTAATTCAGGACGGATCCGTTTGGCTCCGCACGGCCAGGCGGACACCAAAACGACTTTTTTTTTATGTCCGTGGATCCTCCAAAAATCAAGGAAGACCCACGGACGAAAAAACGGTCACGGATCACGGGAAAACGGAACCCCGTTTTGCGGACCGCAAAAAAATACGGTCGTGTGCATGAGGCCTAATACTGTGTGTATTACTCATACAGCTTCCGGCCTGTGAGATCCAGGGGGCTGGATCTCACAGGCTCTTCACGGGAAGGCAGCGCGATGCCTTCCTTAGATATCGCGCTGCCTTCCATGTCACCACCGCCGCCGCCACTTAGTAAAAGCCGCAAACCGAAGGTCTGAATTGACCTGCGGTTTGCAGCGATCGCTGACACGGGGGGGTCACGGGACCCCCCCGCGCATTTAGCCGAGGTGCCTGCTCAATGATTTGAGCAGCCACCTTGTTCCGATTACCGCCCGCCGGGCGGCGGTGATCGGAACAACACATGATGTACCGGTACGTCATGGGTCCTTAAGGACTCGGGAACCATGCCATACCGATACGTCATGGGTCCCTAAGGGGTTAATGGTACCTCTAATATTTTTTAATAAGGATTCCGTCTTTTCCACTGAACACAGGAGTCGACCATAGGCGTCTTCCGAAATATCAGAGTCTGAACCGGATGAAATTTCTCCTTCATCAAGGTCGGAATCTTGCTCCATAATGGGGGTGCTAGAAGTGGAAGGTCTGGGCGGTATGGAAGATAGCTTTGCTTCTACCGCTGCCCCTACTTCTTCTTTAATCATGTTTCTCAGAGTCTCCACTAGGGAAGGCGTTTCTTCTGAGACCACTTTGTCGCAACATTTCTGACAAAGATTTTTTATGTGAGACAGAAAGAGTTTTCTTGCAAATGGCACATTTTCTTCTGATGGATGGTTCCTTTTTAGAAGGTTCTCTCCCCTAGGAGACACAAACGGCAGGAATAGATTTATTTATCTATTTTTTTTGGAACCACCACCAGAAGAAAAAAACGGGTGCAAGTATATATAAGTGGATAGTGCATGATAAAAAAATACCCCTCAACATAGAGTAGGGAGGAGGCTTACCGGGCTAGAAGGCCTGGAGATGTCTGTGGGGTTTCTGGGGGAGTCTCCTTCGTCTTGTATCGTTGGATGGACAGAGGAGCACTTTGGGAGCTGCAGGAGGACGCCGACAGCCCGCTCTTCCTTATGCAACAGAGCTCTGCTCCCTCCCATGCGTCGCGCCGGCCCCTTCTAATGACGCGATAACCCACGTCACAGAGGCGCGAGCGGCAGCTTTAGGAGAAATATGGGGGCGTTCCCAGGGCCAGGAACTTCATGCCGCACAGAGACGCCGGTTCCACGCGGGAAACAGCCCGGGGTGACCAGCGCAGCTGACCTTTCACCAAAGGGAAGGAGGGACCAAAACGCTGGGTCCCGCGATCCTATCCCCGGCGACGGCCCTCCGGCAGCGCTCGGACAACAAACCTAAAGGCCGCGCGAAAAAGAAGCTGGTGCTTGAAATCCCGACCTTCTGAGGGACAGGAAACAACTGGCAAGGTAAGAGGAAGGGGGCCCTTTATTGGCTGGTCTCGGAAGTTGTTTCCTGTCCCTGAAGAAGGCGGGGTAACCCTCCACGTAGTGCCGTTGTGGAGGCGTCAGGAAAAAACACTTTATTTGCCGTTCACGGCCGGAGTTATACGTTCTAAAGCCATTTTTTGGTGTGTATTATTTGGGAAAAAGAAAAAGGGCTTATTAGCCGTTGTGTGGAGAAGTGAGAAAATTAAAGCCCTTTTTGGTGTATATTAGTGGCAAAAAATACTTTATTTGCCGTACACGGCCGTAGTTATATGTTCTAAAACTTTTTTTTAGAGTGTATTAGTGTGGTAAAGTGGGAAAATTACAGCCTTTTTTGGCCTGTATTAGTGGCAAAAAAATGTTTTTATTTGCCTTTAAAGCCTTTTTTTGATGTATATTAGTAAGGAAAAAGAAAAAAGCTTATTAGCCGTTGTGTGATGAAGTGAGAAAATTAAAGCCCTTTTTGGCATGTATTAGTGGCAAAAAAAACTTTATTTGCCGTTTCGGGCCTCAGTCATATGCTCTAAAGCTTTTTTGTGGTTTGTATTAGTGGGAATAATATAACACAAACAAAGACCACAGGATCTGCCCCCCACTCTGTAGTTTGTATATTGCATTTTTTGGAGGTGTAGAAACTCCTAGTCTGAATGTGCCTTTATTTCCATCCACAGGCAGCATTCTGGTGCACATGTGAGGCCCAGGCTATATCAGCCAGTCTTGGGTGGGGCTCAGAGCTCTCTCCCTCCTCCCACTGTATGCATTGTCACATGCTGGAGGTTACTGGGAGATTGCTGTGAGTCGGACCTTGTGCTCCTGTAATTTGCCCACTCGCTCCTGGTATTGCCCATACGGTTCAGGTAGGTTTAACGTTAGGTCCCAAGCTACTTGAGAAACTTTGACGCGGTGCTTGGGCTCAGACTTGTCCTCCAAGCAGGATATGTTGGCTAATCTCTCAATTTTACACCAGTATGAGGGTTAGTAAGACCGCACTTGTCTTTGTTTGTGTTATATTATTCTTACTGTTTATCATATCAACACATTTGCTACCCTTTGTAGCAGTGGTCCCCAACCTTTTTTGCACCAAGGACCGGTTTCATGCAAGACAATTTTCCCAGGGACCGGTTGGGGGGGGGGGAGGGGCGGAGTTCTGGGGCGGGGCTTAGGGAGTGGGCGGGACCGACTGATTCACGCGCATAACAAAACACAAAGGTGCATATTAAAATATATAACACTATATAATGACTATATAAACTGACTATGGTCTCTGCTGCACTGTACCGTATTTTTCGCCCTATAAGATGCACCTAGGTTTTAGAGGAGAACAATAAGAAAAAAATATTTTTCATTACACCTCAGGTCAGACCAGCAATCAGACCCCCAATGTTAATCAGACCTCAGATTAGATCCCCCAATGGCTCAGATCAACCACCAAACCTTTAGCCATCAGCCCCCAATGTCAGCCATACACCCCCCCCCAATGTCAGCCATAAACCCCCCCCCCAATGTCAGCTATAAGCCCCCCATTAGCCCCTCATGTCAGCCATAAGCCCCCCATTAGCCCCTCATGTCAGCCATAAGCCCCCCATTAGCCCCTCATGTCAGCCATAAGCCCCCCATTAGCCCCTCATGTCAGCCATAAGCCCCCCATTAGCCCCTCATGTCAGCCATAAGCCCCCCATTAGCCCCTCATGTCAGCCATAAGCCCCCATCAGCCCTTCATGTCAGCCATAAGCCCCCTATTAGCCCTTCATGTCAGCCATTAGCCCCTCATGTCAGCCATAAGCCCCCATTAGCTACTCATGTCAGCCATAAGCCCCCATTAGCCCCTCATGTCAGCCATAAGCCCCCATTAGCCCCTCATGTCAGCCATAAGCCCCCATTAGCCCTTTGATGTCAGCCATAAGCCCCCCATTAGCCCCCCATGTCAGCCAGCCCATAAGCCCCCCATGTCAGCCAGCCCATAAGCCCCCCATGTCAGCCAGCTCATAAGCCCCCCATGTCAGCCAGCCCATAAGCCCCCCATGTCAGCCAGCCCATAAGCCCCCCATGTCAGCCAGCTCATAAGCCCCCCATGTCAGCCAGCCCATAAGCCCCCCATGTCAGCCAGCTCATAAGCCCCCCATGTCAGCCAGCCCATAAGCCCCCCATGTCAGCCAGCCCATAAGCCCCCCATGTCAGCCAGCCCATAAGCCCCCCATGTCAGCCAGCCCATAAGCCCCCCATGTCAGCCAGCCCATAAGCCCCCCATGTCAGCCAGCCCATAAGCCCCCCATGTCAGCCAGCTCATAAGCCCCCCATGTCAGCCAGCCCATAAGCCCCCCATGTCAGCCAGCCCATAAGCCCCCCATGTCAGCCAGCTCATAAGTCCCCCATGTCAGCCAGCCCATAAGCCCCCCATGTCAGTCAGCCCATAAGCCCCCCATGTCAGCCAGCCCATAAGCCCCCCATGTCAGCCAGCTCATAAGCCCCCCCATGTCAGCCAGCCCATAAGCCCCCCATGTCAGCCAGCCCATAAGCCCCCCATGTCAGCCAGCCCATAAGCCCCCCATGTCAGCCAGACCATAAGCCCCCCATGTCAGCCCCATGTCCCCCAGGTCAGCCATCAGTGCAAATCAAATCAAATCAAATAAAAAAACACTTACCTCTCCTGGTCACCATCGCGATCCTCTTCATTCTGCTGTCGGCTCTGGCTGTGTATAGCGGCGCACAGCGTGAGGTCACATAGCGACCTCACACTGTGCGCAGCCCTGCACAGCCGATAGCCGAGCCGAGGACCAGGAAGCGGTGAGTACAGATCCTTCACCGCTCCCTGGTCCTTCTGTACTAATGAAGCGCTTCCATAATGGAAGCGCTTCATTAGTACAGAGTTAAAGACTGCCCTGATCGCCGCGGCCCGGCTAACAATCTTCCACGGGCCGGTCCTGGGCCGCGGCCCGGCGGTTGGGGACCGCTGCTTTGTAGGATGTCCATTGTGGTACTTGTGGTCTGCTGCAGGCATCCTCCATTGTATGCATTTTTGCTGGGGACTGCAATTGGCAGCGGACCACAAGTGCAGGGTCTGCCCCCCGGGTATAGATGCACCACTGCATATGGGGTTAAGCACTTTTTGTTTTTTAATACCACGCCAATCTGTATAGTTTGTGTATTAGTGGGGAAAAAGAAAAAGGGCTTATTAGCCGTTGTGTGTTTGAAGTGGGAAAATTACAGCCTTTTTGGCGTGTATTATTGGCAAAAAATAGTATTATTTGCCATTCACTGCCAAAGTTATTTGTTCTAAAGCCTTTTTTTGGCGTGTATTAGTGGGGGAAAAAGAAAATGGGCTAATTAGCCATTGTGTGTTGAAGTGGGAAAATTACAGCCCTTTTTGACGTGTATTATTGGCAAAAAATAGTATTATTTGATGTTCACGGCCGCAGTTATATGTTCTAATGCCTTTTTTTGGGCGTGTATTAGTGGGAAAAAAGTAAGAGGACTTATTAGCCGTTGTGTGTTGAAGTGGGAAAATTATAGCCCTTTTTGTAGTGTATTACTTGCAAAGAAAAGTATTTGCCATTCATGGACGCGGTTATATGTTCTAAAGCCTTTTATTGGCGTGTATTAGTGGAAGGGGAAGGGGCTTATTTGCAGTTTGGTGAACGAGAAAATTACAGCTCTTTTTGGCGTGTATTGGTGGCAAAATAAAAGTATTCTTCGCTGTTCACGGCCACAGTTACATGTTCTAAAGCCTTTTTTTGTTGTGTTTCAGTGGGGGAAAAATAAGGGGCTTATTAGCCGTTGTGTGGTGAAGTGGGAAAATTGCAGCCCTAATTGGCGTGTAATAGTGGCATGAAAATAGTATTATCTGCCATTCACAGCCGCAGTTATATGTTCTAAAGCCTTTTTTTGTAGTGTATTAGTGGGGGGAAAAAATGGGGCCTTATTAGCTGTTGTGTGGTGAAGTGAGAAAATGAAAGCCCTTTTTGGCATGTATTAGTGGCAAAAAAACTATTTGCCGTTCACTGCCGCACTTATTTGTTCAGAAGCCTTTTTTTGTCCTGTATTAGTGGGAAAAAATAAAAAAGGCTTATCAGCAGTTGTGTGGTGAAGTGAGAAAATTAAAGTCCTTTTTGGCGTGTATTAGTGGCAAAAAAAAAGTATTATTTGTCGTTCAAGGCCATAGTTATATGTTCTAGAGCCTCTTTTTGGTGTATATTAGTGGGGAAAAGGAAAAAGGGTTTATTAGCCGTTGTATGGTAAAGTGAGAAAATTATAGCCCTTTTTGGCGTGTATTAGTGGCAAAAAAATAAAAATTATATGCTGTTCATGGCCGCAGTTATGTTCTAAAGCTTTTTTTGGCATGTATTAATGGTGGAAAAAAAAGGGGGCTTATTAGATGTTCTGTGGTGAAGTGAGAAAACTAAAGCCCTTTTTGCATAAATTAGTGGCAAAAAAAGGGGCTTACAGTATTAGCCATAAATTAAGAAAATTACAGCTATTTTTGGCATATATTAATTTCCTTTTTTTTTACTTTTTTGATCTAACAGTTTGTCAGACAGAGAAGTTACAGGCCCTGCACAGGGAAGTGGCACATGCCAAAATGTTTCTGGCGTAGGCAAAGGTCGCAGCAGAATAAGGGGGCGTGGTAGCAGGGGTCACGTCAAGAGGCATGAGCTCCCAATGTCACCTAGCAGTTGTGTATTGACCAGCAACCCAGCGGTTCTTGAATTGTTGACTCAATCTTCGGCTGTCGCAAATGACATCAGACACCTGCAGCCGAGAGTCGGTGGGTTCGTCAGACACAACCCTTAGTTGGCATTGCCAGGAAGTAGTCCCTGTGCCCTCAAAAGTCCTCAACCTGCCTCTGTCCCTTTCTGTTCCCTCAGCCAGAGAAGTACTATGTGCTGTGGGCTCAGCTCCACTATACAGCAAAGACTAGCTACTAAAGGACAGTTAGCAGCTACTGCCCAGCCAAGATGCCGCTTCCTCCGGTAGATGGGCAAGTAGTTATGAGGAGAGTGGCGTGGGTGCTGGTGTTGGGAGCGGTCAGGCTCTTGACCCAGAGACCTTTGAGGAGGACATCAGTGACTTGTAGACAGTACTCGATGATGATGATGATGAAGCTGATCGCACTTACGAGGCGGGTGAATTAGGGGCTTCATCATCATTCGGAGAAGAGGGTGGAAGCTTGCCAGTGAGGCAGCAGCGCAGCCAGCAAGTCGCTAGCGTGGCCGGGAGTCAGCAGGGTGGCAGCAGTGGGATGTCAGGAGCCAAATGTGCCCGGGGTAGACAACCGCTTCGCAGGAGCCCGGAAAGTAGTGGTGCAGGGGTACACAGAGGCAGTAGCGGTAGCAGTCAGTGCTGACTGTTGGGGGTAAAATCACCTACTCGGCGGTGTGGCAGCCGAAGGAAGCTGGCTGTCCTTACCATCATCTGCTGGTCCTGATGCTCCTGCTCCTCCTTCTCCTAGTCAGTCATTCAGTCAGCAACCAATCACCGAAGTGATTGCCAAGAGACCACAGTATGCGTGCACTCATCCAACGGCGCAGAAGCTGAACGTGATCCTGGCCAAGTTGCTGGTACTGCAGTCCCTCCCTTTCCAAGTGATGGACTCTTCTCCTTTCAGAGAACTGATGGCTTGTGCCAAGCTGAGGTGGAGAGCCCCAAGCCGTGATTTCTTTGCCAAAAAGGCAGTACCAGCCCTGCACACATATGTAAAACAGAAGGTGCACCAGTCCCTGAGCCTGTTGGTGTCTGCCAAAGTGCATGGCAGTGCCGACGTGTGGAGCTGTAACTACTGTAAAGGACAATATATGTCCTTTACGGCCCACTGGGTAAATGTGGTTCCTGCCCAGCCACATCAGCAACTTGGCCAGGTAACGCCGCTTCTGTCTCCATGTTCTCACGTCGTTGGTCCTGCGACAATGTCCATCTCTGCCTCCTCATCCTCCACCTTGTCCTCAGCCTCCACTGCAGGGACAATTCAGTGCCCCACCCGCATACCACATGTGCAGAGCACGGGGGTGTCATGCAGTTCTACACCTACAGGGTGGGCCATTTATATGGATACACCTTAATAAAATGGGAATGGTTGGTGATATGTGAGGGGGGAAACTTTTCAAGATGGGTGGTGACCATGGTGGCCATTTTGAAGTCGGCCATTTTGAATCCAACTTTTGTTTTTTCAATAGGAAGAGGGTCATGTGACACATCAAACTTATTGGGAATTTCACAAGAAAAAACAATGGTGTGCTTGGTTTTAACGTAACTTTATTCTTTCATGAGTTATTTACAAGTTTCTGACCACTTATAAAATGTGTTCAATGTGCTGCCCATTGTGTTGGATTGTCAATGCAACCCTCTTCTCCCACTCTTCACACACTGATAGCAACACCGCAGGATAAATGCTAGCACAGGCTTCCAGTATCCGTAGTTTCAGGTGCTGCACATCTCGTATCTTCACAGCATAGACAATTGCCTTCAGATGACCCCAAAGATAAAAGTCTAAGGGGGTCAGATCGGGAGACCTTGGGGGCCATTCAACTGGCCCACGACGAACAATCCACTTTCCAGGAAACTGTTCATCTAGGAATGCTCAGACCTGACACCCATAATGTGGTGGTGCACCATCTTGCTGGAAAAACTCAGGGAACGTGCCAGCTTCAGTGCATAAAGAGGCATATCCAGTGGCCTTGAGGTTTCCATTGATGAAGAATGGCCCCACTATCTTTGTACCCCATATACCACCAATTTTTTTTGTTCCAACAGTCTTGGAGGGATCTAGCGAATGTGGGTTAGTGTCAGACCAATAGCGGTGGTTTTGTTTGTTAACTTCACCATTCACATAAAAGTTTGCCTCATCACTGAACAAAATCTTCTGCGTAAACTGAGGTTCCTGTTCCAATTTTTGTTTTGCCCATTCTGCAAATTCAGTGCGCCGATCTGGGTCATCCTCGTTGAGATGCTGCAGTAGCTGGAGTTTGTAAGGGTGCCATTTGTCAGTAGCTAATATCCGTCAAAGGGATGTTCGACTAATGCCACTCTCCAGTGACATGCGGCGAGTGCTACGCTGTGGGCTCTTGCTGAATGAAGCTAGGACAGCCACTGATGTTTCTTCATTAGAGACAGATTTCATGCATCCACATTTTGGAAAATCCAGCACTGAACCAGTTTCACGAAACTTAGCAAGCAGTTTGCTAACTGTAGCATGGGAGATGGGTGGTCTCATAGGGTGTCTTGCATTGAAATCTGCTGCAATGACCCGGTTACTGCGTTCACCAGACATCAACACAATTTCTATCCGCTCCTCACGTGTTAACCTCGGTGACATGTCAATGGCTGTAAACAAAGAGAAACTTGTAAATAACTCATGAAAGAATAAAGTTACGTTAAAACCAAGCACACCATTGTTTTTCGTGTGAAATTCCCAATAAGTTTGATGTCACATGACCCTCTTCCTATTGAAAAAACAAAAGTTGGATTCAAAATGGCCACCATGGTCACCACCCATCTTGAAAAGTTTCCCCCCTCACATATACTAATGTGCCACAAACAGGAAGTTAATATCACCAACCATTCCCATTTTATTAAGGTGTATCCATATAAATGGCCCACCCTGTAGTTTGCCTGGGTCACACAGGGGAGGAACTGCTATGCGTCCTTCATCAAGAAATCTAATCCTGGCTTTCTCTGCTTCAACTCAGAATCAGAACCATGGTGACCGACAACGGGAAGAACATGGTGTCGGCGCTGAGTCAAGGAGGGCTGAGCAATGCACCATGCATGGCGCAAGTGATCAATCTGGTTGTCAAGTGTTTCCTCAAGTCTTCCACCCATCTGCAAGACATCCTAAAAATTGGCAGGAACCTTTGCATGCACTTCAGCCACTCGTACAACGCCAAGTACACTCTCTACTTGAGCTACAGTGGCAGAACGGCGTTCACCAACAAAGGCTGATATGCGACGTTTCCACCCATTGGAATTCTACACTCCATATGTTGGACCGACTGTACGAACAGAGAAAGGCAATAAACGATTACTTGATGATACAGGCGGACATAGGTACTCCCCTGTGTAACTTCGATGTTAGCCAGTGGCAGCTCATGCGTGACACCTGCTGTTTGCTGGTGCCCTTTGAGGAGGCCACTTTATTTGTCAGTCGCCAGGACTACAGGATGAACAACGTCATTCCACTGATTCATATCCTGGAAAAGATGCTGGCAAATCTGGCTGGTCAGGGGACTGGAGACATGGCGCCTACATCTGATGGCCACATTAGCCCTGTGGGGGCTGAACTGGAGGAGAACATTGGAGCACAAGAAATATGTAGCGAAATTAGGTTTTTTTCTACACAGGTGACAGGAGAGGAGGAGCAGGAGCAGCTGGAGGAGCAAGAGGGAGATGAGGAAGACGAGGCAGAGGACCCAGACACACAGTGGCAGTATGCAGTGGAGATGGAGGCAGGGAGTCCCACCGAGTCACTTGTGCATATGGCCCAATGCATGCTCACTTGCTTGCGTAGTGGTAGCTGAATTGTCACCATTCGGCAGAGGCATGACTACTGGCTCTCCACCATGTTAGACCCTTGCTACCAGTCCAAAATTGGAGCCTTTTCTACAACTCGCTGAGAGGGAGGACAAACTAAACTACTATCGTTACATCTTATGTAGTCAGTTGGCCCCTGCCTATGTGCGCCATTGCCCATCCTCATGCATGTCTGACTGGGGGGGCCATCTGCTCTCACGTTCCACTGCCATGGCTGCTGGGGAGGAAGGGAGGGCAATAGCAGTACCAGCTCCATCAGCAGCAACTTAAGTCTAGAGTCGCTGATGAGCAGTTTTCTTCACCCTCCTACTGAAGAAACTATTCGCAGGCTGCAGCAGGTAGACACAGAGCAGAACCTGAACCAGCAGGTTGTGGCATATTTCGAGTGCACCCTGCCACCCCACATCGAAGATCCTCTGGACTCTCCACCATGTTAGACCCTTGTTACCTTTTTTTTTTTACACCTGCTGAGAGGGAGGACAAACTGAACTACTATAGAGAAATGCTATGTAGTCAGTTCGCTGCTGCCTATCTGCACCATCCTCCATCCTCTCGCAGGCCCTCTGCACTCACCTTCCACTGCCATGGCTGCTGGGGGGGTGGGAGTGGTAGAAGCAGTACTAGCTCCATGAGCAGCAACTTGAGTCTAGAGTCGCTAATGAGCAGCTTTCTTCACCTGCATAGTGAAGAAACTACTCACTATAGAATGACTATGAATACTGGGCAGCTAAACTGGATTTGTGGCTGTAACTGGCCAAGTTTGCCCTGGAAAAGCTGTCCTGCCCGGCCAGTAGTGTGCCATCAGAGCGGGTGTTTAGTGTGGCGGGGGCCATAGTTACCCCAAGGAGAACTCTCCTGTCCACCCAAAACGTGGAGAGACTGACCTTTTGTCAAGATTAATCAGGTGTGAATCAGCCAGGATTTCCACCCACCAATGCCTGCTGCATCAGATTTGATCATTCATGCTGGCTCAACCAAACCTTGACAAGAGACCGGTTTCTTCTGGCTACCTGCCTCAGCTACTATTCTGATGCTGCCACCCGCCTGTTACCACACATCTGATGCCAAGTGCTCCTTCTTACACCCACCATAGTCAGCGGGTACTGTTATTGCCACCCACCCCACTCTGTCACTGGATGTTAGGCCTCTCCATAGTTCTTTATAACTGACGCTAACATCGACCTGTAAGGTTGAGTTCACACTTGAGTTATTTGGTCAGTTTTGGCCCGGTAACTGCCCAAATAAGTAAAGTGTACAGTGATTCTAAGAGCGACGCCTGTCATCTGCGTGTCATACTGACTCACAGTATTGTTTCACTACCACAGCAGACTCACTATGCGTGTTGCTGCGAGGCACAGGGTTATATACCCCTATACAGGCTCGCTACAGCCAGGAAATAGCTGTTTTTTAACGCAATTCGCCACAAATTAATTCAGATCGAATCTTTTCGGAAAATTCGGCGGACCGACCGAATCAAATTTTTTTGAAATCTCTAGGTACAACCATGTCTGTTTTTTTTTTTTTTTCTTTATTTCTCACTGAGGTGGTCACACATGCTCAGTTCCATTATTCAACTGCTATAGGCATATCTTCTGTTAGAAGCTTTGACAGCTATATGGAAAGAGCTGAAGCAGAAATGTCATACCCACTGATAAAGGTCACGGTCTGAGCTGCCAGCTTGAAATAAATCTATAAGGGCAATTGGAGCAAAGAATGGAGGGGAGCTCTGGATCCATCTGAGGTACACGGCTGGTTCTAGATTTGTTAGATATTATGTACTATATGATGTCTGATTTTTCATTTTTTACAGTAATCATGGGATAACCAGTAAATCTGCCCCATTGTAGCAAAGAATCTGGCATTGCAGACTTTCTAGATTCATATATTTCTGCAAAGTATCAAGTCTATACAATTTTGGTAATTGCTATCCATGCCTCTCAACCATCTCAAATCCAGCAGGGCAGGCCCAAATTTAATCTGCTGTCTTTGGATGCCAAGTGTCCTAATTTCAACTGCATCTGCAGATGCAGTTAAATACAATAGTAAAGTAGTCATCTTCACCATTCCACGCGAGCTGAGCTTCAGTAACACGACCACTGTGCTTTGAACAGAGCTGTGCTCGCAGCTCTTTTCAAAATGCTATTTCCAGCACCTGTGGCTGCAGAGAACAGCTGTTTGATATACATGGTGGGTGTTCGATCCCAATGGATGAGAAACTGATGACCTATCCATACCAGAAATCACCTTTAAGCCTTTCTGGGACCAAATGGCACCTTATCTGAGAGTATAGTAAACTTCCATTAAGGAATCATTGATAGATAGCTGTTTGCCAAAATATTCTGTCCCAAGCAGTAGACTCAAATGATTTTCCCATATCTTATCTTACCATGATAAGTGGGATTTATGCACAAATTGAGCAAGATATGGTAGACACTATTACTTTAACTCAAGAGAAACTAGGACAGGCAGATCTCTAAAGGAGGGTGCCGCTGCCCTCTCAAACAGCTGATCGGCACGGGTCCCAGGAGGCGGACCCTCAACTACTAGATACTGATAGGTCAGCAGTTAAAAACCCTTGGAAATCACCTTTAAGCAAACATGAATCACCTAAACTACTTCTCAGTTTGGCCAAATACAAAGTATAGAGTGGACACTTCAGGCCTTTAGAACCCCAAGTAAACCAAAACAATTTAGATTGATAGAACATTCACACGATGGTGAAAAAAGTGGCCACTAAAAACGGACACAGTCAGTTTTTCATGGACAATTAGTATTAGTGTGTGCATCCATTTTATGGTCATTTTGCATCAGTTTAACAGCTTTTTTTTCATTTTTATTTTTAAATACCAACCCTAAGCGCAGGTATGTTATTGCTCTATTTGCTGCACCAAAAATGCAGCTAAAGGACCTGGACTCAGTAATCTAGGCCTAACCCACCAACAGTAACCCTACCCACTAGCACCTAATCCCTAACCCACACAGCCGCATTCAGGCTAAAGGGAGTGCTTATGTGCTTTACCTCTGTAGCATACAGCCACATGACCGTTGGCAACATGTGAATAGTGGCATCACGGCTCCTTTTACCCACTGCATTCTAGCTTCTAGAAGGAGAGAATCTATTTATTTCAAAGTCCAGCCTCACTGCTCCTGTCATGTAAGTCCCCAAGAGAAGCATATGAGGACAATACCGCTGCCGGGTAGATGGGTGGCCAGGGGATAATGATGCCTTACCTTCATTCTCCAGATCAGTATGATTACAATTCCACATTTGTATAGTTTTTCTTGCATTTTAATACTTAAAGAAATAAAAAGCATTTTTTTTCTTTTCATCGCCATATTCTGACCCCGTAAGTTTTTTGTAGCTATGTGTATGGAGCTAATTTTCTGCTGGCTGATCTGTACTTTTCAGTAGAGATGTCGCGAACATAAAATTTTCAGTTCGCGAACGGCGAATGCAAATTTCCTCAAATGTTCGCGAACGGGCGAACTGCCATAGACTTCAATAGGCAGGCAAATTTTAAAACCCACAGGGATTCTTTCTAGCCACAGTAGTGATGGAAAAGTTGTTTCAAGGGGACTAACACCTGGACTGTGGCATGCCGGAGGGGGATCCATGGCAAAACTCCCATGGAAAATTACATAGTTGACGCAGAGTTGGGTTTTAATCCATAAAGGGCATAAATCACCTAACAATCCTAAATTTTTTTTAACGTGGTTTAAAACATCCAGTGTGTGTATACGATCAGGTATTATGTTGTATCGATCAGGTAGTGTAAGGGTTACGCCCGCTTCACAGACATTGACAGACCAAACTCCCCTTTTAATGCACCGCAAACAACCGCAAACAGTCCATTTGCCCAACCGCAAACTCCCCATTTGCACAAGGTTGGATACCAAGCTAGCCATGTCCCGTTGATGTCATTGAAGGTTTCTTCCTCCACTCAGCCACGTACAACACCAAGGGTCCCCGAAAGGTGAATTGAATTGATTTTCGAACGGGGAGATGGTTAAAAAAACGCTTGCTCCCTCCCCTTTGTTTTAATCCACGGTCACTGCGTCTGCGCCGTGCAATTTACTGTCACACCCGATATGAGTGGTATTTTCTGTAGTACTATTCTCATCAGTTTAATCCCTGTTACGTCCCCTATCAAGACGTGTATTGAATGGATTTTAGACAACCGCAAACAGTTGTCAAAAGTTGACAAACTCCTTGGAGAAATGTGATTTATCTGTGTGCGTCCTTCTTGTTACTTCCAATTTGAGGCACTGCGCGTGCGTCGTGCAATGTACTCTGCCACACGGTATGAGTGGTGTGTTAACTATTCTTATCAGTTTAATCCCTGTTACTTCCCCTTTCCGGGGACTTGTGTTGAATTGATTTTAGGAACCGGGAGATGGAAAAAGCAGCTTGGTCGGTCCTCTTACTCCCAAGTTGGGGCACTGCGCGTGCACGGAGCAATGTGCTGTGACACCCTATATGAGTGGTGTCTTAACTAGTACTATTCCTATCAGTTTAATCCCTGTTACGTCCCCTATCCGGGGACGTGTGTCGAATTGATTAACCATTGTCGAATTAACGTACCATTACGACATACTGAAATAATTTAGTTCTGAGCTCTGTATTTGCTTTGTATTGGAATTGATGGGGATTTTTTTAATTGTCTGCATTATTTCTAATAAACTATTAAGAGATTTTATTATGATTTTTTTTTATTTTATGTATTAAAAACCCATACAACTTAAAAAAAAAAAATAATTATGTTTTTTCTATGAAAAATTATCCAGCCAATCACTTTTGGTCTAATCATAATGAAGCAACGGCCTTATCATCTGGGGTGTGGCAACATTGCCAACACACTCATAGAGGTGATGATCGCTTCATTGTGATACGCAAGCCCCTTCACCACAACAAGGTAACGATCACGAAGGGGAATTGACACTTGTATGTGCCTTTTTTTTGCAGCCACAGTGCAGCACCAGAGGACAGAAAAATTAGGCATGTACACATGCCTGAAAAATAATGGTATTATTGCAGCCACTGTTGTAGCAGCGGCCGGAAAAATTGATGTTTTCCAGGCAGAAAGGTGACTAAAACATTGTGGCTTGAACCCTAGTTGGTGGCGGAGAATTCACAAAAGTCATCCGGTATGCAGAGATTAAATACAACAGCGTGGGGACCATTTTGAGGCCAAGGCATGTCATCAGGCCTTTTGTTAGTCAAACGTATCCCCCACTGTCAGTCCCTTCGGGATCCATGCCTCATTCATCTTAATGAAGGTGAGGTAATCAACACTTTTTTGACCGAGGCGACTTCTCTTGTCAGTGACAATGCCTCCTGCTGCACTAAAGGTCCTTTCTGACAGGACACTTGAAGCGGGGCAGGCCAGAGGTTCTATCGCAAACTGGGATAGCTCAGGCCACAGGTCAAGCCTGCACACCCAGTAGTCAAGGGGTTCATCGCTCCTCAGAGTGTCGATATCTGCAGTTAAGGCGAGGTAGTCTGCTACCTGACGGTCGAGTCATTCTCTAAGGCTGGATCCCGAAGGGCTGTGGCGATGTGTAGGACTGAAAAAGCTCTGCATGTCCTCCATCAACAACACATCTGTAAAGCGTCCTGTCCTTGCCGCAGTGGTCGTGGTAGGAGGAGGATTACTTTCACCTCTTCCCCAGTTAGATTCCCATTGTGCTGTGACATCCCCCTTATAAGCTGTGTAAAGCATATTTTTTGTTTGGTTTTGAACTGCTGCATCCTTTCGGTAATTTGGTAACATTTCCGCCACTTTCTGCTTATACCAGGGGTCTAGTAGCGTAGCACAAGGTTGGATGCAGAGCTATTCATTTCCTGTTCCTCGTCCTCACTGATGTCATTGACGGTCTGTTCTTCCCCCCCCAGCCACGTTCAACACCATGGGTCCCAGATAGGTGACAACAACGAGCACCCTGGGATGCCTGCTGTGGTTGGTCTTCCTCCTCCTCAAAGCCACATTCCTCCTCTGACTCCTCTTCCTCATACTCCTCTTCCAGCGTTGCTGCAGGTCCGGCAAGCGATGATGACAAGGCTGTTTTTGGTGGTGATGGTAACCACAACTCTTCCTCTTCCTCTTCGCGCTCCTCTACAGCCTGATCCAGCACTCCTCGCAGGGCACGCTCCAGGAAGAAAACAAATGGGATGAGGTCGCTGATGGTGCCTTCGGTGCAACTGACTAGGTTTGTCACCTCTTCAAAAGGACGCATGAGCCTACAGGCATTGCGCATGAGCGTCCAGTAACGTGGCAAAAAAATTCCCAGCTCCGCAGAGGCTGTCCTAGCACCCCGGTCATACAAATACTTGTTGACGGCTTTTTCTTGTTGGAGCAGGCGGTCGAACATTAGGAGTGTTGAATTCCAACATGTCGGGCTGTCAAATCAAGCGCTTCACTGGCATGTTGTTTCGCCGCTGAATATCGGAAAAGTTCGCCATGGCTGTGTAGGACCGCCTGAAATGGCCACACACCTTTCTGGCCTGCTTGAGGACGTCCTGTAAGCCTGGGTACTTAGACACAAAGCATTGTACGATGAGATTCAACACATGTGCCATGTGACAACTTGCCCAAATTCAATGCCGCCCACAAATTGCTTCCATTGTCACACACCACTTTGCCGATCTCCAGTTGGTGCGGGGTCAGCCACTGATCCACCTGTGCGTTCAGGGCGGACAGGAGTGCTGGTCCGGTGTGGCTCTCTGCTTTCAGGCAAGTCAACCCCAAGACAGCGTGACACTGTCGTATCCGGGATGTGGAATAGCCCCTGGGATGCTGAGGGGATTCAGTTGATGTGCAGCCAGACGCTGCAGCAGAAGAGGACTCAGCCAAGGAGGTTATCGAAGAAGATGGAGTAGGAGGAGTAGAGGAGGTGGCAGTAGGCCTGCCTGCAAGTCGTGGCGGTGTCACCAACTCCGCTGCAGAGCCACGCATTCCATGCATGTCAGCAAGTTGACCAAATGCACAGTGTACGTGATATACCTGCCCTGACCGTGCTTTGCAGACCAGGTATCAGTGGTCAGATGGACCCTTGCCCCAACACTGTATGCCAGAGATGCCATGACTTCCTTTTCAATAACAGAGTAGAGGTTTGGGATTGCCTTTTTTTAAAAAAAAAATTGTCCGGGTACCTTCCACTGTGGTGTCCCAATAGCGACAAATTTTTTGAAGGCCTCAGACTCCACTAGCTGGTATGGTAAAAGCTGGCGGGCTAAGAGTTCCATCAAGCCAGCTGTCAGACGCTGGGCAAGGGGGTTACTCTGTGACATTGGCTTCTTACGCTCAAACATTTCCTTGACAGACACCTGACTGTGGGCAGATGAGATGGAACTGCTGAAGGTGAGAGGCGGAGTGGCGGGTGGTTGAGAGGGGGCAAGGAGGACAGCAGTGGTTGACGTGGCTGAAGATGCTGGACCAGGAGGAGGATGGTGGCTTTGAGTTTGTGTGCTGCTTGTACTCATGTGTTGATCCCATTGGCGTTTGTGATGTGAGATCATGTGCCTTCCCTAAGCAGTTGTACCGAGGTGGGTGTTGGACTTCCCACTTCCCACAGGTTGCAAATGGCATTGCTGTTATCAGAGGCAGACACACAAAAAAAATGCCACACTGCTGAGCTTTGCAATGACGGCATTCTGGTGGTGGCAACAGCATGCGTTGATTGGCGTGCTGTCTGGCTGACCCCGGGTGCCGATACATGCTGTCTGACTGTGCCACTAGCTCCTTGCGACAACCTCCCCCTGCTTCCAACTCGTCTCCTCCTTCTCTCTATCTCCCCTTCTGAACTTTCCCCCTCTTCTTCTTCTCTTCGAGCAGGCACCCACGTGGCATCCACGGACACATCGTCATCATCAACCACTTCACTTGTATCTGACACCTCAGTAAAGGAAGCAGCAGCGGGTACAACATCATCATCACACTGTACGCCCATGTGTGTAATCCTGCCTGACAGACACCTCCCTGTTATCTACATCCTCTGGCAATAATGGTTGCGCATCACTAATTTCATCCAACTGATGTGTAAATAACTCTTCTGACGGATCAAGTGAAGCGGCTGTGGTGGTAGTGGTGCCGGCGGGCGGGAGAGTGGTAACTTGAGAGCAGGTGACCGAAGCTGAGCTGAATGAGGATGGTGTGTCAAGGTTCTTAGCGGAAGCTGTTGAAGATTGGGTGTCCTGTGTAAGCCAGTCAACTATGTCCTCAGAATTTTTCGGGTTCAGGGTACGTGGCCTCTGAACACTGGGCATTATTCCAGGGCCAGTGGAAATCACAGGACCACGACCACGGCGGCCCCTACGGGGTGGCCTGCCTCTGCCTGTCATTTTTTTTAGATAAGTGGTACTATGCGTGCAAGGTACTGTGCCACCCTATATAAGTGGTGGGCAGTGGGCACAGTACAGTCTGTGTGGGCCTGACACACACTGGCTTGCAACTGCGATTTATATTTATTACAGAGAAAAAATTAATTGACTTTAGTTTTATCTGCAAGGTATTGTGACACCCTGTATGAATGGTGTGCACACAGTACAGTCTGTGAGCCTGCAGCCTCTCACTGTCTGGCAACTGCGATTATATAAAAAAAAAAAAAAAAAAAACTTTTTTTTTTTTATCTGCAAGGTACTGTGACACCCTATATGAGTGGTGTGCACACAGTACAGTCTGTGGGCCTGCAGCCTCTCACACACGGGCAGGCAACTGCTATATATATATATATATATATATATACACACACTCACCTAAAGAATTATTAGGAACACCATACTAATACGGTGTTGGACCCCCTTTTGCCTTCAGAACTGCCTTAATTCTACGTGGCATTGATTCAACAAGGTGCTGATAGCATTCTTTAGAAATGTTGGCCATATGTTTTTTCTCAAACTTGTTCAATGTAAGGATATATATGCATATAAGCATTATGTATGTTATTCTTATGCTCAAATGCCCTTAGATATATCTTTGTATCATGAATAATGCACTCCAAAGTCATGTTTCTTTTTTTTCCATTATATGTACATGTTTATTCTTGAAAATGGTCAATAAAAAGACAATTGATAAAAAAAAAAAAAAAATGTTGGCCCATATTGATAGGATAGCATCTTACAGTTGATGGAGATTTGATGGATGCACATCCAGGGCACGAAGCTCCCATTCCACCACATCCCAAAGATGCTCTATTGGGTTGAGATCTGGTGACTGTGGGGGCCATTTTAGTACAGTGAACTCATTGTCATGTTCAAGAGACCAATTTGAAATGATTCAAGCTTTGTGACATGGTGCATTATCCTGCTGAAAGTAGCCATCAGAGGATGGATACATGTTCTCATTCTGTTTATGCCAAATTCGAACTCTACCATTTGAATGTCTCAACAGAAATCGAGACTCATCAGACCAGGCAACATTTTTCCAGTCTTCAACAGTCCAAATTTGGTGAGCTCGTGCAAATTGTAGCCTCTTTTTCCTATTTGTAGTGGAGATGAGTGGTACCCGGTGGGGTCTTCTGCTGTTGTAGCCCATCTGCCTCAAGGTTGTGCGTATTGTGGCTTCACAAATGCTTTGCTGCATACCTCTGTTGTAACGAGTGGTTATTTCAGTCAACGTTGCTCTTCTATCAGCTTGAATCAGTCGGCCCATTCTCCTCTGACCTCTAGCATCCACAAGGCATTTTCGCCCACAGGACTGCCGCATACTGGATGTTTTTCCCTTTTCACACCATTCTTTGTAAACCCTAGAAATGGTTGTGCGTGAAAATCCCAGTAACTGAGCAGATTGTGAAATACTCAGACCGGCCCGTCTGGCACCAACAACCATGCCACGCTCAAAATTGCTTAAATCACCTTTCTTTCCCATTCTGACATTCAGTTTGGAGTTCAGGAGATTGTCTTGACCAGGAGCACACCCCTAAATGCATTGAAGCAACTGCCATGTGATTGGTTGACTAGATAATTGCATTAATGAGAAATAGAACAGGTGTTCCTAATAATTCTTTAGGTGTGTGTGTGTGTGTGTATATAATAATAAAAAAAAAGCAGACTGATGTACCATCAGTGGGGTGCTGTCAGGACGCTGTCCTTACAGCAGATGAGTCTGTGGACACAGAACACTGCCCTAGCTAACGCTTTCCCTATTAAATCAGCAGCAGCACTGTTCCTCCTCTCACTAAGAATGCAGCTTCCGAATGAATCTAAAATGGATGCTGTCCAGGAGGTGGGAGGGTCTGCTGCTGATTGGCTGGAATGTGTCTGCTGACTGTGAGGTATAGGGTCAAAGTTTGCTCAATGATGATGTATAGGGGGCGGACCGAACATCGCATATGTTCGCCCGCCGCGGCAAACGCGAACAAGCCATGTTCGCTGTGAACTGTTCACCAGCGAATAGTTCGGGACATCACTACTTTTCAGTGATACCATTTTGAAGTGTGTGCTACTTTTTGGGGGAGGTGAAACGAGAAATTCCAAATTGGTCATTTATTGGGTAAGTATTTTTATTTTGAGGAGATGGGGGTAATTTGAAGTTACTTTTTTTATTATTTTAAATAATTAGAAAAACTTTTTTTACATTTTATTTTTTATGTCACCCTGGGTGACTATAACTGGCAATCATTAGATTGCCCATTGTGTTCTGTGATGGCTAAATGGTTATCATGGAACACTTCATTTACAATATACCAATGCAGTACTGCCACCTGTTGGCCTATATTGGTATATTCTAATAATAGCTACCAAATCCTGCTTGAGGCTTTGGGCTATTACTATACCATAACAGGTTCCCTGATCTCAGCCGGGGAGCGCTGTTACAGACACGGGTGTGCACGGCTTCCGTACTGCTTAGATGCCATTGTAACATTTGACCACGGCATCTGATGGATTCGATCATCGTAGAGATGATCCCATACATTCGTCGCTAGTCTCTGCTATTTGAAATGGGCGCCATCTTTAAAATTAGAGGTCACCAAGGGGTTAATGTAATTTTAAGTCTGCTGTGTGTTTTCCCATGCTGGAAGAAAACGCACCTTAACCTCAGGTATGTTGTTGCAAAAACCACATGCATTTTTTTATGCATTTTTTGCTACATCCAAAATGCTGCACGGCCACATGTGGCAGCAACCTAAGGCTCCAAACTGCACTAATAATGTTAAATATATGTTAATGTAAAGTTAGGTCAGGCTGCTGAGCTCCCCCTAGCAGTTTTGTGACCGGGGAAACCACTTTCCTGGCACACCCCCTTGATACGCCAATGCCAAGTGCAAAAAGCAAATAGTCTCAAGTTAGGCTCGGTTCAAATCCCATTTTTATCCTACGTTTAACGTATATAATTGGAAAAAAGGATACAAAGCGTAGTACACATACTTATTTTTTTTACAATGAAAATCTATGGTGACGGATATCACTGTATGGCATCCGTTTAACATTTTCCTTTATTTGTATATGTTAAATGTAAGACAAAAACGTGATGTGTACCTAGCCTTAAGTGTATCTGTGCTCCTCGCAGCTAAAGACAGGTTCGGTAGAAATCCTATGAGCTCCTCTCCAATCTGTCTTCAGCAGCGAGGAGATGCAGTGTTCTGTGTGAGTGCTTTTATCTCCTCATTTTAGCGATCAGCGGGTGTCTGAGGAATCAGAAACCACCGATCAAAACATTTATGATTTCACATTTTTTTGAAAGTACAATAAGGCTACTTTCACAATGGCGGCACGGAGATCTGGTCGCCTGATCCAGCAGAGAATGGCAGGAATCGATGGGACACAAACCACAGCGTGCAGTGGTTTGTGTCCAGCCAATTCTCTGCATTTTTGCTGGAATTTGGCCAGATCTCTGCCGGATCTCATTATACTTAATGGGGCATGTGGGTATTGCGGTTGTATCCGGCAGAGCTGGATCCGAAAATACATGCCGGTGAGAAAGTAGCCTAAGCAAATCAAACTCTTTATGTAGGGCAAGTGAGAATACCATATCTTTTCCAAAACCCAGTATGTCCAAATTTGACTGAGCAACTGAAATTAAATCTATTAATGTCCTAACATGGCCCAGAGCCTGTTGAGTAACTATTTTAATAAGTCAAATTGGGTGATAATTACAGCACTGTAGTCTTTGCTCACTTTAGGAATGACATACTGTAAATATCTGAAAGCAACATTTCCTCTGGAAGCTGTTTTCCTTCCCTAATATAATTAAACAAAAGGGTCAGATGAGGGGCCAAAATAGCCACAAATATTCTAATGTTGATTAGAAAATCCAGACATGGTGCAGATGACTTTGTTAGATTAATTTTCCCCAAAATATCCTTCACAATAAAACATTTTTATCTAATAATTTAGAATGCACCTCTGTAAATGCTGGAAAATAAATCCTCCGCTTTGTTCTGCCTGAAAACTGAGGCCGAATAAATTACTTTTATTATTTTAATAAAACTCCAGGGGTATCATGACTACGTGTGGGACAATCACTAGGGGACTCACTATTGGTTGTGGTAGTGGGGGCGATAAGAAGGCATTAACATTTTAAGGAGGCACTAAGGGGAATGCTTACTAAAATGTGGCATGAGGGGTTACAAAATAAAAAAAAATTAACTCTTCTCATCCACTTGTTCGCGTAGCCGGTATCATCTTTTTTCAGGACCTGCCAAAGGACCTTTGATGACGTAATCGCGCTCACCACGTGGTGAACGGGGTGATGTCAGCACAGGTCCTGCTGAATGAAGAGATTCTATCTTCATTTAGCAGGACCTGTGCTGACGTCACCGCACTCGCCACGTGGTGAGCACGATTACGTCATCAAAGGTCCTGAAAGAAGAAGAAAGAAGATGCTGGCTGCGCAAAAAAGTGGATGAGGTGAGTTCATTTCTTTTATTTTCTAACCCCTGATACCATATTTTAGTAAGCATTCTGTATTATGCTATTATTTTCCCTTATAACCATGTTAAGGGAAAATAATACAGTAAATTGACTTTAATGAGGTTGCTCATCCCTATCATCTCCTAGCGACCATGCGTGAAAATCGCACCGCATCCGCACTTGCTTGCGGATGCTTGCGATTTTCACACATCCTCATTCATTTCTATGGGGCCTGTGTTGCGTGAAAAACGCAGAATATAGAACATGCTGCGATTTTCACGCAACACACCATTGATGCTTGAAAATCAATGCTCATCTGAACAGCCCCATTGAAGTGAATGGTTCCGGATTCAGTGCGGGTGCAATGCGTGAGGTGAACGGAATTCTCGCCCATGTGAAATAGGCCTTAAGCTGCATTTACATGAGCCAATAGAAGTCCAGATTATTGGGAATGACCGTTCCCGACAATCTGCCTGTGTAAATGTGCCGCCTTTCACCCGATGAACGAGTGAAACATCCGTTCATCGGGTGATCCTGTGGTTCATGCGTGTACCCCTTATTATTGTTTCTGAGCAGAAGATTGTGTTGTCTAAACTGCGATCAGCTGCTCAGAAACCATGATTTAGTATGAATTGTCCTGTGTAAATCCCCCTTTACAGACATCACACATGCTCCTGCCAACAGCTGAGGTGAGAGGTAACATTGATCCTGGCAGTTTAATCCCTTAGATTCTTAGATACTGCAGTCAGTTATAACTGTGTCCACTAAGGTGTTTGACAGTGGCAGGATGCTCACCTGATGTGATCATGTGGTGCAAATGAGCTACCATGGCAGGTTTAGTCCTAATGAAAGACCTCAGGTTTGCTATGGGTAAAAGCCTATAAAATCAAGATTTCCTGTCAGCATTCCCTGTATTACAAAGCATTATATAAAAAAAAAAAAAAGCAAAAAATAAAAATATATAAACCTGATCCACATAAAATAAACCCTCATATGGCTATGTTAATGTAAAAATTACAAATTTGTGTGGATATTTCTGATATGTTTTATATTTGGCAAAAGTACTAAACATTGCTGCATTCATACCAACCCATAGTATAAAGATAAAATATTATTTATACCACATAGTGCATGGCATAAAATTATGCAATAACAATGGTGGAATTGCCATTTTTTCCATTCACCTAAAAACTTCATAAATGTTGATCAATAATTTATATGGACTTCATAGAGGCAATAAAAATTTCAACTCGTCCTGCAGAAAGCAAGCCATCGTACAAACTTAGATTTTTATTTCAAAATAAAAAAACTAATGGCTCTTGCAATTAGACAAAAAGAAATGTAAAAACATACTCTCTCCTGAATTACCTGAATCGGGTCCTTAATAGATTAATTACCATTATCATGTGATGTACCATAGTATGCATTAAACTTCTAGGCTCCCTCTAGTGGTAGCTGTAGACACCTAGGATATTATCTTCTAACTACATGTCTATACAAGGATATTGGAGCTTTGCATGAGAAAAATAATAAAATATGCTAAGAAATAATCAACACAAAATTTTAAACCTATTTAGATTTTTAAAAAATGGTGTCCAAGAGACAATATTCACTTTACAGCAACAACATTGCCTGGAGTTATGTATTTTAGAGGGACATTTCACTGATATAGTGGTACAAGGAATGCTTAGTATTGCAAAAATGTTTTTTTTTTATGGAAATATCTCTGGTGAATAAAGTAGTGGATGTGCCTGTTACAGTTCCAGATAATAGTATATGCTTGTCACCTAAAAGTGACCTAGTGCCCACTTTTGGCACATACAGATCTATTGTTACATTCACTATAGATGCAAGGAAATTAATTATCTATGTCTAGGTCTCACATTTTTCATTATGGTGACAAGTTACATTCCAAAACTCATTAGATATTAACCCGTAGGATACCAGCGTCGTACATGTACGGCGCTGTAAACTGGGTCTGAAATCCCAGCGCCGTACAGCTACGGCCCTCCGATCAGCTGCAGGGGTCTGGCAGTCACTGATATCTGGATCCCTGCTGTATGCGCTGGAATCGGTGAAAACACAGATGCCGGCGCATTAGCCTTTGCACTGCCACGGTCAGACCTGACCGCGGCACATGTGGTATCCTGCCGGGTGCGGGGTGGACATCAGGTCCCCGTGCTGCTGTGACGGGGACCCGATGGCAGGGAAGGCAGCCCTATGCCTTCCTTAAGCATTGTGGCTGCCTTCTATGACAGCCTGTGAGATCTAGCCCCTGGATCTCACAGGCAGGAAGCTGTTAGTATATTACAGTGTGTCATACACTAACAGCCAATGCATTACAAGACAGAAGTATTGTAATGCATTATAATGTAGATCTGACCCCCAAAAGTTGAAGTCTCAGCGTGGGACAAAAAATAAAGTGAAAAAAGAAGAGAAAAAAAAAATGTTTCAAGTAAAAAAATAAAAAATGCATCCTTTTCCTAAAATAAAGTTAAAAAAATTGGAAAAAAATAGAGAAAAAAAGAAAAGTAGACATATTAGGTATCGCCGGGTCCGTGTCGACCAGCTCTATAAAAATATCACATGACCTAACCCCTCAGATGAATACCGTAAAAATAATGAAATGAAAACTGTGCTGAAAAAACATTTTGTTGTCACCTTGCATCACTAAAAGTGCAACACCAAGCAATCAAAAAGGCGTATGCCCCCCAAAATAGTACCAATCTAACCATCCCCTCATCCCACAATAAATAAGCCCCTACCTAAGACAATCGCCCATAAAATAACTATGGCTCTCAGACTATGGAGACACTAAAACATTATTTTTTGTTTCAAAAATGCTTTTATTGCGTTTAATGTAAAAAAACATACATAAAATAGACATATTAGGCATTGCCGAGTAGAGATGTCGCGAACATGTGTTAGCCAGTCAACTATGTCCTCAGAACTTTTCAAGTTCAGGGTACGTGGCCTCTGGACACTGGGCATTATTCTAGGGCCAAAGGGAATCACAGTACCACAACCACGACGGCCCCTGCGGGGTGGCCTGCCTCTGCCTGTCATTTTTTTTCAGATTAGTCAAGTTGTACTATGCGTGCAAGCTACTGTGACACCAGATATGAGTGGCACTGTGCACTGGCAGAAATTGGCAGAAGTTGGCAGAGTAGACGCTGTAGGCCTGACACACACGCTTGCAGACAACTAACTGCTATTTAATCTATTACAGTCAAAATTGTATTTTTTATTTTTTTAAATGTGCACTACTGTTACACCAGTTATGAGTTGCACTGGTGTGACACTGTGCCCTGGCAGGCCCTGAAATGCACACATGTGAAGGAAAATGACTGCTATTATTTCACAGTCCAAAAATTATTATAATTTTTTTTAAATGCAAGCTATTGTGTCACCGGAGTGGTGGCACTGGGCAAGTGGGCACGGTATACACTGTGAGCCTGACACACACGCTGGCAGGCAGGCAACTGCAATTAGATAAAATAATGAGAGAGAAGAAGAAGTCTGGGTGCCGCCGCCGGCCGGGATGGCGCCACAGTGCTGGCGGTCGCCGTGCAGCGACCGCGCCAATTTTAGGTTAGGACCCACTCAGAGGCAACCTTGGCGTGGTGAGTGGGCTTATTGCCTTTTGATCAAAATGTACACAAATGCCTCATTTAGCATGTAGCATGGAGGTAGTACACATGCGCAATTTAGTGCTGTCTCCTGCAGAAATGCAGGGATGAGATCATAGCATTAGCAGTGGATGTGCGATTCATTTCCTCTTCTCTCTCATTATTTGCAATTAGATTACACAGGAAAAAAAAAAAAAAAAAGCAGACTGATGTTCTAGCCCTAAAAAGGGCTTTTTGGGGTGCTGTCCTTACAGCAGAGATCAGATGAGTCCTTCAGTACTGTAGTGGACACTGAATACACTAGGAGGGAGGGTCTGCTGCTGATTGGCTGGAATGTGTCTGCTGACTGTGAGGTACAGGGTCAAAGTTTACTCAATGATGATGTATAGGGGGCGGACCAAACATCGCATATGTTCGCCCGCCGCGGCGAACGCGAACAAGCTATGTTTGCCGGGAACTATTTGCCGGCGAACTATTCGGGACATCTCTATTGCCGAGTCCGTAACAGCCTGGTCTATAAAAATACCACATGACCTAACCCCTCAGGTAAACACCGTTAAAAAAAACATTTTTTGCCACCTTACATCACAAAAAGTGTAATAGCAAGCGATCAAATAGTCATATGCACCCCAAAATAGTGCCTATAAAACCGTCATCTTATCCCAAAAAAATGATACATTGCCTAAGACAATTGCCCAAAAAATAAAAAAAAACAAGGCTCTCAGACTATGGAGACACTAAAACATGATTTATTTTCTCAAAAATGATCTTCTTGTGTAAAACTTTAAATAAATAAAAGTATACATATTCGGTATTGCCATATCCGTAATGACCTGCTCTATTAAAATACCACATTTACCTAACCTCTCAGATGAACACTGTAAAAAATAAAAAATAAAAACTGTGTCAAAAAAGCCATTTTGTCACCTTAATCACAAAAAGTGTAATAGCAAGCGATCAAAAAGTCATATGTACCATAATCAAACCGTCATGTAATCAAACCGTCATCTTATCCCGCAAAAAATTAGATCCTACCTAAGACAATCGCCCAAGAAATAAAAAAAATATGGCTCTAAGAATATGGCACTAAGAATAGACACTTTTTGTTTCAAAAATGCTGTTATTGTGTAAAACTTTAAATAAATAAAGTATACATATTAGGTATCGCCACATCCGTAAGAACCGGCTGTATAAAAATATGACAGGACCTAACCCTGTAGGTAAACACCAAAAAAATAAAAAGGGTGTCAAAAAAGCCATCTTTTATTTGGCACCTTACATCACAAAAATGGGAATACCAAGTCAAACCATCATCTCATACCGAAAAAAATTAGCCCCTACATAAGACAGTCGTCCAAAAAATATAAAAAAATATGGCTTTCAGAATATGGAGACACTAAAAAAATTATTTTTTTCAAAAATGCTTTATGTGAAATGAAAAAAGGTAGTATATTTTCTATTGTCGCGTCTGTAACAACCTGCTCTATAAAAATACCACATGATCTAACCTGTCAGATGAACATTGTAAATAACAAAAAATAAAAAACTGTGCCAAAACTGCTATTTTTTGTTAAAAAAAGTGTAATATAGAGCAACCAAAAATCATATGTACCCTAAAATAGTACCAACAAAACTGCAATCTTATCTCATAGTTTCCAAAATGGGGTAATTTTTTTTGAGTTTCTACTTAAGGGGTGCATCAGAGGGTCTTCAAATGTGAAATGGCAACTTAAAATTATCCCAGTGAAATCTGCCCTCCAAAAACCATATGGTGCTCCTTTCCTTCGCATCCTGCCGTGTGCCCTTACAGCAATTTACGACACCACATATGGGGTGTTTCTGTAAACTACAGAATCAGGGAAATAAATATTGACTTTTGCTTGTCTGTTAACCCTTGCTTTGTTATTGGAAAAAATTGATTAAAATGGAAAATCTGCCAAAAAAGTGAAATTCTGAAATTTCATCTACATTTTCCTTTAATTCTTGTGGAACACCTAAATGGTTAAAAAAGTTAGTAAAATCAGTTTTGAATACCTTGAGGCCCCTTTCACACGGGCGAGAATTCCGTGTGGGCGGAATGCGTGAGCGGTGATTTTTCACGCATCACTTGTGCGTTGAGTGAAAATCGCAGCATGTTCTGTATTCTGCGTTTTTCACACAACGCAGGCCCCATAGAAATAAATGTGTCTGCGTGAAAATCGCAAGCATCCGCAAGCAAGTGCGGATGCGGTGCGATTTTCACGCATGGTTGCTAGGAGATGATAGGGATGAGCAACCCCATTAAAGTCTATCTTGTATCTTCATTCAGCAGGACCTGCGTGGATGTCACCGGGCTCACCACAGGGTGAGCGCTATTACAACATCAAAGGTCCTTTTGCAGGTCCTGAACGAAGAAGAAAGAAGACTATGCCGGCAGCGCTAACAAGTGGATGAGGTGAGTTAATTTTATATTTTTTTAACCCCTCAATTGACATTTTAGTAAGCATTCTGTATTAAGAATGCTATTATTTTCCCTTATAACCATGTTATAGGGGAAAATAATAAAATCTACAGAACACCTAACTCAAATCCGAACTTCAGTGAAGAAGTCCGGGTTCAGGTCTGGTTACCACATTTAGTTTTTTATCACGTGTGTGCAAAACACATTGCGACCGTGCGATTAAAAACTGAACAACGCAATCGCAAAACTGACTGAAATTGCGCTCGCACTCGTGCGGGTTTCCCGCAATGCACATGCGACGCATCCGGAGCAAATCCGGGACGCCCGAGTAAAAGAGGCCTGAGTTTCTAAAATGGGGTCATTTTTGAGTGGTTTCTATTATGTAAGCCTCACAAAGTAACTTTAGACCTGAACTGGTCCTTTAAAAAGTGAGTTTTGGAAATTTTCTGAAAAATTTCAAGATCTGCTTCCAAAATGGCATTCACAAAATGATCCAAACATAAAATAGACATATGGGAAATGTAAAGTAATAACTATTATATGAGCTATCACTATCTGTTTTAAAAGCAAAGCAACTGAAATTTGGAAAGTTGCAATTTTTTTTGTAAATTTAGTATTAAAAAAAAAAAAAAATTAAATATTGACTGAAATTTACCACTATCATGAAGTACAATGTGTCTTGAGAAAACAGTCTTAGAATGGCTTGGATAAGTAAAAGCGTTCCAAAATTATTACCACATAAAGTGACACGTCAGATTTGCAAAAATCGGCTGGGATTTAAAGTGGTATTCCCATCACAGACAATGGGGGCATATCGCTAGGATATACCCCCATTGTCTGATAGGTGCGTGTCCCACCTATAATGAGAACGGAGCGGGGAAATGAACGAAGGGCGCACTGCGCATGCGCAGCCACCCTCTATTCATTTCGATGGGGCCTCCGAGAATAGCCGAACCATTTCCGTCTGCCCCATAGAAATGAATAGGAGCAGGGGCCGCGCATGCGCGGTGCCCTCCTGTTCATTTTTATGAGAGCAGTGATTGGTGGTGGACGGACCCCGGGAAATCCGGGGTCCTCCAGCCACAGCTCTCCCCGCTCCGTTCTCATTGTAGGTGCGGGTCCCTGAGGTGGGACCCACACCTATAAGACAATGGGGGCATATCCTAGCAAGATACGGATGAACAGGAGTCCCCCACCGGCCTAGATGCAAGGAAAGGGGACGACGGTGAAAAGCAACTGGATCGGCAGCTAAGAACCCAGAACAACTAGCACTTACCTTCTGCAGCAACAGGAAGGAAAACCAACACACCAGTAACTGCCTGGACCCCCATGCAGACAGGGTGCATGGCGGCCCCTGGCAGAGCTGCTCACTGACTTGTTCCCCCTACTCCTCCGAGGAACCCTGAAGCCCTCTCACCGAAGGCACAGACATGGGAGTGGCTAGCATTTATGTAGGACTGTACACACTAAAACAGAGCAGACATGGAACAATAACTAAACTCCAGACTACCAGCCACAGGCAATATAAGCACCTAGTGACCACACCCAGCCAGTTATTTAACCCCACAATCACCAGACAGGGAAGGGAAACAAACCTTAAAGGAAAAGTGTAAACACATGCTGCATAAACTACATGTTGCCCCAGGCAACCAGCATGCACGGCAAACGTGTCATGGCAAACCACACAGAGACCGAGACACAGCCGTGACACTGTTGCTTTCAGGAGATGAAAATCTAATGAAAGACTTATGGTATTGTGATTTGTGGGCTATCTCAAACATGAAAACATGTGCTTGTAAATGAAAATGCTATAAACTATTAGCCATAGATAATTGCTAACTAAATGATTGATTATTTTTGTATCCGGTTAGAATTATAAAAATCATTTTTTTTTTAAATACTCTTCAATGGCAAACAAGTGTTTGTGAGAATATAATTTAGTGAAAAGACATGAGCTAATGTCATCCACATGATGTTATAACCATACTTCTTAGTCCCACTAAACAGAATGGAGTGGTGGTCATGTATGTTCACTACTACTCCATTCACTCCAGGGATAAGTATCTAATCAGTAGATGGTCTGACCCCCACCAAGCTCAATAACAGAGATTTCTGTACCCCCCGAGTCAATGGAGCATGGTAATGCATGTACACTGCCATACCATCCAACTCTATGAGAATGACACAGAGAAGTGGACTACAACACTTGGCTATGTTTGATACAGCCTGTGAATTTTTTATTTATTTTTTTGCGATGTTTGATAGTGCTATCTTTTGATAGTGCCTCCATTCAGGGGACTGACGGACCCCCATTCTTGTGATTGGTGGGGATCTCAGTAGCTGGAACTTTACCAATCAAATACTTGTACCCTTTTTTGAGGATAGTAGTTATGATAGAATAACACTTTAATAAGCTCACAGTGCTGCTGTAAATGTAACAGTGCACAGCAGTGCTCAAACTTTTTTAAACGGCTGATAGGAGGGAGTGCCAGGAGTTTTATATCCACCCATCTGATATTGATTGGATATCCTGAGGAATCATTTATTCAGAATCAGAATGAACCTCAAGGATTTAGCTAATCAAAGTACAGAGAACATTTTCTTCTTTGCATGTGGAAAGAGACTAGTATCCTTAATTAAACACAATATTCTACCACTTTCATGCCCAAAATAAAAAAAGAGGCAATGTGAAGAAACAGAACGGAAAAAAAGAAACTGTTTTATTTTTTTTGAGAATTCGTTTTAACAATTTTGTATCTGTTTTAGTCAATCTGAGATCCATTACCGTATTTTTCACTGTAAAAAGTCCTCCATGAAGTACTATAGTGTAAAATAATGTAAGTAAAACCGATGCCTAAAGGCTATGTACACCTTTGGGAGAATTTTTTCTATGATTGCATTTTACTAATTTTTGGCTAAAAATCGTATTTTCAATTGGCCTGTATTAAAAAATATTAAGCCCTTCTGTCACAGAGGGTTAACTGTTTTTCTAACTGTGTGACTGGCACTTTCACTTTGTGCTGGTCATCTAATAAACCTTATCTCTAAACTACTAAGAGGACATAAACTCTTATTTAAGCCACATTCTTATCTGTAAGATAAGAACTGAGCTATAATGAGTGTTTATAATGTCAGAGAGCAGAGATAAGGGGCCCATCAGCTCCCCAACTGATGGAAAAGAGAAAATCCTGAAGCTGCTACTATAGCATCTCAGCTATGTACAGAAGAAATGACTCAATATTTTTAATAAGGATCAATAAAAAAAATGTTTAGCTCAAAATGAGTACAATGCAATAATTTTAAAAAATTGCCCCCCGCTAAGCATCAGTTTTACTTTACGTTATTTTGCACTTTAGTACTTCATAGAGGAATTTTTCTCCAGTGAAAAATAATGGATCTCAGATGGACTAAAACGGATTAAAAATAAGCAAAGCGGATTTTCAAAATAAAGGATTTTTTTATTTTCTGTACTAACGTTTATTCAAAAAAGAATGTTTTGCATCAAAAAAGCAAAACGTTTTTATGTAAAAAGTTGATTCATAACACAAGTGGATAAAAACCTGTACAATTACGTTAACATGTTATTTAACTACTTCAAGACCATCCCTATAATGATTTTTACATTTGGTTATATAAATAGGGTTTTTTTGACTTTTTTTTTTTTTGGGTTCGTGGAACTTAGGGGGTCATTTATTAAGACCGGCAATTTAGCGTATATTGGGCAGACTACACATTGTATATGTTTAAGAGTGAATGAACATTGATCTGTGATTTGTACATAACTGTAGAAAAGATGAGCTGTGATATCTTTTGATCTGGAACTAATGTTATGGTAGTGTGTGTGGAACAACCAACAGAATTGGCAAAGGAAGTCCGCAGGTCCAAGACATCGGAGAAGACCGCACATAGTGAGAGCGTCAACTGTGCCCACTCAGGAGAAGAGACCAGTGGTGGGCATGATCCACCAACTTAAAAACTAAATCTATTGAAATTGTAACACTTAGCATACTGTATGGTCTACCCCACATAATAGATTAAATATAGTACCATGAATGAGGTGGTCCCACAAAAATGTTATCCCCGAATCCTCATGAAAGGTGATAAATATTGGTTTGAGAAGGGTATCTGACCGAGTAAATCCACTCAATTCACTTTTAAGGGGCATATGTAGACAGTGCTGTGTCAAACCCATAGAAATTAATGGAGTGGTGGGCCGACATGTGTACTACTGCTGCTTTTAGAGATCTCACTTTGAGACCCCTCGTTGTTGAGCTCAGGCAGTAAACAGGTGATCAATTATTTTTGTGGGATAAATCCACTGACCAACTACTTAGGCCTAGTTCACACTTCACTGATTTGCTCAGTGATTTCCATCAGTGATTCTGAGCCAAAAACAGGTGTGTGTCGAAATCACAGAACAGATGCAAATATTTCAATTTTATATTGTATCTCTATGTAGGCTCCAATCCAAGTTTTGGCCCACAATGACTGATGGAAATCACTAAAGTGGGAACTAGACATTACTAAGAATTTGGCACAAACTTAATCAAAGATATTTTTTTTTCCCCCCAACATTGTAAACATACTCTCTTTTTGTTTATATAACCCCAAATTCCTGAAGAAAATTTAAAAAGATTTGTAAAATACACATTTTTCTTTTGGAAAATGGGAGAAGGATAAGTTAAGTTTATGAATAAGCAGATTAATTTCCAGTGTACCTAAACGTTCTACAAAAAATTTTTGAAAGTGTTTTTTCTAACATACTTAATTTTTTTTTTTTACTTTATTTATTTTCTAATTTTACCACCAAAAGAGGCCCATGAAGTTCTGGCCTCCTTTGCTTGCTTGATTCATTCTTTAATCACATTGTAAACTGCCTGTTTCCAGGGCTTATGGACACCACTGCTGGACTGCACACTATAGGAAAAAGTGCCAGCCTCTTTGGTGGCTGGGACCGTGAGAGCATGTGCTGTGATAATGGCATCTTGGCTGGTAGGTAGATATCTGAGAATGTGCAAAGCAGTTACAGTGCATCTCTTGGAGGCGAGGAGAAGTGACAAGTTGTGCGGACTTGACTACAATCTGATCCAGGGACTGAGATGGAATCCTGGTTTTGTAGCAACTTCCTGAAACTGAACATGGACTCAAGGAAAAGTGATATCACTGAAACAGCACACTATTTTAAAATAAGCTACTTCACAAACTTTAACTTTTTAAAAGTTAAATTTTTCGAGGACATTTATCTTAATGAGAAACAACTTCATGTACAATCACTGGCTTGACTCCACAGTTATGTACTTGCTATACGTGTTTATGGGCTTCTGTAAATGTACCCCACGCACTACATCCACCCCTTCTTCTACACATCATAAATAATTTAAAAAATAAAATTCCTGTGTCTAGACATTGAGGGGTTTATTTACTAAGGCCGGCATTTTAGACGCTGGTCTTATTAACCCTGTGCACTGGCGGTCCATCCGCAAAAAATATGAAAAAACGCCATCCTCTACATAACTTCAGCGCATCTAGCGCTGATCTGAATGTAAGCCAGCTTCCTTGCTAGATTAAACTTAGACAATTTTCTACGTCTACCAGTCCGTTCCCTTCCCCAGCCCCCTTTTATAGACCTGGCGTGAGTGGGGAAAAGTCACAGATTGAGGCACAAATAACCTTTGGTCCACAATCTGCAACAGATATATGCCAGAAAAACGGCTTATATCTGATAGTAAATGGCCCCCTGCATCCCTACATGTTCTAATACTTATTAGCAACTGCATGGGAATATAAGTATTTACTCAAACAGGAATTTCGAGAGAGCTGATGGGTCATCTTTAAAGAGGACTTGTCCGCATGATCAACCTTAGTAAACAATGCTGGTAGGGTTGATATTGTTGATTTAAAATGATACCTTGATTGTGACATTCCAGTGAAAATAGACTTCTATTAAATTAAGGTTTCAGTGCACCGAGGGGTGGATCCTAGACCCTTGGGGTACCTCATCTCTGGTAGCTCATCCCAAGCATCTCTGCTTTCTATACCCCCCTACCCTTGACAGAAAGGGCCAGGAATCAGCAGCCTCTCGCCTATCACTGCAATAGTGCCAATAATAGAATTAAATAAAAGTCTGCTTTCACTGGAGTCGCGGAATAGATTTGTGGCATTTGGGTATTGTTTAAATCAGCAGGATCAACACCACTAGGCAGCATGTCTGATTGAACGGGGTTGGTTCTGCTGACAGGTCCTCTTTAAAACTAAGCTTGCAGAGTATTCTAGAAATGTACAATATCCAGTAACATCATGTTTGTTTCACTGATAAGATAATAAGAAAGATTATAATCCAAACCCAATTTTCTTCACTTGAGAAAAAGAGTATATAGTTCATACATTATATTAAAATGATAGGAATTCAATTTGGTTTGATTCTTATAAAAACGAAATATCATATTTAGTAAAAGGTGCATTTTGGTTCTTTTGGAACTCTTTTAATGGCTTGATGATAACTTTAATGATTGTAAAATGGATGCACATTGCCTATTTACTGACTTACAATGTATTCTCCTTATTCTATAATTATAAAATGTCTAACGTTACTACACTTCTGTAAGAATTTGATACAATGAACAGTTTAAAATATCAATAAGTATTGGATTACAAAAACAGAATATCCAGAAATTATCTTTTCTATTGTAAACTCAATGAGTTAAATAGCATATCAGGAAATGGCCAAAAACATTAGCTTGATGTACCGTAGAAAATAGATCCTCTTACATGCTTGAGATGAAAAATCATTTTTCATATTTTCTTTTTAACAGTAAATTTAAAAGAAAGGATGTCTGACACCTCAATTAATGAAGCAGATTATTAAATGAAAATAATGGTAACCGGTCATATTTTATATTTTTGCTTGGACTAAAAATATCTTGGTTTGTGCCTTCAAACTGGTACAGCACATTATTTTTCATAATAGTAATATTTGATCATTTGCAAAAATGGAGGTGTAATTGCATTGAATGCAATGCACATATTCTGTACCTCTATGAATTCTGTATGAAAAAATTCTGCTGCATGTCATATTGTGGAGATACTTTAATGGTAGGAAGGTTTCCATACGAGAGCACACAGAGTTCCTACTGAGTGTTTATGGGTCTGTAACTGTAATATTAAACTTTTCCATGTGTATGAGGCCTTGATTAAACGTTGAGTATGTATGTGTGATTTTAGCACAGTTGGTTGGGAAATTGTCAGAGTTGTATTCAGTAGAGGGTAAATGATCAAAAGTGTGCAAAAAGTAAGAAATGTATCAGTCATAATGCAACTGTTTGCCCCAAAGTTAAACTCAAAAGTTCTAGGTAGGGCTTGATAGAGGAGAACATTAGCTAGCATTAGCATGGTTTTATCATTTTGTTATGAGGCCATATGAATTCTAACTACTACCCTGGGTGATACCACTTTAAATAAACTGCAGGTGGTGATGTTATCTGTCCACCTAATAAAGGCAGGACAATTGTTCTGTACCATGAAGAAGTAAGGAAGTTGGATTGGATGAAAAGAGCAGCACTGGACTGCAGAGGGATGAGTCTGTACGTTGGGTGATAACTAGTGATGAGCGATTCGAAGTAAAACAAATTGACTTCCATCTGAATTTTAGGAAAAATTTGATTTGTCACAAAGCCAAATTTCCTTGCGCTTTGTGGTAATGAATCAATATTTCTACATACAGTGGAATGCAATTTGTGATAAAGTAATTAATCACAAATCAAATTTCTTTGTGAACTTCAGCAAAGCAGCCAAATTTAATTTTTGCAAGCTTCGCTCATCTCTAGGGATATCAGCTGGTCACCTTTAGTTTTGTGTGACAAAATATAAACTGTTAAAGGGAATGTCTCCTAAAAAATATCCCTTGGTCATATGCCCTATCATAGAGGACTTTCCCTATTTGTTATCCTCCAAAACGGACCTCCCGTTCTGATGGACTTGAACCATTCTTGTATTACATGGATGCTGCAGATGATATATCTAGCTGGCGGCAGCTGCCCCAGGCAGAAAAAAAAATGTTTGCCAGGGGTGACAGGAGTAGGGCCACATTTCAAAATAAGTTGTTTCTGCTGAGACATCCCCTTTAATTATCAAATTTATCTCTACTACATCTGTAAATGTGCTTGCCATTATTTAAATATTACTGTATGTGTAAATGCATTTTACATTTTCTGAACAACAAACAAATCTGTTATTGAAAATAGTTTCTAATTCATCATTTACCAGCTAGCCAGTTAATTGGTAAAAATCCAGGATCGGGTTCACATATTGCTTCATTTTGAATATATTTCTGCTAACAAAGATAATATAATAGAATAGTTAGTACCTGCAGAAATGAAGCTCCCATACTGGCTAACAAGGGTATGTTTTTCCTATGCAAATTCACCTAAGCCCAGAAATTAGCAATGACTGCTAAATTAACACACTTGAAGAGCTTGGCTAGCACTAATAGGCAGAAAAATGGTCTTGTTACATTGTAATGGTGCCAAGCTAATTGAAGTGATTACTATTGCTCATGAGCAGCCCCATTGAAGTAAAAGTCTTTTAAATTATCCATAGACGTTAAATGTCAGACACTATTGTGTAATTATACTTTGTAAATAGTGAATGTCATAAGGCATTACAGGTAATTGAGGTTTACAGAGAAGAGGTTTTTTTTTTCAACCTAATTGAGCATCAACTCTTTGTCCCTTAGTATGACAGCAGCTTATGGCAATCAAGAAAGTTCATATGCACCTTGCGGGAATATGTAGAACATATTTTAAGTAGGGATGAGCGAATCAACTTTGGATGGAACATCCGAAGTCAATTCGCATAAAACTATGTTGGAATACTGTACGGAGTATTGGCTCAGATGAGCCAAAGTTATTACCTTGTGAAGTCTCGGGTAATAACTTCAGAAATTAATTTCTACTGTTAAAAACCTTTTACCGAACTCTGTTTTGGTTCCAAGTGGTACTGCTGTGGATGTCACTGTAATGGAGCCACTGTGAATGACACTATTATGGAGCCACTGGGAGATGTCACTATTAGGGGAGCAGTGTGGATGTCACTGTTAAGGGAACACTGTGGATGTCATTGTTATGGGAGCACTGTGCATGACACTATTGTGGGAGCACCATGGATGTCACAGTTATGGGAGCATTGTGGATGTCACAGTTATGGGAGCATTGTGGATGTCACAGTTATGGGAGCATTGTGGATGTCACAGTTATGGGAGCATTGTGGATGTCACAGTTATGGGAGCACTATGAATTACACTGTTATGGGGGTTACTGTGGATATCCTTTAACCACAAACACAATAAAATAGATTAAATAGACCTGTGCGAAGCCAGGTAATTTTGCTGATTAGTGTTGAGTGAATCGAAGTGAAACAAATTGACTTTGATCCAAATTTCAGGAAAAATTCACTTCACCACAATTGTGAATTTCCTTGCGCTTTGTGGTAACATATCTATTTTTTCCTAAAATGGAGGCTACACTTGTTACAAAGTAAAACTAAGAAGCTCGGGAATGCAATATGACGCATAATGCTGTGCAGACAGCCAATCAGCAGATAGCCATCCCCTGTGATGTCACAGCCCTATAAAAGCCTCATCCCAGGTGGTCGTCGCCATTTCACTGTGTACTGAGCATAGGGAGAGACCTGGCAAGCTCTAGGGACAGTGTTTTAGAGAGCTTTTTATTGTAAAATATTGGATAGGGACAGTGTAGGGAGATCATAGGGAGAGTTTTAGAAACTGTAGGAAGAGCATAGGGAGACTTAATGGACAGTGCAGGCTCAGTATAATCACCCTGTGCATCTTGTTCACCTGCTGTCCCATTAATACTTAATCTGTTCTGTTATACATAGACTTAGGCCTATTGCACACGACCGTATGGCTTTTTCAGTGTTTTGCGATCCGTTTTTCACGGATCCGTTGTTCCGTTTTTTGTTTCCGTTGTGTTTCCGTTTCTGTTCCGTTTTTCCGTTCCGTTTTTCCGTATGGCATATACAGTATACAGTAATTACATAGATAAAATTGGGCTGGGCATAACATTTTCAATAGATGGTTCAGCAAAAAACGGAACGGAAACGGAAGACATACGGATGCATTTCCGTATGTGTTCCGTTTTTTTGCGGACCCATTGACTTGAATGGAGCCACGGACTGTGATTTGCGGGCAATAATAGGACATGTTCTATGTTAAAACGGAACGGAAAAACGGAAATACGGAAACGGAATGCATACGGAGTACATTCCGTTTTTTTTGCGGACCCATTGAAATGAATGGTTCCGTAGACGGACCGTATACGGAACGCAAAAAACGTCCAGTAAACGGGAAAAAAAAACGTCCGTGTGCAATAGGCCTTACTGTGTATCAGACACATTATCAACAGGCGGTCTAATATATAGGTGTGTTTACCTAGTTCATCTGCTGTGCCAATCATGCTTAATCTGTTCTGTTATACATAGACTTACTGTGCATAAGACTTAGTCTCAACAGGTGGTCTAATATATATATGGATTTTTCTAGTACACTTGCAGCGTCATTGATACTTGATCTGTCCTGTTATACATAGACTTACTGTGCATAAGACTTAGGGGGCCATTTATTAAACTGGTGTAAAGTAGAACTGGCATAGTTGCCCATAGCACCCAATCAGATTCTTCCTTTCATTTTCCAAAGGAGTTGTCCAAAATTAAAGGTGGAATCTGATTGGTTGATATGCGCAATTAAGCCAGTTTTACTTTACACCAGTTTGATAAATGACCTCCTTAGGCTCAACAGGTGGTATAATATATAAGCGCGTTTATCTAGTTCGTCTATTGCGCCATTTTATATTTAATCTGTTCTGTTATACATAGACTTACTGTGCATCAGACTTAGTCTTAACAGGTGGGCTTATATATAGGTGGATTTTCTAGTACACTTGCAGCATCATTGATACTTGATACGTTCTGTTATACATAGACTTACTGTGCATCAGACTCATTGTCAACAAGCGGTCTAATATATAGGTGCATTTAACTAGTTCACCTACTGTGCCATTAATAATGAACCTGTTCTGTTATACATAGACTTACTGTGCATCAGATTCATTGTCAACAGAAAGTGTAATATATAGGCTAGTGCATCTTCTCCGCCATTTAAACTTAGTCTGTTCTGTTATACATAGACTTACTGCGCATCACACTTAGTTTCAACAAGTGGGCTAACATCTAGGCGCGTTTACCTAGTTCATCTTCTGCGCCATTAATACTTAATCTGTTCTGTTATACATAGACTTCCTGTGCATCAGACTCATTGTCAACAGGCGTCTAACATATATTCTCATTTTTCTAGTTCATCTGCTACGTCATTCACACTTAATCTATTATTTTACTGATTCAGTTACTGTAAACTATGGCTAACAGACAGTTGCCTGGGCCCTCAAAAGGAATGGGCAGTGGTAAAAATGTTGCTGTAGCCTTCATAAGTAGTAGCAGAAGAGAGGGTGGTGGTAGCAGCTGCAGCAACAGGTCAGAGCTGCCACTGTCATCCAGCGGTCTTGTTTTGAACAACAATCCAGCTGCACTGGAATGGCTGACTCGCTTTTCAACATCTTAGTTGACAACAGATACACACAGCCAGGAATTGGTGGATTTCTTTGACACCACACTTGGTTGGCATGGCCCAAGAACAACTTCTGTGCTCTCACCTGTCTTGCAACTGCCTTTTTTTTTCTTTTTTTTTTTTTACTGCTCTTTCTGCTTTGGAAGTAATGCATGCTGCCAGCTCTGCTCCACTTTTTAGCGAGGACGAGCTTAGTGAGGACAGTCAGCAGCTACAGGCCAATGCAGACTTGTAGGAGAGGTCCTCTGCATCCTCCCTTAGGCATGCAACTAGCAATGATAACAGTTGGATGGGAGCATGTGTTGTGAGTGCTCGGGACGTGGCCATGAGACTGGTGAGGGTGACATAAGTGACAAACAGACATTAGTGGATGATGATGTAGCCAATCGTACGTAGGAGCTGGGTGAAGAAGGGGCATGATCATTATCAGAGATGAGGGTGGCAGCAGGCCTGTGAGATAGCAGCAGGGTGGCAGCATGTCGATGAGCTAGCAGAGTGGAAGCAGTGGGAGATCTGTAGCCAAATGCACCCGGGTAGACTGTATACTGCTCAGGAGCCTACCTGTAAGGAAAAAACTAGCGGTGCACTTATTTATAAAGGCATCGGCAGGCAGTCAGCACAGAGTGTTGTGGGTAAAATGCCATACTCGACATTGTGGGAATTTTTTATCAAGCCGCTGGAGGATGTTAGCGTGGCGGTATGCAGGATATGAGAGTAGAAGGTGAAGCGTGGTCAGGGTGCTTTTGTTGGCACTATGACCCTGCGTAAAAGGGAATATTAATTATTAATATTTTTGATTAATATCAATAATTAATTTTCATAAATAGGCGTGAGTCGTCTAGTGATGACTCCGCCTATTTACAGTCAGGTCCATAAATATTGGGACATCGACACAATTGTAAGATTTTTGGCTCTATATACCCCCACAATGGAAATGAAATGTTGAAATGAAACAAACAAGATGTGCTTTAACTGCAGACTGTCAGCTTTAATTTGAGAGTATTTACATCCAAATCAGGTGAACGATGTAGGAATTACAACAGTTTGCATATGTGCTTCCCACTTGTTAAGGGACCAAAAGTAATGGGACAATTGGCTTCTCAGCAGTTCCATGGCCAGGTGTGTGTTATTCCCTCATTATCCCAATTACAATGAGCAGATAAAAGGTCCAGAGTTCATTTCAAGTGTGATATTTGCATTTGGGATCTGTTGCTGTCAACTCTCAAGATGCGATTGCTGTTGCTGTCACTATCAGTGAAGCAAGCCATCATTAGGCTGAAAAAACAAACCCATCAGAGAGATAGCAAAAACATTAGGCGTGGCCAAAACATCTGTTTGGAACATTCTTAAAAAGAAGGAATGCACCGGTTTGCTCAGCAACACCAAAAGACCCGGAAGACCACAGAAAAAAACTGTGGTGGATGATTGAAGAATTATTTCCCTGGTGAAGAAAACACCCTTCACAACAGTTGGCCAGATCAAGAACACTCTCCAGGAAGTAGGTGTATGTGTGTCAAAGTCAACAATCAAGAGAAGACTTTACCAGAGTGAATACAAAGGGTTCACCACAAGATGTAAACCATTGGTGAGCCTCAAAAACAGGAAGGCCAGATAAGAGTTTGCCAAACGACATCTAAAAAAGCCTTCACATTTCTGGAACAACATCCTATGGACAGATGAGACCAAGATCAACTTGTACCAGAGTGATGGGAAGAGAAGAGCATGGAGGAAAGGAACTGCTCATGATCCTAAGCATACCACCTCATCAGTGAAGCATGGTGGTGGTAGTGTCATGGCGTGGGCATGTATGGCTGCCTATGGAACTGGTTCTCTTGTATTTATTGATGATGTGACTGCTGACAAAAGCAGCAGGATGAATTTCTGAAGTGTTTCGGGCAAAATTATTTGCTCAGATGGACAATGACCCAAAGCATACTGCAAAAGCAACCAAAGAGTTTTTTAAGGGAAAGAAGTGGAATGTTATGCAATGGCCAAGTCATTTACCTGACCTGAATCCGATTGAGCATGCATTTTACTTGCTGAAGACTAAAACTGAAGGGAAAATGCCCCAAGAACAAGCAGGAACTGAAGAAAGTTGCAGTAGAGGCCTGGCAGAGCATCACCAGGAATGAAACCCAGCGTATAGTGATGTCTATGCGTTCCAGACTTCAGGCTGTAATTGACTGCAAAGGATTTGCAACCAAGTATTAAAAAGTGAAAGTTTGATTTATGATTATTATTCTGTCCCATTACTTTTGGTCCCTTAACAAGTGGGAGCCACATATGCAAACTGTTGTAATTCCTACACTGTTCACCTGATTTGAATGTAAATACCCTCAAATTAAAGCTGACCGTCTGCAGTTAAAGCACATCTTGTTCGTTTCATTTCAAATCCATTATGGTGGTGTATAGAGGCAAAAATGTTAGAATTGTGTCGAAGTCCAAATATTTATGGACCTGACTGTATACTATAAATACTAACTATCTTTTGCAATACTTCTTTCCTTAACTATGTGAGATGGATTATTATTACGGCGGCAACTACAAATGACTAGTATGAGCGAGCATGCTCTGCTGAATACCTGTTCGGCTCGAGCATCGATATGCTCGGCACATGGCGGTACTCGGCCGAGTCTCCTTCCCGCACGTTTCGCGGCTTTTAAGCAGCCAATAATCGTGCAGGTAAGTACTGCCATCACTGTTATGCCAGTAGCCATGTTGGCTGCTGGCATTACAGTGATTGGCTGGCCGGAAAGCGTCATCGGGTGCTATATAGCACCTGATGACGCAGGTTCGGCTCATTGCGAGTCAGGGAGTGCTGCGCTTAGGAAGGGACAGATAGAGTAGGGAGATTGTGATCGCAATATATTCAAATGAATAACGTTTCAAAGACCCAAAAGTCCTTTTAAGGACTATTGTGTGTGGTGGCAGTACTTGAAAAAAATTTTTTATACTTTTCTTTTGCTATATAGAAGGTGTATGCAGTGACTTGTGACATCTGTCCAGCAATACCTTTTGTGTGTCAGGGGCAGAGATAGGAAGAATATTAGTGAATACAATTGTTTTTTTCCCATAATCAACATTTTTGCTGTCAACGGTGTAATCCGTGAATTGCGTGATCTGCGCTTCAATACCTTGTGTGGTTCTCAGGCCCAGATATAGGGAAAAAATTATAATGCAGAAAACTATTTTTCGCCCATAATCTATCCACATTTTTGCTGTCAACGGTGTAATCTGTGAATTGTGTGATCTGCACTTCAATACCTTGTTTGGTAGTCAGGCCTAAATATAGGGAAAAAAAATGTAATACAGAAAACAATTTTTCGCCCATAATCTATCCACATTTTTGCTGTCAACAGTGTAATCCATGAATTGCGTGATCTGTGCTTCAACGCCTTGTGTGGTTGTCAGGCACAGATATAGGGAAAAAATACAGAAAACAATTTTTCGCCAATAATCTGTCCACATTTTTGCGGTCAATGGTGTAATCAGTGAATTGTGTGATCTGCACTTCAACACTTTGTGTGGTTGTCAGACCCAGATATAGTAAATTTTTTAAATATAAACTACATCAGAAAACAGTGTCTGTACCGCAGATTCCAATAATCTGGGCCTAATATTGTCCATATTCTGTGGGTTTCTGTGACATATACAGTACGCCATCCGAAAACTGTTTCTTTAGGGCAAATGCCAATATTCTAGGCCTAATATAGTGTCCATATTTTGTGGGTTTCTGTGACATATATTGTCCTGCATCAGAAAACTGTGCCTTTAGCGGACTTTAAAAAATTCTGCGCCACATCTAGTGACAAAACCACTAATATGAAGAAGGCAAGCACTAAGGGACGGGAAAGTGGGCGTGATGCTGATGGGCGTGATGCTGCCAGTGCACCAGAAAAAAAAAATCTACCGTACCCAGCTTCATGTCCAACTTAGCTGGGCTGCGCAGGACAACACTGTCCAAGTCGGGCCAGTGCGAAAAGTTGGTCGGTTGGATTGCTGAAGATAGTGCTTCCAGTCGGTTAGGCACCACCCTCTCTTCCACCAAGTCCAGTCTCTGTAGCCAAGAGTCTGGTCAACCGAATCCTTACTCTGATCATCCTTCCTCCAACCATGGAGAGGCTTGCCAAACGAGTGATCCCACACTCTGATATTCCGAGGAGCTCTTTCCAGCGCCACTATTACATTTGGCCCTCGCGCCCAGCACGCTTGAAGAGGGACCTGAGTTATTGTGCCCTGATTCCCAACCTCTTGAGCCTTCACAGTCTCAAGAAGATTACGGTGGTGAACGGCAATCATTCGTTCACGAGGTGGATTATGATGACACAGTTGTCAATCACTGAGGTTGTGGTTAGGTCAAGTCAGGAGGATGAGCAGAGTGAGGAAGTGGTTGACAATGAGGTCACTGACCCAACATGGGAAGGTGAATAGCTGAGCGAGGATAGCAGTACAGAGGGGGAGGGTTCTGCAGCACCGCAACAGGCTGGAAGATGCAATGGGGTTGCAAAAGGGAGATATCGGCCCGCACCAAACAGGCCCGCAACTGTTACACCGAGCACCCCCATGCATAAATCTACCTTGCCAAGGGGTAGGTGTTCCGCAGGATGGCGCTTTTTTTAGGAAAGTGCAGACGACAAAAGAGTGGTAGTTTGCAACCTGTGCCGTACCAAAATGAGCCGGCGCGTGAACACTAGCAACCTCACCACCACCAGCATGATTTGCCACATGGCATCCAAGCACCCTAACAAGTAGGCCGAACGCCTGGGAACACAATCTGGGTCTGAAGGTCATACCACTGCCTCCTCTTCCCCGTGTTAAGCACTGCTGGCCAATCCCCTGTCGAAGGCTCAGGCCCAGATGCCCCTCGCCCTGCACCTGGACCTTTGCATGAACCATCAGCAACAACATCTACTTCCCTGTCCCAGCGCAGAGTCCAAATGTCCATAACACAGTCATTTGAACGCACGCGCAAATACCTACCCACCCACCCACAGGCCATAGCGCTAAATACGCAACTTTCAAAATTACTGTCCCTTGAAATGTTGCCATTTAGGCTTGTGGACACTGAGGCCTTCCGCAGCTTGATGTTGGCGGCCGTCCCTCGGTACGCAGTCCCCAGCCGCCACTATTATTCACAGTGTGCCATGCCTGCCTTACACCAGCATGTGTCCCAGAACATCACCCGTGCCCTGACCAACGCAGTTACTGGGAAGGTCCACTTAACCACGGACACATGGACAAGTGCTGGTGGCCAGGGACGCTACATTTCCCTGATGGCACATAGGTGAATGTTGTGGAGGCCGGGAGTGAGTTGTACCCTGGGATGGCACAGGTGCTACCCATGCCCAGGATTGTGGGCCCTACGTCCATCAGGGTCTCCGCCAGCAGCTATGTTACTGGCTCCAACCCCCACTTCTCCTCCTCCGCTGCCTCCTCCTCCACTTCCACCTCCAGCAGCAGTCAGCCATCAGTCGCTAGCTGGAAGCAGTGTAGTATAGTAATCGTCAACAAGCCGTGCTGAAGTTGATATGTCTAGGGGACAAACAGCACACCACCACAGAGCTGTGGCAGGGTATAAGGGACCAAACTGAGCTGTGGTTCTCGCCACTCAACCTACAACCAGGCATGGTTGTGTCTGACAATGGCCGTAACTTGGTGGCCGCTTTGGAGCTCTGCAACCTGACACACATCCCATGCCTAGCCCACGTCTTAAACTTAGTGGTTCATTGGTTTATCAAAACCTACCCCAATTTGCCAGAGCTACTAGTGAAGGCACGACGTGTGTGCCCATTTCTGCAAGTCAGCCACAGCTTCAGCCGGTCTGTCAACGCTGCAGTAGCGCTTGCGGTTCCCAGCTTACCGACTGTTGTGCGACGTCAGCACGCGCTGGAACTCTACATTCCACATGTTGGCAAGGCTTTGTGAGCAGCAGAAGGCAGTTGTGGAATACCAGCTGGAATGTGGCAGGCGAGGAAATGGGGGAGGACATTACACAGGGTGATAGCCAGCCCACCCTCAGTTCATCTTCTCAGAGTGAATTGGACCATGAAGAGGAGGAGGAGGAGCTGGAGACAGTTGCCTCTGTTAGGCTACATTCACACTAGCGTTGTTTAAATCCGGCGTTCAATTCCGACACCGGAACTGCCCGCCGGATCCGGAAAAACGGATTACATTTGAATCCTGATCAGAAAAATGCATTGGAAAAAAACGGATCCGCCATTTATGGACTTTAACATTTTTTTCACATTTTTCGGGTTTAACATGCAAAAGCCGGATCCGGTTTGACTGAACACACGGCGCCGGATCCAGCGTTAATGTAAGTCAGTGGGAAAAAGACTGGATCCGGCGTTCATTCAAAGTGTTCAGGATTTTTGGCCGGAGGTAAAAATACAACATGCTACGGTTTTCTGAAAAGCCTGATCAGTCAAAAAGACTGAACTGAAGACATCCTGATGCATCCTGAACGGATTACTCTCCATTCAGAATGCATTAGGATAAAACTGATCAGTTCTTTTCCGGATTTGAGCCCCTAGGACGGAACTCAGCGCCGGAAAAGAAAAACGCTAGTGTGAAAGTACCCTTACAGAGGGTAGTACCCATGGAACTTTAATTCCATCATTTCAGCGTGGATGGGCAGAAGAGGAGGATGAGGATATGGAGAGTCATCCTGATGTCGACATCGACGTCTTGCCTGTTGGTACTCTGGCACACATGGCTGACTTCATGTTAGGCTGCCTTTCGAGCAACCCTCGCGTTATACGCATTTGAGATAACACGAATTACTGGGTGTTTACCCTTCTGGACCCCTGCTACAAAGAGAACTTCTCATCTCTCATTCCTCTGGTGGAGAGGATGAGAAAAATGGTGCAATACCAGAAGCTCCTTGTTGGAAAATTGATTAAAAATGTTACATCTGACAACGCTGGCATTAGAGTCCGTACTTTCTTGGCCAACCTAGGAGGGGAGACAAGGGGAACACACAGCAGTTCCAATAGAGGCAAGCAAACACTTTCCAAAGCCTGGGACAGTTTCATGACACCCCGTCAGCATCCTCAACCTGATGTGCGGCCTATTGCCACAAGGAGAGAAAAATTTTGGAAGATGGTGAAGGAGTACATAGCAGACCGTGTCAGCATCCTCAATGATCTCTCAGTGCCTGGACACGTGCCACGAACTTGCCCTCTACGCTTTGGAGGTGCTGGCCTGCCCTGCTGCCAGCGTTTTGTCTGAGCGCGTATTTAGTGCTGCTGGTGGCATTATAACAGATAAGCGTATCCGCCTGTCAACTGAAAATGCTGACAGGTTGACTCATATACAAATGAACAAGGCCTGGATTGACCATAGCTTCTCGACTCCACCAGAGGAATCCTGATGAACATAAAGACACTTTACATGTGGTGTTTTTAATGTAGTTAGTACACTGTATTCCCATGCACCCCTTCCACCACAAACAAGGGTATATGGTTCAATCTTCCTTTTTCTCATCCTCCTCCTCCTCTTCCGTCATATCAACATGCATTGCTTATTCATCACATATAATGCCCTCGCATATATGGCCTTCAAATATAATTTTTAGAGGGTCCACTCACAAGCAGGCCCTCACATCAAATATTTTAGAGGGTCAGGTCACCTGCAGGCCCGCAACTCAATGTGAATGAGGCCCTCCTTTATGTGATATACAGGTTGTATCGGAGTGCCTCTTTCTTGTAATTTTTGGAAGCACTTGCACTTTATATACAAGTAAATATACAGGAAATAATGTTTTCAATAAATTTTTCCTATAAAATCGATTTTTTACTTTGGTTTTGTGCGTAAAACCTTAATTAGATCGCGGGCATGGTGATCACTTTAAGCCCTTTTAAGCTGCATCAGCAGCAGCATGGTGATAAAAATGAGTGGCAAGGTGACATGGTGAGGAGATGGCAGTATGAGGAGGCCACATAGTGGCACAATGACAGAGTCTGGATAAAAGACTGAGGCCACAGATTGCTTAGAAAGATGCAGATGGAAAGAATCTGTGGAGCTGTATCACGGTCACCTGCAGAATAATGCAGACCAGGGCTGTAGCTATAGGGGAAGCAGGGGAAGCTGCAGCTTCGGGGCCCTGACCCAGAAGGAGCCCATCCAGGAGGAGGAGGACTAAAGGATTTGGTCAGGGCCCCTCAACAGTATTACACAATGAAATTAGATACAGTGACAGTATAGACAGTGTATAAAACTGATGGAACAGCTGCCGGCCCTGGTCTGAGAGAGCAATCTTTACTAGCCAAAGGAATGGGGGCAGCATGAAAGGAAGGGGTCGCTAATAAATTTCTGTGGGATGGAGCCCCATTCAAAAATTTGCTGTGGGGCTCAGTTATTTCTAGCTACGTCACTGATGCAGCCCACAAAAGCAAGTTGGGTTTATCGATTACAAAACCTTAATTAAATTGTGGGCCTGGTGATCAGTTTAAGGCCTTTTATGCAGCATCAGAAGCAGCATGGTGATAAAAATTAGTGGCAAGGTGACATGGTGTGGAGATGGCAGCATGAGGAGGCCACATAGTGGCACAATGACAGAATCTGGATAAAAGACTGAGGCCACAGATTGTTTCCATCTGCACATTTCTATACAATCTGTGGAGCTGTATAACGGTCACCTGCAGATTAATGCAGCCATCAAAATAAAGTTGAGTTTGTCGCTTCCACCTCAGCTCACCAGCAGGCCCACACTTAAAATCTTTTACTGGGTCAGCTCACCTGCAGGCCCGCAACTCGAATCTTTTACTGGGTCAGCTCACATGCAGGCCCTCGCATTGAACTTTTTAGAGGGTCAGCTCATCCGCAGGCCCTCGCATATAATGTTTTACAGGGTCAGCACACCCGCAGGCACTAGCATATAATGTTTTACAGGGTCAGCTCACCAGCAGGACCGAACCTAAAATCTTTTACAGGGTCAGCTCACCTGCAGGCCCGCAACTTATGCTGCCTTGCTTTGAAGTAGTAGCCATAGCCGTTTATCAGGCTCCCTCTCCGAAATCGAACAATGATTCTCCGTTACCGGTGGTCACCATGTTAGGCACGAAAAAGAACATCGAAAGTTGATAGGGAAGATATCCAAATAGATCGTGGACGTCACGGGGACGTACGATCAGGCAGAAGTTATCTAGAGTCAACAAAGCGGCAGCAGAGCCCCTTCTGTACAGTATAACGTTTCCTCAAAGTACCGCAGTGGCATTCCCTGTAATTTTTTATTACTCATTCCAATAACAGGGCATCTTAAGAGTCCTGCATTGTTATTTATCGTCACTACCTCCCCGAGTCGGGAGTGGGTAATTGCCGCGCGCCTGCTGCCTTCCTTGGAATCTTGAGCTTTAATAACTTGACCCACCCTCTCTGGGTGGTTCACAATTAGGAAAAAAAGGGGCAAGGCAACAACAGCCAATAAGATTTCAGCCATTTACCTCCCTTGGATGTGGTATCCCTTTCTCAAGCTCCCTCTCCAGCATCGAACCCTGATTCCCCGTTATCCGTGATCACCATGGTAGGCACAGAAAAGAACATTGCAAGTTGATAGGGCAGACATCCAAATGGATCGTCGCCATCACGGGGACGTGCAGCTGCCAAGAGGTTATCTAGAGTCACCAATGCGGCAGCAGGCCCTCACCCCTAAGGTTTTAGATGGTCAGATCAGCAGGCCCTTGCTCCAAATGTTTTTGATGGTTACCAGCCGGCCATCAATCATAATTTTTCAAGGGTGTGTATGATGCCCTCCTTTATGTGTAACAAAGGGTGTTTTGGAGTGCCGATTCCTTGTAATTTTTGGCAGCCCTTTCACTTAGTGCATAGGCTTTATGAGTGTAGGAGTCCCACTACCTGAACAATTGTACCAAAATGTGAATAAGGACCTCCTTTATGTGATATACAGGCTGTTTCGGAGTGCCTCTTCCTTGTAATTTTTTGCAGCACTTGCACTTTATATACAATTGAATATACAGGAAAGAATGTTTCCTAACAATTTTTCCTGTAAAATTGATTTTTTGGGGGGGTTTTGTGCGTATTTTTGTCAGTCTGTAAAAGTGCTGTACAACTCGGACAACATGGGAGTCCAAGATGCATCCAGACATTGTCCCCATGCTGTTCCCGATCCATTTCGGTGGTGTTTGTCACTTTCTGACCTTTTCCAATGGACCAGGCACCCTCCCCTCTTCAGAGCAGGGGGTGCCTGGTTGTCTCCCATTGACTTCCATTATACTCGGGTGCTCGGCCGAGTACACAAATATTGCAATGTGTTTGGCCCAAACAACCGAACACCCGAATACTTTTGGTGCTCGATCGTCACTACAAATGACTATAAACTGCGTTATAACAAAGTATTTATTAACAATCACAAGTCTGCTGTCAATTATATTTGCTATATCTATATATATTTATATCAATAGTTATAAATAAATATATATAGACATACACTGCAATACAGTAAAAACACTACGATACACCTAAACTACGCTAACACAACACAGTACACAATTCCACCCCAAACTCTATCTAAACATCACACTTACATACACGCATAAATAGCAGCACCTACCCACCTGGCTAAAATATATATCCAAGGGTAAATGGTGGCAGGGTCAGGGGTTAATGATCTGCAGGGCAAGGATTGCAGGAGTTATTGTAGGGTCAGGGATTGGTGGCAGGAAACGGGATAACTGTAGAGCAGTGGGATAATGTGGGGAATATTGGGTATTCAGGGATAATGCAGGGCAGGGTATAATGCATTAATATCTGTGCAATGCAGGGCAATGCAGGGGTTAATATTACAATGCAGGGCAATGCAGGGCAATGCAGGGCAATGCAGGGCTTAATATTAATGCAGGGGTTCAGGGGATTTGCAAGATATTGGTGGCAGTGGGTAAGGGTTAGGGCAGGATTGGTGGTTCAAGGGATAATATATCAGGGACTGGGGTATTGGTGGTTCAGAGGTTAATAATAATCAGGGGTATACTGATCAGGGAAATGTAGGAGTTAATGCTCAGTGGTGGCATAGAGAAAGGGTTACTCAGCCATTAATGCTCGTCTCCAGGGGTCGCTCATCATTCTGGGGATGATTTTCTTCTCAACTTCTCTCTTCTCCTTTCCCTTCCTATTGAGTGCAGCGCCGCCGGGTTATTTAAACCCTGCAGCACTCGCTCCCAAGCCTCCCGCACCAAGTACACGTGGGCTGGCGCGGTGATATGACATCACCGCACCAGCCTGTGCTTCCAGACGTGGGATGCTTTTATCCTCCCGCCTGTGTGAAGTCACCGCATACCTCTGGTGCTGTTATTACAGAGCCAGAGGTACGCAGCATACAGGGGCAGGGGAACTCTTTGTTCCCCTGTCTTTGTAATGTAAAATATGTCCGGCACTGACAGAGATGTTTTATCAAAAGGCAGAGGATCTCTGTTGATCCTCTGTCTTTTTGAAGTGACCGAAACTGGACATAATTGTCCAGTTATCGGCATCAACCACCTGCAGGTGCGCTGGTATGCGCCTGCAGGAAGATTAATCAGCTGGGGGACATGTTGGACACATTTAGATATAAGTGTGTATATGTGTGTATATATACACTGCGTGCAGAATTATTAGGCAAATGAGTATTTTGACCACATCATCCTCTTTATGCATGTTGTCTTACTCCAAGCTGTATAGGCTCGAAAGCCTACTACCAATTAAGCATATTAGGTGATGTGCATCTCTGTAATGAGAAGGGGTGTGGTCTAATGACATCAACACCCTATATTAGGTGTGCATAATTATTAGGCAACTTCCTTTCCTTTGGCAAAATGGGTCAAAAGAAGGACTTGACAGGCTCAGAAAAGTCAAAAATAGTGAGATATCTTGCAGAGGGATGCAGCACTCTTAAAATTGCAAAGCTTCTGAAGCGTGATCATCGAACAATCAAGCGTTTCATTCAAAATAGTCAACAGGGTCGCAAGAAGCGTGTGGAAAAATCAAGGCGCAAAATAACTGCCCATGAACTGAGAAAAGTCAAGCGTGCAGCTGCCAAGATGCCACTTGCCACCAGTTTGGCCATATTTCAGAGCTGCAACATCACTGGAGTGCCCAAAAGCACAAGGTGTGCAATACTCAGAGACATGGCCAAGGTAAGAAAGGCTGAAAGACGACCACCACTGAACAAGACACACAAGCTGAAACGTCAAGACTGGGCCAAGAAATATCTCAAGACTGATTTTTCTAAGGTTTTATGGACTGATGAAATGAGAGTGAGTCTTGATGGGCCAGATGGATGGGCCCGTGGTTGGATTGGTAAAGGGCAGAGACCTCCAGTCCGACTCAGACGCCAGCAAGGTGGAGGTGGAGTACTGGTTTGGGCTGGTATCATCAAAGATGAGCTTGTGGGGCCTTTTCGGGTTGAGGATGGAGTCAAGCTCAACTTCCAGTCCTACTGCCAGTTTCTGGAAGACACCTTCTTCAAGCAGTGGTACAGGAAGAAGTCTGCATCCTTCAAGAAAAACATGATTTTCATGCAGGACAATGCTCCATCACACGCGTCCAAGTACTCCACAGCATGGCTGGCAAGAAAGGGTATAAAAGAAGAAAATCTAATGACATGGCCTCCTTGTTCATCTGATCTGAACCCCATTGAGAACCTGTGGTCCATCATCAAATGTGAGATTTACAAGGAGGGAAAACAGTACACCTCTCTGAACAGTGTCTGGGAGGCTGTGGTTGCTGCTGCACGCAATGTTGATGGTGAACAGATCAAAACACTGACAGAATCCATGGATGGCAGGCTTTTGAGTGTCCTTGCAAAGAAAGGTGGCTATATTGGTCACTGATTTGTTTTTGTTTTTGTTTTTGAATGTCAGAAATGTATATTTGTGAATGTTGAGATGTTATATTGGTTTCACTGGTAAAAATAAATAATTGAAATGGGTATATATTTGTTTTTTGTTAAGTTGCCTAATAATTATGCACAGTAATAGTCACCTGCACACACAGATATCCCCCTAAAATAGCTAAAACTAAAAACAAACTAAAAACTACTTCCAAAAATATTCAGCTTTGATATTAATGAGTTTTTTGGGTTCATTGAGAACATGGTTGTTGTTCAATAATAAAATTAATCCTCAAAAATACAACTTGCCTAATAATTCTGCACTCCCTGTATATATATATATATATATATATATATATATATATATTATATATATATATATAGAGAGTTGCAAGAAAAAGTATGTGAACCCTTTGGAATCTTATGGATTTCTGTACAAATTGGTCATAAAATGTCATCTGATCTTCATCTAAGTCACAACAATAGACAATCACAGTCTGCTTAAACTAATAACACACAAATAATTAAATGTTACCATGTTTTTATTGAACACACCATGTAAACATTTACAGTGCAGGTGGAAAAAGTATGTAAAGCCCGAGATTAATGACATCTCCAAGAGCTAATTGGAGTGAGGTGTCAGCCAACTGGAGTCCAATCAATGAGAAGAGATTGGAGGTGTTGGTTACAGCTGCCCTGCCTTATAAAAAACACACACCAGTTCTGGGTTTGCTTTTCACAAGAAGCATGGCCTGATGTGAATGATGCCTCGCACAAAAGAGCTCTCGGAAGACCTACGATTAAGAACTGTTGACTTGCATAAAGCTGGAAAGGGATATAAAAGTATCTCCAAATGCCTTGCTGTTCATCAGTCCACGGTAAGACAAATTGTCTATAAATGGAGAAAGTTCAGCACTGCTGCTACTCTCCCTAGGAGTGGCCGTCCTGTAAAGATGACTGCAAGAGCACAGCGCAGACTGCTCAATGAGGTGAAGAAGAATCCTAGAGTGTCAGCTAAAGACTTACAAAAGTCTCTGGCATATGCTAACATCCTTGTTAGCGAATCTACGATACGTAAAACACTAAACAAGAATGGATTTCATGGGAGGATACCACAGAGGAAGCCACTGCTGTCAAAAAAAAACATTGCTGCACTTTTACAGTTTTTACAAGAGCACCTGGATGTTCCACAGCAGTACTGGCAAAATATTCTGTAGACAGATGAAACCAAAGTTGAGTTGTTTGGAAGAAACACACAACACTATGTGTGGAGAAAAAGAGGCACAGCACACCAACATCAAAAACTCATCCCAACGTGAAGTATGGTGGTGGGGGCATCATGGTTTGGGGCTGCTTTGCTGCATCAGGGCCTGGACGGATTGCTATCATCGAAGGAAAAATTAATTCCCAAGTTTATCAAGACATTTTGCAGGAGAACTTAAGGCCATATGTCCACCAGCTGAAGCTCAACAGAAGATGGGTGATGCAACAGGACAACGACCCAAAGGATAGAAGTAAATCAACAACAGAATGGCTTAAACAGAAGAAAATACGCCTTCTGGAGTGGCCCAGTCAGAGTCCTGACCTCAACCCGATTGAGATGCTGTGGCATGACCTCAAAAAAGCGCGTCACACCAGACATCCCAAGAATATTTCTGAACTGAAACAGTTCTGTAAAGAGGAATGGTCAAGAATTACTCCTGACCGTTGTGCACGTCTGATCTGCAACTACAGGAAACGTTTGGTGGAAGTTATTGCTGCCAAATGAGGTTCAACCAGTTATTAAATCCAAGGGTTCACATACTTTTTCCACCTGCACTGTGAATATTTACATGGTGTGTTCAATAAAAACATGGTAACATTTAATTCTTTGTGTGTTATTAGTTTAAGTAGACTGTGATTGTCTATTGTTGTGACCTAGATGAAGATCAGATTACATTTTATGACCAATTTGCTAAGAAATCCATATCATTCCAAAGGGTTCACATACTTTTTCTTGCAACTGTATATATGTGTGTGTATATATACAGTTGCAAGAAAAAGTATGTGAATCCTTTGGAATGATATGGATTTCTGCACAAATTGGTCATAGATGAAGATCAGATCACATTTTAAGTCACAACAATAGACAATCACAGTCTGCTTAAACTAATAACACACAAAGAATTAAATGTTACCATGTTTTTATTGAACACACCATGTAAACATTCACAGAGCAGGTGGAAAAGGTATGTGAACCCTTGGATTTAATAACTGGTTGAACCTCCTTTGGCAGCAATAACTTCAACCAAACGTTTCCTGTAGTTGCAGATCAGATGTGCACAACGGTCAGGAGTAATTCTTGACCATTTCTCTTTACAGAACTCTTTCAGTTCAGCAATATTCTTGGGATGTCTGGTGTGAATCGCTTTCTTGAGGTCATGCCACAGCATCTCAATTGGGTTGAGGTCAGGACTCTGACTGGGCCACTCCAGAAGGCGTATTTTCTTCTGTTTAAGCCATTCTGTTGTTGATTTACTTCTATGCTTTGGGTCATTGTCCTGTTGCAACACCCATCTTCTGTTGAGCTTCAGCTGGTGGACAGATGGCCTTAAAGAGGACCTTTCACCAGAGAAAAGCCTCTAAACTAACTATACAGAAGTGTAGAGCGGCGCCCAGGGATCCCGCTGCACTTACTGTTATCCCCGGGTGTGCAAAGCAGTAATCAAAGCAAAAGGTGGCTACTTTGAAGAACTTAGAATATGACATATTTTCAGTTGTTTCACACTTGTTTGTTATGTATATAATTCCACATTTGTTAATTCATAGTTTTGATGCCTTCAGTGTGAATCTACAATTTTCATAGTCATGAAAATAAAGAAAACTCTTTGAATGAGAAGGTGTGTCCAAACTTTTGGTCTGTACTGTATATATATATATATATATATATATATATATATATGTACTTGGGGCATATCTATAATACTTACACATATCATATATGGACTAGGCCCATAATTACAGGGGATATATATATAAAATATAAGCATATATAGATATGTATGTAAATACACGGGCATACACATATACATACATACATACTAGGACCCCCCCCCCCCCCCCCCCACTGGCCATTCAGGGCCAACATATATAAATATATATGTACATACTGGCCCTCTACATATATATCCTACTTGACCATTCAGGGCCAAAGTACAGGGGATATACCGTAGTTTTCGCCCTATAAGACGCACCGGCCCATAAGACGCACCTAGGTTTTTGAGGAGGAAAATAATAAAACAAATATTTTTAACCAAAAGGTGTGCTTTTGTTGGGTTTTGAACTAATGGTGGTCTGTGCATGACAATACTATGGGGGATCTTTGGATGGCACTGTTATGGGGGGATCTGTGGATGGCACTGTTATGGGGGATCTGAGGGGGGCACTGTAATGGAGGGTGATCTGTGGATGGCACGGTTATGGGGGGTGATCTGTGGATGGCACTGTTATTGAGGGGGATCTGTGGATGGCACTGTTATGGGGGGGAATCTGTGGATGGCACTGTTATGGGGGTGGATCTAAGGATGGCACTGCTATATATGTGTGACCCACATATCCCCTACCCCATAACAGTGCCATCCACATATCCCCCACGGTCCCTACCCCATAATAGTGGCATCCACAGATGCCCTAATATACCGGAGCTAAACCTGTGGGGAGCTAAACCTGGGGATCGGAACTTCAATTAAAGTTATTATAAAAGGTTTAGGCAATAAAGCAGTGACTGAGCGGCGGGGCCGGAGTACAGTGACCGCACCGGCCTCGCCGCATTTGCATGCCACCGGCCCGGTGGCATGCAAATGCGGGAGGGGCCGGTGGCATGCAAATGCGGCGGGGCCTGTGCGGTCACTGTACTCCGGCCCCGCCGCTCACTCACTGCTTTATTGCCTAAACCTTTTATAATAATAACTTTAATTGAAGTTCCGATCCCCAGCCCCATCTGTACTACTTACTAAATGTCCTGTAGCGGGCAGAGCAGGGCGGGCAGCCGGCAGTAACTCACTGATGTCTTGAAAATGTCAAGGACACTGTGCATGCACTTCAGCCACTATTTCAAAACACACCCTCCTTGAGCTGCAAAGAGTGGCGAGGGGACAGAAGATGTGGCACCTACATCTGATGGCCGCTTGAGTCCTGTGGAGGCTGAACTGGAACAGGAGCAGTGTGAGGGAGAGGAGGAGGACATAAACACCCAGGACTTCTATACAGAACTAAGTGGTTTATCTGCCCAAGTGACAGGAGAGGAGCATGAGGAGCAAGAGGGCGAAGATGGAGATGGAGCAGATGACCCTGACAGACCGTGGCAGTATACAGTGGAGATGGAGGCAGAAAGTCCCTCTGAGTCCCTTGCGCAAATGGCAAGATGCATGCTAAGTTGCTTGTGTAGTGACAGCCACATTATCACCATTCGGCAGAGGGAGGACTACTGGCTCTCCAAAATGTTAGACCCTCACTACCAGTCCAAAATGGGGGCCTTTTTTACATCTTCTAAGAGGGGTGAAAAACTCAAATACTATCGAGACATCCTTTGTAGTCGTTGGTCGCTGCCTACGTGCGCCCATCCTCAAGAAGTTCTAATTGTGGAGACCCTCTGAGCTCACACTCGACTGCCATGACTGCTGAAGCAGGGTGGGGGGCAGGAGCAGCAGCAACTTGAGTCTCTGATGAGCAGTTTGCTTCTACTGAAGAAACCACCCAGCAGAAGGACGTGCAGCAGAACCTGAACCAGCAGGTGGCGGCATACTTGGACTGCACCCCGTCACCCCATATCCAAGATCCCCTGGTCTACTGGGCAGCCAAACTTGAATTGTGGCCTCAACTGACTGAGTTTTCCTTGGGCAAGCTTTGGTGCCCGGCCAGTACTGTGGCGTCAGAGCAGGTATTTAGGGCAGCGGGTGGCATAGTTACCCCAAAGGGAACTCTCCTTTCAACTCCAGACCTTTATAAAAATGAATATAGTTGGAAGACTGGCACTCTCAACACATGGAATCATATGGTTTGATGCAAATCACAATGTTTAATAGTAAGTACATAAAAGGAATAAAAAGATAAAAAATATATATACACTAGCACTGGATGATTGTAAAGATTTCACCCAGTGTTGTGCTAATTATACAATGATGTCATGAATCATATAATAAAACACCCAGTATTCAATGTTAATCCTTATATAGTTTTGGTGGCCGCTGCAAGGAAAAAACCATAAGTATTCACATATAAGTTCCTGGAATAGGAAAGGAAAAGAAAGTCCTCCTTATTTCTGTCCTAGATGAAGACAAGCAGTACGAGATGGTATTCGCTGAGATAAAGTCAATGTTTTGGTATAAGTGACTGCCACTTTCCCATATAGGTATAGTTTGACAATTGGCAGTAAAAGTACGCCTGATGATCCCTTAGTGCCGGTCGGTCAATCAAGTTACTCGGGGCTCGCTGGATGCCGGCGTCCCGGCTGTTTCGCTGTCAGCGTCCCACGTGAGTTTGGAGAGGGATTCGTCGCTCCGGAAATGACGTATCGGCACACAGGATGGTGTTCGTTCGTTTTCTTAAGCTCAACCGTTCGTTGTGGCGGCCAGAATCAAACTTACAGTGCACTGTTATAGAAGTATTTGCTTCTCACAAATGGGTCATATTTTGATCTCCTATTTGGATCTCTTGCAACCAAACGCTTTTCGGGGAACGCTCTCCCCTTCTTCAGTGGTAATGACCCTACTTCGTATCTGATTGGTTTTTATACCCTCAGTTGGCAAATTCCCTTCATCTAACAAAATTCCCTTCATCTAACAAAACGCTCCTTGGGAAAGAAACAATTGTCCCAGAAAATCTTTTTAAAATAAGATACAGAGCAAAATATATAGGTAGAATTGTATCACTTTGTAAATGTATTTCTATTTTGATTAGGAACTATTAATATAGGTTTTTATGGAACTATTACATTTTGGAAAAGTAAATATAGATAGAAACATATATGATGTTGTATGTTGATATCTAATCAACAAAAACATGAAGATTCACAATGTATCAAACATGCAACCCACAATTTTACCTTGATTTTATAATTTTAAACAAAACTTTCTTGTTGAAAACAATGATGGAAATACTTCAGAAATATAATGACAGACGTAAATGCAGATTTATCTTTATATATACAAAATAGACCATAATAAATGATGTATAAGATTAACTATGGGCCGTGCAATAAAATCCTTCAGGGACTTTGTACCACAAGGCAAACTGCAACTTCTGCCAAAAAAACGCATGTGTCAAAAATAAAACGCATCAAAAACGCAACATAACCGCAAGTGGAAAAACTGAAGAAAAACCAAATATATGAAAAGAACTATGGGAAAATAAGATGTGAAATACAGCAGATACAAAATAATCATATTGAAAATAACTAAAAATGAACAAAAACGAAAAATTCATATATTCCATGTCTGTTTTTGGAATTTGCCAACTGAGGGTATGAGGGTATAAAAACCAATCAGATACGAAGTAGGGTCATTACCACTGAAGAAGGGGAGAGCGTTCCCCGAAACGCGTTTGGTTGCAAGAGATCCAAATAGGAGATCAAAATATGACCCATTTGTGAGAAGCAAATACTTCTATAACAGTGCACTGTAAGTTTGATTCTGGCCGCCACAACGAACGGTTGAGCTTAAGAAAACGAACGAACACCATCCTGTGTGCCGATACGTCATTTCCGGAGCGACCAATCCCTCTCCAAACTCACGTGGGACGCTGACAGCGAAACAGCCGGGACGCCGGCATCCAGCGAGCCCCGAGTAACTTGATTGACCGACCGGCACCAAGGGAAGGTAAGTCCACATAGTGGGTGATCATCAGGCGTACTTTTACTGCCAATTGTCAAGCTATACCTATATGGGAAAGTGGCAGTCACTTATACCAAAACATTGACTTTATCTCAGCGAATACCATCTCGTACTGCTTGTCTTCATCTAGGACAGAAATAAGGAGGACTTTCTTTTCCTTTTCTATTCCAGGAACTTATATGTGAATACTTATGGTTTTTTCCTTGCAGCGGCCACCAAAACTATATAAGGATTAACATTGAATACTGGGTGTTTTATTATATGATTCATGACATCATTGTATAATTAGCACAACACTGGGTGAAATCTTTACAATCATCCAGTGCTAGTGTATATATATTTTTTATCTTTTTATTCCTTTTATGTACTTACTATTAAACATTGTGATTTGCATCAAACCATATGATTCCATGTGTTGAGAGTGCCAGTCTTCCAACTATATACATTTTCTTACATTTGTGAAGGGTGAATCATTTTAGACTAGAGCACCTCTCTGTGGCTGTGAGAGGGTGAGCTTTTTCCCATATTTCTCATCTTTATAAAAATGAATCAGGCCTGGAGCAACCAAGATTTCCAGACACCATTGCCTGATATAACAGATTAGTTCATTCTGACTGTAGTTCGCTGCCACAGCAGAACAGTGTGACAAGTGGCCTGTTAATTCTGCCTACGTGCAGCTGCCACTGTTCTCATGTTATCACTTGCCTGATTCCACATGCCTGCTGCATCTACTGCCATCTACTCGCCAGTCTATTATAGGGCCAGTAGTGTCCCTGTTTGGCCATGTTGACATCACTGTTTATTTTTCTATTCTGATCTGTCAGAAGGACAGGAAAATAACAAATGGGCCTAACAATCGGTCCAGTCCCCCTCCGCTTTGCCTATTTAAAAAGTAAGTGACTAGTGCGGCTGCACTGCGTACATCCCCATGTCGGTGAGACCTGGCGCTAGAGGTCACGGGTCTTACGGAAGACGTGATGATGCTGCCAGTATGACTGGACGACCGAACGCGAAACAGAGCAGAGGTAAGTATTTATTTATTTATTTTTTTAGGTATGCACACGCTGCGCGCCATACTGGGGGCACCCGGCATCAACCCGGCACTATGAATTGAATTTAGAAAGGGCCGGGGTGGGGGGGGGGGCACAAAAAGAAAATAAAATCTATATAGAGAGGGTGGCAGCCTGGAGTGGGCACCTGGTAGTGGCCCTATGAACTGAATTTAGAAAGGGGGGCCCGTACCAGCCATATAAGAGGGGGCCACAAATAAATAAAATCTATACAGAGTGAGAGGGGGGCAGGGGCAGCCAATCATTCAATTATATACAGGGGTCAAAATGAAATATATACAGTCTGGGTGGCGGCCAAGTGAAATATATACAGTCTGGGTGGGGGCCAAATGAAATATATACGGTCTGGTTGGGGGCAAAGTGAAATATATATAGTCTGGGTGGGGGCCAAATGAAATATATACAGTCTGGGTGGGGGCCAAATGATATACACTGCTCAAAAAAATAAAGGGAACACAAAAATAACACATCCTAGATCTGAATTAATTAAATATTCTTCTGAAATACTTTGTTCTTTACATAGTTGAATGTGCTGACAACAAAATCACACAAAAATTCAAAAATGGAAATCAAATTTTTCAACCCATGGAGGTCTGGATTTGGAGTCACACTAAAAATTAAAGTGGAAAAACACACTACAGGCTGATCCAACTTTGATGTAATGTCCTTAAAACAAGTCAAAATGAGGCTCAGTAGTGTGTGTGGCCTCCACGTGCCTTTATGACCTCCCTACAACGCCTGTGCATGCTCCTGATGAGGTGGCGGACGGTCTCCTGAGGGATCTCCTCCCAGACCTGGACTAAAGCATCTGCCAACTCCTGGACAGTCTGTGGTGCAACGTGACGTTGGTGGATAGAGTGAGACATGATGTCCCAGATGTGCTCAATTGGATTCAGGTCTGGGGAACGGGCGGGCCATCCATAGCATCAATGCCTTCGTCTTGCAGGAACTGCTGACACACTCCAGCCACATGAGGTCTAGCATTGTCTTGCATTAGGAGGAACCCAGGGCCAACCGCACCAGCATATGGTCTCACAAGGGGTCTGAGGATCTCATCTCGGTACCTAATGGCAGTCAGGCTACCTCTGGCGAGCACATGGAGGGCTGTGCGGCCCTCCAAAGAATTGCCACCCCACACCATTACTGACCAAATGCCCAACCGGTCATGCTGGAGGATGTTGCAGGCAGCAGAACATTCTCCACGGCGTCTCCAGACTCTGTCACGTCTGTCACATGTGCTCAGTGTGAACCTGCTTTCATCTGTGAAGAGCACAGGGCGCCAGTGGCGAATTTGCCAATCTTGGTGTTCTCTGGCAAATGCCAAACATCCTGCACGGTGTTGGGCTGTAAGCACAACCCCCACCTGTTGACGTCGGGCCCTCATATCACCCTCATGGAGTCTGTTTCTGACCGTTTAAGCAGACACATGCACATTTGTGGCCTGCTGGAGGTCATTTTGCAGGGCTCTGGCAGTGCTCCTCCTATTCCTCCTTGCACAAAGGCGGAGGTAGCGGTCCTGCTGCTGGGTTGTTGCCCTCCTACGGCCTCCTCCACGTCTCCTGATGTACTGGCCTGTCTCCTGGTAGCGCCTCCATGCTCTGGACACTATGCTGACAGACACAGCAAACCTTCTTGCCACAGCTCGCATTGATGTGCCATCCTGGATAAGCTGCACTACCTGAGCCACTTGTGTGGGTTGTAGACTCCGTCTCATGCTACCACTAGAGTGAAAGCACCGCCAGCATTCAAAAGTGACCAAAACATCAGCCAGGAAGTATAGGAACTGAGAAGTGGTCTGTGGTCACCACCTGCAGAACCACTCCTTTATTGGGGGTGTCTTGCTAACTGCCTATAATTTCCACCTGTTGTCTATCCCATTTGCACAACAGCATGTGAAATTTATTGTCACTCAGTGTTGCTTCCAAAGTGGACCGTTTGATTTCACAGAAGTGTGATTGACTTGGAGTTAAATTGTGTTGTTTAAGTGTTCCCTTTATTTTTTTGAGCAGTGTATATACAAAGCAAGTGGCGTGGGAGAGGTAATGGGGTTGCGGGCCCCAATTCATAGTTTGCCCTGGGGCCCATAGAACTATAGTTGCGACACTGGTCTTGTCGTTGAGCATCCATAAGGCCTCTATCACATGGTCAGTATTTTGAATCAGGATTTGATCAGGATTTTGAAGTCAAAAGCAGAAGTGGGTCCAAAATGCAGAAGACATGTAAATATTTCCATCACATCTTATATCTGTTTTGGACCCACTCCTGTTTTTGCCTTACCAATATTGATCAAATACTGATGCAAAAATCTGACTGACTAAATACTGACAGGGTGATAGAGGCCATTAAAGTCCTGCATGCAGGACTTCTTTTCAATATGACTAAAAACAATTTTAGACGCAAATGTCCAAAACTCATACAAATTGAACATGAGGCCTCTGTCCCATGATCAGTATTTTGCAGGATTTGATCATGATTTGGAATCCAAAAGCAGGATAAATTATATTAGAAATTATATTAGAAAAAGAGTTGGTCAAAATACAGAAGACATGCAAATATTTCCATCACATGTGATCTCTATTCTTGACCCACTCCTGATTTTGCTTTAAAAATACTGATCAAATGCTGAACAAATACTAACAGTTTAAAAGGGGAAGCCATTAGTTTTCTGAAATGTTCAGAGAAAGGTAGATATGGAAAGGGTGAGAGCATCTGCTTTTTTTTTTGCTGTTCTTCTAATGGATCAGCAGTGATATGAATATAGCCTTACTGCTGACACCCTCCCTACTGTCATGGGGCCACTACTTGAATCTTGGGCCACTGCAATGTTAAATCCACGTCGATAAATTATACCCGATGCCAACATTCAACTGTAAGACTAAGTTCACACTTCTGTTATTTGGTCAGTTATTTCCATCACTTATTATTTGTGATTCTCGGATTAGGTATCATGAATAGATCTGCACCTGTTCTGTAGGTTTGACCCACATCTGCATTGGGCTAACAATAACTGATGAGAATAACTGACTAAATGACATGTGAACTAAGCCTAATAGTGATGTACAGTCATTCTACAGCTAACAGAAGGGAATCAAAAGCCTGTGTTCCCACTGCCAAAACATGAATTAAAAGAAGTTGCAGGGGCGTGCAGTGTACTTATTTTTTTTTTCTTTACTGAAGGCTGCTGTAGGCTTTTTTTTTTTGTTTAGTTAGGGGTTAGCTTGGAATGTTGGTGGCCTGTGCGATGATGTGCACATCCATATATGTGACCTGCCTGTCATTCTGATGCACAGTAACTTTTTCACTACCAGAAAGGACTAGCTATGCATGTTGCTGCAATGCACATTGATGTACACCAAGTTACATTCTCCCTAAAGTTTAACTGCAGGCCGGGATAGACCTGATTTAAAGCACTTTGTGACAAAGTAATTTGTAATGAAGCAAATTTTTTTTAGAAATTTGGCGAAGTGACCAAATCAAATTTTTTAAAACTTCACTCATTTCTGCTGCCTTATACTTTATCTACTGTTTCCACTGTTCGCATCACTTTACAATCTGGCAAACAATAAGAAAATTTTACCCCTAATGTGTGCCATGGTCATTTTTATTTTTTTTGCCAGAAAATACATAAACTGTTCTATAAATGAAAAAAAGGAAAGTGTAGTTTACAGAATGTCATTAGCTCCCTAGCATTTCTTTATATTCTCAGTTATTATCTGTGGAATTTCATTCTTTTTTTCTATACGGTAAACTATGATTTGCCCTTGACAAAGATATTTTGCAAGTTGTCATAGAGGCAAATGCAGTCTGTGTATGATTGGTAAAATACTGTTTTTCAGGAAATGAAATGAAATATGATGGATCTCTGATCCCCACGAGGCAGAAAAACATACTTGACTTGAGGCAGTTGCACTCCTAATATAATGTATTAGCAAGTTGCCAGAACTGTCTCTGCCATATTGTTCCTATTCGTAAAAAGTATAAATGAAGTAAAACAGTCCTGGCATTCATAAAATCCATCCCTGGGAGCTAGATGTGAATGCTGGAAAAATCATTCTCATGGAAATAACAAACATGATCTGTTTGACAGAAACTGTATCTCTAAACATGTATATAAGCTCCAGGATTTTGGAAGTATAGGCTGCCGTGAAGTGAGAAAGAAATGCATTTCATAAATTCATTCATGTTCATAATTTTAAATTAAATTAGTCCAATGTTTTCAAAATTAATACACTCAATCACACATATTTATATTTACTCATTTGAATTCCTTCAACATAGAACTGCATCAATTTCACTCACTGCAACCAGAGTATAAGCAGTATTATATAAGTAGACTTAGCAATAGTATTATGACAGCAAGGATGTACCTTGTATATATTGATAAAACAATTTGCTAACTACTCACTTGTTTCAGCAATTTCCAAGAAATTTTAAGCTACTCTAGGAATTCCCATGGACAATGAAAACACAGCAATTTTTTTGTAGTGTGATACAAGATATAGGTGTAGCCTAGGCATTTACCTCCCACATAATAAAATATTCAGACATCTCTGGGACTTCTAATAATATTCTGAACGAACGAACCTGATATTGCGGCATTTTAGAACTTACAATGTGTGCTCCTTTCTAGACATCAGTTTGTACACTACCACTAATGTGACTTTTTCTATGTCTTGCTGACATATCAGACAATGCTATTGTGGGAAATCTCCTTTAGAGCTAAATCAATAAATGTATCCGTCCAGAAAACCATATACTGGAATTTGTATGTTTTTAAATACCTAAAGTGAAGTTAGAAGATATCTCTATTAGCTTCAGATCATTTTAGGTTAAGATATAGTATGTAGAATATTTTCAGGAATATTTTTTAGTTCATTGACATTGAATGGTATAAAGTAAATTACTTTTTGCATATACAATGCCTTGAAAAAGTATCCCTACCCCTTGACCTTTTCCAAATTTTTTCACATTACACCCATAAACTAATATGTATATTATTGGCATTTTATGTTATAGTGAATAGATAGAGAGGGCTCACCTGTATATTCAAGAGTGGAACAGGGTGCACCTATCAAGAGGATTCACCCAATCCTCTAATAAAATGGTAAAATCAGAGAAAGAGATGGTAGGGCACACCAATTTTAGGTACCACACGGATGGTGGATAAACTGATATTTTATTTTATTATATTATTAGTGATATACTTTTTAACAACCATTCATAAAAATATCATAAAAATTCATAAAAAACTTTCTTAAAAAGTACTAATACATATAAGAATTATTAAATAGTATACTTATCATAAATAAATCTGCAATAATACATATGTCAGCAGTAATATATAGCTTCTACACTTTATGCTGATAGTTCAACTATATGTATACCAAAGTGCGTTTGAGGAGGTGAATAACGTCCTTCCAAGTGGGTTAATTAACCCAATCAATGCTCCGATATAAGAAAAAAGTTCGTTTGTTTAAATAGAGTCTTTTGAATGGTCACAAATATCTTTGCGACTGTTGCGACTCAATAGTCGCTATCTGTGTTAGAATGTTACACTGTTGCTGGTTTAGTGAAGAAGAGCCGAAGCTGTTTGTACTCACAGTTTATGATATAGTGATGTCGGCTTTTGCTGCGTCACAGGTGGCGTCCCACGAGTGATATGAAGTGATTACACATGTACCAGCGAGTACAGATGATGCGGCTTTCAGGATCCTCGGTGTTCTTATATAGCCGTACTGTGTTGGAGATCAGTCAGTTATTCAGCAAGGGTGGACTTTGCCACAAGGCTGACTCTCCGAACGAACAGATATCCGGCTTGTCTCTGCTTGTTCGCAATAAAAAATCACTGATCCTTTACTTCTTTTTCTTTGAGCTCTTTCAGTCCTCCGGTGCTGTACTTTATTCCATGGGATAGTTACCAAACGCGTTTCGGAGCTGGCTACGGCTCCTTCATGAAGGACTGGAGGACTGAAAGAGCTCAAAGAAAAAGAAGTAAAGGATCGGTGATTTTTTATTGCGAACAAGCAGAGACAAGCCGGATATCTGTTCGTTCGGAGAGTCAGCCTTGTGGCAAAGTCCACCCTTGCTGAATAACTGACTGATCTCCAACACAGTACGGCTATATAACATGTGTAATCACTGCATATCACTCGTGGGACGCCACCTGTGACGCAGCAAAAGCCGACATCACTATATCATAAACTGTGAGTACAAACAGCTTCGGCTCTTCTTCACTAAACCAGCAACAGTGTAACATTCTAACACAGATAGCGACTATTGAGTCACAACAGTCGCAAAGATATTTGTGACCATTCAAAAGACTCTATTTAAACAAACAAACTTTTTTCTTATATCGGAGCATTGATTGGGTTAATTAACCCACTTGGAAGGACGTTATTCACCTCCTCAAACGCACTTTGGTATACATATAGTTGAACTATCAGCATAAAGTGTAGAAGCTATATATTACTGCTGACATATGTATTATTGCAGATTTATTTATGATAAGTATACTATTTAATAATTCTTATATGTATTAGTACTTTTTAAGAAAGTTTTTTATGAATTTTTATGATATTTTTATGATATTTTTATGAATGGTTGTTAAAAAGTATATCACTAATAATATAATAAAATAAAATATCGGTTTATCCACCATCCGTGTGGTACCTAATATTTTATGTTATAGACCAACACAAAGGAACAAGTATGTGTGAAGAAAAGCATCCCCACTAGAGTTGACCTTGCGGTTCGCCCGGCGGTCGTTTCGCTGCGAACTTTGCGTGTTTGTGATTCGCCGAACATGCGAACATATGGAGAAATTCGCACCCGCCATATTCTTTTACATTGTGAAGAACTTTGACCCATGACACATCCATCAGGTGGTACAGGACAGCCAATTGAGACATTTCAGCACATGGACGTACCCCCTACCTTATAAATAGACCTGATCTGGCTGCCATTTTACATTCAGTGTTTTGCCAGTGTAGGGAGAGGTTGCTGTGTGGAGTAGGGACAGGCTGTTAGGGACACCAAACGCTAGCTAATAGGGCCACAAAAGTCATTTTAACCACTAGTATACACTCACCTAAAGAATTATTAGGAACACCTGTTCTATTTCTCATTAATGCAATTATCTTGTCAACCAATCACATGGCAGTTGCTTCAATGCATTTAGGGGTGTGGTCCTGGTCAAGACAATCTCCTGAACTTCAAACTGTATGTCAGAATGGGAAAGAAAGGTGATTTAAGCAATTTTGAGTGGGGCATGGTTGTTGGTGCCAGACTGGCCGGTCTGAGTATTTCACAATCTGCTCAGTTACTGGGATTTTCACGCACAACCATTTCTACGGTTTACAAAGAATGGTGTGAAAAGGAAAAAACATCCAGTATGCGGCAGTCCTGTGGGCAAAAATGCCTTGTGGATGCTAGAGGTCAGAGGAGATTGGGCCGACTGATTCAAGCTGATAGAAGAGCAACGTTGACTGAAATAACCACTCGTTACAACCGAGGTATGCAGCAAAGCATTTGTGAAGCCACAACGCGCACAATCTTGAGGCGGATGGGCTACAACAGCAGAAGACCCCACCGGGTACCACTCATCTCCACTACAAATAGGAAAAAGAGTCTACAATTTGCACGAGTTAACCAAAATTGGACTGTTGAAGACTGGAAAAATGTTGCCTGGTCTGATGAGTCTCGATTTCTGTTGAGACATTCAAATGGTAGATTCCGAATTTGGCGTAAACAGAATGAGAACATGTATCCATCCTCTGATGGCTACTTCCAGCAGGATAATGCACCATGTCACAAAGCTCGAATCATTTCAAATTGGTTTCTTGAACATGACAATGAGTTCACTGTACTAAAATGGCCCCCACAGTCACCAGATCTCAACCCAATAGAGCATCTTTGGGATGTGGTGGAATGGGAGCTTCGTGCCCTGGATGTGCATCCCTCAAATCTCCATCAACTGCAAGATGCTATCCTATCAATATGGGCCAACATTTCTAAAGAATGCTATCAGCACCTTGTTGAATCAATGCCACATAGAATTAAGGCAGTACTGAAGGCAAAAGTGGGTCCAACACCGTATTAGTATGGTGTTCCTAATAATTCTTTAGGTGAGTGTAGGTGTGCTATCGATATGTGTGATACACAGAGGGGTGTGATATACTTATAATTATACTTTTATAATGAGTCAAAAACACATAGATCTATATAGTGATCACCTGGAAGTCAGGGGCCTAGGGGCTAGGGGCTTACTAGGGCCATTTTTATATAGGGTAAGGTTCTGGATGAGGTCGCTCTTATCAGGGCGAGTGGTCTGTGGTTAGGCTGTCAGGGCCAGAATAGCACCCCCTTGTAGGGCAATATCAGGGACAGTTCTTTGCCCACCCTGTCCTTCAATACCACATCACCATCTAGCCCAGGGATAGATGTTTTTTGCTTTCCCTCTTGGATTCATCGATGTGCACTGGAACCCCCCGGATTGTGGTAGGACATATGGTTTCTGATTTGGTGCCGCCGAGCACCTGATTTAGTGCCACTGAGCACTTGTTATTGCCTACCACATCTATGCTTTTTGCTTAACTTTAATAATTTAATTTATTTTCATTTTGAGGGATATCTTTTCCATTCACACGTCCGCAAAATTGATCCGCATCCGTTCTGCAATTTTGCGGAACAGGTGCAGACCCATTCATTTTCAATAGGTCTGGAATGTGCTGTCCGCATCCACATTTGCGGATCCACATCCACATTTGCGGATCCGCACTTCCTCATCTGTGCTTCCGTTTCCGCAAAAAAATAGAACTTGTCCTATTCTTGTCCGCAATTGCAGACAAGATTAGGCATTTTCTATTATAGTGCCGGCGATGTGCGGTCCACAAATTGCGGAATGCACATTGCCGGTGTCCGTGTTTTGCGGATCCGCAAAACACTTACGGACGTGTGAATGGACCCTCATAGTAAAAATACTAAAGGTTACGTTTTATCTTCATGTATATTCTAATGGATTGCCTTCCGTGTACAATGTTATAATATACTTTCTATGTTAGAAAGTATATTATAGTGCATTTGTATTGTGCGACAGTTGTGTGCGGTTCTGCTGCGATACTGCAGGTACATAGAGAGACAAGCGTTATTGGAACAAATAATTTCTACTGGTGTGATAGACCAGTCCCCCCCAAAAAAAACTGATTGAAGCAGGGTGTTATATACCAATATACAGGGTGGGCCATTTATATGGATACACCTTAATAAAATGGGAATGGTTGGTGATATTAACTTCCTGTTTGTGGCACATTAGTATATGTGAGGGGGGAAACTTTTCAAGATGGGTGGTGACCATGGCGGCCATTTTGAAGTCAGCCATTTTGAATCCAACTTTTGTTTTTTCAATAGGAAGAGGGTTATGTGACACATCAAACTTATTGGGAATTTCACAAAAAAAACAACGGTGTGCTTGGTTTTAACGTAACTTTATTCTTTCATGAGTTATTTACAAGTTTCTGACCACTTATAAAATGTGTTCAATGTGCTGCCCATTGTGTTCGATTGTCAATGCAACCCTCTTCTCCCACTCTTCACACACTGATAGCAACACCACAGGAGAAATGCTAGCACAGGCTTCCAGTATCCGTAGTTTCAGGTGCGGCACATCTCGTATCTTCACAGCATAGATGATTGCCTTCAGAGGATACGAGATGTGCAGCACCTGAAACTACGGATACTGGAAGCCTGTGCTAGCATTTCTCCTGCGGTGTTGCTATCAGTGTGTGAAGAGTGGGAGAAGAGGGTTGCATTGACAATCCAACACAATGGGCAGCACATTGAACACATTTTGTAAGTGGTCAGAAACTTGTAAATAACTCATGAAAGAATAAAGTTACGTTAAAACCAACCATCTTGTGAAATTCCCAATAAGTTTGATGTGTCAAATGACCCTCTTCCTATTGAAAAAACAAAAGTTGGATTCAAAATGGCCGACTTCAAAATGGCCACCATGGTCACCACCCATCTTGAAAAGTTTCCCCCCTCACATATACTAATGTGCCACAAACAGGAAGTTAATATCACCAACCATTCCCATTTTATTAAGGTGTATCCATATAAATGGCCCACCCTGTACTTTCTTTATAGTGCATTTGGGCACTGTATAGTGCATTTGCGCATGCGTGTATGCGAAAATGATATTGCCGATATTTCGCATAAATTTTTTTTATGGAGATCGCAAATTCGAATAATACATCTGGTATGTCACTGTCCATGTTGTGGGACTATTTGTGCACTTCTAGTAATTATTTCTTGGCTGCAAATATGAGCTGAAGGTTTTTCAGGTTCGCCTGCCATTAAAATGAATGGGACCCGTCGCGAACTTGCGGTTCGCGAACATTTAATCGCACTCGCGAACCGTCCCGGCAGATGTTCGTCCATCACTAATCCCACAGCATCATGTTGCCACCAACATAATTGAAGGTGGGGCTGGTATGTTCAGGGTGATGTGCAATGTTAGCTTTCTACCACACATAGCATTTTGCATTTAGGTCAAAAAGTTTAATTTTGTTCTCATCTAACCACAGCACCTTCTTCCAGGTTTGCTTTGCTTTTAGGTGGTTGGCTGTATCTTGGTAGGTTTGCTTTTGTGCCATACTCCATCCATTTTCGGATGATGGATTTTACAGCGCTCCATGAGATTTTCAGACCTCAGGATATTTTTTGTAACCTAACCCCATTTTACACTTCTCCACAACTTTATCCCTTACCTGTCAGATATTTTTCTTGTTTTTTTCTGATGCTCTTTAATCACTAATGTTCTCTAACAAACCTCTGATGCCTTCACAGAACAACTTTAATTATACTGAGAATAAGGTGACTTCTGAAGGCAATTGGTTACACTGAATTTTATTTAGGGGTATCAGAGTTCAGGGGGATGAATAGAAATACATGCCACACTTGTCAGTTTTTTATTTAATAAAAACTTTGAAAACCATGAAAATCATCATTTTCTTTTCACTTCACATATAGTTGCTACTTTGTGTTGGTCTATAACATAAAATCCCAATAAAATATATTTTTTGTAAGGTTGTGTCTGTAATGGGAAAAATGTAGAAAAGTTCAAGGCTTATGGATACTTTTTCAAGGATCTGTACTAGTATATTGTATGTATTGTGTACATGCCTTTTTGGAGGCTGAACGCTAGAACTTCAACTTGTGGATGCTATGTTCTTGTACTTTAATTAAGCTTTATTATGCGGCACAGAACTTGTGACACATTATGTATGTGAATAAATGCCTTAACAGGTTGTTCAGCATCAGTTGGGACCTTTCTGCCAGACCTGTGGTGAGAAGCATATTTACCTGCAGTGCATCACTTATGATCATCCACCACAGCTACCTTGCTCTAGTTTCCACATGTTAACATCCTATTTGATGTGGGTCATGTGGCCACTGCATCCGATGACTAGCCACATCGATGCTGTGTTCTCCATACATCACGTAACCCATTTTGCCAGAAGATGAACAACCGCTTTAAACTTACTTTGTGTTTTGCCTGATGTCTTATCTGTACATAGTGATAATATACAGTTGTGTTCAAAATAATAGCAGTCAGACATCACTAACCTGATCAATCACTGTGTTTGGTAGAAATGATATTTCTACATGGCAAATAATTTGCTAGCAGGTGTAGTAGAGTAATAGAAACCCAACAGACCCAACAGTCATGCCTTGCATGCTGCTGATCCTGTGTAATTCAGTCACTTATTATAAGGGGCATGTTCAAAATAATAGAAGTGTGGAGTTCAATTAGTGAGGTCATTCATTCTTTGAAAAACAGGTGGCAATTATTTCCCTTATTTAAGGAAGGAAGGAAGGCAGCAAATGTTGTACATGGTGGTTACAGTGTATTTCTCTCTGAAATTCTGAGGAAAGTGGGTCATTCCAGACATTGTTCAGAAGAACAGTGTACCTTGATTAAAAAGTTGATTGGAGAGGGGATAACATATAAGGAAGTGCAGAAAGTGATAGGCTGCTCAGCTAAAATGATTGCAAATGTTTTAAAATGGCAACCAAAACCTAAAAGACGTGGAAGAAAGTGAAAAACTACTATTCGAATGGATAGAAGAATAGCCAAAATGGCAAGAACTCAGCAACAATCAGCTCCAGGAAGATCAAAGAAGGTCTAAAGTTACCTGTGAGTACTGTTACAATTAGAAGAGATCTAGGTGAAGCCAAGCTATCTGCAAGAAGCCCCCGCAAAGTCCCACTGTTGAAAAAAAGACATGTGCTGAAGAGGTTACAATTTGCCAAAGAGCACATTGACTGGCCTAAAGAGAAATGGCGCAACATTTTGTGAACTGATGAAAGTAAGATTGTTCTTTTTGGGTCCAGTGGCCGGAGACAGTTTGTCAGATGACCCCCAAACACTGAATTCAAGCCACAGTACACTGTGAAGGCAGTGAAGCATGGTGGTGCAAGCATCAGGATATGGGGATGTTTCTTATACTACGGTGTTGGGCCTATTAATTGCATACCAGGGATCATGGATCAGTTTGAATACATTAGAATACTTGAAGATGTCATGGTCCCTTATCCTAATAAGGAAATGCCCTTGAAATGGGTGTTCCAACAAGACAATGACCCCAAACACCAGTAAACTTAAATCTTGCTTCCAGACCAACAAGATTGACGTTATGGAGTGGTCAGCCCAATCCCCGGATCTTAATCCAATAGAAGACTTGTGGGGTGACATAAAAAATGCAGTTTCTGCGACAAAACCAAGAAATTGAGAAGAACTATGGAATGTAGTCCAATCATCCTGGGCTGGAATACCTGTTTACACGTGTCAGAAGTTGGTTTACTCCATGCAACACAGATGTACAGCAGTTCTCAGAAACAGTGGTTATACCCCGGTTAGTTGCATAACCAAGTTAGTGATTCAAAGGAAAGCAAAATCTTCAAACATTTTTCAGTTTATAGAGTGAATTTTTGAGTTTGTAAAAAAGAATACAAACACTTCTATTTTTTTGAACAGTCTAATATTTACTTTTCAATTTTTTTAGAGGAACAACACAAATTTGATATATTTTTCTTCATCTTTTGATTTGGAATAGAATGTGTAGTGTTCCCAATGCATTTGTGTGTATGGAAATAGAAGCTATTAGAAGGATTTTGAGCTTTATTCACTTTTTTAAACACACTGCTATTATTTTGAACACAACTGTATATATATGATGCATATAAGGAATAACTGTTCTATCTGTCTATGTCTTTTTGTCAGGGACAATGGCGGATTGTGTATTTATGACTTGGGGTGGCGGAACCTTCCCTGGTGTGAGTGTAATTGCAAGAGCTGGAGAGTTCTAGGAACCATGTGGAGTCTAGTTGTATAAATCTCATAGCACACCCAGCTATAGTAGATGAGACTTGAAAAAGGGAGGGATACCTGAAGACCAGGGACCTGTGGAGCTGGAGAGATGGAACCAGAACCCAGCAGTGGGAACTAGGTAAGTATGATCACCAGTGTGGGTCTGGTCATTCTGTGAGGTCTTAAAAAAAAGTTGGACAACCCTTTTAAAGAGGTATTCCTATCTGGGACATTGATGGCATATCACTAGGATATGCCATCAGCGTCAGATAGGTGCAGGTCCCACTCCATTCACCATTATGGGGGTTCAGAAAATTGCTGAGTGCTGGCTGTTTATGACAGTTCCATAGCTGTGAATGGAGAGATGGCCGCTCTTGCGCGCTGTACTCACCACACACCACTATGGGACTTCTAGGAATAATAAAATGCGCTTGCATAGCTGTTCATCTGCCGGAATAGACTACCAGATATTTACCTGCAAGATATGCGAACTTTGCCTTACTGAATCTTTTCCCACAAAACTATATATGAATCTGCTCAGCTCTTCCTGCTTTATAAGATGCTGCCTGCAGATTTCATTGTATTTTGTGGTGGTCAATTAAGACGCGAGGAGACTGGCCGGAAAGGGCGAAGTGGGGACAGTGGTGGCAAAATGAAAAAACCTTATTTATATACAAAGCAATTACAGTTCCTAAAACCTATATTTGAACTAAGACCGTAAGTATTTCAAATTTTAATATTAAATGTTTAATTAAAAAAAATACAAATATCCTAATAAATTAAATTTCATCTTTTTTTTTTTTTTTAAGAACTGTTGACAGTCTTGTTGAAGACGCAGCTGACAGTCACCAGTCAGCGGAAAACTTTTTGTGTATGTCCCCTTAAGAACGCTCCTCACCAGCACAAACTCCTCCAATGCCAACTACACCTCTGCCACAGATTCCGACAACTCCGACAATTTTGGTGACAAACGTTCCAGTAAAAGGAAAAGATCAACTCCTCCTTAACCTGTTTCAGGATCAAATACTCGAGTCCTAGTAGACTGCCATGTCCTTTGAGTATTTATCCCAAAACGGGCCTGAGTGTCAAGAGGACTCAATTATGTTGGGTATGGGGCCCTTTTTACAAAGGGTTCCAAAAACACGGCAACAAATGTGTGTTGCGTCAATAACAGCTGTACTTGAACTGTTTGCTGGGGCTCGTATGCCAATGGATGTATACAATTATTTAAATGATGCTCGCAAACAGCTTCATGTCCCTGCTGCTACTCTGACCCAACCACAGCAGCAGTTGCAGCCTGCAATGTTCAACCTACAAGAGCTACAAGGGTCTACCCTGAGGCCTCTACCTCCTCAACAGAGGCTTATTCTGTTAGCAGAGATCTGTATGACTTACGATGTTTTAATTATATAATGTTAACTAAAAATGTTTGTTAATCAAACACATATATTGTTTCTTTGTCTTATTTTTTTTTCTTAAATGAAAAAATATTTAAGAATTTAAATAATAGATAGTGCAGGGGTATGCGAGCTCTGGCACTCCATCTGTGGTGATACTACAACTCCCAACATGCTTATTAATTTTTTTTGGAGTTCTGTGATTTATTTTCACCACAGCTGTCAGAGGTCAGTCATCACAGCTGTAGTACAGACCTTATACACTGCATTTTTGGGTAGGCATTTACATCAGTGATTCACACCTATAGGGGCATTATGCCCCTTTCACACGGGCGAGAATTCCATGTGAGTGAAATGCGTGAGTGGGCGCATTGCATCCGCAATGAATCCGGACCCATTCACTTCAATAAGGCTGTGTACATGAGTGTTGAATTTCACACATCACTTGTGCATTGCGTGAAAATCGCTGAATGTTCTATATGCTACGTTTTTCACGCAACCCAGGCCCCATAGAAGTGAATGGGGCTGCGTGAAAATGGCAAGCATCCGGAAGCAAGGAGACGATAAGGATGGGGACCCGATCTTTATTATTTTCCATTAAAACATGGTTATAAGGGAAAATAATAGCATTCTTAATACAGAATGCTAAGTAAATTAGGGATGGAGGGGGTTAAAAATGTAAAAAAATTAATTAAACTGACCTCATCCACTTATTTGCGCAGCCCAGCTACTCTTCTTTCTTCTTCTTTGAGGACCTAGGAGGAAAAGGACCTTTGGTGACATTGTGGTGCCTGCAGCCTATCACAAGAACATCACAGCACAGCCATCTGTTTTGCTGTTCTGGGGACAGCGATACAGATGAATATGGAGATGAGCGCTTCCACAATGGAAGTGCTCATCTCCTAATGCCTCCCCTGGCCCTGAGTGATTAAAAAATATATATATGAATGGTTCTAGGGGATGTACATACCCGTTGGACCACCCCTGTCGGTGAGCCACTGGTCAGAGTGCCAAATATTCCGTTATTAATAACGCATGTATAAAAAGTATTGCTCTTGCGCCTGAAAAACTAAACAAGGTTACACAATCTCAGTCAAAGCAGACAAAAATTTAATATGTCACCAATGTCTGAACTGTTCTGGTCCCACTACATAAAAACGCTATTTTAAAGAAAACTAAAGTGACAAAATTAAGAAGGCAGACAACATAAATGCTTTATTAATTTAGTATACTCCATTCTCCTTGTAGTTGAGTGGCCACTTGTCAATATATTATTACTGAGCCCTTGAATGTTGTCTTGAAGTTTGAAGAGGAGAGATATTTTCTCTTGAATAGTGAATTGCGGGGTTCATGAAATCGCTTTGTGTTCTTCACTATCTTGTAAGGCGGTAGCTGTGGTGAATAACAGACTCTTTTGAATGAGGTATTAGTCCGTTTTTTTCAAAAACATTAAAATAATTTTTAATGTTTTTCAATAAAACCTTAGCTCGCAAGCCCACGTCAAGGGTCCTCATTCTTTTGCGAGTCCTTAATCTAATCTAACAATATGGGAACTAAGTAAAAAATTACATTTAAATAAATTTATATAACCATAACCCAAAATTTATCTAAGAGTACCACGCATGCTGTTCAGCTGCCATGATAATGCACCCCTCTACTAATGAAGTAATTAGCAAAGAGTTCTCGAACTGCTAGTCCAGCAGATCCATGTCTTCCATGCTGATTATGGTCTAATCGAACAGATGTGATTGTCGGAAAAGGGGCCACTTCAGGTTCGGAGGGTGCCTCATGAATCCTGGTGAAATTGTGTAAAATCACACAAGCCTGTATCACCAGGGTAGCATTTTGCAGACTCCTTTGCAAGGATGACATGAACACTCTTCATTTATTGGACAGTATTCCAAAAGCACATTCAACATATCGACGTGCACGAGACAGACGATAATTGAATACGCGCTTTCGGTCATCCAAATCGCGTCTAGAAAAAGCTTGCATTACATGTAGAGATAATGCAAACCCTTAATCTACCACGATTACAAATGGAGCGGCTGAAACAGATGATCCGGGAAGTCGTCTGGGCTCTGGCAAGGCAAGTTGGTTGGCGCGAAGCCGTTCACCCATTCGGGAAGAGCAGAAGATGCGGGCGTCTGCTGTGCTTCCATAGGACCCAATATCAACAATAATAAATCTATAATTACTGTCAACTAAGGCCAACAGCACTATAGAAAAATATTATTTGAAATTCAAATATTGGGACCCTGAGTGAGGCGGTTTCTTAATACGTATGTGTTTGCTATCCAATGCCCCTATGCAGTTTGGTAACAGAGCAGATTGATAAAACCCATCAGATATTCTAAGCCAATCTTCTGCCTTGGGGGGCATCACCGCATCTCTGAGTCGCTGCCAGATAAGTTGACATATGTGACAGACGATCACAGATATAGTTGAGATTCCCAGCAGATACTCATAATACAAAGAGGCAAAAGAGTTCCCAGTTGCAAGGAACCTGTGAAGAGAAAAAATACATTTATAAGTTTCTATTTTTAAAATCAAAATATTTTACAGTTATAATTAAAGATAGACTAATAAACTTACCTCAACGTGACTAGAAGTCTTTCTTCAGGTGAAATGCTGCGCCTCATGTTTGTGTCCTGGAAAGTAAGTCCACAACGGAGAGACGCGAGCAACATATCAAAAGTAGCTACTGAAATACGCCAATAACCCTGAAATTTATCAGGGTGCTGCCGCAAGTCGGAGACAATGGGATGAACCCACCGCCTCCTCCTTCTCGGTTCTTCAGACAGCATAGCTGGCTGCCGTCCAAATCTCTGAAAAACTAGCCAGTACAGAAGAACCTCTCGTCCATTAGCCATGATACACAAGAAATATAGCCCAAAACAGATGCCGACCAAGCACAGGTTTCACACTAAGCTCTCTGTGCATTTAAAGCCAGACAAAATGGTGCTGAAGCAATCTGACAGGATTATTTTATATACATGTCACCTTTTTTTTATTTTTATTTAACACCTAAATCTTTATATAAAATGTAAAATAGACCTTCCGTTTTTTGGCAGATCCGCAAAAAATTGAACTTTTTCGGTTCCGTTTTTTACTGAAGAACGGATCTGCATTTTTGCGGATCCTCAAAAGAATTATGGTCGTGTAAATGGGCCCATAAGAAGATAAGCATAATTACTGCATGATCATAAATGATCAATTTAGTCTTAAACAGAACTGATTTTGTACTAGTGTAGTATACAAAAGGTAAGCACTTCTCCCTTAAGATTTCTCAATCACAATTTTAACCAACTGGGTTGGGAATCAGAATTCATATGAGGATAACAGCTCCTGATGTAAAGATGGAGCTATGATAAATCTCATGCTCTCTGAAAGGTCACTATAATTACAAGGGTAAAATCTCTGGGTGAGAAGTGAGAAGATCCTGTATAGAATGCACTCTTCTATTTATCGTTTGCTTATATAAGATGTACTAGAACACGTTAGTGTATATTTCTCTCTATCCTTAACATTTGAACTGATATATTGGGAGCATCTATACATACATAAACAAGACACTGGTCTTTAAATCATAACATATGTCTATAGTGTCAGCCCAAACCAACAACTAAAATGAAACACCAAGAAGAAAATTCTGATTACCAATTTGGTCTTAATGTTATGCAGTGTCAGTTATCAGGTGCAGAAAAGATCAATAAAAGCATCTGAGAGCAATTATTTTTGAGAAAAATACTTTCGGTGACAACAGAGAAAGCCCCAATAAGGAAAAATGGAAGAACAGAATCTAATTTAGGATGTTTTCATTGTAATCATTAACTCACATCTAACACCTACAAGAGTATTCTGTTTAAACTAAAACATGACCTGCTTGGCAGAAAGGCCTTGTAAACTGTCTATAAACAATATAAGGCAGCAAAGGTCAGCACAAGCACTCATTTGAATTTCAATTAGAATCCTAAGTCCAATGTGTGCAGCTTGGCTTATATTGCTTCCAATTCTTCCTTTCAGTTTCAGATAATCTAGTCAGAATATTCCATGTGGATTAATTACTGAAGATGCAAAACAAGTACCGGTATTCATTTTAATATGCCATAGTCAACAGCTCTGTTGTCTTTTACTGATATTTGTCCTATGCAGTTTTCTTGGTTATTATATTTAAGGCAGTGATAACATGTGGTGAGATGAAGGTAGCATTGTTGGATGACAGAAGGGGCAATTCAATAAAAAAAATGTTTGCCAAAAGTAGTTATATAGAACTGATTGTGTCATATTTAGTCTTTTTACATGCTCGAAATAGGGCCAATAATAGATATACAGTACTGATCATTAGGGTTAAGCGAATTGGAGTATGCAAAGTGGACTTTGATCCGAAGTTCAGGAAAAATGTGAATCACCGCAAAGCCGAATTTCCTCGTGTTTCGTGGTAACGAATCAATTTTCCCTTAATTGACGTTAAAAATAAAAAGAAAACATACTCACCTATACATACTCATTTCAGCACAAAGAGGCTGCCAAGACAATCTTGATTGAAGATCTTGCGGGAAATCTCGTGTGCAGTGACGTATGACGTCACCACATCGGCCAGCGTGATGACGTCATCATGCACAGTGCAAGGTCTTCATTCAAGATGGCCGCGGCGGCCACTTCTCACACAAATGGATAAGGTGAGTATTTTTTTTTATACTGGATTAACCCCTAAAAGACCTCTGTAAAGGAGTCTGTGGTTCCGGTTCCCTTGCGGGCAGATACGGTGGAGCGTCTGCATGGTCGCCGGAGGGGAGGACTGCGGGGATCCCGGAGGCAGACTTGCCGGGCTAATGATAATGCGTCGCGGCCAGTCCTGCCTCCGGTGTCTCCTGCGGGTTCCATTCCGGTGTCCATGCTTGCGCGATCCCGTGCTCGTGCCGAGTTGGTTGGGCGTCCGCGTGCACGCCCGAGGGGTGATTTGCAAACTTGTTTTTAGGGTGGTGGGAGGATAGTTTTGTTTTCACAGATGGGATGTCGTCATATACCTGCCACATTTTATTTTGGGGCAGGTATATTGACGACATACTCATCCTTTGGGATGGAGACAAAGCACTATTTCATGAATTCACCCAAGCATTAAATGATAATTGCATAGGAATGAAGTTTACGTATGAGTTTCAGGAAAGGGAAATCGTGTTCCTAGATTTAAAAATCCAAATCACTGAAGAAGGACATCTGAACACCGAGATACATAGAAAACCAACCTCTACTAATAGCTATTTGCATTGGTCTAGTTGGCATCCGAAACCTCTGAAGAGGGGAATACCCACAGGCCAATACCTGAGGGCTCGGCGAAATTGTTCAGATGAAGCCTCCTTCATGAGGGAAAGTGGACAACTACGAGAGAGATTTAAAAAGAGGGAATACCCTATGGCCCCCATTAAAAGAGCTTTCAATAGGGTCAAGACCACTGATAGAGGGGAATTACTTAAATCTACCCCTATCAAAAAGAATGAGACCATCAGATGCATCGGCACTTTTGATGGCTACAACAAAGAAATCTGTCGCATTCTGGGTAAATATTGGCACATTATCCAGACAGACAGAGATTTAAAATCAGTACTTACCCCAAATCCAAGCATCAACCTATAGTAGAGGTCCCAATTTAAAAAACCAATTGGTTCGCAGCCACCTGAGAGAAAGAGAAACGGAGAATACATCAGTAAAAGTTAAATACAGTGGTTCAACTCCATGTGGAGATTGTTCATTTTGTAAATATATCCCCCGTATAAAAATTTTTATCAACCCCGGAGACAGAAAGGAGTATCACATCAGAGATCTGATCACATGTAAGACCACGGGGGTTATATATATAGCATCATGCCCCTGCCCTATGTTATACGTTGGCAAGACCACACAGGAGCTAAGACGCCGTATCTCGGGCCACCTGAGCTCCATCGAGACGGGCAAAGATACCCCTATCGCAAGACATATTAAATATGTACATGAGAACAAAACATCAGTCTTACGCTTTTGGGGTATTGAGAAATTATACTTAGGCCCAAGAGGTGGAAACCTAGATAGGAAGCTCCTGCAGTGTGAAGCACGATGGATAGACAGACTGAACACAATGAGCCCTAATGGCCTCAACGAAGGCTTCTCTTTCACAGCATTTATATAACTATATAGGTGAAGAAATACTATCAATCCTAAGTACTGCATAAATGACATCTATTTTAATGAATAAAACTATTTAGCTCTCCTTCAATTACAAACAAGATATAATATAATAAAATAATAAAAAATAATAATGAACAATAGACATATGGAATTAGGATATAGAAGTTGAGAATGACAAGGGCACAATCACCGCAATGATAGTTGTGTTGAAAACCAGAGGTTCTTGAAAACCATGCATTAATGATACAGGAATAGTGTAATGCACCATTTTCAGGTAGTGTTAGCTATATTGGCTAAGAGGACAATTCAAAGATATATAGGTCAACAATCAAAGATCTGATATAGGCTCCACCAAGTGAGGTTGCACTGGAAAACTGGACCAAAAATATGGTACATCTCTAAGGATATGTTAATGTCTGAAAATCGGTCCTAGAATATCTATCTAAATGTATGAAGAACCACTGTGGCTTCAGGATCTGTACCTGATCTAGCAGATGGTACAGATGTGTCCTAGTGCCTAGCTAATTAGAGTGGATGTTCCTCTGGCCAATATTAAGCATACCTGTAATGGAATTCTGTTCCGAATGATCTAAGTTCCGACGCATGCGCAAAGAGTGGTTTCGATAGTGAAACCTGTGACGCATGCGCCGTGTAAATCGTGTATTAGAGAAGACGATTTTCTAAGTTCTGACGCATGCTCAGTTGAGTTCGGAAATCAGAAGACTTTTTCAAAGTATCAGCGCATGCGCATAGGATCGTCCGGATCTGACCCTTATCTGATGACGTCATAAGGGAGAGACGGAGCGGAGATTGGCCCAAGTGACGCAAACAACACGAGTGTCTTGATCCTGAGTGGGTAAGACGAATTTTCGACCCGCCCTATGACTATAAAGTATTTCTTGCAGCAAACACTTGTGTTGTCTGTAGCTCCATTCCCCTGAAGAAGCCGCCGAGTGCGGTGAAACATGTCGGGGGAGCTGCGTCGCATTACCTTTTAAGATTATGTTAGGGATAGTGTGTCTGTAGCCCTGTTACCTGCAGAAGCAGTGTGCCGCAGACTTATATCACTAGGGTAGCAGCGATAATTTCAGTTGTGCTGACAGCGAATAGGCTGTCATTTCACTTCAGTTGGATTATCCAAGTAGTAGTTACCAAATGAGAAAGCAGCACAATGAATATATAGGCTGAATGATAGCTTTAATCTGGTGAGAGATAACACCAGTGGGTCATCCAAAGTGACGATTCCATGCCACAGGCAAACTTTGGAAGGGTGATCATCTAAGGTTATAGATATCATTCTCAAAAAGACACAATTGATATCATGAAACAGTGACACAGTGACACAGTGTCACGAATCTACCCAGTGTACACTATTTCCCTTCATATATATTTTTAAAGATCTCTCAATAGAGTCTTTTCTTTTTTAATGTTTTGTCATATATGTTAATTAATAATAAAAGTTATGTTTTAAATTGACCAGAAACAGGAACTATTAGTCTCACGACTACTGGATTATAAATATTGACCTCCTGGGTCCAGTGGATCATTTGAATCCAATTATTTGCAAAGGAATGCGCGGCCGAGTGTGCATGCATCTTATGCGCTACGTCGGCACTGGCAGGTAAAGCACCTGTGCACAAATTCAAAGTTGATTAGTGATTTGCTGCACAGGTGCTAATGAGTAGGATGATCGCATGACCTATGAGGTTCTGACAAGCAGCACTCTGTGATTGGCCAGCAGGTGTTTAAAAGGTGATCTCCCTGGCTGATCAATGCTCACTGTTGTCTCTACAACCTGGGAGTATGCTGGTTCATATTCACTAAGTTTGATCCATGCATGAACTCTGTGTCCTCATCTAGCGAATGCCTCTGGAAACCTCATCTCTGCTCTACAGTTGCACCGTGTATGGCCTCGGATTGGACTCTGGATATTTCAACGTCTCCTCCTTAGGTACCTGGCTTGACGGACTCTTCTGTATGAACTTTAGCCTGATCTGGCTTTTCTCTGATGTTTTCCCACAGAGGTTATTATTTGGACTACGTTATTTCTGTATGATTTCTGGCTTGGACTTTACTGGTGTATTTTCAATAAATCCACGTTTGTTCAAATCTTTTCCTGGTTGCTTGGGGTTCTGCAGCATTACAACCTCACTATTATTCTCAGATGCCGTAATCAGTGTTGAATGCGGCATATAAGAGGATCAATGACAGGGGCATGCAATTACTGTTCCCTGTCAATGCATCTGCTACTTACAAAGAAATGCATTTTGCGATGAAGTAATTCATTACAAAGCAAATATTTTTTTTTTTTATTCGGTGAAGCAGCCGAATCAAATCTTTCTAGAGTTCACTCAACACTATGGATCATGTCAATTTTAGCCTTGAATAGGGATGAGCGAACCCGAACTGTAAAAGTCCGGGTTCGGGTTCGGTGTTCGGCGCTTTCTTGGCGCTTTTTGAAAGGCTGCAAAGCAGCCAATCAACAAGCGTCATACTACTTGCCCCAAGAGGCCATCACAGCCTTGCCTACTATTGGCATGGCTGTGATTGGCCAGTGCACCATGTGACCCAGCCTCTATATAAGATTGGGTCACGCTGCGCTGCGCGTCACTCTGCTGATTCAAGCATAGGGAGAGGTTGCAGCTGCGATGTTAGGGCGAGATTAGGCAGATTAACTCCTCCAAAAGACTTCATTCTGTGATCGATCTGCAGCTGTGGATCATTGAAGTGCTAATATTGACTTGCTCACTTTTTTGAGGCTGCCCAGAGCGTTTTTAGATCACTTTTTTTCTGGGGTGATCGGCGGCCATTTTGTGACTTGTGGTGCGCCAGCACAAGCTATCACCAAGTGTATTTAACCATCAATAGTGTGGTTATTTTGTGCTATATCCTACATCAGCTGCAGGCTGAGCCTGTGTCACCGAAGTGCATTTAACCATCAACAGTGTGGTTATTTTTTGGCCATATACTACATCAGGGGCAAGTTGAGCCTGTCACCCAGCGCCTAAAAAATAGACCTGACATTTCTATTCAACCAAATCTGTACTGTTTTAGCTGGTCAAGTTATTTGTAGTGACCGTAATAGCACATTTTTTTTTCTGGGTTGAAAAACTATTCCCAAATTTGCCATTCTCAAAATAACTAGTTTCTGGTATTTGAGGCCTACTTGAAATCTATCCCAAAAAGGATATCTTACATTGAAGGTGCTGATAGTGTCATTCAGAAAAACCTAAGACACACGCTACCGTGCAGATAGTAGTCTGATTCTGTGATTAAACCTATACCTGTCACACAGCGCAAAAAAAAACAGGCCTCACATTTCTATTCAACCAAATCTGTACTGTTTTAGCTGGTCAAGTTATTTGTAGTGACCGTAAAAGCACATTTTTTTTTCTGGGTTGAAAAACTATTCCCAAATTTGCCATTCTCAAAATAACTAGTTTCTGGTATTTGAGGCCTACTTGAAATCTATCCTAAAAAGGATATCTTACATTGAAGGTGCTGATAGTGTCATTCAGAAAAACCTAAGACACGCGCTACCGTGCAGATAGAAGTCTGATTCTGTGATTAAACCTATACCTGTCACACAGCGCAAAAAAAAACAGGCCTCACATTTCTATTCAACCAAATCTGTACTGTTTTAGCTGGTCAAGTTATTTGTAGTGACCGTAAAAGAACACTTTTTGTTCTGGGTTGAAAAACTATTCCCAAATTTGCCATTCTCAAAATTGTGGTGAACGGGAACAATGAGGAAAACATCTAATAAGGGACGCGGACGCGGACGTGGACATGGTCGTGGTGGTGTTAGTGGACCCTCTTGTGCTGGGAGAGGACGTGGCCGTTCTGCCACAGCCACACGTCCTAGTGAACCAACTACCTCAGGTCCCAGTAGCCAGCAGAATTTACAGCGATATTTGGTGGGGCCCAATGCCGTTCTAAGGATAGTAAGGCCTGAGCAGGTACAGGCATTAGTCAATTGGGTGGCCGACAGTGGATCCAGCACGTTCACATTATCTCCCACCCAGTCTTCTGCAGAAAGCGCACAGATGGCGCATGAAAACCAAGCCCATCGGTCTGTCACATCACCCCCATGCATATCAGGGAAACTGTCTGAGCCTCAAGTTATGCAGCAGTCTCTTATGCTGTTTGAAGACTCTGTTGCCAGGGTTTCCAAAGGGGATTCACCTAGCCCTTCCCCAGGGGTGGAAGAGATAGAATGCACTATCGCACAACCACTTATTTTTCCTGATGATGAGGACATGGGAATACCACCTCAGGACGTCTCTGATGATGACGAAACACAGGTGCCAACTGCTGCGTCTTTCTGCAGTGTGCAGACTGAACAGGAGGTCAGGGATCAAGACTGGGTGGAAGACGATGCAGGGGACGATGAGGTCCTAGACCCCACATGGAATGAAGGTCGTGCCACTGACTTTCACAGTTCGGAGGAAGAGTCAGTGGTGAGACCGAGCCAACAGCGTAGCAAAAGAGGGAGCAGTGGGCAAAATCAGAACACCCGCCGCCAAGAGACTCCGCCTGCTACTGACCGCCGCCATCTGGGACCGAGCACCCCAAAGGCAGCTTCAAGGAGTTCCCTGGCATGGCACTTCTTCAAACAATGTGCTGACGACAAGACCCGAGTGGTTTGCACGCTGTGCCATCAGAGCCTGAAGCGAGGCATTAACGTTCTGAACCTTAGCACAACCTGCATGACCAGGCACCTGCATGCAAAGCATGAACTGCAGTGGAGTAAACACCTTAAAAACAAGGAAGTCACTCAGGCTCCCCCTGCTACCTCTTCTGCTGCTGCCTCCTCTGCTGCTGCCGCCGCCTCGGCCTCTTCTGCTGCTGCTGCCGCCGCCTCGGCCTCTTCCTCTGCCTCTGGAGGAACGTTGGCACCTGCCGCCCAGCAAACATGGGATGTACCACCAACACCACCACCTGCGTCACCAAGCATCTCAACCATGTCACACGGCAGCGTTCAGCTCTCCATCTCACAAACATTTGAGAGAAAGCGTAAATTCCCACCTAGCCACCCTCGATCCCTGGCCCTGAATGCCGGCATTTCTAAACTACTGGCCTATGAAATGCTGTCATTTAGGCTGGTGGACACACACAGCTTCAAACAGCTCATGTCACTTGCTGTCCCACAGTATGTTGTTCCCAGCCGCCACTACTTCTCCAAGAGAGCTGTGCCTTCCCTGCACAAACAAGTGTCCGATAAAATCAAGTGTGCACTGCGCAAGGCCATCTGTGGCAAGGTCCACCTAACCACAGATACGTGGACCAGTAAGCACGGCCAGGGACGCTATATCTCCCTAACTGCACACTGGGTAAATGTAGTGGCGGCTGGGCCCCAGGCGGAGAGCTGTTTGGCGCACGTCCTTCCGCCGCCAAGGATCGCAGGGCAACATTCTTTGCCTCCTGTCTCCTCCTCCTCCTACTCAGTTTCCTCCTCCTCTTCTTCCACCTGCTCATCCAGTCAGCCACACACCTTCACCACCAACTTCAGCACAGCACAGGGTAAACGTCAGCAGGCCATTCTGAAACTCATATGTTTGGGGGACAGGCCCCACACCGCACAGGAGTTGTGGCGGGGTATAGAACAACAGACCGACGAGTGGTTGCTGCCGGTGAGCCTCAAGCCCGGCCTGGTGGTGTGCGATAATGGGCGAAATCTCGTTGCAGCTCTGGGACTAGCCGGTTTGACGCACATCCCTTGCCTGGCGCATGTGCTGAAAATGGTGGTGCAGAAGTTCATTCGCAACTACCCTGACATGTCAGAGCTGCTGCATAAAGTGCGGGCCGTCTGTTCGCGCTTCCGGCGTTCACACCCTGCCGCTGCTCGCCTGTCTGCGCTACAGCGTAACTTCGGCCTTCCCGCTCACCGCCTCATATGCGACGTTCCCACCAGGTGGAACTCCACCTTGCATATGCTGGACAGACTGTGCGAGCAGCAGCAGGCCATAGTGGAGTTTCAGCTGCAGCACGCACGGTCAGTCGCACTGCGGATCAGACACACTTCACCACCAATGACTGGGCCTCCATGCGAGACCTGTGTGCCCTGTTGCGTTGTTTCGAGTACTCCACCAACATGGCCAGTGGCGATGACGCCGTTATCAGCGTTACAATACCACTTCTATGTCTCCTTGAGAAAACACTTAGGGCGATGATGGAAGAGGAGGTGGCCCAGGAGGAAGAGGAGGAAGAGGGGTCATTTTTAGCACTTTCAGGCCAGTCTCTTCGAAGTGACTCAGAGGGAGGTTTTTTGCAACACCAGAGGCCAGGTACAAATGTGGCCAGACAGGGCCCACTACTGGAGGACGAGGAGGACGAGGATGAGGAGGAGGTGGAGGAGGATGAGGATGAAGCATGTTCACAGCGGGGTGGCACCCAAAGCAGCTCGGTCCCATCACTGGTGCGTGGCTGGGGGGAAACTCAGGACGATGACGATACGCCTCCCACAGAGGACAGCTTGTCCTTACCTCTGGGCAGCCTGGCACACATGAGCGACTACATGCTGCAGTGCCTGCGCAACGACAGCAGAGTTGCCCACATTTTAACGTGTGCGGACTACTGGGTTGCCACCCTGCTGGATCCCCGGTACAAAGACAATGTGCCCACCTTACTTCCTACACTGGAGCGTGATAGGAAGATGCGCGAGTACAAGCGCACGTTGGTAGACGCGCTACTGAGAGCATTCCCAAATGTCACAGGGGAACCAGTGTAAGCCCAAGGCGAAGGCAGAGGAGGAGCAAGAGGTCGCCAACGCAGCTGTGTCACGGCCAGCTCCTCTGAGGGCAGGGTTAGCATGGCAGAGATGTGGAAAAGTTTTGTCACCACGCCACAGCTAAGTGCACCACCACCTGATACGGAACGTGTTAGCAGGAGGCAACATTTAACTAACATGGTGGAACAGTACCTGTGCACACCCCTCCACGTACTGACTGATGGTTCGGCCCCATTCAACTTCTGGGTCTCCAAATTGTCCACGTGGCCAGAGCTAGCCTTTTATGCCTTGGAGGTGCTGGCCTGCCCGGCGGCCAGCGTTTTGTCTGAACGTGTATTCAGCACGGCAGGGGGCGTCATTACAGACAAACGCAGCCGCCTGTCTACAGCCAATGTGGACAAGCTGACGTTCATAAAAATGAACCAGGCATGGATCCCACAGGACCTGTCCATCCCTTGTGCAGATTAGATATTAACTACCTCCCCTTAACAATATATTATTCTACTCCAGGGCACTTCCTCATTCAATACTATTTTTAATTTCATTTTACCATTATATTGCGGGGCAACCCAAAGTTGAATGAACCTCTCCTCTGTCTGGGTGCCTGGGCCTAAATGTGTGACAGTGGCCTGTTCCAGTGGTGGGTGACGTGAAGCCTGATTCTCTGCTATGACATGAAGACAGATTCTGCGCTGACATAAGGCCAGATTCTCTGTTACGGGACCTCTCTCCTCTGCCTGGGTGCCTGGGCCTAAATGTGTGACAGTGGCCTGTTCCAGTGGTGGGTGACGTGAAGCCTGATTCTCAGCTATGACATGAAGACAGATTCTGCGCTGACATAAGGCCAGATTCTCTGTTACGGGACCTCTCTCGGGTGCCTGGGCCTAAATATGTGACAGTGGCCTGTTCCAGTGGTGGGTGACGTGAAGCCTGATTCTCTGCTATGACATGAAGACAGATTCTGCGCTGACATAAGGCCAGATTCTCTGTTACGGGACCTCTCTCCTCTGCCTGGGTCTAAATGTGTGACAGTGGCCTGTTCCAGTGGTGGGTGACGTGAAGCCTGATTCTCTGCTATGACATGAATACAGATTCTGCGCTGACATAAGGCCAGATTCTCTGTTACGGGACCCCTCTCCTCTGCCTGGGTCTAAATATGTGACAGTGGCCTGTTCCAGTGGTGGGTGACGTGAAGCCTGATTCTCTGCTATGACATGAAGACAGATTCTGTGCTGACATAAGGCCAGATTCTCTGTTACGGGACCTCTCTCCTCTGCCTGGGTGCCTGGGCCTAAATGTGTGACAGTGGCCTGTTCCAGTGGTGGGTGACATGAAGCCTGATTCTCTGCTATGACATGAAGACAGATTCTGCGCTGACATAAGGCCAGATTCTCTGTTACGGGACCGCTCTCCTCTGTCTGGGTGCCGGGGCCTAAATGTGTGACAGTGGCCTCTTCCAGTGGTGGGTGACATGAAGCCAGATTCTCTGCTATGGCATGAAGAGACTGATTCTCTGCTGACATGAAGCCAGATTCTTTGCTATGGCATGAAGAGACTGATTCTCTGCTGACGTGAAGCCTGATTCTCTGCTATGGGACCTCTGTCCAATTGATATTGGGTCATTTTTATTTTTTTAATTTTTATTTTAATTCATTTCCCTATCCACATTTGTTTGAAGGGGATTTACCTACATGTTGCTGCCTTTTGCAGCCCTCTAGCTCTTTCCTGGGCTGTTTTACAGCCTTTTAAGTGCCCAAAAGTTCGGGTCCCCATTGACTTCAATGGGTTTCGGGTTCGGGACGAAGTTCGGTTCGGGTTCGGATCCCGAACCCGAACATTTCCGGGAAGTTCGGCCGAACTTCTCGAACCCGAACATCCAGGTGTTCGCTCAACTCTAGCCTTGAACTGTCTTACAGCAATCTTGCAACATTGCTGGAAACTGTTCTCAATATTGTGACACTGTTATGAAGTGGATATGGATCTGCTCTGTGTAATGAACAAATTTGACTTGGGGCTACTCGAGAGGGTGTTATCTAAGTGCCCACTGGTCTTCACTCGTTAACCAATATACAAGTATCTGGACTCCTCATGACTGGCAACCAGCAAGCCGCTACCTTTTGGTGTAGTCTTTATTCAGTAGACTGCTGACCTACAGAGGTCAAGAGACAATGGTGCAAAACACACAGGGTTCAGGCAAAATCATAGTCAAACCTAGGCTAAGTTCAGTGCAGACAGAGGCTCAGGACAGGAAGTTGAGGGTCAGCATGGAGATCAGACAGAGGTCAGGTCATGAAGCAAAGGGTCAAATCCAGGGATTAGGCAGAAGTTTGTACTCAGGCAGACAAATAAGTTAACATGATACTGGAGTACTACAACATATTTCTTAGGCATCCTCCCATAGGGAAAGTTACCTAAAATACCATAGGGAGGTCTGCCATAGGCTAGAACTGATCACAATGTGCACATATTAACAATTTAAGAGCAAGAGAGAGTGAGAGCACTTGCACCCTACAGCCAGAGGAAGGCACAGCAGGAAGAAGAAGGCCGCAGCCTCTGTGGAGTGGCAGAAAAATACTAGGGAATGCCCACTTGGAACAGGCAGTAGGTTGCCTGAAAGGAAGGGCGAGGTAGCAGTGGCCACAGACCATTGGTATAACAGACACACAGTAACACACAAATTCAGATTATTACCAATGTTATTAAGTGCTGTGAGATGATCTCAGGACATTGTCCACTGTGTGAGGCTTTCTCTTAACAAATTTTTGCCCTTAGTTAACACCTATGAATTTCTTTATTAGGGATATATTAAGTCATATGAAAAGGGTTGCTATTCAATGCTGCCAGGCTGCCCTATCCAACTTTAAAGCACTGTCCTGATGAAGTAAAATTAGGAGGGGTCTTATTTGATAATGCTTTACAGTTAATTCTAAGGTACGAGAATAAATTGGCTTAAACAATGGTCACGTGAATAAAATATTTACTAAGCAGTGATAAATGACATATACAGAAAAGACATATACAAATCACATATATCATAAGTAAACAAACAATCAACCTGAAATAAATTCTTGGGGAGGCTCCTCCTTTTATGCTGTTGACCAACATCCAAGATGGTAGATACAAGAGACAGGATAGTCTTCTCAAAAGGTGTCTGGTTTTATACCTTTTATACCACCAGTGCCCCCTGAGAGGCGTCCAGTATATTGTGCAGTACGCATGTGCTGTTGCTGTACTAACCACTTAGGAATGCAAAATAGTTTAAATCCAAGCTAGGTACTAGCTTTGGTAACTGTAAGAATAATCTTAAAGTAAAGAACCATAATATTAATACTTCCATACACAGATAAAAGAATAGTTTTAGAGAGGTTAGTCTTGGTTGAAAGTTGTGGAACATGTTTAGTAATTATTAGCATCTACAGTTGTATAGAAAAAAAACAATGTCCCAATTTCTGTGCATTACCTCAAAGGCAGTATTTTCTGAAATACTACTGGTACCACAAGCCACACCAACAAGGTGGCGGAAGATAAGGGAGGTTAACAAGTGGCTCAAGAGCTGGTGTAGAAAGGTGGGGTTTAGGTTCCTGGAGAACTGGGCTGACTTCTCTGTTGGCTACAGGCTCATATCATAGGGATGGGCTGCACCTTAATGGTGAAGGTGTAGCTGTTGTGGGGGAGAAGATGGCTAGAAGGTTTTAGGAGTGTTTAAACTAGGAACTGGGGGGATGGTGATTAACTTATAGGAGGGGAAGATACTGTAGATAGTCACCTGGGGCGAGGTAATGGGACTGGGATTGGATGGAAAGACTAGAACAGCTCATGAGGAAAGGTGTAGGGTAAAAAATATCAGAAAACCTCTTAGTTGTAAGTATACAAATGCCATAAGCCTGACTAATTGGTGAACTGAAAGTTGTATTGTTTGAGGAGGCCTATGACATAGTGGGAATAAATGAGACATGGCTAGATAATCGCCATTACTAGGCGGTTAACATACAGGGTTACAGTCTGTTTAGAAAGGATCATAAAAACCAGTGAGGGGGAGGGGTTTGCCTTTATGTAAAGTCCACACTACGGAAGGATATAAGTGAGGGAAATAAACATGTGGAGTCACTGTGGGTAGAAATACATGGAGGCAAGAACAATAATAAAATACTGATAGGGTTTGCTATAAGCCACCTACTATACCAGAGCCTGCAGAAAATCTATTACTAAGGCAAATAGATGAAGCAGCAAATCATAATGAGGTCATTATTATAAGGGACTTCAGACCTGACAGAGCAACAGATGTGCATGTTGGGGGACACCTGGGAAGTAGAGATCATAAAATAATAACCTTACAATTGTCATTCAAAATAATGTTTCTTCAGGCAGGCACAAAAAAATACCAAACTTCAAAAAAGCTCAATTTGACCAGCTAAGGCTACTTTCACACTAGCGTTCGGGGCTCCGCTTGTGAGTTCCGTTTGAAGGGGCTCACAAGCGGCCCCGAACGGATCCGTCCAGCCCTAATGCATTCTGAATGGATGCGGATCCGCTCAGAATGCATCAGTCTGGCTCCGTTTGTCCTCCGCTCCGCTCAGCAGGCGGACACCTGAACGCAGCTTGCAGCGTTCAGGTGTCCGCCTGGCCGTGCGGAGGCAAACGGATCCGTCCAGACTTACAATGTAAGTCAATGGGGACGGATCCGTTTGAAGTTGACACAGTATGGCTCAATTTTCAAACGGGTCCGTCTCCCATTGACTTTCAATGTAAAGTCAAAACGGATCCGATTGCATTATCATGAAAAAAAAAAAAAAAAAAAAAATATTTTTTTTTGTTCATGGTAATGCAAACGGATCCGTTCTGGACGGATCTAAGCGTTTGCATTATAGGTGCGGATCCGTCTGGGCACATACTGTACCAGACGGATCCGACCTAAACGCAGGTGTGAAAGTAGCCTAAGAAAGGCCATTGGCCACACTAAATGGGAAAATGTCCTCGGGAATAGAAATGCAGCCACACAATGGGATAGAATTTTAAGTACATACCATATGGGAATAAAAGGTTGAGGGACAAGAAAAAAAAACAATGTGGATAAATAAAAATGTAAAGGGTGCAATGAATGGCAAAAAGAAAGCATTGAAATCACTAAAATAGAAAGGTAGTAAGGAAGCATTAAACTATTAGGAAAAAAAAATACGTAAAAGATAGATAAAAGCAGCCAAGCTGGAGACTGAGAGATTAATCGCCAAAGAGAGTAAAACTAACCGTAAAATGTTCTTCAATTATATAAATGGTAAAAAGTTTAAACCTTTTAAGTGTTGGCCCCTTACAGAATGATCAGGGAGGAGTTGTAGAAAGTGATGAGGAGAATATGAAGCTATTAAATATATTTTCTCTACTCTCCACTGTATTCACTGAGGAAAATAAACTGTCAGATGACATGTAGAGTGTCAAAGTAAACTCCCCATTAAAAGTGGCCTGTCTGACCCATGAAGAAGTGCAGCAGCACTCATGCCTGGTCTCCACCATTTTACAGTGAACTTAGTGCAGGAAGAGACACTGCAGGTACTAGTGACAGTGTTTGTTTAGAAAATACTTTATTAAAAAAAATTGAGCAGTTTATGGAAAGATTATTCATAGTGTAGGGAAAGGATAGGGAGGTATTATCTACATTGTAGGGCGAGATCAGGTACCAATAGGAGAGTGTAAAGCCTGGGTAATACGAGCTATTCTATTACACCTTGCTGTACTAATTGGGGTTACTAAAAGTCATCTATTACTATAGATTTTAGGTTGTTTTAAACAGTAATTGCATCTGTTATTGGGTTAAAAGTGCTGTCTGATATAGTTTTGGGGTGTGTTAATTTTAAATATATAAAAGTACTTCCAGTCATCCTTGCGTTTGGGGTGAATTGGCAGTCTGATACAACCAATTTTGGGGTATCTTTATTTCATATATGAAAGTACTTCCATTCATCCTTGCTTTTGCGTGAATTTGCAGTCTGATACAACCAGTTTTGGGGTGTCTTTATTTTTAATATATAAAAGTACATCAGTAGTATAACCTCTATAGCATTAGTCAGACTAAAAGTGGCAGGTGGACATGCCCCTTTCCATGCCCATAACCCCGCCCACTCCACCCACAACACCTCCCAGTTCCTCCCAAACCAAGCCTAAATACCGCCCCAAACCACACCTAAATACCGCCCATTCAACGCCTCTTTTATTCTGTTAGCTCTGATATTGCGTCAGTAATTTAATAAGTTTTAATATCTTTAAAATCAAAATGATATTAGCTTGTATTAACCTCTTACTAAGTCATTATAAAAGCCATTATAAATATTGACAATGGCTATTTGATCCGTCTAGCTTCCTAAAGCTAAAGGACCTTTGATGATGTCATACTGCCCATTTAAAGCCCCTTTTATTCTGTTAGATCGGATAATGCATCAGTAATTTAAGTTTTAATATCTTTAAAAATAAAATGATATTAAAGGGAACCTGTCACCTGGATTTTGGGAATAGAGCTGAGGACATGGGCTGCTAGATCGCCGCTTGCACATCCGCAATATCCAGTCCCCATAGCTCTCTGTGCTTTTATTGTGTCAAAAAAAACATTTGATAGATATGCAAACTAACCTTAGTGTCACGGCTGAGGATGGGGAAAATCCTCAGCCGTGCGATGCCAGAAGATGTTAGGCGGCTCGGCCAGGACAACAGGATAGGGAGCAGGTCACCTCCTAACACATCCCTAACCTGACTCCTAGCTGCATGGGCCGACCTTGAAGGTAGGAGGGCCCATGCTCAGGAACCTCGGATCCCTAACTCACCCTCCGACCGGTCCCTGAACTAGGAGTCAGGGTAAGACGGCCTGTTCCTTCTGGACACTGAGGAACAGGGGTCTCACTGGCCAAGCTGCGAGGAATGGGGAATCACATACAACATACAGATATGACAGGCAAACTAAACAAGTTCCACACGTACCTGTCACAGCCACGCTGACTGGAACCCATGCATGCACTACTCATGTCCACAGAACACAAAGGGACATAGCACACATAACACAGAGGTAACCAGGAAATCCATAGTTGCACTAAACAGGAAACAAGGGGAAACATCAACTGAACATCATGCAAACATAACATATACTTCACAGATAAACCTATGACCACAAGGGTGGCCCCCACTGGCAGATGATAAACACAGGAGGCTGCTCCAGCTACACATGGCTGAAGCAACCCACTGAGACATGCCAAACACTGAGGCTTTATAGGCCTAAGAGGCCACACCCAACAGTCAGACACACCCAGTGACACACACACACTGGGAAGGGAGTTAACCCTTCCAGCACCAGAGAAGGGAAAAACACCACTTAAAAGGGAAGTGCACACAATACATAAAACACAGTGTACACCATACACACACACCTAACATAAAGGAAGTCAGGTGAGACCGCATGCCAAAGCAGCAAGCTGCCTAGCACCGCTCAGGCTGCTCTGCTGACAATTACAGAAGACAACTAGTTGCCCGCGGCAACCACAAGTGAGGCCACACACAGCGACCCTCACCTGTGGTTGAACACACAAACAAAACCGCAGGCAACCGCATGCGGTAAGGAGTCACGGAGATAGCCATGGCCGTGACACTCCCACCCCTCAAAGCCCCCCCACAAAAAAAAAAGAAGGAAACTGGTGAGACTCGCACAAGGGGATAGGAGAAGGGAACGTCCACTCTCAGGACATGGTTCCCAGGAAGTCGCTGGCAGCTGCATCCTCTCCCAGCACTCACTCAGCCAGTCCAGCGAGGCCTGCAGCCCGACACAGCGACACGGGAATGGAACCACTGAGAATGGACGAAGGGACTCTCCACTCACGTCCCCACTCCAGTCACTGCCAGCAGACACTCCAAACCAGCACGCAGCCGGACCATTTACGGAGTGCTGCCAGCAAACGACCAGAGATGGGAACATGGAGAGGGACGAGGGATCACCAACACGGACATGGAAGGTAAGGTGGCGGGGAATAAGCCACCAACCGTGCCGTTAACGGTGATTCCCCCGAAACGCTCTCCCTCCGGAGAACGCGCATGCAGGCCACAAAGAGGATGGCACTGCATGCTGCACCCTCTTTCGAAGGTATGCATACCGCATACCAAAGAAACACCACCGTGCAATAAAATCAGGGGGACGCCAAAACGAACACGGTAAGGAAGTGGCGGGGAAAAAGCCACTCACCGCGCCGTCAGCGACGAAACCCCCATAACGCTCTCCCTCCGAAGAGCGCGCATGCACCCCATAAGCATATGGCGATGCATGCTTTACCCTCTTTCGAGGGAAAGCCAAGTGAGGAGCCTTTGTGGTCATACTGTCACGGCTGAGGATGGGGAAAATCCTCAGCCGTGCGATGCCAGAAGAGGTTAGGCGGCTCGGCCAGGACAACAGGATAGGGAGCAGGTCACCTCCTAACACATCCCTAACCTGACCCTAACTCCTAGCCTCATGGGCCGACCTTAAAGGTAGGAGGGCCCATGCTCAGGAACCTCGGATCCCTAACTCACCCTCCGACCGGTCCCTGAACTAGGAGTCAGGGTAAGACGGCCTGTTCCTTCTGGACACTGAGGAACAGGGGTCTCACTGGCCAAGCTGCGAGGAATGGGGAATCACATACAACATACAGATATGACAGGCAAACTAAACAAGTTCCACACGTACCTGTCACAGCCACGCTGACTGGAACCCATGCATGCACTACTCATGTCCACAGAACACAAAGGGACATAGCACACATAACACAGAGGTAACCAGGAAATCCATAGTTGCACTAAACAGGAAACAAGGGGAAACATCAACTGAACATCATGCAAACATAACATATACTTCACAGATAAACCTATGACCACAAGGGTGGCCCCCACTGGCAGATGATAAACACAGGAGGCTGCTCCAGCTACACATGGCTGAAGCAACCCACTGAGACATGCCAAACACTGAGGCTTTATAGGCCTAAGAGGCCACACCCAACAGTCAGACACACCCAGTGACTCACACACACACTGGGAAGGGAGTTAACCCTTCCAGCACCAGAGAAGGGAAAAACACCACTTAAAAGGGAAGTGCACACAATACATAAAACACAGTGTACACCATACACACACACCTAACATAAAGGAAGTCAGGTGAGACCGCATGCCAAAGCAGCAAGCTGCCTAGCACCGCTCAGGCTGCTCTGCTGACAATTACAGAAGACAACTAGTTGCCCGCGGCAACCACAAGTGAGGCCACACACAGCGACCCTCACCTGTGGTTGAACACACAAACAAAACCGCAGGCAACCGCATGCGGTAAGGAGTCACGGAGATAGCCATGGCCGTGACACTTAGATGAGTCCTGTCCCTGAGATTGGTCTAGCGTGAAGGAGCCCAGCACCGCCCCACATCCTCCGAATCTCCTCCTTGCTCCCCAACGTCACAAAGCTAGAGCGCCATAATCTCGCGATGCGCGAGTTAGCGCATCCGCAGTTCGTTCCCTGAGGCTGATGCCAGCACAGGGAATGAACACTATGTCGACACTGTGCATGCGCTAGCTCGCGCATCACAAGATTACGGAGCTCTAGCTTTGTGACGTCGGGGAGCAAGGAGGAGATTCGGAGGATGGGGGCGGTGCTGGGCTCCTTCACGCTAGACTCATCTCAGGGACAGGACTCATCTAAGTTTAGTTTGCATATCTATCAAATGGTTTTTTGACACAATAAAAGCACAGAGAGCTATGGGGACTGGATATTGCGGATGTGCTAGCGGCGATCTAGCAGCCCATGTCCTCAGCTCTATTCCCAAAATCCAGGTGATAGGTTCCCTTTAAAGGAAACCTGTCATCAACTTTATGCTGTCCATACTAATGGTAGCATAAAGTAGAGACAGGTGAGTTGATTTCAGCAGTCTGTCTTTTAAAAGTTAAAAGTAAGTGGTTGCCGAGAACCAACATCACAATCATTGCAGACTGGGCCTGGAATAGAGTCACGGCAACCTGAGAAGAGTCCTGGTTATTCATAAACTTCTGCTCTCCCTGCCCACCTGCTGATGATTGACAGTCTTCTACCTAGTTTTCTCCCTAGAAGAGAACTGCCAATCATCAGCAGATGGTTGGGGAGAGCAGGAGATTATGAATAACCATGACTCTTCTCAATTATATTTGACTCTGTTCAAGGCCTGTGCTGCAATGATTATGATGCTTGTTCTTGGCAACAACTTCTTTTTAGCTCATGAGTGACACACTGCTGAAATCATTTCTATCAGTATTTTACGCTGCCCTCAGTGAGGTCAGCATAAAGTTGCTGACAGGTTCCCTTTAAGCTTGTATTAACCTCTTACTAAGCAATTACACTGCTCAAAAAAAATAAAGGGAACACTTAAACAACACAATGTAACTCCAAGTCAATCACACTTCTGTGAAATCAAACTGTCCACTTAGGAAGCAACACTGAGTGACAATCAATTTCACATGCTGTTGTGCAAATGGGATAGACAACAGGTGGAAATTATAGGCAATTAGCAAGACACCCCCAATAAAGGAGTGGTTCTGCAGGTGGTAACCACAGACCACTTCTCAGTTCCTATGCTTCCTGGCTGATGTTTTGGTCACTTTTGAATGCTGGCGATGCTTTCACTCTAGTGGTAGCATGAGACGGAGTCTACAACCCACACAAGTGGCTCAGGTAGTGCAGCTTATCCAGGATGGCACATCAATGCGAGCTGTGGCAAGAAGGTTTGCTGTGTCTGTCAGCGTAGTGTCAAGAGCATGGAGGCGCTACCAGGAGACAGGCCAGTACATCAGGAGACGTGGCGGAGGCCGTAGGAGGGCAACAACCCAGCAGCAGGACCGCTACCTCCGCCTTTGTGCAAGGAGGAACAGGAGGAGCACTGCCAGAGCCCTGCAAAATGACCTCCAGCAGGCCACAAATGTGCATGTGTCTGCTCAAACGGTCAGAAAAAGACTCCATGAGGGTGATATGAGGGTCCGACGTCCACAGGTGGGGGTTGTGCTTGCAGGACGTTTGGCATTTGCCAGAGAACACCAAGATTGGCAAATTCGCCACTGGCGCCCTGCGCCCTGTGCTCTTCACAGATGAAAGCAGGTTCACACTGAGCACATGTGACAGACGTGACAGAGTCTTGAGACGCCGTGGAGAACGTTCTGCTGCCTGCAACATCCTCCAGCATGACCGGTTTGGCATTGGGTCAGTAATGGTGTGGGGTGGCATTTCTTTGGAGGGCCGCACAGCCCTCCATGTGCTCACCAGAGGTAGCCTGACTGCCATTAGGTACCGAGATGAGATCCTCAGACCCCTTGTGAGACCATATGCTGGTGCGGTTGGCCCTGGGTTCCTCCTAATGCAAGACAATGCTAGACCTCATGTGGCTGGAGTGTGTCAGCAGTTCCTGCAAGACAAAGGCATTGATGCTATAGACTGGCCCGCCCGTTCCCCAGACCTGAATCCAATTGAGCACATCTGGGACATCATGTCTCTCTCTATCCACCAATGTCACATTGCACCACAGACTGTCCAGGAGTTGACAGATGCTTTAGTCCAGGTCTGGGAGGAGATCCCTCAGGAGACCGTCCGCCACCTCATCAGGAGCATGCACAGGCGTTGTAGGGAGGTCATACAGGCACGTGGAGGCCACACACACTACTGAGCCTCATTTTGACTTGTTTTAAGGACATTACATCAAAGTTGGATCAGCCTGTAGTGTGTTTTTCCACTTTAATTTTGAGTGTGACTCCAAATCCAGACCTCCATGGGTTAAAAAAAAATTATTTCCATTTTTTTATTTTTGTGTGATTTTGTTGTCAGCACATTCAACTATGTAAAGAACAAAGTATTTCAGAAAAATATTTAATTAACTCAGATCTAGGATGTGTTATTTTTGTGTTCCCTTTATTTTTTTGAGCAGTGTATTAATATTGACAATGTCTAATTGAGCCGTCTATCTTTCTAAAACTAAAGGACCTTTGATGATGTCACCGCAGGTCCTGGAAAGTGAACTGACGCAGTCATTTTGTTAGTGGACCTGCGATGTAAGAAATTTGCTTTAATTATATACGATCGTGTTTAAAGGGAATCTGTCACCTGCTTTTAGCATTTTAAGCTGTCACCATCGCTATGTTCACTAAAGTACCTTATTTCCAGCAGTCTTCTTTTTACTTGATTTCGTTTTGTCCTTCTGATATAAAAGCGCTTTTTATGATATGCTAATGAGGGTCCAAGGTGCCCAGAGGGGCGTTTTTTTCCCTCTCCGGTGCCCAGTGACGCCCCCCTGCAGTGCCCAAGAACGCCTCCTGATCCTCAGGGCAACAGCGCTCAGGTTACATCACTGGGCTCGGCGCATGCCTAGTGAGACTTTTGAGGCTGTTGCCCTGAGGAGGTTGATGATCGTGCAGGCGCAGGCCGCAGGCGGTACTGCGCCTGCGCGAGTTTTCTGGCCGCCGACAGGAAGGAGGATGGGGCATTTCTAGAAGGTAGACTATGACGTGGGGAGGGGGCGGAACCATTTGTCGGGCTGTGGGAGGTTATTTCAGGATCAGGAGGCGTTCTTGGGCACTGCAGGGGGGCGTCACTGGGCACTGGAGAGGGAAAAAAATGCCCCTCTGGGCACCTTGGACCCTCATTAGCATATCATAAAAAGCGCTTTTATATCAAAAGGACAAAACGAAATCAAGTAAAAAGAAGAGTCCTGGAAATAAGCTACTTTAGTGAACATAGCGATGGTGACAGCTTAAAATGCTAAATGTAGGTGACAGATTCCCTTTAATAAAATTGAAGGCGTCCGTGATTTAAGCAAAATATTTAATCACTGCATCTAACACAGATATGTATTATTTATAAATATTAACAACAGCTAATTGTGGCACCCAACTTTCCCTGGTGCCGATAACATGTTGAAGACATGTTCGGGCACGTCCTAAGACGTACCGTCAGTAATTCAGATGTCCTAAGACACTATTTAGGAGGACCATCCACGGCACCCAACTTTCCAAGGTGCCGATTCAGCATTCATTTTGTGAAATACAGCCCCACATTTTGCGAAGCACATCAGGGAATGTCCGAGTATGATGAAAGCATGTTTGGACATGTCCTAAGACGTATTTAAGAGCATCGAAATAATTTTGTTTCATTAGGGGAATTTGCTTCGTTACGAAATTATGTTTAATAAAATCGAAGGCGTCCAAATTTAATATTCGATCACCGCATCTAACACAAATATGTAGCATTTATAAATATTAACAATACCTAATTGAGGCACCCAACTTTCCCGGGTGTCGATAACATGTATCTATCTTCTAAGACACCAGCTGTCCATCAATTTGTACAAACACCTACCAAATGTAGAAGTCTGCAATGTTTATACATGTGTTACGAGACGTAGTCACCGTAATGTACGAGCAGCTGCGACAATAGCAAACAGTTGTCAAAACATGCCCTGGACACGTCCTAATATCTTTAAAAATAAAATTACATTAAGGTTCTATCCTAAATATCTATCTTTCAGCCGTAGTCAATTGGCAGTATGTAAAAGAGAGCTACACGCGCAACAAAAACACAAACATTTTTATAGCCTGTTTTACAACCGCCTATGCCAGACTCGAATTATACACACTTCTAGACAGATTGCACGACATAGACTCCGCCATATTTATAAGTAGCGACGGCAACTGGAATCCGCCATTGAGCGATTTTGTCGGCGAACTAACTAGTGAAATTCCCGCTGGCACGTACATTACTGAGTTTGTATCTGCGGTTCCAAAGACGTACGGCTACAATCTCAACAACAGTAAAACCGTATTAAAGGTTAAGGGTATAACTCTCAATGTCGCTAACACTCGACTTGTTAATTTTGACAGCTTAAAAGACCTTGTGTTGGATTACTCATGCATCCCGATCCCAAGATGCAGAAAACAATAGGTATAGAGTAGTGTTGATTGAGCACCAAAGTGCTCCTGTAGAACACTTCTCGATGCTCGGGTGTTCTACCGAACACAATGGAAGTCAATGGGAGAACTCCAGGCACCCCCTTCTCTGAAGAGGGGAGGTTGTCAGGACTCTAGTTTGGCTTAGGAGTCCCTGCTCTGACTCCATACATAGCTTTATCTAAAACATTTCTGCTAGTCTTTGAACTCCCAACATTGCAAATTAGAGACAAGGACCCTATCCACTCAGCTATAAAGCTGAATGCTAAACTGTGTCAGAAAAACCTCATAGAGGTTTCTGATATAGTGAACATTCCTATTCAACAGAAGACTTGTTTTTTATTTCTGTGCAAGTTAACATCTAGCCATTTTTTTTTTAGTAATAATTACACATTTATTTTGTGCCATACATTTTTTACAATTACTAAAAAAAAATATAAGATATATAAATTTAATCTCTATTTCTGAAATGTTTCTGCCAGGATTCAAACTCCCAACCTTGTATATTAGAGGTAAGAACTGTATCCACTCAGCAATAAAGCTGAATACTAAACTGTCAGAAAAACCTCATAGTAGTTTCTGATGTAGTGAGTAATACTCACTACATCAGAAACTACTATGAGGTTTTTCTGACACCGTTTAGCATTCAGCTTTATAGCCCTCTAATGTACGAGGGGTTAGGAGTTCAAATCCCATCAGAAACTTTTAAGAAATAGATGCTAAATTACATTTAAATACACTGGCTCGAGCACACACGGTGTTCAGCCGAGCATAGCAATAATCGAGCCGAACTGGTTTAGAGCACAATGGAATTTTAAGAAATAGGAAGCGTTGGGCCAAAGAGGCAAGACCGTTACGTAAAACGCGAAAGTGCTGCTACACAAAGAGACAACTGACAACGTACTTTACAGCATTACCTTTCGGCTATTAAACATGGCCGTGCAATTTCAACACCCTTTTTTTTGTATTTTACCGGGACCCTCAAATTCGTAATGTCATTTGGTTTTACGCATGTTGGCAGAAATTGTACAACGAGCTAACCCGCTTGTTTACAAATATCAGGTTTATCGAGGGAATACTGCAAAATTTTACATACGATGAACTATTCCCGCAGGACAAGGTAAATTTGGTTGTTGATGATCTTATGGAGGCGGCTTGCGAAAATCTTGAAATACAAAACGCTTTCACAAAATACGTGCACCACAGAAATTTGAGCATCATGTATCTCGATCAAAATGTTTTTTGTCAGGGTAAGAAAATCAGGACCATAAATTTCAACACTAAATACATGGTCCTTTTTAAGAACCCGCATGATAAATTACAGGTTATTACGTTGGCTCAGCAAATGTACCCCGGTAAAACACATTTCTTTTAGAAGCTTTTGAAGATGCTACACACGCGCCATACGGCTATTTACTAGTAGATTTAAGATCTGATATGCCCGAGGAGCTACGGCTAAGAACTGGTTTGTTCCTGCCAGATCTTCCGGCGGCTTACGAGTGCAAAAAGAAGCTCTAAAATGTGATATTTCACATCTCGATGGTCATTCTTGGTAGCGTCGCTGAGCCTGTAAAGATGTCAAACAGGATCTAACATAATTCGAATCTTTTAAAAGCCTTGGTCAAAAACAAAACTGACGGTCTGAAAATCATTATTACGCAGTGCCAGCAATGATTTGATATCCGCTATTGATGAAAACACTCTCAAGATCCTTAAAGGAAATTTAAGGGCGACAAAAAATATACTGAAAAGATGGCGCAAGGCTATAAAGAAATTGAGCGATAAAAGTCACCCCATTAAAGACAAGAAGCGCATTGTGAACCAGAGCAGTGGTTTTATAGGTTCGCTGCTCGGCTTTGCAATAACTTTAATCATTAGCTTGATAGCTAATAGAGTCGGTGGCTTATAATGGAGTATGCAGAGAAAATGTTCCTGGTTTCCAAACACGAGCTGGACCGGCAATAAAAACCATCTGTAGAAACACCAGACATACGCCAAACCGCTACGCAGCATTTAGACGACGAAATTAGCGAAATACTGCACATAAATGACCTTTCAGATGATGAAAAAATTAAGAGATACACTTAAGTGCTACAGAGATACTTGATGCTCAACAAGCAGACCAGTAAAGAAATGTCAACTCTAACTTTGATTACGCAGCCGCAACCCGATCAACAACGACTGACAAATGACGCTTCTAGCGGAGACGATGCTAAAGAGATACTTGACAATGTTAATATAAGGGCTCATTCATACGGTTGTAGGTGGGCCGTTCCGAGCATTGGGACAACTCTTGTACAGCCGCCAGAGATGAATCCAGACCCATTCAACTTGAATGGGTCTGCATTCGTCCGTTCCGCAAAAAGATAGAGCAAGAACGGAAGTATGGAACAGAACCCCACGGAAATGGGCAGCACACATTCGTGTGCATGAGCCTTAAGATATAGGAAAAATGCAGAAGTTTTGTTGAACAAACTGCGATGATCAGGTAACAAGCCGTACTGGAACACTAGGGGTGAATTAATTTACAAAGATCAAGTTATACCAGGATCTAACATCATCGATCTGATTCGCACCGTGACGCAGAGTCATTGTTTGCTTAAAGTATAACTGTCGTATTTATATTTTTTTTTGTATTGGATTGTGGTGATTAATATCACCTTGGTGGCCCTATATCAACTTTTCACTGTGTATTCAATTACCCCTTAATTCCACATTTTTGTTCCCTGTACTGTCTACTTTTACCTGTGCTTAAAATAGGGTTGCTAGGCAGGGTCCATCTATGTGTTGATAGACGGAGGGCAGAAGCAGGCTGCGTGCAAGGTCACATTTCTGACAGCCAGGGACTGTAAGTAAATGATTAAAGCCAGGTCCTCCCCAGCAGCTGATAACAGTGCCTGGGCTGTGTGCACTTCTCTCTGTCCCTGCGCTTGGTAGACGCTCCCTCACTCAGCAGAGCTGGATGATGCAGAGTTGAACCAGCGCAGACCAGGGAAGAGAGATCTGCCATCTGCTCAGTTTATAAATGAAAGCAACATGTGGTAAGAGGACCCCTTTGTGCATTTTCGGACCCAGGCCGAAATGCAAAATAGTAGCCCAGTCATGAAGTGGGAAGGGTGGGAACAGCATGAGAAGTCCACAGAGTGGACCTATGACATAGTGGTGAGGTGGAAGAAGCATTAGGAGACCACAGAGTGGCCCAATAACAGAGTCTGGAGGCAGCATCAAGAGGCCACAGACTGGCACAACGACGAAAGATTGTGGAGTTGGCAGCAGCATGAGGAGGCCACCGAGTAGCACAATGACAGAGTCTGGAGTTGGCAGCAGCATGAGGAGACCGCAGAGTGGCCCAAAGACAGAGTGTGGAGGTGGCGGCAGCAGCAGCATCAGGAGGAGGCCACAGAGTGGCACAATGACAGAGTCTGGAAGTGGCAACTGCAGCAGCATCAGAAGTATACCACAGAGTGGCAAGGTGACATAGTGTGGAGATGGCAGCAGCAGGATACCACAAAGTGGCATAGTGTGGAGATGGCAGTAGCAATAGCAGCATCAGGATACCAAACGGTGGCAAGGTGACATAGTGTGGAGTTGGCAGCAGCATCAGGAGACCACAGAGTGGCAAGTTGACATAGTGTGGAGATGGCAGCAGCATCAGGAGACCACAGGGTGGCAAGGTAACATAGTTTGAAGATGGCAGCAGCAGCATCAGTAGACCACAGAGTGGCAAGGTAACATAGTGTGGAGATGGCAACGGCAGCAGCAGGGTACCACAGAGTGGCAAGGTGACATAGTGTGGATATGGCAGCAGCAGCATCAGGATACCACATAGTGGCAAGGTGACATAGTGTGGAGATGGCAGCAGCAGCATTAAAATACCACAGAGTGGCAAGGTGACAGAGTGGGGTGGTGGGTGGCAATCCCAGTACACGCTGATGAAGGTGGGTGAAAGAAGGAGCACTTGGCATCAGATGTGTTGCATCGGGCAGGTGGCAGCATCAAAGTAGTAGCTGATGCAGGTAGCCAGAAGAAACCGGTTTCTTTTATCAAAGTGTTGGTGTGGCACCATGGATGATCTAGTCTGATGCATCAGGAATTGGTGGTTGGAAATCCTGGCTGATCCTTGTCTGATTCATCTTGACAAAGGTCAGTCTCTCCACATTTTGGGTGGACAGACGAGTTCTCCTTGTAGTAACGATGACCCCCGCCGCACTAAGCACCCACTCTGATGCCACACTACTGGCCGGGCAGGACAGCTTTTCCAGGGCAAACTCTGCTAGTTGCGGCCACAAATCCAGTTTGGCTGCCCAGTAGTCCAGCGGATCTTCTATGTGGGTTGGCATAGTGCTGTCCAAGTATGCCACCACCTGCTTGTTCAGATCCTGCTCCAGGTCTACCTGCTGCTGCTGGTGAGTAGTTTCACTATGCGGGTGAAAAAAGCTTCTCATCAGTGACTGTAGACTCAGGCTGCTGCTGATGGAGCTGGTACTGCTCCTGCCACCCCACCCCTCCCCAGAAGCCATGACAGTGGAACGCGAGCGAGAGGATGGACGATGGTGCAGATAGGCAGCGGCCAACTGACTACATAGGATATCTCTGAAGTAGTTCAGTTTGTCTTCCCTCTCAGTGGGTGTAAAAAAGGCACCCATTCTGGACCGGTAGCGAGGGTCTAACAAGGTGGAGAGCCAGAAGTCATCCCCCTGCCGAATGGTGACAAATCGTCTTTCACTACGCAAGCAAGTGAGCATGCATCGGGCCATTTGTTCAAGTGACTCGGAGGGACTCCCTGCCTTCATCTCCACTGCATACTGCCACAGTGTGCCTGGGTCCTCTGTCTCGTCTTCCTAATCGCCCTGTAGCTCCTCTGGCTGCTCCTGCTCCTCCTCTCCTGTCAGTAGAAAGTAGAAAAACCACCCATTTTGCTACACATTGCCTGTGCTCCAATGTCCTCCTCCTCTTCCAGTTCAGCTCCCACAGGGCTTATGTGGCTATGAGATCTAGGCGCCACGTCTCCAGTTCCCTGACCAGCCATTGTTACCACTATCTGTTCCAGGACATGAAGCAGTGGAATGACGTTGTTATTTCCGTAGTCCTGGCGACTGACAAATAACGCGGCATCCTCAAAAGGCCGGAGCAAACGGCAGGTGTCACGCATGAGCTGCCACTGGCTAACATCAAAGTTACACAGGGAGTACTCCTATCCACTTGCATCAACAAGAAATCGTTGATGGCCTTTCTCTGTTCGTATTGTCGGCCCAACATATGGAGTGTGGAATTCCAACGGGTGAAAAACGTCGCATATCAGCCTATGTTGGGGGATGCTGCTCTGCTGCTGCAGCACAAGGAGGGTGAGCTTTGCGGTGTATGAGTAGCTGAAGTGCATACAAAGTTTCCTTCCCATTTTTAGGATGTCTTGCAGATGGGTGGAAGACTTCAGGAACCGCTTGACAACCAGTTTGAACATGTGTGCATGCATGGCGCATGGCTCAGCCCTCCTTGATGCAGAGCCGACACAATGTTCTTCCCATGGTTCTGATTTTCAGTTGTCGGGGAGAAAGCCAGGATTCAATTTGTTGACGAAGAACATGGAGCAGTTCCTCCCCTATGTGACTCCATTCACCCAGGGAAACGAGGTGCAGAACAGCGTGACACCGCCGTGCCCTGCACATGTGGTATGCTGGAGGGGCACTGTGAATTGTCCCTGCAGTGGAGGCTGAGGACATGGTGGAGGATGAGGAGGCAGAGGCAGATATTGTCGCAGGACCAACGGCGTGACAACGTGGAGGCGGAAGCGGCGTGACCTGGCCAAGTTGCAGGTGTGGCTGTGCAGGAAACACATTCACCCAGTGGGACGTAAAGGACATGTACTGTCCCTGACCGTAGTTACAGCTCCACACGTCAGCGCTGACAGGCTCAAGGACTGGCCCACCTTCTGTTCTACATCATTGTGCAGGGCTAGTACTGCCTTTTTGGCAAAGAAATGATGGCTTGGGATTCTCCACCTTGGAGTCGGCACAAGCCATCAGTTCTTTGAAAGGTGCAGAGTCTACCACTTGGAAAGGGAGGGACTGCAGCACCAGCAATTTGGACAGGAGCACGTTCAGCATCTGCCCCGTTGGATGCGAGCACGCATACTGCTGTCTCCTGGCAATCTCTTTGGTGATCAATTGCTGATGGAATGACTGAAGAGGTGGAGGAGGAGCAAGAGCATCTGGACCAGCAGAAAATGGGAATGACAGACAGCTCCCTTCGGCTGAGGTAGTGGAGCCTTGACTGTCTGAAAATGGGTGCGTGCCACTGGGTGATGTAGCGGTTGCTGCAGCAGGCTGGACCACCACTTCGGAGCCACGGTTCTCCCAGGCCACTGTATGGTGATGCTGCCTATGTTTACACAGGGCCGTAGCACCAACATTGGCACCCTGGCCACGCTTCACCTTCTGCCCACATATTCTACATATGGCCACTTTCACCTCCTCCGGCAGCTTAACAAAATACTGCCATACCGCCAAGTAGGTGATTTTCCCCCCAACAGTCTGCACCTACTGACTGCTACCACCGCTGTTTCCGTGAACCCCTGCACCACTACTTCCCAGGCAGGTAGGCTGCTGCAAAGCAGGTGGTCTACCCCGGGCAGGTTTGGCTCCCGACCTCCCACTGCTGCCACCCTGATGACTCCCGGCCACCCTATCGACATGCTGGCTCCACCACTGGCTCACGGGGAAGCTGACACCCTCTTCTCTCGATGATGATGAAGCCCCTTCATGACCCGGCTCCCAAGTGCGATCGGCTTCATCATCATCGAGTAGTGTCTGCACATCACTGATGTCCTCCTCAGCAGTCTCTGACCACTCGCAACACCACCTCCCATGCCACTCTCCTCATGACTACTTGCCCGCCTAGCGGAGGAAGCGATGGATGTCTCCTTCACATCTTGGCTGGCCAGAAACTGCTGAGTTTCCTCTAGTAGCTCGTCTGCGCTGAAAAGTGTAGCCGAGCCCACAGCATATAATGCTTCTCTGGGTGAGGGAACAGAATAGGACAGAGGCAGGTTGAGGACAGGTGAGGGCACAGGGTCTGCTTCCGGGCCATGCTAACTAAGGGTTGTGTCTGACTGTTGGTTGGGGGTGTCTGATGTCACTTGGGATGAAGTGGATGACCGAGTTAACCAATCAAGAACCGCTGGGATGCTGGCCAAGACACGACCGCTAGATGACACCGGGAGCTCAGACCTCTCGCTGCGACTCCTGCTGCCACGCCCCCCTATTCTGCTGCCACCTCTGCCTGCGCCAGAAACATTTATGCCTCTGCCACCTCTCTGTGCATGGCCTGGCACTTCTCTGTCTGACATACATTTATCTGAACAAAATAAATTGTAAGGAAATTAAAACACCCCTAAAAGCGACAAAAATATTTTTCTTTTTGTACTGAAATACAGTAGGCCACTAAATGCTTTCACAAAAAATAACTGCACCAGTGAAGTGTGTATATATTTTTCTTTTTGTACTGAAATAGGCCAGTAAACCCTTTTTGCTGAAATAAATGCACCAGTGAAGTGTATATATTTTTTTCCTTTTTGTACTAAAATAGAACACTGAATGCTTTCACCACATGTAACTGAAGAAGTGAAATGCGTATATATTTTTCCTTTTTGTACTGAAATAGGCCACTAAACTCTTTCACCACAAATAAATGCAACAGTGAAGTGCGTATATTTTTTTCCTTTTTGTAGTAAAATAGGACACTGAATGCTTTCACCACATATAATTGCAGAAGTGAAATGCGTATACATTTTTCCTTTTTGTACTGAAATAGGCCACTAAACTCTTTCACCACAAATAAATGCAACAGTGAAGTGCATATATTTTTTTCCTTTTTGTACTGAAATAGGACACTGAACGCTTTCATCACATATAACTACAGAAGTGAAATGCATAGATATTTTTCCTTTTTGTACTGAAATAGGACGCTAAACTCTTTCAACACAAATAACTGCAGAAGTGAAATGCGTATATATTTTTATTTTTCCACAGATATAAGCCACTAAAGGCTTTTCAACATAGCACTTGCACCCCAATAACAAGAACAAATAGCTGGAATGCCAGAACTGTATAATGGCTATTTGGATCCCCAAATAATGTTTCCCTGCACTTGTAAATAACTTCTTCTTCACAATGAGGTTTTTCTAGCACTGTCCCTAGCGACTTCAGATGTCTCTCCCTGCACTAAGATGCTGTGAAATGATTCCTCTCCATCGTTTCCCTGCAATTTGAATAATGTTTCCCTGCACTTATAAATCTCTTATTTTTTCACAATGAGGTTTTCAGTATAACTCTCCCTAGCGCCTGAAACGTCTGTCCCTGCACTCAGAACGTTGGAAAATGTCTGAATCCAAGATGGCTATTTATAGGGCTGTGACATCACAGGGCTGGGTGACTGCTGATTGGCTGCATGCATGGCATTATGGGTCAGCCCGCCTTACCAGAGTTCCTTGCCCCATGTCCTCACATGTGTAGCTGCCATTGTAGCCACCATTTCAGGAAAAATTGTGATTCCTTACCACGAATCGCGAGGAAATATGCATTCATTGCGATTCTAATTTTTCCTGAAATTCGGATCAAATTACACTTTGTCAGCTTCGATTCGCTCATCTCTAGTTGTCACCTCACCACTCTGTCACTGGGCCACTGTGTTGACTCCTCATGGTGTTGCCACCTCCCCACTCTGTCACTGGGCAGCTATTGTCCCTGTTTGGCCTTGTTAGACATCACCATTAATTATACCCTCCTTCTGATCTGTCAGAAGAACGGGAAAATGAAAAACACAATGGATCCTGTCTTTGGAGTAGCTGCAAGGCCTGTATCACACGGTTCCTATTTTGCATCAGGATTGGATCATGATTTGGAAGCCAAAAGCAGTAGTGGGTACAAAACACAGAAGACATGCAAATATGTTATTCACATGTCATCTCTGTTTTGGATCAACTCCAGTTTTTTTTGCCTTAGCAATACTGATGGATTACTGACCAAATGCTGACTGTGTGAAGGTGGATACTCAGAAGACAGGATCCGTGTTATGGGGGTTGTTCTTATAAAGGATGAGAAGTAGGGCAAAATAAACAGGGACATCAACACAAACTTACTCCTGACACCCTCTCCACCCTGTCAGAGAGACACTACTTGCCTCAGCGTGTAACAGAACAGGTTCTATAGAAATCTATGTGGAATCAGCTGAACACGGTGTAAAAGTAGTGCACTCTTTTACTCTATACAAGAATCTTGGGCCACTGCATGGTTCTTTATACCTAACGCTAACATTGACCTGAAAGGCTTTTTACACTTGAGTTATTTGGTCAGTTTTGCCCCCGTAACTGACCAAATGAGTGAAGTGTGAAGTGATTCTAAGAGTGACTCACAGTACTGTTTCACTAGCACAGCAGACTCCCTATGCATGTTTCTGCAATGAACAGTGTTCTACACTACTATACAGACTCTCAGCAGCCAGGAAAAAGCTGTTTTTAACGCGATTCATCACAAATAAATTCGCTGAATCGAATCTTTTTGGGAAATTCGGCGAACCTTCCAAATTTAAATCAAATTCACTCATCTCTAGTTTTATTAAATGTATCTCTTATATGATTAATTATTAGAGGTGCTGGTGGAGAGCTGTCAAATGTCTCTGTCCACATCCCGCACATCTTCTTAGCATTTTCAGTCTTCAAATATTGCTTCAGAATCTTTGTTCTTAACTTAGACTCCTTTACCACTGTTCTCAATACCTGGAGCTAAAAGGAAATAGTAATGAAAATAAAAATGAAATACAAATGCCATGAACTGATTAGTACAGTATACCTACTGTACATTTGGTTCATCATGTAGATCTTTTCAGTGAATAGTCATGCAATCATACTCTATGCAACTTGAATTGTTTAAATGTTAACCTAATTTTTTTACCTTTTTTACTGTCTCCCTCTACATAGGAGAAGTGTAGCAGACTACAATTATAGAAAAGGTATGCTGACACCATTCCTGCCCAGCATTAGTGATGTCCCGAACTATTCGCCGGCGAACAGTTTCCGGCGAACATAGCTTGCGATGTTCGGTCCGCCCCCTATACATCATCATTGAGCAAACTTTGACCCTGTACCTCACAGTAGCAGACACATTCCAGCCAATCAGCATACCCTCCCTCCCAGACCCTCCCACCTCCTATCAAAAAGCAAGGACAGCATCCATCTTAGATTCATTCTGAAGCGGCAGTGTCACAAATTTGACTAAGTTGTAATCGCAATGCGATTAATACAGGTTATATTAATCGCATTGCGAATTCAACTTAGAGCTGGGTTCCTAATGGTTGTATTGCTAGGATATAACGAAGATTAAGAATATAGTGCTATATTCGTTATATTCGTCAATTCTAGCAATACAACCATTAGGAACTTAGCTCTAAGTTGTAATCGCAATGTGATTAATACAGGTTATATTAATCGCATTTCGAATTCAACTTAGAGCTGGGTTCCTAATGGTTGTATTGCTAGAATATAACGAAGATTGAGAATATAGTGCTATATTCGTTCTATTCATCAATTCTAGCAATACAACCATTAGGAACTTAGCTCTAAGTTGAATTCGCAATGCGATTAATGCAGGTTATATTAATCGCATTGCAAATTCAACTTACCACACTCTGCGTCAACTACGTAATTTTCCATGGGAGTTTTGCCATGGATCCCCCTCCGGCATGCCACAGTCCATGTGTTAGTCCCCTTGAAACAACTTTTCCATCACTATTGTGACCAGAAAGACTCCCTGTGGGTTTTAAAATTCGCCTGCCTATTGAAGTCTATGGCGGTTCGCCCGGTTCGCCTGTTCGCGAACATTTGCGGAAATTCGCAAACGGAAAATTTTATGTTTGCGACATCTCTACCCAGCATATGCTAAAAGAAAACTATTTTGGCATGTGCTAGGGCATGGAGGACTAAGGACACATGCATGTGTGCTTGGAGCTTCATTGTGCACACGCCGAATGTGTAAAAAGTGAACAGGGCCTAAGTGACAGAGTGTTATAATCATTGAAATCAGCTCAGGCTTATTAAGTTCCAGAGGGCAACAGAGCATACTCAGTGCAGATTATATGGCACTAATGGATGGCTTGGTGTAAGACTTATCATTGGCTCTGGCTGTGCCAGTGTTCTAGCACCTAGATAGTAATCCCCAGTTCAGTCTCAACCTTTGCCAAAGCTGCCCAGTACACAAAAAAATCACTGATTTGTAAATGAGCCTTCACTTACCTTACTATGTGTGCTTGGTTGCTGAGCCATGCAACAATAAGTCTTTTTTTTTTTAACTTACATTGGCCCTCTGTACAACAGGAAGCAATCTTTTTTTTTTCTGACAAAGTACTACTATAAGTTGAAGAAAAAAGCTTATTGCTGGACCAGCCCACTGGCACATTGTTGGGCCATACTGGTGCCCATTCTGCCCACCATCCTAATGCATCTTCACCACCAGTTACAACCCCTGGTAAAGGAACTATGGCGCTCCAGAAAGTATAGAAATCTTTGATTATTTTTCCAGGCAAAGACTGTAACATACTTTTTTGCTTGTGCTTGGAGCTTTCATCACGCTTGAGCACAGATCTTTCGTCAGGTTCTTCAGCATCAAGAGAGGAGCAACTACCTCTGTGCATGCAAGGAGATGACATATTTTTTTTAATTACATTATTACAGCTGAGGACAACTATGGGGGACATTAGGTATACTGCAAGGTTGGGTTTTTATCTAAAAAAAAAAACAATGAAAATCATAAATTGTTAATGGCCGTTTTTAACAACTGTTAAAAACGGATGAAAACGACCATTAAAAATGGCTAGATGGCTAGAAAATGCATGCAAAACTGGTTGAAAAATGGTCATGAAAAACAGTGTGTCTGTTTTCCATTGCCACTTTTTTTTTCACTTTTACTTAAAATAACAATTAGTTTGCCCTGAGCATACATATGACTGCTTAAAGTACTATTTCTCTCATTAGACCTCTTACTTTCACACTAGCGTTCTGCTGTCCGCTCGTGAGCTCCGTTTGAAGGGGCTCACGAGCGGAGCAGAACGCTTCCGTCCAGCCCTGATGCAGTCTGAATGGATGCGGATCCGCTCAGACTGCATCAGTCTGGCGGCGTTCAGCAAGCAGCGTTCAGCTGTCCGCCTGGCCGTGCGGAGGCGAGCGGATCCGTCCAGACTTACAATGTAAGTCAATGGGAACGGATCCGCTTGAAGATGACACCATATGGCTCAATCTTCAAGCGGATCCGTTCCCCATTGACTTTCAATGTAAAGTCTGAACAGATCCGCTCAGGCTACTTTCACACTTAGAAAATTTTCTAAGTTTTAATGCAGACGGATCCGTTCTGAACGGATGCGAACGTCTGCATTATCGGAGCGGATCCGTCTGATGAAACATCAGACGGATCCGCTCCGAACGCTAGTGTGAAAGTAGCAGACTGATTTTGAAATTTAATACTAAGGTGGAGAAATTTTTTATTTTGTTTTATACCTTCCTTACTCAGGCATAAATTTCATAGTATCACCGATTATAAACAAGAAGAGAGAGTCATGATCACAGCAGTCAGCCTTTAATAGACACTTGAAAGCCATGTGCAATAAATCCATGCAAAGCGCTCAGTCTCCCCAGTTGCCTTGTAAATAGGTTGCTTTTTCAGAATTTTTTTCTCATAAGGCTTTTGCCCTGGAGCTTTGGCTTATATCTTCCCTGGTATGAAAAATGAATGCAATATTTCACACTGAGCAATGTAAAGATCAAAGTTAGATGTAACAATCAGTAGTGGAAAATATGGACCTGTATCCAAAAGTTATTACTTGGCTTAATCTGTATCTTGCAAATCTCTGCTTCTCTATTCATCACCGGCATTTTAATTTGCAGCTTCAATCGACAGTAATTTAAACCATATAATATGAAGCACATCCATGGCACTACCATCCCCCTGATGTCGTTCATTCATAACTGGTTATGAACATATTAATAATGATGTATTGTAGCTTGGGGTGCAATTTCTGGGTGTGATAAATTGCAGATGAGCGTGATAATTCTAAAATAAAATTAAGTTGTATTTCAGAGAAATCTGTGTTTGTTTGTATGTTTATATCTCTATCAAGCAGCTCAATCTATCCTCTATGGTATAACAAAATTAATATTACAGTTCTGGCAGCCTATTAATTCATTTCATTTGGCATTTAGATTTAAGAATGCTTCTGCTGTTTTCTTTCATTTTTCCTAAAATGCAAACACAAAATAACTAGTCAAAGTCAAACGAATAGACTTTGATCCGAATTTCTGGAAAAATTAGATTTGCCGCGAAGCCGAATTTCCTTGTGTTTCGTGGTAACAAATCAATTTTTCCTGAAATAGTGGTAAAAAAAAAACTAAAAAAAAGAGCATACTCACCTCATCCATTTGCTCATGGAGAGGCTGTTGCGGCCATCTTGATTGAAGAAACCACATTAAATCTCGAGAGGGGTGATCAGCATGCTGGCCAGGTCACTGCGTCCCGCCAGCGTGATGACGTTATTATGTCGCGCTGTTTATTCAATCAAGATGGCCGCGACAGCCTCTTTGCAAGCAAATGGATGAGGTGAGTATGTATTTTTTTTTTTAACCCTGATTAACCCCTGAAAGGTCTCAATTTTAATGTCAGATGCTGTGATTAGTGAGGGATGCAATGAAGTGGGTGACGAGATCTCCGTTTCCAATCATTGCGCCCACTACAGTACATACAATGGAATACGATTTGTGATGAAGTAATTCGTTACGAATCAAATTTCTTTGTGAAATTCGGCCAAGCAACCGAATTGAATTTTTGATAACTTCACTCATCTCTAACAATAACGTAAACTTAACATAGTAACATAGTACATAAGGCCGAAAAAAGACATTTGTCCATCCAGTTCGGCCTGTTATCCTGCAAGTTGATCCAGAGGAAGGCACAAAAAACCCCTGTGAGGTAGAAGCCAATTTTCCCCACTTTAGGGGAATAAAAATTCCTTCCCGACTCCAATCAAGGCAGATTAATGCATAAAGTATGCTGTGCCAGTAAATGGTAGTAGACAATATGTCATCACTCTGATCATAGCAGTAGAGGATTACAACGACCTTCAGCACAGAAATGGCACATGATTTGCTGGGCAAGTATGTTAGATATATGTTAGTATGTTCCCTAGTGCCAGTGCAGTGAATAGAGTGTGCACCCTTTCTTCAATCGGGGCACTTCCTGTAGGTGGGGTTCCTGTCCTGTAGGAGTGTGTAGTACATCCAACAACAGTCTGTATACAGTGCAAATTCTCTACAGATGCCTTTACATGAGTTAGGCAGGTGTTGAAAGCAATAGCCCTCTGGTTACATTACTCTAACTAAAGTTTCTAATACTTAAATATCTAGCTGGCAACTGTATTATATCAATAATGCCTGCAAGTGTGCAGCTTCAAATATACAATTGGCCAAGTCATTCCTGAGGTGTGAATGGTGTCCTAACATGTTACACCTCCCAGCAGAAGGGTCTGGAAAGCCTTATATAGACTACCTTGCTGACTGTCTTCTCACCTGGCAATGCAGATTCTCCAATCTTGTCTTTCAAAGAGATCTGTTAGTCTCCATATTCCTGAAGTTGGAGGCCTGAGGAGAGTCTCACATAGTGTCTGCTCCCTACCCCCTTTAAGATTTCCCTACAACTGCTTAGAACTCTCTAGAGCTAGGGGTTGCCCAGTCCACATCCTAAGCTCCCTAAGATTGCTGAGATTACTAACCCTGGCTGTACCTACCACATGCATAGCCATAATGAGTATACACTACATTATATAGAATCACAGTTCATTACCAAACAATTGCATGTACTGGGGTACTGTACCTGTCACCCGTACTTTATTGCGCTCACTGAGAGCAGAATAGTGTAGTGACAGACCCACTGTCACTTCTGAGCCGGCAGTCAGTATTTTTATAGTACAGACATGGCAGATCTCGCAGCACGCGCCAGCACTTGGAGAGAGATGTTCGATGAGGCTCACTGTCCCCTCCTACCCCACCTCTGGATGATAACTGAAAAGTTTTTTTTCCTATGTGTAACATTCATCAGTCATCGTCTGGAGGCTGGGGGGAGCGGGTCCAGCAAGTCTCATTGGACAATTATGCCAAAAAGGATCCCAAAAACATAATATCAAGTGATCAAAAGGTCACATGTACCCCAAAATGGTACCAATGAAAATGTCACGTCATCCTACAAAAAACGAGCTCTCACACAAGATCATAGCCAGAACAATGTAAATATATATGGCTTTTAAGAAAATTCAAAAAATTTATATTCAGTAAAAATATCACATGATCTACGCGAACTCCTTAAAAAAATTATGCCAAACCAACTATTTTTGTCCCCTCGCCTCTCAAAAAACGTAATATCAAGTCATCAAAAAGTCCTATGTACCTGAAAATGGCACCAATTAAAAGTATAATTTGGTAGAAAAATAAAAATGTTATGGATATACGGCGATGCAAAATATAACAGATTATTAATAAAAAGGGATTTAATTATGCAAAAGTAGTAAAACAGGAAAACAACAAATATATTTGGTATCGCCATAAACGTATCAATCTGCAGAAGAAATATCATAAATATCACATGGTGAGAAAACACTGAGAGAATTTCAGTGGGATTTTCACGCACAACCATTTCTAGGGTTTACAAAGAATGGTGTGAAAAGGGAAAAGCATCCAGTATGCGACAGTCCTGTGGGCAAAAATGCCTTGTGGATGCTAGAGGTCAGAGGAGAATGGGCCGACTGATTCAAGCTAATAGAAGAGCAACGTTGACTGAAATAACCACTCGTTACAACCGAGGTATGCAGCAAAGCATTTGTGAAGCCACAACACGCACAACCTTGAGGCGGATGGGCTACAACAGCAGAAGACCTCACCGGGTACCACTCATCTCCACTACAAATAGGAAAAAGAGGCTACAATTTGCACAAGCTCACCAAAATTGGACTGTTGAAGACTGGAAAAATGTTGCCTGGTCTGATGAGTCTCGATTTCTGTTGAGACATTCAAATGGTAGAGTCCGAATTTGGCGTAAACAGAATGAGAACATGTATCCATCCTCTGATGGCTACTTCCAGCAGGATAATGCACCATGTCACAAAGCTCGAATAATTTCAAATTGGTTTCTTGAACATGACAATGAGTTCACTGTACTAAAATGGCCCCCACAGTCACCAGATCTCAACCCAATAGAGCATCTTTGGGATGTGGTGGAACGGGAGCTTCGTGCCCTGGATGTGCGTCCCTCAAATCTCCATCAACTGCAAGATGCTATCCTATCAATATGGGCCAACATTTCTAAAGAATGCTATTAGCACCTTATTGAATCAATGCCACGTAGAATTAAGGCAGTTCTGAAGGCAAAAGGGGGTCCAACACCGTATTAGTATGGTGTTCCTAATAATTCTTTAGGTGAGTGTGTATAGAAACATAGAAACATAGAATGTGTCGTCAGATAAGAACCATTTGGCCCATCTAGTCTGCCCAATATATCTGAATCCTATTAATAGTCCCTGGCCCTATCTTATATGAAGGATAGCCTTATGCCTATCCCATGCATGCTTAAACTCCTTCACTGTATTTGCAGCTACCACTTCTGCAGGAAGGCTATTCCATGCATCCACTACTCTCTCAGTAAAGTAATACTTCCTTATATTACTTTTAAACCTTTGCCCCCTCTAATTTAAAACTGTGTCCTCTTGTAGTAGTTTTTCTTCTTTTAAATATGCTCTCCTCCTTTACCGAGTTAATTCCCTTTATGTATTTAAAAGTTTCTATCATATCCCCTCTGTCTCTTCTTTCTTCCAAGCTATACATATTAAGGTCCTTTAACCTTTCCTGGTAAGTTTTATCCTGCAATCCATGTACTAGTTTAGTAGCTCTTCTCTGAACTCTCTCTAGAGTATCTATATCCTTCTGGAAATATGGCCTCCAGTACTGCGCACAATACTCCAAGTGAGGTCTCACCAGTGTTCTGTACAGCGGCATAAGCACTTCACTCTTTCTACTGCTTATACCTCTCCCTATACATCCAAGCATTCTGCTGGCATTTCGTGCTGCCCTATTACATTGTCTTCCCACCTTTAAGTCTTCTGAAATAATTACTCCTAAATCCCTTTCCTCAGATACTGAGGTCAGGACTGTGTCAAATATTCTATATTCTGCCCTTGGGTTTTTACGCCCCAGGTGCATTATCTTGCACTTATCCACATTAAATTTCAGTTGCCAGAGTTCTGACCATTCTTCTAGTTTTCCTAAATCCTTTTCCATTTGGCGTTTCCCTCCAGGAACATCAACCCTGTTACATATCTTTGTGTCATCAGCAAAAAGACAAACCTTACCATCGAGGCCTTTTGCAATATCACTTATGAAGATATTAAACAAAATTGGTCCCAGTACAGATCCCTGTGGAACCCCACTGGTAACATGACCTTGTTTTGAATGTTCTCCATTGACTACAACCCTCTGCTGTCTGTCACTCAGCCACTGCCTAATCCACTCAACAATATGGGAGTCCATGCTCAATGACTGCAGTTTATTGATAAGTCTTCTATGTGGGACAGTGTCAAAAGCCTTACTAAAATCTAGATATGCGATGTCTACTGCACCATCACCGTCTATTATTTTAGTCACCCAGTCAAAAAAATCTATAAGATTTGTTTGACATGATCTCCCTGAAGTAAACCCATGTTGTTTTTCATCTTGCAATCCATGGGATTTTAGATGTTCCACAATCCTATCCTTTAATAGGGTTTCCATTAATTTGCCTACTATTGATGTCAGATTCACTGGTCTATAGTTGCTCGATTCCTCCCTACTACCTTTCTTGTGAATGGGCACGACATTTGCCAATTTCCAATCTTCCGGGACGACTCCTGTTACTAATGATTGGTTAAATAAATCTGTTAACGGTTTTGCCAGCTTACCACTAAGCTCTTTTAATAATTTTGGGTGTATCTCATCAGGCCCCTGTGACTTATTTGTCTTCACTTTAGACAGCAAACTTAGAACATCTTCCTCTGTAAAGACACATGCATCAAACGATTTATTAGTCATCCTTTCTAGTGGAGGTCCTTCTTCTTTTTCTTTTGTAAAAACTGAACAGAAGTATTCATTAAGGCAGTCGGCTAGCCCTTTATTCTCTTCTACATACCTTCCGTCCTTTGTTTTAATTTAGTTATTCCTTGTTTTAATTTCCTTTTTTCATTTATATATCTGAAGAATGTCTTATCCCCTTTTTTCATAGACTGAGATAGTTTTTCTTCTGCCTGCGCTTTAGAAGTTCTTATAACTTGCTTGGCCTCTTTCTGCCTAATCTTGTAGATTTCCTTATCTTCATTGCTCTGGTTTTTTTTATAATTACAAAATGCTAGCTTTTTATTTTTAATGATTTGGGCCACTTCTGCTGAGTACCACAGTGGTCTCTTCCTTTTTTTGCTTTTACTGACAAGTCTAATGCAATTTTCTGTTGCCTTCAATAATGCACCTTTTAAGTAGTCCCATTTCTCCTGGACTCCATGTAATCCGTTCCAGTCTGATAAGGACTCATTTATGACTAATTTCATTTTTGAAAAGTCTGTTTTTCTAAAATCTAAAACTTTTGTTTTTGTGTGGTGGGACTCTTTCACAGTTCTTATATTAAACCACACTGACTGGTGATCACTAGATCCCAAGGTTTCGCCTACAATGACATCATATACCGAATCCCCATTTGTGAATACCAAATCCAAAATGGCCTCCCTCCGGGTTGGCTCCTCAACCACTTGTTGTAGAGATAACCCCAGTAGGGAATTTAGAATATCTGTACTCCTGGTAGAACTTGCTATTTTGGTTTTCCAGTTTATATCTGGAATATTGAAATCTCCCATAATGATAACTTCTCATTTCATTGTCATTTTAGCTATTTCTTCAACTAGTAGATCATCTAGTTCTTTAACTTGACCAGGTGGTCTATATATCACACCTACACGAGTTACTGCATGGTTAGCAAACTGCAACGTAACCCAAACTGACTCTATGTTGGCCTCACCAACTTGTATTAGGTTAGATTTAATGCTATATTTCACATACAGGGCCACTCCTCCTCCTTTCTTGCCTTCTCTGTCTCTTCTGTATAAAGAGTACCCTGGTATGGTTATGTCCCAGTCATTTCTTTCATTAAACCATGTCTCCGTAACAGCCACTAAATCTACATTCTCAGATGCCATTATTGACCCAAATTCATTGATTTTTTTACCTAAACTGCGAGCATTTGTAGACAGGACTCTGAGCTTATCATTTCTTAACCTCTGTGCTTCTGACCTGTTCTGGCATTGTTTCGGGGGGCAATTGGACTCTTTTATTTTCACTCTTTTGCCCCCCCTTCCTAGTTTAAATACTCTTCCGCAAATTCTTGGAGTTGTTCACTAAGTACATTTGTTTCTTTGAGAGAAAGATGCAAACCATCTTTTTTGTACAGTTCCTTTCTATTCCAAGTAGAGCTATCATGAGAAACAAAGCCAAATCCTTGCTCTTGACACCATTTACCAAGCCATATGTTGAACTCCTTTATGCGCCTCTGCCTATCATTCTGAACATTATGCACAGGCAGAACTTCAGAAAATGAAATGGTGGATGCAAAATCCTGTACGTCATTACCAAGTGTGATAAAAGATTTTTTCACCTCTGACACTTCATTGAACATCCACGTCCCCTTCCTGCTTTGCTTGCTTAACAATATTAATAATACGTCTTCTATCTCTTCTAGCAGTAGCCCCAGGGAGACATCTCACAAAACCATTTTCTTTAAGCTTCACACTTCTTATGATTGAATCACCCAGCAACAGCTGCTTCCTTTGAGACTTCACTTTATCTTTTTTGTCCTTGGCTGCAGTCTTGCATACATTAGACATAGGAGTCGATGGTTTCTCACCCTCTGTGCTTGAGTCCATATCCATGTTGTCCTTACATTCTGAGAGTGCTGCAAATGAATTATGGAGAACCACCGACTGTGGGACATGTCTTCTATCCACCACTCTAAGTCTTCCAGAACCTACAGTAACCCATCTGCCATTTCTGGGGGTCCTCTGTGGCAGTGGCATTGCAGCAGTCCTAGCTGGAGTTTGTTTAACAGATAATTTAAATATCTCAGATTTCAAAAATGCAATTTCCTGCTGCAGTAAGGAGAACTGTCTACAGATCTGACAGCATCCGAATCTCCAAAAAGTGGAACATGAAATAAATGCACAATAATTCCTGCACTGAACCAAGTCTGCCATTTTAAAGAGGAGAAAAAAAAAAAAAAAAATTGTAAATTTAAATCAAACAAATCTTACCTTTTTTTTGTATTGTTTCCACCTTCCAGCCTACCTCCTGACTATCTCCTGCAATATCTCTTCACTGTACTTAATGTAGTACTTGAAGGTAGTACTTGCAGCTAATGAATTAGGCCAGCTAATGAGTCTGTCTCTATATATACACACACTCCTTCACAAGCTCCTCCCCCAGCAACAAATGTAACACCTTAGTGACCTAGGCTCATTAGCAAACGCACAATATATAGCATATATCTATATATGATATATAGCATATATCTTATATGCATGTGCATTCTTATACACACACACAGACTCTCTGTAGAAACACACATGCTTTAGGCTGGAAAGAGTGCTTTTATACCAATATTTCATACCAACTTTTTAAATATCTTAACTTGAAGTATGTTGTCTGTTTCTTTGTGTAAAGAGCTTTTTCCACCTTTTGAACTTTAGCCATTGTTAAAATGCCTGCTAAGTCTGCGGCTTCTGCAGGGAATATGACTTTTTCCTTTTCATCTTCCTCTCATATGCCTCTTAGGTCTTTTAGTGGATGCAAATAAGTACTGCTTTATAAAAGGTCCCCTTGAAATCCTATAACATGCATATAGTACCCAGCATTACTTTAGCTCAATGCTATATGAAGAAGAAATTTCAAAGGCAAGAGAGAAAAAAGTAAAAATAGAATAAAAAAAGAAAGAAAACACAATTTTTCAGAAGTAACCTGTTATATACCTTGGTTAAAATACAGTATTTTAGTTTAGTATTATTATTGTTATTGTCATTATAATTGAAAGACTTATCATCCTTATTAGGAAACTTAAAAATGAAAGGATTCTGAGCGAATTTCTTCATTCTGACATACATTTGCATCTGATTGCAAATCGTCAGGAGTACGTATATGAATACTTTTGAGTTACAACTGTTCATGTTTGACTCAGGTCTCCTGGCATGATTGTGGTGGCTAGTGTTGAACCATTTAGTGTTTACATATGTGCCGTTATTTGTTCATTGGAGATTTTACTTTATGATATTATAAACATGCTCAGGGTATATGTTCCGTGCATGTGGGGGCATAACACACACACATAATAGGACAGACATCTGTAGGGAGTGTATCCAGGGCCGTCTTTAATATTGATTGGACCCTGGGCAAAAATTTACTTGGGCCCCCTGGATCCCGCCTTCCCACACCCTTGCATGCAATCACGGCCTCCACCACAACACACACACACACACACACAAAATCCACACACCTGGTAGAGTACAGTGAATGACTGTAAATACTTCCAGTTCTGAAGACTCCAGTGGCTCAGGATCAGTGCTCTGGGCAGCTGGGCTCAGGCTGGAAGTGGGCACCGCTCTGCAGGAAGGAGACCGGGGCTCGGCTCACCCTAGCGTTACAGTGCACCCCAGCACCCCACAGTATGCAGTATAGCACGCTATAGTATACAGCACCCCACAGTATGCAGTATAGCACCCTATAGTATACAGCACCCCACAGTATGCAGTAAAGCACCCTATAGTATACAGCACCCCACAGTATGCAGTATAGCACCCTATAGTATACAGCAACCCACAGTATGCAGTATAGCACCCTATAGTATACAGCACCCCACACTATACAGTATACAGCACCCCACACTATACAGCACCCCACAGTATACAGAACCCCACACTATACAGTATACAGCACTCCACAGTATATAGTAGAGCAGTATAGCACCCCACAGTATACAGCACCCCACAGTATACAGTAAAGCACCCCACAATATACAGCACCCCACAATATACAGTATACAGCACCCCAAACTATACACTATACAGCACCCCACACTATACAGCCCCCACAGTATACAGCACCCCACAATATACAGTACAGCAGTATAGAACTCCACAATATACAGCACCCACAGTATACAGCACCTCACGGTATACAGCACCTCACAGTATACAGTATACAGCACCCCAAACTATACATAATACCGCACCTCACAGTATACAGTAGAGCAGTATAGCACCCCACAATATACAGCACCCCACAGTGTACAGTAGAGCAGTATAGCATCCCACAATATACAGCACCTCACGGTATAAAGTATACAGCACCCCAAACTATACAGAATACAGCACCTCATAGTATACAGTACCCCACAGTATACAGTAGAGCAGTATAGCACCCTACAGTATACAGCACCCCAAAATATAAAGCACCCCACAGTATACAGTATAAAGCACCCCACAATATACAGTCCCCCACAGTGTACTGCCTCATTCAGCACCCAGCATAGAGGCAGGGCAGAGTGCTGGTTGCAGAGTGCTATTGCATTTGTGTTTTTGAGTTTTTATATGTATTTCGCTGCAGAAGAAGAAAGAAGATGAACCTTTGGATGGCGCTGTCAGCAGGAGTCGGAAGCAGGTAGGTATTGGTAACAATACTTTTTTATTTTCAGTCAACGCGTTTCAGGGGCGGAGAGCCCCCTTCATCAGGACAGTATATAATATAAAACAACATTCACATGTGGCGGTTATTTAAACTAAAAAAAGGCGCGTGAGGCCAAACAAAGGTGGAGCAAGGGGAGGGGGGGGGGGGCGGGGAGTGGGTGTGTATCTAAAACTATAGAGAATTGTCGCCGGGCACTCAGCTGTTTGCTGATCCTTTGGACATATATATAGAATGGATCCGATTTGTTTTTGAAACAAGAAAATAAAGTAATTATATATTACGTTGCTCTGGGACATAGCAATACTGTGTGGTTTAAAAATGGGCCGTATTTGGATTGGTTGTGGATGAATTAGTCTAGTTTTAATGATTTTTTGGGTGAATGGAGAATTCGGCATAAAATAGTATAAAGCATGGTGGTAGAAAATACATATATATATAATGGGACACCTAAACCCAAAATTATATATATGTATAAAAATATAAAAATATACATATATATAGTATATAGAAAATACAGCAACACATATATATATAAAAAGGGAAATAAAACGGGAAATAAAACAGGGAAATAAAACAAAATTATATATACGACAATATACATCTCATGTATGATTAAATGGATAAAATGTAATAGATGGTACAGGTGGTAGTATAAAGCATGGTGGTTATGTGGATTATAGATAAAAGTATGTATAAAATATGTATATCTAGATGGATGAATAAATCATACTATATATTATCATGAATATATGTGTGTGCATTCATATACACAAAATTTTCTCATGTATGTATATCAGCACACACATGAAATTCCACCATGATTTATATTTTTTTGGGTTGGATGGGGGGGAGCAATATCAGGAGATTGACCTGAGTGGAATCCGAGGGGGAGAAAAAGAAAAATAGCTACTGATACAATGTTGTAGTTATTTCCTAAGGCTGTATCAATTGTCCATCCTAGACACAGTTTCACAATTGTAGCTAGCAGGGATTTTCTTGGCAGTGATGTGGGACTGCAGATGTTTGTTGCATAAAGATAGGATTAGGGATGTGAATCAGAGGCCGCCCTTAGCCCCGGTCAGGTCCAACATTCAGAAAGGAGTATAGATATAGTAACCTAAAATATAGTAACCTAAAATATTATAGAGTGTTCTGTTCTATGGGGCCCTTGCGTGGGAGGATCTTTTAATATTCAAGGCGGACTACCAGGCAACGAGGAGATGTCCTTTGAGAATGTTTATACTAGAGGATGGTCTCGTTTATTTCATTCAGCCCTTGGGGCGCAAGGGTATCTAATTGATACATCCAATAGACTTCTCGTCGTTGTAATGTACTGAACCGATTGTATGGGTTTTCTGGTATGAAATCAATTGGTGTGATTTTGATGGGATGTTTTTCTTTATCTGATGTTGAGGCACAATGTCTGGAGAGGCTATGTTTTTGATAATGTTTTTGGATGTTGTGCCTATGTTGATTTAGCCTGCAGTGTAACTCCTGGGTGGTGCGGCCTATGTATTGGAGCCCGCAGCTACACTCGATTAAATAAATTACGTAACTAGACTGGCATGTCAGATGGTGTTTTATCATAAAGGTGGTCCCATTCTTATTGGACGAAAAATGTGTGCATTTATTGGTTATGGTTTTGCAGCATAGGCACCGACTCTTTCCACATTTGTAGCTGCCTAGTTTTTTGGGGGGTAACTGTGGTACAGCCGAGCTGGCTTTTTTATGTTGTTTCGGCTTACTGGGCGCGAGTAGGTTCTTAACCGTAGGGGCTCTCCTGTAGATCATTCTAGGCTTGGGGGGCAGGTGTTTGGCGAGGTATGGATCCTGTAATAGGATATGCCAGTATTTTGAGAAAATTGTACGTATATTATTGTTTGATGTATTGAACTGTGTGACAAAGTTTATATTCATTTCTGTATGTGTCCCTTCTCTGTTTGCGGGCTGTAGACAGGTTGCTTGTGTGTCAGTGATGGTTCTACTGTAGGCGTTTTTTATAAGTTTCCGTGGGTAGCCTTTCTCGATAAAACGTTTTTTGAGAATTTTTGCCTGGTTTTTAAAAACACTATCAAGGGTACAGTTTCGCCGGATTCGTTTGTATTGGCTATATGGAATGTTTTCCAACCATTTTTTATTATGGAAACTTGAAAAATTGATATAACTATTTGTGTCGATGGATTTGAAGTATGTTTGAGTGGCCAGTTGATTATTTTGGGTGGAGATAATGATGTCTAAAAATTCAATCTCACTTTTACTGTATTTCGGGGTGAATTTAATTCCCCAACCTGTATTGCTTATATTATTGCAGAACTGTAAAGCAGTATTCTCATCACCGTCCCATATGATGAAAACATCATCAATGTACCTTTTGTAGTATACGAGTTGTTGGATACGGGGTGTAGTGTTTTGAATGTGTACCCTTTCAAATTCCCCCATAAAAAGATTTGCGAAAGATGGCGCTACTTTCGTCCCCATAGCGGTACCTCTGCGTTGATGGTATATTACGCTATTATAGATAAAAAAGTTGTTCTCTAAAATGAAACGGAGACTGTCTATAAGAAAAATTACTTGGGGTGGTTTTAGGGTGGGATCTCCCTCTAAAACGTTTTTTATACACTGTATGCCCAGGTTGTGTTGAATATTAGAATAGAGGGCTGTGACGTCCATAGTGAATAGTGCGTATGAATCTTTCCAGGTGATGTCTTTTAGTTCCCGAATTAGCTGACTAGAATCGTGAAGATAACTGGGTAGTGTGCGCACATATGGTTGCAGGAAAAGATCTAGGTAGTGTGATAGGTTACTTGTGGCGCATTTCGTGTTTGACACAATTGGTCTGCCAGGCGGGTGTGTTGAATTTTTGTGTATCTTGGGAAGGTGATAGAAATAGGGGGTGCACGGGGCTCTTGGCATTAGGAAGTTTTTTTCTTTTTTGTTTATATAATTTCTATCATGGGCGTCCTTTATTATTTTTATGAGATCCTTATTGATACCAGGAAAGGGATTTACTGACGCTTTTTCGTAATAGGTCGTGTCGTTGAGGATGTTTTTTGCCTCCTTCTCATAGTCCGCAAAATCTTGGATGACTATCCCACCCCCTTTATCTGCTGGGCGGATAATTATATTTTCATTTTCACTGAGTTTTTTTAGGGCATTTTTTTCCGGTTTACTAAGATTATCTTTTCTATTGGGCATGATTGGTATGGTAGTCATTTTTTTGATATCAGAAGATATAAGGTCAAAAAAAGTGGGGATATGGTGTCCCTGACTATGAAGGGGAAAGAAATTGGACTTTGGTCTAACGTCTTGGTGTGTAAATGAGGATAATTCTGTCTCCATTGGTTGGTCTATTTTTTCTTTGGGGGGGAATTTGATATGTTCAACCTCAAAATGCCTTTTGATTGTGAGATTTCGCGTAAATTTCTGTATGTCTAAGAACAACTCAAAGGGATTTACAGTATTGAGGGGGCAGAAAGATAGTCCCTTCTCAAGGATTTTAGTTTCTGTTGCAGTCAGTATGTGGGAAGAAAGATTAAAGATTTTTATGGTGGAGGTGGTGGCATGTTTATTTTTTTCTAATGCCTGGACGATTTTCCTTTTTTGGGTGCCTCCTCTACAGCCTCGTGTTCTAGTTTTCTTTTTCCAGGGATTGGTCTGAAGTATTGTGTGATCTGGTGAGCACTTTTTTGGTGGTGTGGGGGGTGTAGAGGAGGCTGGGTCAGACTGACAGGAGGTGGGGTGGTTTTGGCATGCCCTAAAAAAGGTACTAGCGCGGAGGGGCCAGAATGTGAGTTGTCTATTGTAATGACCTGATTTTTAGCTGTGGTTGCCAATGGTGATGTGTAATGCGTGGTGAGGTTGCACAGTGAAGAGATGTCCGTGGGGGGACTGTCTGTGGAATGTGTGGGTGTACGGTGGGTGGGGGAGAGCGGATTGGTGCGTATGGTGGGCAGAGGGTCGGGGGCCGGCCAAGGCACCAGGGGCTCTTGGGTGAGGCTGTGATAGGAAGCCTCTAGGAGATTAGTTGGTACTTGGGACGGGGGATCTATTAGTGAGAGTCGTGATCGGTTTTTATGTTCCAAATATTTGGTTTTTAGTGCCCTAAATTTCTCTATAAAATCATCATTTGCGTTGGTTACTGTCTGGGGAGGGGACTGTGTGGGCTGAAGAACTGCTGGGGTAGGCAAGAGTCCTGACAGTGAACTGGGTGGCATGTGTATGCTGGAGTGTTGTTCCAGACATGTGGCCGGGGTGGGCATGAGAGTCGGCAGGACGTGGGGTGGTGTGTGATGGCTGGAGTGTGTGTGAGAAGAAGCTGCTGAGGTAAGCATGGGTGTCGGCAGGGTACTGGACGGTATGAGATTGCTGGGTACTGCAGGGTGGGGATGGTGATCATCCGTATGGAGAGGTGGCCGCTGGTGGGGACTGGGGTGGTGTGTGATGTGGAAGGAGTGGGGACTGCTAGAAGGAGTATTGGCAGCCAAGGGGTGAGATATGGAGGATGGGTTTTTGCGGGCAATGTGTTGGGGGCGGCATGGATCCGTCCTCATATCACCTTTGTCATGCTGTTGGTTGGGAACGTTATTCTTCTTATAGCGGTTGTTGATGAAGGACCGCGATCTGGTGTTGGTGTGCTGTGCCGATCTCTGCTGGTATGTTATAACTGGTGTGTTGGTCTGTCCCCCTATGCCCCTGTTGGTGGCCTGGTGATGAGTATCATGCTCTGTGATCCTGCTTAATCTATATTTATTTTGTACTTTGTCTAGTCTGTCCCTTTGTAATTTATTGGATTTATTAGCTATGATGTTCTGTTCGTTTTGGTAAAGCCTGTTGGTAAGGTTGTGATTGATGACAGAAAAATCGGGGTGACGGGAGAAGCTGCGCAGGGAGGATATATTTTTCTCGATGCCTTTAGTGTAAGTGTCTGCAATTTTTACTCTTTTATCTATGATGATTTTAATCAAGCCGGCTGCACACTGATCTAGATAGTTGTTCCACTCATAGGTGAACACTGGATCATCTGGGAAGGTGGGAGGGATATTTATACGTAAGCCTCTAGGTGAAATATTTTCTTGCAGATATATTTTCAGGAACATGATGTCTATAGAGTGCAATAGTTCGCTTTTGAAATTGTCCTCAAGTTCTTTAAAGAGCTCAAGCATCCTGTTGGTGTCTATAGGAGATTGACCTATTGTATTCACATTCAATTTGTCCCCTTGGGAAGTCGGATTTGAATTCTTGGTAGTGTAGCGGGACACCAGGGATTCGCGCTGCTGTACCCGCTGAGAGAAGTATTCCATCTTTGATCTTTGTTTATTCAGAAACTTTTTTTTTTTTTTTTTTTTTTTTTTTTGTACTTCGTGTCAGATAGAAATAAAAACACCAGACAATGGGCTGCAGATCCTCCAAGTGTAAAATTACGGACTTAGATGTCCTCCGGTTGCAGTTAAAAGGAATGCCGCTCCGGACACATGTGGAGATAAAAGAGAGATAGGAGGCAGCGCCTCATGTGTGGTATTGTCTCGTAATAGGAGCAAGAGATAGATAAAAAAAACTCTTACCAGAAGATGTTGTGAAGAGTCACAACACCTATATGAAGCTTGTGCTGATTTTCCCGATCAGCGTGCGGGGTGCCTGCGCTGCTGCCTAGGTTCCAGCCCCGTGCCTTGGAGGTATTCGTCGGGGAGAAGTACGTTGCAGAAGAAGAAAGAAGATGAACCTTTGGATGGCGCTGTCAGCAGGAGTCGGAAGCAGGTAGGTATTGGTAACAATACTTTTTTATTTTCAGTCAACGCGTTTCAGGGACGGAGAGCCCCCTTCATCAGGACAGTATATAATATAAAACAACATTCACATGTGGCGGTTATTTAAACTAAAAAAAGGCGCGTGAGGCCAAACAAAGGTGGAGCAAGGGGAGGGGGGGGGGCGGGGAGTGGGTGTGTATCTAAAACTATAGAGAATTGTCGCCGGGCACTCAGCTGTTTGCTGATCCTTTGGACATATATATAGAATGGATCCGATTTGTTTTTGAAACAAGAAAATAAAGTAATTATATATTACGTTGCTCTGGGACATAGCAATACTGTGTGGTTTAAAAATGGGCCGTATTTGGATTGGTTGTGGATGAATCAGTCTAGTTTTAATGATTTTTTGGGTGAATGGAGAATTCGGCATAAAATAGTATAAAGCATGGTGGTAGAAAATACATATATATATAATGGGACACCTAAACCCAAAATTATATATATGTATAAAAATATAAAAATATACATATATATAGTATATAGAAAATACAGCAACACATATATATATAAAAAGGGAAATAAAACGGGAAATAAAACAGGGAAATAAAACAAAATTATATATACGACAATATACATCTCATGTATGATTAAATGGATAAAATGTAATAGATGGTACAGGTGGTAGTATAAAGCATGGTGGTTATGTGGATTATAGATAAAAGTATGTATAAAATATGTGTATCTAGATGGATGAATAAATCATACTATATATTATCATGAATATATGTGTGTGCATTCATATACACAAAATTTTCTCATGTATGTATATCAGCACACACATGAAATTCCACCATGATTTATATTTTTTTGGGTTGGATGGGGGGGAGCAATATCAGGAGATTGACCTGAGTGGAATCCGAGGGGGAGAAAAAGAAAAATAGCTACTGATACAATGTTGTAGTTATTTCCTAAGGCTGTATCAATTGTCCATCCTAGATACAGTTTCACAATTGTAGCTAGCAGGGATTTTCTTGGCAGTGATGTGGGACTGCAGATGTTTGTTGCATAAAGATAGGATTAGGGATGTGAATCAGAGGCCGCCCTTAGCCCCGGTCAGGTCCAACATTCAGAAAGGAGTATAGATATAGTAACCTAAAATATAGTAACCTAAAATATTATAGAGTGTTCTGTTCTATGGGGCCCTTGCGTGGGAGGATCTTTTAATATTCAAGGCGGACTACCAGGCAACGAGGAGATGTCCTTTGAGAATGTTTATACTAGAGGATGGTCTCGTTTATTTCATTCAGCCCTTGGGGCGCAAGGGTATCTAATTGATACATCCAATAGACTTCTCGTCGTTGTAATGTACTGAACCGATTGTATGGGTTTTCTGGTATGAAATCAATTGGTGTGATTTTGATGGGATGTTTTTCTTTATCTGATGTTGAGGCACAATGTCTGGAGAGGCTATGTTTTTGATAATGTTTTTGGATGTTGTGCCTATGTTGATTTAGCCTGCAGTGTAACTCCTGGGTGGTGCGGCCTATGTATTGGAGCCCGCAGCTACACTCGATTAAATAAATTACGTAACTAGACTGGCATGTCAGATGGTGTTTTATCATAAAGGTGGTCCCATTCTTATTGGACGAAAAATGTGTGCATTTATTGGTTATGGTTTTGCAGCATAGGCACCGACTCTTTCCACATTTGTAGCTGCCTAGTTTTTTGGGGGGTAACTGTGGTACAGCCGAGCTGGCTTTTTTATGTTGTTTCGGCTTACTGGGCGCGAGTAGGTTCTTAACCGTCGGGGCTCTCCTGTAGATCATTCTAGGCTTGGGGGGCAGGTGTTTGGCGAGGTATGGATCCTGTAATAGGATATGCCAGTATTTTGAGAAAATTGTACGTATATTATTGTTTGATGTATTGAACTGTGTGACAAAGTTTATATTCATTTCTGTATGTGTCCCTTCTCTGTTTGCGGGCTGTAGACAGGTTGCTTGTGTGTCAGTGATGGTTCTACTGTAGGCGTTTTTTATAAGTTTCCGTGGGTAGCCTTTCTCGATAAAACGTTTTTTGAGAATTTTTGCCTGGTTTTTAAAAACACTATCAAGGGTACAGTTTCGCCGGATTCGTTTGTATTGGCTATATGGAATGTTTTCCAACCATTTTTTATTATGGAAACTTGAAAAATTGATATAACTATTTGTGTCGATGAATTTGAAGTATGTTTGAGTGGCCAGTTGATTATTTTGGGTGGAGATAATGATGTCTAAAAATTCAATCTCACTTTTACTGTATTTCGGGGTGAATTTAATTCCCCAACCTGTATTGCTTATATTATTGCAGAACTGTAAAGCAGTATTCTCATCACCGTCCCATATGATGAAAACATCATCAATGTACCTTTTGTAGTATACGAGTTGTTGGATACGGGGTGTAGTGTTTTGAATGTGTACCCTTTCAAATTCCCCCATAAAAAGATTTGCGAAAGATGGCGCTACTTTCGTCCCCATAGCGGTACCTCTGCGTTGATGGTATATTACGCTATTATAGATAAAAAAGTTGTTCTCTAAAATGAAACGGAGACTGTCTATAAGAAAAATTACTTGGGGTGGTTTTAGGGTGGGATCTCCCTCTAAAACTTTTTTTATACACTGTATGCCCAGGTTGTGTTGAATATTAGAATAGAGGGCTGTGACGTCCATAGTGAATAGTGCGTATGAATCTTTCCAGGTGATGTCTTTTAGTTCCCGAATTAGCTGACTAGAATCGTGAAGATAACTGGGTAGTGTGCGCACATATGGTTGCAGGAAAAGATCTAGGTAGTGTGATAGGTTACTTGTGGCGCATTTCGTGTTTGACACAATTGGTCTGCCAGGCGGGTGTGTTGAATTTTTGTGTATCTTGGGAAGGTGATAGAAATAGGGGGTGCACGGGGCTCTTGGCATTAGGAAGTTTTTTTCTTTTTTGTTTATATAATTTCTATCATGGGCGTCCTTTATTATTTTTATGAGATCCTTATTGATACCAGGAAAGGGATTTACTGACGCTTTTTCGTAATAGGTCGTGTCGTTGAGGATGTTTTTTGCCTCCTTCTCATAGTCCGCAAAATCTTGGATGACTATCCCACCCCCTTTATCTGCTGGGCGGATAATTATATTTTCATTTTCACTGAGTTTTTTTAGGGCATTTTTTTCCGGTTTACTAAGATTATCTTTTCTATTGGGCATGATTGGTATGGTAGTCATTTTTTTGATATCAGAAGATATAAGGTCAAAAAAAGTGGGGATATGGTGTCCCTGACTATGAAGGGGAAAGAAATTGGACTTTGGTCTAACGTCTTGGTGTGTAAATGAGGATAATTCTGTCTCCATTGGTTGGTCTATTTTTTCTTTGGGGGGGAATTTGATATGTTCAACCTCAAAATGCCTTTTGATTGTGAGATTTCGCCTAAATTTCTGTATGTCTAAGAACAACTCAAAGGGATTTACAGTATTGAGGGGGCAGAAAGATAGTCCCTTCTCAAGGATTTTAGTTTCTGTTGCAGTCAGTATGTGGGAAGAAAGATTAAAGATTTTTATGGTGGAGGTGGTGGCATGTTTATTTTTTTCTAATGCCTGGACGATTTTCCTTTTTTGGGTGCCTCCTCTACAGCCTCGTGTTCTAGTTTTCTTTTTCCAGGGATTGGTCTGAAGTATTGTGTGATCTGGTGAGCACTTTTTTGGTGGTGTGGGGGGTGTAGAGGAGGCTGGGTCAGACTGACAGGAGGTGGGGTGGTTTTGGCATGCCCTAAAAAAGGTACTAGCGCGGAGGGGCCAGAATGTGAGTTGTCTATTGTAATGACCTGATTTTTAGCTGTGGTTGCCAATGGTGATGTGTAATGCGTGGTGAGGTTGCACAGTGAAGAGATGTCCGTGGGGGGACTGTCTGTGGAATGTGTGGGTGTACGGTGGGTGGGGGAGAGCGGATTGGTGCGTATGGTGGGCAGAGGGTCGGGGGCCGGCCAAGGCACCAGGGGCTCTTGGGTGAGGCTGTGATAGGAAGCCTCTAGGAGATTAGTTGGTACTTGGGACGGGGGATCTATTAGTGAGAGTCGTGATCGGTTTTTATGTTCCAAATATTTGGTTTTTAGTGCCCTAAATTTCTCTATAAAATCATCATTTGCGTTGGTTTCTGTCTGGGGAGGGGACTGTGTGGGCTGAAGAACTGCTGGGGTAGGCAAGAGTCCTGACAGTGAACTGGGTGGCATGTGTATGCTGGAGTGTTGTTCCAGACATGTGGCCGGGGTGGGCATGAGAGTCGGCAGGACGTGGGGTGGTGTGTGATGGCTGGAGTGTGTGTGAGAAGAAGCTGCTGAGGTAAGCATGGGTGTCGGCAGGGTACTGGACGGTATGAGATTGCTGGGTACTGCAGGGTGGGGATGGTGATCATCCGTATGGAGAGGTGGCCGCTGGTGGGGACTGGGGTGGTGTGTGATGTGGAAGGAGTGGGGACTGCTAGAAGGAGTATTGGCAGCCAAGGGGTGAGATATGGAGGATGGGTTTTTGCGGGCAATGTGTTGGGGGCGGCATGGATCCGTCCTCATATCACCTTTGTCATGCTGTTGGTTGGGAACGTTATTCTTCTTATAGCGGTTGTTGATGAAGGACCGCGATCTGGTGTTGGTGTGCTGTGCCGATCTCTGCTGGTATGTTATAACTGGTGTGTTGGTCTGTCCCCCTATGCCCCTGTTGGTGGCCTGGTGATGAGTATCATGCTCTGTGATCCTGCTTAATCTATATTTATTTTGTACTTTGTCTAGTCTGTCCCTTTGTAATTTATTGGATTTATTAGCTATGATGTTCTGTTCGTTTTGGTAAAGCCTGTTGGTAAGGTTGTGATTGATGACAGAAAAATCGGGGTGACGGGAGAAGCTGCGCAGGGAGGATATATTTTTCTCGATGCCTTTAGTGTAAGTGTCTGCAATTTTTACTCTTTTATCTATGATGATTTTAATCAAGCCGGCTGCACACTGATCTAGATAGTTGTTCCACTCATAGGTGAACACTGGATCATCTGGGAAGGTGGGAGGGATATTTATACGTAAGCCTCTAGGTGAAATATTTTCTTGCAGATATATTTTCAGGAACATGATGTCTATAGAGTGCAATAGTTCGCTTTTGAAATTGTCCTCAAGTTCTTTAAAGAGCTCAAGCATCCTGTTGGTGTCTATAGGAGATTGACCTATTGTATTCACATTCAATTTGTCCCCTTGGGAAGTCGGATTTGAATTCTTGGTAGTGTAGCGGGACACCAGGGATTCGCGCTGCTGTACCCGCTGAGAGAAGTATTCCATCTTTGATCTTTGTTTATTCAGAAACTTTTTTTTTTTTTTTTTTTTTTTTTTTGTACTTCGTGTCAGATAGAAATAAAAACACCAGACAATGGGCTGCAGATCCTCCAAGTGTAAAATTACGGACTTAGATGTCCTCCGGTTGCAGTTAAAAGGAATGCCGCTCCGGACACATGTGGAGATAAAAGAGAGATAGGAGGCAGCGCCTCATGTGTGGTATTGTCTCGTAATAGGAGCAAGAGATAGATAAAAAAAACTCTTACCAGAAGATGTTGTGAAGAGTCACAACACCTATATGAAGCTTGTGCTGATTTTCCCGATCAGCGTGCGGGGTGCCTGCGCTGCTGCCTAGGTTCCAGCCCCGTGCCTTGGAGGTATTCGTCGGGGAGAAGTACGTTGCAGAAGAAGAAAGAAGATGAACCTTTGGATGGCGCTGTCAGCAGGAGTCGGAAGCAGGTAGGTATTGGTAACAATACTTTTTTATTTTCAGTCAACGCGTTTCAGGGACGGAGAGCCCCCTTCATCAGGACAGTATATAATATAAAACAACATTCACATGTGGCGGTTATTTAAACTAAAAAAAGGCGCGTGAGGCCAAACAAAGGTGGAGCAAGGGGAGGGGGGGGGGGCGGGGAGTGGGTGTGTATCTAAAACTATAGAGAATTGTCGCCGGGCACTCAGCTGTTTGCTGATCCTTTGGACATATATATAGAATGGATCCGATTTGTTTTTGAAACAAGAAAATAAAGTAATTATATATTACGTTGCTCTGGGACATAGCAATACTGTGTGGTTTAAAAATGGGCCGTATTTGGATTGGTTGTGGATGAATCAGTCTAGTTTTAATGATTTTTTGGGTGAATGGAGAATTCGGCATAAAATAGTATAAAGCATGGTGGTAGAAAATACATATATATATAATGGGACACCTAAACCCAAAATTATATATATGTATAAAAATATAAAAATATACATATATATAGTATATAGAAAATACAGCAACACATATATATATAAAAAGGGAAATAAAACGGGAAATAAAACAGGGAAATAAAACAAAATTATATATACGACAATATACATCTCATGTATGATTAAATGGATAAAATGTAATAGATGGTACAGGTGGTAGTATAAAGCATGGTGGTTATGTGGATTATAGATAAAAGTATGTATAAAATATGTGTATCTAGATGGATGAATAAATCATACTATATATTATCATGAATATATGTGTGTGCATTCATATACACAAAATTTTCTCATGTATGTATATCAGCACACACATGAAATTCCACCATGATTTATATTTTTTTGGGTTGGATGGGGGGGAGCAATATCAGGAGATTGACCTGAGTGGAATCCGAGGGGGAGAAAAAGAAAAATAGCTACTGATACAATGTTGTAGTTATTTCCTAAGGCTGTATCAATTGTCCATCCTAGATACAGTTTCACAATTGTAGCTAGCAGGGATTTTCTTGGCAGTGATGTGGGACTGCAGATGTTTGTTGCATAAAGATAGGATTAGGGATGTGAATCAGAGGCCGCCCTTAGCCCCGGTCAGGTCCAACATTCAGAAAGGAGTATAGATATAGTAACCTAAAATATAGTAACCTAAAATATTATAGAGTGTTCTGTTCTATGGGGCCCTTGCGTGGGAGGATCTTTTAATATTCAAGGCGGACTACCAGGCAACGAGGAGATGTCCTTTGAGAATGTTTATACTAGAGGATGGTCTCGTTTATTTCATTCAGCCCTTGGGGCGCAAGGGTATCTAATTGATACATCCAATAGACTTCTCGTCGTTGTAATGTACTGAACCGATTGTATGGGTTTTCTGGTATGAAATCAATTGGTGTGATTTTGATGGGATGTTTTTCTTTATCTGATGTTGAGGCACAATGTCTGGAGAGGCTATGTTTTTGATAATGTTTTTGGATGTTGTGCCTATGTTGATTTAGCCTGCAGTGTAACTCCTGGGTGGTGCGGCCTATGTATTGGAGCCCGCAGCTACACTCGATTAAATAAATTACGTAACTAGACTGGCATGTCAGATGGTGTTTTATCATAAAGGTGGTCCCATTCTTATTGGACGAAAAATGTGTGCATTTATTGGTTATGGTTTTGCAGCATAGGCACCGACTCTTTCCACATTTGTAGCTGCCTAGTTTTTTGGGGGGTAACTGTGGTACAGCCGAGCTGGCTTTTTTATGTTGTTTCGGCTTACTGGGCGCGAGTAGGTTCTTAACCGTCGGGGCTCTCCTGTAGATCATTCTAGGCTTGGGGGGCAGGTGTTTGGCGAGGTATGGATCCTGTAATAGGATATGCCAGTATTTTGAGAAAATTGTACGTATATTATTGTTTGATGTATTGAACTGTGTGACAAAGTTTATATTCATTTCTGTATGTGTCCCTTCTCTGTTTGCGGGCTGTAGACAGGTTGCTTGTGTGTCAGTGATGGTTCTACTGTAGGCGTTTTTTATAAGTTTCCGTGGGTAGCCTTTCTCGATAAAACGTTTTTTGAGAATTTTTGCCTGGTTTTTAAAAACACTATCAAGGGTACAGTTTCGCCGGATTCGTTTGTATTGGCTATATGGAATGTTTTCCAACCATTTTTTATTATGGAAACTTGAAAAATTGATATAACTATTTGTGTCGATGGATTTGAAGTATGTTTGAGTGGCCAGTTGATTATTTTGGGTGGAGATAATGATGTCTAAAAATTCAATCTCACTTTTACTGTATTTCGGGGTGAATTTAATTCCCCAACCTGTATTGCTTATATTATTGCAGAACTGTAAAGCAGTATTCTCATCACCGTCCCATATGATGAAAACATCATCAATGTACCTTTTGTAGTATACGAGTTGTTGGATACGGGGTGTAGTGTTTTGAATGTGTACCCTTTCAAATTCCCCCATAAAAAGATTTGCGAAAGATGGCGCTACTTTCGTCCCCATAGCGGTACCTCTGCGTTGATGGTATATTACGCTATTATAGATAAAAAAGTTGTTCTCTAAAATGAAACGGAGACTGTCTATAAGAAAAATTACTTGGGGTGGTTTTAGGGTGGGATCTCCCTCTAAAACTTTTTTTATACACTGTATGCCCAGGTTGTGTTGAATATTAGAATAGAGGGCTGTGACGTCCATAGTGAATAGTGCGTATGAATCTTTCCAGGTGATGTCTTTTAGTTCCCGAATTAGCTGACTAGAATCGTGAAGATAACTGGGTAGTGTGCGCACATATGGTTGCAGGAAAAGATCTAGGTAGTGTGATAGGTTACTTGTGGCGCATTTCGTGTTTGACACAATTGGTCTGCCAGGCGGGTGTGTTGAATTTTTGTGTATCTTGGGAAGGTGATAGAAATAGGGGGTGCACGGGGCTCTTGGCATTAGGAAGTTTTTTTCTTTTTTGTTTATATAATTTCTATCATGGGCGTCCTTTATTATTTTTATGAGATCCTTATTGATACCAGGAAAGGGATTTACTGACGCTTTTTCGTAATAGGTCGTGTCGTTGAGGATGTTTTTTGCCTCCTTCTCATAGTCCGCAAAATCTTGGATGACTATCCCACCCCCTTTATCTGCTGGGCGGATAATTATATTTTCATTTTCACTGAGTTTTTTTAGGGCATTTTTTTCCGGTTTACTAAGATTATCTTTTCTATTGGGCATGATTGGTATGGTAGTCATTTTTTTGATATCAGAAGATATAAGGTCAAAAAAAGTGGGGATATGGTGTCCCTGACTATGAAGGGGAAAGAAATTGGACTTTGGTCTAACGTCTTGGTGTGTAAATGAGGATAATTCTGTCTCCATTGGTTGGTCTATTTTTTCTTTGGGGGGGAATTTGATATGTTCAACCTCAAAATGCCTTTTGATTGTGAGATTTCGCCTAAATTTCTGTATGTCTAAGAACAACTCAAAGGGATTTACAGTATTGAGGGGGCAGAAAGATAGTCCCTTCTCAAGGATTTTAGTTTCTGTTGCAGTCAGTATGTGGGAAGAAAGATTAAAGATTTTTATGGTGGAGGTGGTGGCATGTTTATTTTTTTCTAATGCCTGGACGATTTTCCTTTTTTGGGTGCCTCCTCTACAGCCTCGTGTTCTAGTTTTCTTTTTCCAGGGATTGGTCTGAAGTATTGTGTGATCTGGTGAGCACTTTTTTGGTGGTGTGGGGGGTGTAGAGGAGGCTGGGTCAGACTGACAGGAGGTGGGGTGGTTTTGGCATGCCCTAAAAAAGGTACTAGCGCGGAGGGGCCAGAATGTGAGTTGTCTATTGTAATGACCTGATTTTTAGCTGTGGTTGCCAATGGTGATGTGTAATGCGTGGTGAGGTTGCACAGTGAAGAGATGTCCGTGGGGGGACTGTCTGTGGAATGTGTGGGTGTACGGTGGGTGGGGGAGAGCGGATTGGTGCGTATGGTGGGCAGAGGGTCGGGGGCCGGCCAAGGCACCAGGGGCTCTTGGGTGAGGCTGTGATAGGAAGCCTCTAGGAGATTAGTTGGTACTTGGGACGGGGGATCTATTAGTGAGAGTCGTGATCGGTTTTTATGTTCCAAATATTTGGTTTTTAGTGCCCTAAATTTCTCTATAAAATCATCATTTGCGTTGGTTTCTGTCTGGGGAGGGGACTGTGTGGGCTGAAGAACTGCTGGGGTAGGCAAGAGTCCTGACAGTGAACTGGGTGGCATGTGTATGCTGGAGTGTTGTTCCAGACATGTGGCCGGGGTGGGCATGAGAGTCGGCAGGACGTGGGGTGGTGTGTGATGGCTGGAGTGTGTGTGAGAAGAAGCTGCTGAGGTAAGCATGGGTGTCGGCAGGGTACTGGACGGTATGAGATTGCTGGGTACTGCAGGGTGGGGATGGTGATCATCCGTATGGAGAGGTGGCCGCTGGTGGGGACTGGGGTGGTGTGTGATGTGGAAGGAGTGGGGACTGCTAGAAGGAGTATTGGCAGCCAAGGGGTGAGATATGGAGGATGGGTTTTTGCGGGCAATGTGTTGGGGGCGGCATGGATCCGTCCTCATATCACCTTTGTCATGCTGTTGGTTGGGAACGTTATTCTTCTTATAGCGGTTGTTGATGAAGGACCGCGATCTGGTGTTGGTGTGCTGTGCCGATCTCTGCTGGTATGTTATAACTGGTGTGTTGGTCTGTCCCCCTATGCCCCTGTTGGTGGCCTGGTGATGAGTATCATGCTCTGTGATCCTGCTTAATCTATATTTATTTTGTACTTTGTCTAGTCTGTCCCTTTGTAATTTATTGGATTTATTAGCTATGATGTTCTGTTCGTTTTGGTAAAGCCTGTTGGTAAGGTTGTGATTGATGACAGAAAAATCGGGGTGACGGGAGAAGCTGCGCAGGGAGGATATATTTTTCTCGATGCCTTTAGTGTAAGTGTCTGCAATTTTTACTCTTTTATCTATGATGATTTTAATCAAGCCGGCTGCACACTGATCTAGATAGTTGTTCCACTCATAGGTGAACACTGGATCATCTGGGAAGGTGGGAGGGATATTTATACGTAAGCCTCTAGGTGAAATATTTTCTTGCAGATATATTTTCAGGAACATGATGTCTATAGAGTGCAATAGTTCGCTTTTGAAATTGTCCTCAAGTTCTTTAAAGAGCTCAAGCATCCTGTTGGTGTCTATAGGAGATTGACCTATTGTATTCACATTCAATTTGTCCCCTTGGGAAGTCGGATTTGAATTCTTGGTAGTGTAGCGGGACACCAGGGATTCGCGCTGCTGTACCCGCTGAGAGAAGTATTCCATCTTTGATCTTTGTTTATTCAGAAACTTTTTTTTTTTTTTGTACTTCGTGTCAGATAGAAATAAAAACACCAGACAATGGGCTGCAGATCCTCCAAGTGTAAAATTACGGACTTAGATGTCCTCCGGTTGCAGTTAAAAGGAATGCCGCTCCGGACACATGTGGAGATAAAAGAGAGATAGGAGGCAGCGCCTCATGTGTGGTATTGTCTCGTAATAGGAGCAAGAGATAGATAAAAAAAACTCTTACCAGAAGATGTTGTGAAGAGTCACAACACCTATATGAAGCTTGTGCTGATTTTCCCGATCAGCGTGCGGGGTGCCTGCGCTGCTGCCTAGGTTCCAGCCCCGTGCCTTGGAGGTATTCGTCGGGGAGAAGTACGTTGCAGAAGAAGAAAGAAGATGAACCTTTGGATGGCGCTGTCAGCAGGAGTCGGAAGCAGGTAGGTATTGGTAACAATACTTTTTTATTTTCAGTCAACGCGTTTCAGGGACGGAGAGCCCCCTTCATCAGGACAGTATATAATATAAAACAACATTCACATGTGGCGGTTATTTAAACTAAAAAAAGGCGCGTGAGGCCAAACAAAGGTGGAGCAAGGGGAGGGGGGGGGGGCGGGGAGTGGGTGTGTATCTAAAACTATAGAGAATTGTCGCCGGGCACTCAGCTGTTTGCTGATCCTTTGGACATATATATAGAATGGATCCGATTTGTTTTTGAAACAAGAAAATAAAGTAATTATATATTACGTTGCTCTGGGACATAGCAATACTGTGTGGTTTAAAAATGGGCCGTATTTGGATTGGTTGTGGATGAATCAGTCTAGTTTTAATGATTTTTTGGGTGAATGGAGAATTCGGCATAAAATAGTATAAAGCATGGTGGTAGAAAATACATATATATATAATGGGACACCTAAACCCAAAATTATATATATGTATAAAAATATAAAAATATACATATATATAGTATATAGAAAATACAGCAACACATATATATATATAAAAAGGGAAATAAAACGGGAAATAAAACAGGGAAATAAAACAAAATTATATATACGACAATATACATCTCATGTATGATTAAATGGATAAAATGTAATAGATGGTACAGGTGGTAGTATAAAGCATGGTGGTTATGTGGATTATAGATAAAAGTATGTATAAAATATGTGTATCTAGATGGATGAATAAATCATACTATATATTATCATGAATATATGTGTGTGCATTCATATACACAAAATTTTCTCATGTATGTATATCAGCACACACATGAAATTCCACCATGATTTATATTTTTTTGGGTTGGATGGGGGGGAGCAATATCAGGAGATTGACCTGAGTGGAATCCGAGGGGGAGAAAAAGAAAAATAGCTACTGATACAATGTTGTAGTTATTTCCTAAGGCTGTATCAATTGTCCATCCTAGATACAGTTTCACAATTGTAGCTAGCAGGGATTTTCTTGGCAGTGATGTGGGACTGCAGATGTTTGTTGCATAAAGATAGGATTAGGGATGTGAATCAGAGGCCGCCCTTAGCCCCGGTCAGGTCCAACATTCAGAAAGGAGTATAGATATAGTAACCTAAAATATAGTAACCTAAAATATTATAGAGTGTTCTGTTCTATGGGGCCCTTGCGTGGGAGGATCTTTTAATATTCAAGGCGGACTACCAGGCAACGAGGAGATGTCCTTTGAGAATGTTTATACTAGAGGATGGTCTCGTTTATTTCATTCAGCCCTTGGGGCGCAAGGGTATCTAATTGATACATCCAATAGACTTCTCGTCGTTGTAATGTACTGAACCGATTGTATGGGTTTTCTGGTATGAAATCAATTGGTGTGATTTTGATGGGATGTTTTTCTTTATCTGATGTTGAGGCACAATGTCTGGAGAGGCTATGTTTTTGATAATGTTTTTGGATGTTGTGCCTATGTTGATTTAGCCTGCAGTGTAACTCCTGGGTGGTGCGGCCTATGTATTGGAGCCCGCAGCTACACTCGATTAAATAAATTACGTAACTAGACTGGCATGTCAGATGGTGTTTTATCATAAAGGTGGTCCCATTCTTATTGGACGAAAAATGTGTGCATTTATTGGTTATGGTTTTGCAGCATAGGCACCGACTCTTTCCACATTTGTAGCTGCCTAGTTTTTTGGGGGGTAACTGTGGTACAGCCGAGCTGGCTTTTTTATGTTGTTTCGGCTTACTGGGCGCGAGTAGGTTCTTAACCGTCGGGGCTCTCCTGTAGATCATTCTAGGCTTGGGGGGCAGGTGTTTGGCGAGGTATGGATCCTGTAATAGGATATGCCAGTATTTTGAGAAAATTGTACGTATATTATTGTTTGATGTATTGAACTGTGTGACAAAGTTTATATTCATTTCTGTATGTGTCCCTTCTCTGTTTGCGGGCTGTAGACAGGTTGCTTGTGTGTCAGTGATGGTTCTACTGTAGGCGTTTTTTATAAGTTTCCGTGGGTAGCCTTTCTCGATAAAACGTTTTTTGAGAATTTTTGCCTGGTTTTTAAAAACACTATCAAGGGTACAGTTTCGTCGGATTCGTTTGTATTGGCTATATGGAATGTTTTCCAACCATTTTTTATTATGGAAACTTGAAAAATTGATATAACTATTTGTGTCGATGGATTTGAAGTATGTTTGAGTGGCCAGTTGATTATTTTGGGTGGAGATAATGATGTCTAAAAATTCAATCTCACTTTTACTGTATTTCGGGGTGAATTTAATTCCCCAACCTGTATTGCTTATATTATTGCAGAACTGTAAAGCAGTATTCTCATCACCGTCCCATATGATGAAAACATCATCAATGTACCTTTTGTAGTATACGAGTTGTTGGATACGGGGTGTAGTGTTTTGAATGTGTACCCTTTCAAATTCCCCCATAAAAAGATTTGCGAAAGATGGCGCTACAATAATATACGTACAATTTTCTCAAAATACTGGCATATCCTATTACAGGATCCATACCTCGCCAAACACCTGCCCCCCAAGCCTAGAATGATCTACAGGAGAGCCCCGACGGTTAAGAACCTACTCGCGCCCAGTAAGCCGAAACAACATAAAAAAGCCAGCTCGGCTGTACCACAGTTACCCCCCAAAAAACTAGGCAGCTACAAATGTGGAAAGAGTCGGTGCCTATGCTGCAAAACCATAACCAATAAATGCACACATTTTTCGTCCAATAAGAATGGGACCACCTTTATGATAAAACACCATCTGACATGCCAGTCTAGTTACGTAATTTATTTAATCGAGTGTAGCTGCGGGCTCCAATACATAGGCCGCACCACCCAGGAGTTACACTGCAGGCTAAATCAACATAGGCACAACATCCAAAAACATTATCAAAAACATAGCCTCTCCAGACATTGTGCCTCAACATCAGATAAAGAAAAACATCCCATCAAAATCACACCAATTGATTTCATACCAGAAAACCCATACAATCGGTTCAGTACATTACAACGACGAGAAGTCTATTGGATGTATCAATTAGATACCCTTGCGCCCCAAGGGCTGAATGAAATAAACGAGACCATCCTCTAGTATAAACATTCTCAAAGGACATCTCCTCGTTGCCTGGTAGTCCGCCTTGAATATTAAAAGATCCTCCCACGCAAGGGCCCCATAGAACAGAACACTCTATAATATTTTAGGTTACTATATTTTAGGTTACTATATCTATACTCCTTTCTGAATGTTGGACCTGACCGGGGCTAAGGGCGGCCTCTGATTCACATCCCTAATCCTATCTTTATGCAACAAACATCTGCAGTCCCACATCACTGCCAAGAAAATCCCTGCTAGCTACAATTGTGAAACTGTATCTAGGATGGACAATTGATACAGCCTTAGGAAATAACTACAACATTGTATCAGTAGCTATTTTTCTTTTTCTCCCCCTCGGATTCCACTCAGGTCAATCTCCTGATATTGCTCCCCCCCATCCAACCCAAAAAAATATAAATCATGGTGGAATTTCATGTGTGTGCTGATATACATACATGAGAAAATTTTGTGTATATGAATGCACACACATATATTCATGATAATATATAGTATGATTTATTCATCCATCTAGATACACATATTTTATACATACTTTTATCTATAATCCACATAACCACCATGCTTTATACTACCACCTGTACCATCTATTACATTTTATCCATTTAATCATACATGAGATGTATATTGTCGTATATATAATTTTGTTTTATTTCCCTGTTTTATTTCCCGTTTTATTTCCCTTTTTATATATATATGTGTTGCTGTATTTTCTATATACTATATATATGTATATTTTTATATTTTTATACATATATATAATTTTGGGTTTAGGTGTCCCATTATATATATATGTATTTTCTACCACCATGCTTTATACTATTTTATGCCGAATTCTCCATTCACCCAAAAAATCATTAAAACTAGACTGATTCATCCACAACCAATCCAAATACGGCCCATTTTTAAACCACACAGTATTGCTATGTCCCAGAGCAACGTAATATATAATTACTTTATTTTCTTGTTTCAAAAACAAATCGGATCCATTCTATATATATGTCCAAAGGATCAGCAAACAGCTGAGTGCCCGGCGACAATTCTCTATAGTTTTAGATACACACCCACTCCCCGCCCCCCCCCTCCCCTTGCTCCACCTTTGTTTGGCCTCACGCGCCTTTTTTTAGTTTAAATAACCGCCACATGTGAATGTTGTTTTATATTATATACTGTCCTGATGAAGGGGGCTCTCCGCCCCTGAAACGCGTTGACTGAAAATAAAAAAGTATTGTTACCAATACCTACCTGCTTCCGACTCCTGCTGACAGCGCCATCCAAAGGTTCATCTTCTTTCTTCTTCTGCAACGTACTTCTCCCCGACGAATACCTCCAAGGCACGGGGCTGGAACCTAGGCAGCAGCGCAGGCACCCCGCACGCTGATCGGGAAAATCAGCACAAGCTTCATATAGGTGTTGTGACTCTTCACAACATCTTCTGGTAAGAGTTTTTTTTATCTATCTCTTGCTCCTATTACGAGACAATACCACACATGAGGCGGTGCCTCCTATCTCTCTTTTATCTCTTTATATGTATTTCGCCATAGCGATGTGCACCTGCATACAGGGTTGTGCTGACTGAATCCCCCACATTTTTTCTTTGTAGTATATATTGGAGGCGTGGTGATCTCCATGCAGTCATGCACACCTGACCAGTTAGTCTGCCCTGGAGGCTGGTTTTAAAGTCAGTATAAAACTGAGTCTACTTTTATAGTGCCTACCAGTAGCCATTTGGCTCCAGGAGAAGTATATAGTGGGCTCAGCATGCATGTTGGTACTTGCATCCCTGGATCCGATGAAAGCTGTCACGGCACCGGACGGGGTTAAAAGCAGAGTGTGCCTGGCGTGCATGCTGTACCTGCGCTCCCTGGACTTTGTGTGGCTATCATGCCCATAAACAGGTAGGAACTAGTGTTAGGGACCACTCATAGAGGTGACCTTGACGTGGTGAGTGGCTTATTACGCTTTGGCCAAAATGTACACCAATGCCTCATTCAGCATTCAGCATAGAGGCAGGGCAGAGTGCTGGTTGCAGAGTGCTATTGCATTTGTGTTTTTGAGTTTGTATATGTATTTCGCCATAGCGATGTGCACCTGCATACAGGGTTGTACTGACTGAATCCCCCACACCACAAAATACAGCACCCCACAGTATACAGCACCCCAAAACATTCAGCCCCCCACAGTATACAGCACCCCACAGTATACAGCACCCCATAGTATACAGTAGAGCAGCATAGCACCCCACAGTATACAGCATCCCACAGTATACAGTACCGCACAGTATACAGCACCCCACAGTATACAGTAGCTTACAGTATATTAGCATAACAGCCCATGTCACCTTTTCCTGATGTAATCTTCACAACAAAAGCTCCACAGTTAAGGCAAACTTCTCCTGCAGCAACACTTCTGGTAGAAAGGACCTTTGATGACCTCATAGCCATGTGACCAGTAATATTGCTAGGTTACTGGTCACATGGTGATGATGTAATCTAAGGTCCTTTCTCCTAAGAGAATCACAGCTCTCACAGTTCGCTGCCTGGAGTGCCGGCAGGCATGGCATGGCAGTACCCCCCTATGTAGCTGACAGCCTGACACCCGGGGCAGTGGCTAGCAGGGCTCAAGAGTTAGCTGACTTGGGCCCCCCAGGAGCAACTGGGCCTGGGGCAGCTGCCCCTTTTGCCCCTTGTTAAAGATGGCCCTGAGTGTATCCTTTTATATATTTGTAATCTACTGTTCAAGATATAGATCACCCCTGCGTACCTGCCCTTTGCTATGTTCCCTGCATCCTTTTCCATCTAGTTTCTTTCTGCCAACTGATCAGATATTAATATTTTGTATAATAAAGATTGTCATACAATTTTTTATATCTATGTGTCCCATTGGCTTTTTCTCTTTTTGGTGTTTGAGCTTTATGGCAGAGTGGCCAGAAAGAAACCTCTCCTCAGTAAAAGAGAATCCAGACTGTGAGAAACAAGATTCTATGTCTGATGAAACCAAGATGAAACTTTTTGGGCTTGTGAGACAGTGACAGGTCTCACGCAGGTTAGAGGCAAGGAAGGGGTGGATAGTGCGGTCCACACCCCTGTTCCACCACAGGTGAGACAAGCTGGAGGTAATCAGGCTGGCATAAGGCACCTCCCAGAGTGTCAAAGGGGGGAGTGTGTTACCTGTAGACAGAGGCCTGGAGGCTCTGTCTGTGTGGTCTCAGCTGGGCTAGGCTGAGGGACCACGAGGCTAAGTGAAAGCCTGGAATTTGGGGGATGCAGTGACGCCTGCGGTACAAGGGCCACAAGGTCAGAGTCGGGAGGACTGCTGGACCACAATCCCCCAAAGGGACTTGCATTTGCTACAGCCTGGAGGCTGCTGGGCTAGCTGAGAAAGCTGCATGTTGTAACCGTGTCTGAACAGCACTCTATAGGTGAGTCAGGGATTCTGCACGATGTTTAGTTAGAGCTCAGCCGGGCAGGTATTTGTTTTGTATTATGTTTGTTTTGCTAAGGTGCCAAATAAAAGCGAAGTTTGGACCTTAAACTTGGTGTCTGGCAAAGATATTTTTGTGAATGACCCCCGGAGAAGAGCTAAACCCCTACAGGCTCAATTCTAAGCGCCATGTTTGGTGAAAACCCGGCAGTGCCCAATACAATTCCTACAGTGAAGTATGGTGGAGGCAGCATCATGCTGTGGGGGTGTTTTTCAGTTGTTGGGACAGGGAGACTTGTCACTGTTGAGGAAAAGCTGAATGGAGCAAAATACTCCACTCAGTTCACACAGGAGTGGTTTAAGGACAACTCTGGAGATACCTGAAAATGGCTGTCCACCAATGGTCCCCATCCAACCTGACAGAACCTGAGAGGATCTGCAGAGGAGAATGCAGAATATTCCCAAATCAACATGTGCAAACTTTGTGGGCATCATACAAAAAAAGACTGAAGGCTGTAATTTCTTTCAAAGGTGTTTTAACTAATTACGGTAAAGGGTCAGATTTCTTGTCAATGCAATATTTTAGTTTTTCTTTTCAATACATTAGATTTTGATCATTCTGTTTTCACCTAGTCATTATGGGGTATGATTGGGCAGAATGGTTGGGAAAAATTTGATTATTTTTTTTTAAGCACAAGGCCACAACATAGCAAAATGTAAAAAGAATGAAAGAGTCTGAAGTCTTTCTAAATGCACTGTATCTGTATCTTGGATGAAAAGGAAATGAACAAATGAACAGCTGGTCCTTGCCGGTACCAGAGAAGAATTGCACTAAAAGCCTGCTGCTTACTGTATGTATTTCAAGTTCTATGTTGCACTTAGCAAAAAAGACTTTGTCACATTTAACCCTGCACTCATTCTTCAGTACTATAATTTTACTGCACCGATTCCCAGAGAACAACAACCTGAGGGAGCACACCATGACACAACATTTTATCAGGACCACTACCACTCCTATCCTCTACACCAGCTCTTCAGGGGGTCACTGCATCGAACTTGGAGCCATGAACAGGATTATACCTCTGTGCCTTGCTATCATTGACCAAATTGTGCATGGACCCTAAAAGAGATATTATTGTCTTGCTGGTGGAAAATCAGTGGAAGCTACAGTGATATCATTTTAACCATAGACTCCGTGTGGGTGTTTCACATTTACCATTACTTGCTACAAACCACCAGTCATCTATAAAAGAGCACCTAATTTACAAAACAAATTAGTACATAGTGCCAACCGAGGATATAAATAAAAAAATAAAAAACAGTTTTAATTGGTGTGGTTTCTGCATTGCCTGTAAAAATAGAAAAAGAACAGAAAGATTACAAAATAGTACTATAGTAAACAGTATTGTAAAAGGCAAACAATTGGAAGTAGTGGGAGAGATGACATGTCATAGCAAAGGGGTCGTATATGTATTGGAGTGCCCTTGTTGCCTCCAGTATGTAGGACGTACCATCAGACCCCTTAAGGTCCGGGTGCAGGAGCACATAAGAAATATTAAGAAGGGGCTTGAAAGTCATGGCTTCTCGGCGCACTATAAAAAACATCACCAAAAGAACCCAGCGGGATTAAAATTTATGGGGGTGGAACTAGTACAAAACCATTTGAGGGGAGGAAGCTTTCTAGAGAAAATTAATAAAAAAGAAAGTAAGTGGATATATGAATTATGTACGCTACAACCAGGGGGCCTGAATGTAGATTTTGACCTGCAAGCCATTTTAAATTAGTATAAAAAAAATTGGTAAAACAATTATTCCCATGTGAATTAGGACTTAAAGATCTGCGTTTTTTCCCTTTAGAACTAGGAGATACAAGTGTAGGGTTAAGTGAAGAAAAAAGAGAAGGCGTCTGGAGTAGCACATCAGGTGCTTGATTAACTCTAGCCTACCAAATAAAAAAGAAGGGGGAGGGAGAGATTATGTGTGCCCCTGACGAAGCTTGAGGAGCGAAACCTGGGTCAGGCAAAGAAAAAGACACTGGGATTTTTTAATGCGAATTTTAAAGTGCATGTTTGTAAGTATGTACTAATAAACCTTTTAAAATAGTTATCGGAGCTTCACTATGGTAGGAGCCACTTGTATCCACAGAAATTTTTAATTAAAAGAAGTCGGGACTACTAGCAGACCTATCTGGTGTGTGCTGGAATTAAGTCCGTGGTTGAGCCCTGTGTGGTGGTGTATGAACGTGGTCCTTCGCCGCGAAAAACCTAACAAGCCGCGGAGGATATCTTAGATACGCCTGTTGTTGGTGGAGTGCCGTGTAAGTACAATCTGTGCACTGCAGGGCAGCATAACCGTACGGATTTACACTATTATAATTTTTATAAGTTGCAGGATATCTACAAATAGGACATCTGCAGACCTCAGTACTTTTCTAAAAGGAGAAGGAGAGAGAAAAAAAACTGTTTGTATACCATCTATTTATGAGACGCGCGGTCCGAACCCTATATGTATACTTGCTACAAAGGCCCAGAAATGCTCCATTCCTCGCACTTTGGCACAGACAGGGTTAATCAGCCTTCTTGGATCTGCGCTGCATGCAGGAAATCTGAGAGAATGCCCAGCCGTGGAGCTGGCAAGGCGTGTCTGCCTGATGTTCTGTTAGGTGTGGGAGTCTATATTATCTTTCAATGGCTAAAGGGCATTAGAGCCAGAAGCAGCTTTTGTGCCTGGGACAGAGAGTTTGCCAACCACCAGAAGCTGCCATCTCATTGAAGTGCTGGAGATGAAGGCAGAAGTGCCCGCTGTGTGCCCAAGATGGTAGAGAGGATGAAGAAGCCAAATTGGTTGGCTATAATGTGGGGCGACGACCCTGAACTACCTGAGCCAATTGAAGAAGTGCAGGTGTCCCAAGGTTGGAGCCAGGCATCCACCACTTTCTCACGACCTATACTGGCCTGTGTGGTGGTCTTAGCTCCCGTTCTGTCTCCCCTGGGATAGGCCCTGACTGGATCCTTGCATCATCAGAGAAGGAAGGGCTGTAACATCCCATTGCAACACAAGATAAAGATAGAGGTGTGGGTCATCCACCTGCTGGATCATCCAAAACCTGTGGACCCCTTTCTGGAGCGGCACATGGGGACCATCAAGTGGTTCCTTGCGGACAGGGTTTAAGCTTCTTGTTGGACAACAAGACCAATGAAGACATCCTAGTCAGTCATCTGTCAATGAAGATACCATATCTGTCATCTCCCCTCAACAGCATTTACCAAGGAGACCAGGTGGAATTTAACCTGATGCTGGAACCCCAGGGCGTGCTAGCTGCCAGTGTAATGCACTTGGCTAAGCCGTTGGTTGTGGCCCATCCACCTGAGGTTTGGCCAGAGTATCTGTAAGGGTTGTCTTCACTGTGAGGCCTATGGGAGTCTACTGAAGGGACTTAATACTATGGGCCACTGCCGCAACCAAAACAAAGCCATTGATACTGGGATTGCCAGAGCCTCTGTCCACGACCACAGTAATAAACATAGCCCCAGTGGTTAATATCAACTCTTCGCATTTGCAAACCCACGTGTTGCCGTTGAAGCTGACACAGGAGGAGCAACAGCGGTTCCATCAGGAATATTTGGTGTGGCTGCATCCTGAGGCCTGCTTGCAGTCCTCTTTGGAGTCTGGAGACTCCAGGTGCAGGCCCCAGTCATCATTTCTGGAGCCAGAGGGCACTCCTACAGCAACCGAGCCTGCATTATCGTTCATAGCCATGGGAGGACATGAGATTTTCAAGTCTGCCACGAGCTGTAAGTGCAAGCATCAGGAACCCTGTGAGGATCCCATTATTATTCTGGGAATGGAAAGAAGAGTTCCACTCCTGGATCTGAGGTTCCCTGCCAAGCTGGAAGATCTCGGAGCCCGACGAGCTTCAGGAGGGTGAGATACATGGGACTGGCCCCTGTTTATATTTGTTATTGGGCCCTACATTTTTGCCATCCTCCTGTGTTTTTAGGCAGTAAGAGACTCCCTTTTTCATTCAAGTTGCACCCATTGTTCCTTTACCCCTTCCTTTCTCTGGTTTGGGTCCATCTTGCCAGGAGGAAGGGATACAACATTCAAGAAGAGGCACCACAGGAAAAGTCTCTAATGTACCATCCTGTTCCTCCCCTCTTGGTAGGAATGGGCTAGTCTTGCTCCCTGTAAAGAGGGGGAGTTTATGCTGAGACAGAGAAGGGAGAGAAAGCAGAGTGCAGTGCTCCTGCTCTTGTTGGAGATTTCTCCAGAGAGAACTACTCCATGTGTTCTCAAGTGAAGCCTTGAGAGTCCAGATAGCAGTGTGGACTAGTCAAGCCACCAATAACCAAACAACCACTAAGCCAGTATCAAATAAGAGCAGAATTGCAGCCATCCAACCTGCCTCTGGATTCCTTTCTGTTGCCAGAAAAGAATTACACTAAAAGCCTGCTGCTACTGCATGTATTAAAAGTTCTTTGTTGCACTTTGGAAAAAAGACTGTTACGTTTAACTTTGGCCTCATTCTTCAGTACAAAAAATTTCCCATTGGTGATAAGTTTGTGGCTTACAATAATGGACTGGTGCTTTAAACTTGAATCTAGATTTAGGCCTCATGCGGCTGATATAACACGAATCTTGAATTGCCACAGGGCACATAAATGAGGCCCTATATAGCAATATAAGTAACGGATGCGAATGAGACCTTCCTGCGCAAGCTGTAGACAGGCGCAGTGTTGTTTTTAGAAGAAACCAGTCATGTTTCTTCAATCTCGTACAAACCCTTTAAAGAATGTTTGCAATATGAATCAGTCAAAAACATCTGAAGTATTGTGAGTGATTAGTACATTTGTTCAGAATTCCAGTGCTAAACGCAAGTACACTTTGAACCATACTCACTTCACAGCTTAAACTAGTTTTTGCATAGTTAATGCCATAACATATTTGCTTTTGATATTATTTTAACACATTTAGCAGAAAATAAGGCAGCAGCAACTTTCCTTTCAATGCTGAGTACAGAATGGTAATTATGTACACAGGACCAAAATCAGTCTCCCTTTTACTGTAACATTGATTACAGACGTTGCACTAAAGGAATTCTCAATCCGAAATGTTTTCCAAATCTCTGCAGTACACTTATCATTCTTCAATGCAAATTCACCACTGAAGTACCACTGTTCCCTTAATGACTGCCATTGTAAAAAAGTAGAGTCCTGAGCTTACTTGCCTCTAGGGTGCCATTGTGCTTTATTCTTCTAAAGTATTGTAGCAGCCATGGAATAATGTGAGAGCATCAAATCAGGAAATATTACCCCTTTAGTCTGGAAGTGTTAATGAAATATGTATTTAATCTTTTATCATATGAACAGTGATTGTTTCCTACATAATGTAACATTTCTTAACAATAACAAGTAAGAAATTCATTGTTCATATTCAACAATAATAGAAGAAAAAAACACTGTAGACTATTTGTGCTGAAATATATCAGTCTTGTGCTGCTTTTTCTACTTGATGCAGTTCGGCGGCAAGATGTGGTCCTATAGGCTTGCTTAAAGTGTAACTGTCATTCTTTTTTTATTTTTGCAATGTGTAGGGGCAGTGACACTGACCATTTTTGTAATATACTTTAATTACTTAAATCGTACATTTCTATTACAAAAATAGCTCTAAAGTGGCCCATTTTGAGCCTTAGCAACACTCCTCTGTCTTCTGTTTACATAACTGTGGAGACTTGCTCAACATTGACTGCTATGTAAACAGAAGACATAGGAGCATTGCTAAGGCTCAAAATGGGTCACTTTAGAGCTATTTTTCTAATAGAAATGTATGATTTCACTAATTAATGTATTTTACAAAAATGGTCAGCATCACTGGCCCTATAAATTACACAAATAAAAAAAAGAATGACGGTTACACTTTAACTTCGCAGCACAATTATTTGATAATCAAACTTCAAGGAAAAGCTTGCTCTACAGCTACAAGATAATTTCAAATGAAAGTAAAAAACACAACTGTGATCTTAAATGGTATGTTTATTTCAGCGAACAAAGCTTATTCATTGAGTAAAGAAAAGTGATGCAATCTCCCTAATGTGCCTTACAGTATATATCAATTCATCACAGTTTTCAAGAGCTCTGTCTGTTGCATTTGGGAACCTTCATTGTTTAATGTGTGGCACTTTGTGAGGCTCTTTGATGGTGACACCAAATACCCCCCTTTTTTTATTACTAATTTGGTTACTTAAAGGTTTTTTTCAGGACTTTAATATTCCTTAATCATGACCTATTCTTAGGATAGGTGATCAGTATCAGATTACCCATCAGCTGCTAGCAGGAGCCATGACCACTGGAAGGAGCACATTGAATGGAGCCAGAAGTGCACATCACCATACACTGTGCAGTGGTTGTGTCGCTTTACTGCAGCACAACCCCATTCTAGCAGTGGGTTGCCAGGTGCCAAAACTCCACCAATCTGATATTGCTGACCTTTCCTATGGATAGCAAGATAGGTAACGAAAGGGTTAATATGGTGGCTAAAAAAAGGATACAAGGAGCATTACTAATTTAAAGATTACTGCTGGGCTTAACAGATTTCATGAATGGACTTCCCCTCCTTCTTGTGCCTGAGGAAGGGAAAAGTCCTTCTCTGAAATATGTAATGTTTTGTTTCCAAAAATCCTTACAGCATTAGCACCTCTTATATCTTGTTTTATCCACCATTTTAACCCTTTCCTATATTGGCATTATATTGGGACATTGCCCACCAAGAGGGAGCATTCAATAGTGCCATGAAGATATGTGATCCACAATGTTAAGCCTGGACTTAAGCTCAAGTCTCAGTATCAGAGTCTTGGCTCCATCGCCCCCTTGGCAGCAAGTTCACCCTTAGGCCATGCTCTGTAATAGTATATTCACACGTACAGTAGTACTTGTGTTACAGTTTTTGCCACGAGAAAGAAACCACATGTGGTGAAACAGTGGCAGGTAGCAGTAAAGTACATGCAGCTTTTACCATGCAGTAAGGCCCACAGTATATATATATATATATATATATATATATATATATATCCTTATGGCATATATGTACTCCCCCTTACAATTTGCACTAGCGCAATATGGGAAGGTGGAAATATTGTATATGAGCTAGTGGGGTTTGTGTGCTAGGGTTTCTTTTCAGTCCCAGTCCAGCCCTGTTTACAATACATAATTGATTGCTTGCGCTCTTTCTTTAATTTTATACTGGATTCAGGAGAAAATGAAAGAAAAATTTAGATACATTTTTAATTTTGGTATGGATTTTGACAATGGGGATAGTCTTAGTTTCACCGTGTTCTGACTGCTGAGGCCCCAGGGAAAAAAAGGTGGGAAGTTCTGCCATACATTATATTGGTGTAACAGGAGACTTACCTCTCTAGGCCCAGGATTTAAAAATGTACACAGTATAGGTAGGAAGTACCTATCTGTTATGGGGCCACTGCATGAATTTTGAGGCACTGCCCGAGTCCACAGCGATAAATTAGACCTGACACTAACATTGACCTGTAATACTAATCTACAACTAACCCAAGGGATTCAAAAGCATGCGTTCAGACTGCCACAACATGCGTTAAAAGAACATTTTTTTTTCTCCACTACTTTATTGTCGCTGCCTCCATTTCTTTATTTTGTTTCACTAAGGAGCCATTTGGACACAGATCCTGCAGGGGTGCCCACCAGTTTTTTTGCTTGACTGAAGAGTGAGCCCTAACTGGAACTGCACCTGCTTGTCCTGCCTACTTGCAGTGCAAGCCCTAGGCGGCAATTCCGCAACTGGTCAACATTTCCTACTCTGCTAACGTGCAAGACATACACACATAGAGACAGAACAACACAGAGACGGAGTAGTACAGAAACGAGTCGCAACTGAGCAGGCCATACAGTACCAAATCGCAAGACAGGGGGTAGTCAAATATCCAAGCCGATGTGAGAACCAGACGAGAAACACAGTACCAAAATACAAGATAGAGAGCGGTCAAAGGCAAGCCTAGGTCAATAACAGAAGCAATCGGAGATGAATGAAGTTTTGAAAAATTTAATTCGGCCGATTCACCAAACTTTGACAAGAAATTCAATACTTTCTGAATTAATTCCTCACGCGTAGTGATACATCAGCTATACCCAGGCCACTCTGCCTAATCATATTCATCCCACTGGTTGGCCCAATCTCAGTGTGAAGGCTTGGAAGTTAAACTGTTGGGAGAGTACTGGAATAGTGTATTGCCATGTTCATTACGGTCTAGTGCTCCACATTCATAGTTAATCCATTCTGAAGGTACTGTGCCATCAGTATTACAGGCAGGTGTAAAGTATCACTGTCTACATTGCTGTGCAGAGCACCAAGATTCATAGCTAATCCCTTCTGTTAAAGAAAAAGAAAAGCATATAGCTCCCTTCAGTAAAGCAAAAAACCTGTGCGCGCCCCTTAGTGGAACAAAATAAAGAAATGGAAGCAGTGTCAATAAGGTAGTGGAGAATTTTTATTTTATTTTAATGCATGTTGTGGCAGTCCGAACAAATGCTTTTTAATCTCTTCTGTTAGCTGTAGATTTACTGTGCGTCAGTATAATAGGTCACTGTTACCGTCAGGTCTAATTTATCGCTGTGGACTTAAATGTGCAGTACCTCATGATTCAAGTAGTGGCCCCATAGCAGAAAAGGGAGGGTGGCACAGCAGCAAAAGCAACTATGACAATAGTGGCCCCATGACAGAGTGGAGAGGGGGTCAGCAGTGGCAATACCAGTGACAGTAGTGGCCTTATGACAGAGTGGGGAGTGTGGCAGTAGCAGCAGTGTCAATAATGCTGTGCTTAAATCACAGTTTTTCCGTCAGAAGGACAGAAAACTAAAGAAAATGAAGCCTGTATTTTGAGCATCCATAAAGCCACTATCAGATGATCAGTATTTGATCAGTAATTGTAAGTCAAAAGCAGGAGTGGGTTCAAAACAGTGAAAAAATGTAATATAAATATTTGCATCTCTTCTGTTTTTTCGACCCATTCCTTCTTTTGGCTTACAAATACTGATCAAATACTGATGCAAAATACTGACTGTGTGAAAGAGGCCTTATGGATGCTCAAAATACAAGATCCTTTTTAAAAAATGTTCTATTCTTCTGACGGATAAGAAGAATGTAAAAATAAAGAGTGATGTCAACACGGACAGACAGGGGCAATAGTGGCTCCATAACAAAGTGGGGATGGGGTCCAACAGCAGTGGCAGCAACAGGGACAAAAGTGGCTCCATAAAAGAGTGGAGAGGAGGGGCAGCAGCAGTGGCATACAGCACAAGATGGTGGCAGATCACAGTAGTTACACAGCCCAAAAACAACAGTGTGATAGAAAGGCCCAGTGTCATGCATATCCTTTTAAAAACTTAACATGTACATATCAGTAGGGCAAGAAGCCCCATTGTAGGAATGGCAGTACAGGCAGCAGGTGGGTGGCAGCATCAGAATGTGACCAGAAATAACAGACCATTTTGCGGTATATTCTGGTGTGGCAGCAAACTACAGTATGATCATTAGTGGCAGAATAATCTATTCTGTTGCATCAGGCATCGGTGCCTGGAAATCCGGGTTGATCCATGCTTGATTCATCTTTATAAAGGTTAATCTATCAACATTTTGGGAGGAAAGGCTTGTTCTCTTAGAGTTAACTATGCCCCCGCCACATTAAACACCCGGTCTGATGCCACACTACTAGCGTGGCAGGAAAGTATTCCCATGGCAAACTCAGCCAGTTGCGTCCATGCTTCAAGTTTGTATGCCCAGTATTCAAGGGGATCTTGTATCATGGGTACAGTTGAGCGGACACCTGGATGTTCGAGTTCGGCAGGTTCGGCCGAACTTGAAAAAAAAGTTCGGGTTCGGGACCTGAACTTGACCCGAACTTGACCCCGGACCCGAACCCCATTGAAGTCAATGGGGACCCGAACTTTTGGCCACTAAAATGGCTCTAAAATAGCCCTGGAAAGAGCTAGAGGGCTGCAAAAGGCAGCAAAATGTGCTTAAGAGCATGACAAATGCTCTGCAAACAAATGGACAGGGAAATGAATTAAAAAAACATAAAAGACCTTATAAAAAAAAAAAAAAAAAAATTAGGAATGATGTAGGAGGAAGAGGTTGAGGAGGCGGTGAATGGGTGGATGTGGCCGTGTAGGCTCACGTGGCAGTCTAGGTGGAAGCGGCGGTGAAGGAGGAATAGGTAGCCAACACAGATGTGTGTTATTTTGCATTTTTGCATAGGGGTATCCCCCAAAATATTGGGACATATAAAAAATAAATAAAAGGAATAAGTGCACTTGAGTACAAGGAAGGATGGTTGAGGCTGTTAGAACTGTCTATTCTGCACAAGGTACAGACAAGTCTTGTGGGATCCAAGCCTGGTTCATTTTAATGAAAGTGAGCTTGTCCACGTTGGCTGCTGACAGGCGGCTGCGTCTGTCTGTAATGACGCCTCCTGCCGTGCTAAATACACGTTCAGAGAGTACACTGGCTGCAGGGCAGGCCAGCACCTCCAAGGCATACAGGGCAAGCTCTGGCCATGTGGACAATTTGGAGACCCAGAAGTTGAATGGGGCAGAACCATCAGTCAGTACGTACGTGTAGGCATGTGCACAGGTACTGTTCCACCCTGTTGTTCAAATGCTGCCTCCTGCTAACACGCTCCATATCAGCAGTTGGGGCCGGTTGTTGCGGCGAGGTGACAAAGCTTTTCCACATGTCGGCCATGCTAACCCTTCCTTCTGAGGTGCTGGCGCTGACACAGCTGCGTTGGCAACCTCTTCCTCCTCCCCCTTGTGCTTCCACTTGTCCCCTGGCGTTAGTTGGGAATGACCTCAGGAGTGCGTCTACCAGCGTGCGCCTGTAGTCGCACATCTTCCGATCACTCTCCAGTGAGAGAATTAAGGACGGCACATTGTCTTTGTAACGGGGATCCAGCAGGGTGGCCACCCAGTAGTCAGCACACGTTAAAATGTGGGCAACTCTGCTGTCGCAACAGGCACTGCAGCATGTAGTCGCTCATGTGTGCCAGGCTGCCCAGAGGTAAGGACAAGCTGTCCTCTGTGGGAGGCGTATCGTCTGCTTCCTCCGTATCCCCCCAGCCACACACCAGTGATGGGTCCGAGCTGCGTTGGATACCAGCCCGCTGTGAACATGCTTCATCCCCATCCTCCTCATCCTCCTCCTCCTCGTCCTCCAGTAGTGGGCCCTGGCTGGCCAAATTTGTACCTGGCCTCTGCTGTTGCAAAAATCCTCTTTCTGAGCCACTTCTAAAAGACTGGCCTGAAAGTGTTAGAGATGACCCCTCTTCCACCTCCTCGTCCTGGGCCACATCCTCTTCCATCATCGCCCTAAGTGTTTTGAAGTGGTATTGTAACGCTGATAAAGGCGTCATCGCCACTGGCCATGTTGGTGGAGTACTCGAAACAGCACAACAGGGCACTTAGGTCTCGCATGGAGGCCCACTCATTGGTGGTGAAGTGTTGCTGTTCCACAGTGCGACTCACCCGTGCGTGCTGCAGCTGAAACTCCACTATGGCCTGCTGCTGCTCGCACAATCTCTCCAGCATGTGCAAGGTGGAGTTGAGGTGAGCGGGAAGGCCGAAGTTACGCTGTAGAGCAGACAGCCGAGCGACGGCAGGATGAGAATGCCGGAAGCGCGCACAGACGGCCCGCACTTTATGCAGCAGCTCTGACATGTCGGGGTAGTTGTGAATGAATTTCTGCACCACCAAATTCAGCACATGCGCCAGGCAAGGGATGTGCGTCAAACCGGCTAGTCCCAGAGCTGGAACGAGATTTCGCCCATTATCACACACCACCAGGCCGGGCTTGAGGCTCACTGGCAGCAACCACTCGTCGGTCTGTTGTTCTATACTCCGCCACAACTCCTGCGCAGTGTGGGGCCTGTCCCCCAAACACATCAGTTTCAGAACGGCCTGCTGACGTTTACCCCTGGCTGTGCTGAAGTTGGTGGTGAAGGTCTGTCGCTTCCCGCATGAGGAGGTGGTAGAAGAGGAGAAGGAAGCCGAGTAGGAAGAGAAAGCAACAGGAGGCAAAGAATGATGCCCTGCGATCCTTGGTGGCGGAAGGACGTGCGCCAAACAGCTCTCCGCCTGGGCCCCAGCCGCCACTACATTTACCCAGTGTGCAGTTAGGGAGATATAGCGTCCCTGGCCGTGCTTACTGGTCCACATATCTGTGGTTAGGTGGACCTTGCCACAGATAGCGTTGCGCAGTGCACACTTGATTTTATCCGATACTTGGTTGTGCAGAGAGGGCACGGCTCTCCTGGAGAAGTAGTGGCGGCTGGGAACGACGTACTGTGGGACAGCAAGCGACATGAGCTGTTTGAAGCTGTCCATCTCCACCAGCCTGAATGACAGCATTTCAAAGGCCAGTAGTTTAGAAATGCTGGCATTCAGGGCCAGGGATCGAGGGTAGCTAGGTGGGAATTTACGCTTTCTCACAAAGGTTTGAGAGATGGAGAGCTGAACGCTTCCGTGTGACATGGTGGAGATGCTTGGTGACGGAGGTGGTGTTGTTGGTGGCACATCCTCTATTTGCTGGGCGGCAGGTGCCAACGTTCCTCCAGAGGCGGAGGAAGAGGCCGAGGCAGCAGCAGAAAAGGGAGCAGGAGGGGCCTGAGCCCTTTCTTGGTTTTGAAGGTGCTTACTCCACTGCAACCCGTGTCTCGCATGTAGATGCCTGGTCATGCAGGTTGTGCTAAGGTTCAGAACGTGAATTCCTTGCTTCAGGCTCTGATGGCACAGCGTGCAAACCACTCGGGTCTTGACGTCAGCACATTGTGTGAAGAAGTGCCATGCCAGGGAACTCCTTGAAGCTGCCTTTGGTGTGCTCGGTCCCTGGTGACGGTGGCCAGTAGCAGGCGAACTGTTTTGGCGACGGCTGCTCTGCTTTTGAACCCTGCTCCCTCTTTTGCTACTCTGTTGGCTCTGTCTCACCACTACCTCTTCCTCTGAACTCTGAAAGTCAGTGGCACAACCTTCATTCCATGTGGGGTCTAGGACCTCATCGTCCCCTGCATCGTCCTCCACCCAGTCTTCCTCCCTGACCTCCTTTTCGGTCTGCACACTGCAGAAAGACGCAGCAGTTGGCACCTGTGTTTCGTCATCAGAGACGTGCTGAGGTGGTATTCCCATGTCCTCATCAGGAAACATAAGTGGTTGTGCGTCAGTGCATTCTATGTCTTCCACCCCTGGGGAAGGGCTAGGTGGATGCCCTTGGGAAACCCTGCATGCAGAGTCTTCAAACAGCATAAGAGACTGCTGCATGCCTTGAGGCTCAGACAGGTTTCCCGATATGCACTGGGGTGATGTGACAGACTGATGGGCATGGGTTTCAGGCGCCATCTGTGCGCTTTCTGCAGAAGACTGGGTGGGAGATAATGTGAACGTGCTGGATCCACTGTCGGCCACCCAATTGACTAGCGCCTGTACTTGCTCAGGCCTTACCATCCTTAGAACGGCATTAGGCCCGACCAAATATCGCTGTAGATTCTGGCGGCTACTGGGACCTGAGGTTCAGTAGGACGTGTAGCTGTGGCAGAATGGCCACGTCCTCTCCCTGCACCAGAGGCTCCACCAACACCACCACCACGATGATGACCGCCTCCCTTATTAGATGTTTGCCTCATAGTTAGCGTTCACCAAGTAAAGTAAAAAGTGGTTAAGTCTGTCAAAAATAATTAACCGCCAATAAAAACCCTGATGTAGGGTATTGCACTTTTTTTTTAAACTCTATATGACAGCCGTTTTTGTGGCCTAAATTTCACAGTAACTTATTCACGTCTAATCCCAGATGTGCAGTATATCGGAGGGTTTTTTAACCCCAGTAAGCAAAAAGCCGTATTTGTGGCCTAAATGTGACACTCACTTATGCACGTCTAATCCTAGATGTGCAGTATATCAGAGGGTTTTTTAACCCCAGTAAGCAAAAAGCCGTATTTGTGGCCTAAATGTGACACTCACTTATGCACGTCTAATCCCAGATGTGCAGTATATCAGAGGGTTTTTATAACCCCAATAACCAAAAAGCCGGATTTGTGGCCTAAATGTGACACTCACTTATGCACGTCTGATCCCAGATGTGCAGTATATCAGAGGGTTTTTTAACCCCAGTAAGCAAAAAGCTGTATTTGTGGCCTAAATGTGACACTCACTTATGCACCTATAATCCTAGATGTGCACTATATGAAACGGATGTTTTTTTTTCACCCCAGTATGAGAAAGCCGTATTTGTGGCCTAAATTTCACAGTCACTTATGCACGTCTAATCCCAGATGTGCAGTATTATCAGAGGGTTTTTTCACCCCAGTAAGCGAAAAGCTGTATTTCTGGCCTAAATGTGACAATTACTTATGCACGTCTAATCCTAGATGTGCACTATATGAAACAGATGTTTTTTTTCACCCCAGTAAGCAAAAAGCTGTATTTCTGTCCTAAATGTGACACTCACTTATTCACGTCTAATCCAAGATGTGCAGTATATCAGAGGGTTTTTTAACCCCAGTAAGCAAAAAGCCGTATTTGTGGCCTAAATGTGACACTCACTTATGCACGTCTAATCCCAGATGTGCAGTATATGAGGGTTTTCTAACCCCAGTAAGCAAAAAGCCGTATTTGTGGCCTAAATGTGACACTCACTTATGCACGTCTAATCCCAGATGTGCAGTATATCAGAGAGTTTTTATAAACCAATAACCAAAAAGCCGGATTTGTGGCCTAAATGTGACACTCACTTATGCACGTCTAATCCCAGATGTGCAGTATATCAGAGGGTTTTTATAACCCCAGTAAGCAAAAAGCCGTATTTCTGGCCTAAATGTGACACTCACTTATGCACGTCTAATCCCAGATGTGCAGTATATCAGAGGGTTTTTTAACCCCAGTAACAAAAAAGCCGTATTTGTGGCCTAAATGTTACACTCACTTATGCACCTATAATCCTAGATGTGCACTATATGAAACAGGTGTTTTTTTTCACCCCAGTATGCCCCAGTATGAGAAAGCCGTATTTGTGGCCTAAATTTCACAGTCACTTATGCACGTCTAATCCCAGATGTGCAGTATATCAGAGGTTTTTTTTCACCCCAGTAAGCAAAAAGCTCTATTTCTGGCCTAAATGGGACACTCACTTATGCATGTCTAATCCTAGGTGTGCACTATATGAAACAGATGTTTTTTTTTCACCCCAGTAAGCAAAAAGCTGTATTTCTGGCCTAAATGTGACACTCACTTATGCACGTCTAATCCCAGATGTGCAGTACATCAGAGGGTTTTTATAACCCCAGTAACCAAAAACCCGTATTTCTGGCCTAAATGTGACACTCACTTATGCACGTCTAATCCTAGATGTGCAGTACATAAGAGGGTTTTATAACCCCAGTAACCAAAAAGCCGTATTTCTGGCCTAAATGTGACACTCACTTATGCATGTCTAATCCCAGATGTGCAGTACATCAGAGGGTTTTTTAACCCCAGTAAGCAAAAAGCCGTATTTGTGGCCTAAATGTGACACTCACTTATGCACCTATAATCCTAGATGTGCACTATATGAAACAGATGGTTTTTTTTCACCCCAGTATGAGAAAGCCGTATTTGTGGCCTAAATTTCACAGTCACTTATGCACGTCTAATCCCAGATGTGCAGTATTATCAGAGGGTTTTTTCACCCCAGTAAGCAAAAAGCTGTATTTCTGGCCTAAATGTGACAATTACTTATGTATGTCTAATCCTAGATGTGCACTATATGAAACAGATGTTTTTTTTCACCCCAGTAAGCAAAAAGCTGTATTTCTGGCCTAAATGTGACACTCACTTATGCATGTCTAATCCTAGATGTGCACTATATGAAACAGATGTTTTTTTTTCACCCCAGTAAGCAAAAAGCTGTATTTCTGTCCTAAATGTGACACTCACTTATTCACGTCTAATCCTAGATGTGCACTATATGAAAAAAAGGTTTTTTTTAACCCCAGTGTCTCAAAGCAGTTTTTCTGGACTTGCAGACATGCAGATATCCTGTGCTGGTGCACTATCGTTGCATAAAATGGCTGCCGATTATGTATTGATATTGACTAAATGAAGGAAAAAAAGTTCATTTTCAGTAGTAGTTGGCTCAGGGGAGGCTTAAAATAATATTGCACTGCACCCACAAAACACATTTGCTGTAGATCGCTGAGTAAAGAAGCAGTTCTTCATAAGATTTCTCCCTGATCTCTCCCTCACAGCAGCTGCAGCCTATCCCTACACTAATCCGAGCAGAGTGACGGGCGGCGCTACGTGACTCCAGCTTAAATAGAGGCTGGGTCACATGCTGCAGTTGGTCAATCACAGCCATGCCAATAGTAGGCATGGCTGTGATGGCCTTTTGGGACAAGTAGTATGACGCTTGTTGATTGGCTGCTGTGCAGCCTTTCAAAAAGCGCCAAGAAAGCGCCGAACACCGAACCCAAACTTTTACGTAAAGTGTAAACTAGGTTTAATATGTTCTTTTGAACCGTCACAGATGGTATGTGGTGAATGGACTACTGTTACATTATGATGTATGTGTATATACTGTAGTTGGCCATGTCCTTTAGCATGTTTGTTACAGTGCTTTTAAGTGCTGCTATTTTTATGCATAACTGTGATGTACTGGTGTAAGGTTGCAGTGGTTACCTGGTATATATAGTCAGAAATGCCCAACTAACATGGCACCAAAGTATGTTCTTCAATAGAGATGAGCGTAGTTTTCAAAAATTTGATTTGGTTGCTTTGCCGAATTTTTCCAAAAAATTTGCTTCGATCCAAATTAATTTGTCAAGAAGCACGTTAAATCAGGTCTATCCCTGCCTGGAGTTAAAATTTAGGGAGAATGTATCCTGTTGTACATCACTGTGCAGTGCAGCAACATGCATAGTTAGTCCTTTCTGGTAGCAAAACAGTTACTGTGAATCTGAATGACAGGAAGGTCACATATATGGATAAGTGCATCATCCTGTTTGCCACCCACATTCCTAGCTAAACTCTAACTAAACAAAAAAATAAGCATGCAGCAGCCTTCAGTAAAGAAAAAACAAACAAAAAAAAATGCTGCGTGGCCCTGCAGGTGTCCCAATGACTCTTTAGTGGAACAAAATAAGGACATGGAGGCAGTGCTAATAAAGAAGTGGAGAATAAAATTATTTTTTAATCCATGTTATGGCAGTTTAATCCCTTCAATTAGATGTAGAATGGCTGTGCGTCACTATTAGTCTTTGTTCCCACTTCACTTATTTGGTCAGTTATTATCAGCCCAAAGCAGGTGTAGGGCAAACCCACAGAACAGGTGCAGATCTATTCAAGATACCAAATCCAAGAGTAGGCTTGGCTCCTGAATTTGGCTCACAATAAGTGATTGAAATAACTAACCAAATAAAAGAAGTGCGAACTCCGCCTTACAGGTTTTAGGTTTTTCCGCCTTATTAGCGTCAGGTATAATTTATCGGTGTGGACTTAATCATGCAGTGGCCCAAAATTTAAGTAGTGTCAGCAGTAAGGCTGTATTCACATCTCTGTTTATTTTTCCGTTCTTCTGATATGTCAGAAGAACAGCCCAAAAAAAGCAGATCCTGTAGTTTGAGCATCCACCTTCACACCATCAGTATTTGGTCTCTTCTGTGTTTAGGAACACTCCTGCTTATGGTCTACAAATCATGATCAAATCCTAATGCAAAATACTGACCGTGTAATAGAGGCCTCATGCTCAATTTGTGAGTTTTAATCGGCTTTATTCAGATGAAAAAGAAGTAGGACTTCTTTGCAGGACTTTAATGGCCTCTATCACACATTCAGTATTTGATCAGTTTATTTCATCAGTATTTGATCAGTATTGGTAACATGTGATGGAAATATTTGCATGTCTTCTGTGTTATGGACCCACTCCTGCTTTTAGCTTCCAAATCATGATCAAACTGTCACGGATGTTGTAGGGGAGAACACCAAAGGACAATAAGAAGGAAGGGAAAAGACACTAGGCCTCACCGCTAGGGAAGGAAAAGGGTCACCACCTATAAAACCCTGCTCCTGGCCCTACCTCCTATCCGTATGGGCACCTCTCGATGGTAGCGATGCCCATACACAGTAACCTAGAAAACCCTGGTGGCCCTCAGTTGCCCTAATAGTAATGACCGGGCAGAGACAACCCGCTCCTTCCCTGGTGAAGGAACCAGCGTCTCGCTGAGGCCTAGTAAACAACAAAGGTGGGGGGGAATACAAAACACAACAAGCGGAACACTTAACTTCTGAGGCTGATGGATGATGGACGAGCAGGACTTCACCATGAACCACACTCCAGCTCTTCCAAAAACCAAATGAAGCTATCCAGAGCAAGGAGTGATGGGTAAAGTCAGACTAAATAGGGGGAGGTGAAGGTCACATGATCCACACCTGAACAGGGGGTGTGGACATACCAGCAACACACAGACAAAGTGAAACCAAAAGAGGCTGTCAGATAACTAATGTGCAGATATTCTTTCAGACCGTCTCAAACCTGTCACCGGCGTGACACAAACACTGATGCAAAATACTTACCAAGTGATAAATATCTTCTTTACGCTCAAGCAACAGGAGCCATTTTTTTTGTTATTTTTCTTTTTCTGTAGGATCAGATGACTAGAAAAAAAAACAAGGTCAAACAGAGACGCTAGTGGCCTAGTAACAGACTGGTAAGGGTGGCAACAGCATAAGAAAGTAACAATAGTGGCCCCGGGAACAGAGTGGTGAGGTTGGCAACACATGCGATCTGCCATCTTAACTGACAAGTCCGGCGAGGCACAGGTAAGTCCGGTCTGAAATGAAATGCGGTCTCCGGGAGCAGGCAGTTCCGAGAACGCCCCCCGGAGGCCGTTCTCGGAACTGCCTGCTCCCCGAGACCACATTTCATTTCAGACCGGCTCGCGCACAGGCACAGGTAATGACTTACCTGTGCCTCGCCGGACTTGCCAGTTAAGATGGCAGATCGCATTTGTTCGCGGGCGAACACTGCGAACTGGCCATCTCTATTGACTGGTTTTTGGAACTGTTCATAATTCCCTCTAGCTTAACTAAGGCCCCAGTTCCAGCTGAAGAAAAACAGCCCCAAAGCATGATGCTGCCACCACCATGCTTCACTGTGGGTATGGTGTTCTTTTGGTGAGGGGCAGTTTATTTTTGCGCCACACATATCTTTTGGAATTATGGCCAAAAAGTTCAACCTTGGTTTCCTCAGACCATAACACCTTTTCCCACATGTTTTTGGGAGACTTCAGATGTGTTTTTGCAAAATGTAGCCTGGCTTGGATGTTTTTCTTCGTAAGAAAAGGCTTTCGTCTTGCCACTCTACCCCATAGCCCAGACATATGAAGAATACGGGAGATTGTTGTCACATGTACCACACAGCCAGTATTTGCCAGATATTCCTGCAGCTCCTTTAATGTTGCTGTAGGCCACTTGGTAGCCTCCCAGACCAGTTATCTTCTCGTCTTTTCATCAATTTTGGAGGGACGTCCAGTTCTTGGTAATGTCACTGTTGTGCCATATTTTCTCCACTTGATGATGTCTTCACTGTGTTTCATGGTATAGCTAATGCCTTGGAAATTCTTTTGTACCCTTCTCCTGACTGATACCTTTTAACAATGAGATCCCTCTGATGTTTTGGAAGCTCTCTGTGGACCATGGCTTTTGCTGTGGGATGCGACTAAGAAAATTTCAGGAAAGACCAACTAGAGCAGATTAACTTTATTTGGGGTAATCAGAGGCACTTTAAATGATGGCAGGTGTATGCTGACTTCTATTTAACATGATTTTGAATGTGATTGCTTAATTCTGACCACAGCTACATCCCCAGTTATAAGAGGGTGTGCACACCTATGCAACCACATTATTTTATTTTATTTTTCTTCTTCCCTCTATCTAAAAGATTTCAGTTTGTTTTTCAATTGAGTGGTGCAGTTTATTGGTCACATTAAAGGTGGAAAAAGTTCTGAAATTATTTATCTTTGTCTCATTTTTTTACATCACAGAAACCTGACATTTTAACAGAGGTGTGTAGACTTTTTATATCCACTGTATGTCCTCCTCTTTCTCCTCCTGTGCCAGTTTACACTCCAAAAGGATCAGGTGGCCATGAGATGTAGGCGCCACGTCTTCTGTCCCCTCACCAGTCAGATATATCAGCATCTCCTCTAGAACGTGAAGGAGTGGAATGACATAATCCATTCCGTAGTCCTTGCAACTGACAAATAAAGTGGCCTCCTCAAAGGGTCTGAGCAAATGGCAGGTGTCACGGATGAGCTGCCACTGGCTAATGTCAGTTACACCAGAGAGTAGTCCTGTCCATCTGTATCATCAAGAAATTAGTCACAGGTTTCCTCTGCTCATAAATTCAGTCCAATATCTGGAGGGTTGAGTTCCAATTTGTGGAAACATCGCATATAAGGCATTATAGGGGAACACCATTCTGCCTTTGCAGCTCAAGATGGGTGTGTTTTGCATGGTAAGAGTGGCTGAAGTGCATGCACAGTTTCCTTGACATTTTCAAGAAGTATTGCAGTTGGGTGGAAGACTTCAGGAACCGGGTGACAACCAGATTGAAGACGTGCACCATGCAGGACACATGGGTCTGCCCGCCCTGATGCAGCACAGACAGAATGTTCTTCCCGCCATCGGTGACCATGGTTGGTGAGGAGACAGCCAGGATTCGATTTCTTGGTAGATTATGTGGAGCAGTTCCTCCCCGGTGTGACTCCATTCACCCAGGCTGACCAGATGCCATACCGCTTGACAATGCCGTGGTATGCTGGAGAACCACTATGAAATGTGCCTACCGTGGAGGCTGAGGTCAAGGTGGAGGGTGGAGAGTCAGAGAAGGACATTGGCACAGCAATCTCATGATTACAATGCAGGGGCGGCATTACCACCATGATTTGGCCAAGTTGCCGGTGTGCCTGGGTCAGAAACACATTTACTCAGTGAGCTGTGTATGGTCCTTGATCATAGTTACAGCTCCACAAATCAGCGATGGCATGAACTATGTCACGACGGGGAGTGGGGAAAACCCCCCACCCTGCAATGCCAGATAGCAGGGAACAAGGAGCAGGTCACCTCCTAGTGCAACCATGAACTCTCCCTAGACTCCCCGTGCACACCAAAGCAGGGAAAGGAAACATCCTTAAAGGGAAAGCGCACATACATGCATATCAACAAGTTGCCACCGGCAACCAGCCTGCGCGGCGAAAGTGTCACGGCACACACCAAAGGCAGTGACATTCCCACCCCTCAAAGCCCCCCCCCCCAACAAAAAAAAGGGGAAGTTGGTGAGGCACAACAAACAATGGGAGGGGGGGTGGGGAATAAAAAATGGTCAGTGTCAGCATGTCCCCCCTAGACTGCCGCCAGCAAGCCAGGACCATCACCTAGGTCCCTGGCCGCCAGCCAGCAAAGCAGTCTGAAGGACATACTGGACACCGTGTCAGACTCAAAACACTCTCCCACTCCAGGTCGCTGCAAGCAGCCACTCCCCAACTAGCAGACAGCCGGAACACCAAAGGAATTCTGCCAGCAGACGACCAGAGATAGGAACACAAAGAGGGACGAGGGGGCACCAACACAGATAACGGTGTACTGAGGTGCACTCAGTAAAAAGGACTCACCCTGTCCCCTTTTAAATGGAAAACGTATAACAAAGTGGAACTGGGCACTCTCAAGGTATCCGGACCATAAGGAATTTACTGAGGAAGGGTTGACCGGATACCCCGAAACACATCTAGCTAGGACCCCCAAGTTTTGTGACCACCTGATGTATGTGAATAGCCTGCCGGATTTATATAAAGATATCGTCCGCTGCGCGAATGGGAGTTTGAATTATACAGCGCAAGACCGGCAACACAAGCAAGAGTCTAGCTGCACGTGTCAAACAACTGCCAGTGTGGGAGAGTGAGGACGAACAACGCTCGTGAACATTGGTCTCTACAGGTACAGGACCATTCAGTTGAGCGACATTCCAATCTTCTCCGGCAGGCTTTCATAACGATTACAGTGGAAGTTTTCCAGTTGGACGCCGCTGGTAATTACATAGAGCGGGATGCCGCTACCTCTGTCTGCATACATTGTTTCTACTGTGGCATACAGGACCTTCTATTGTGGTATCATACCAGGATAACTCATTGGCTTTATCCCAGGACATTTTTGCTGCTATTATTTATACTTGGGATCATTCACTATTGGAGCCCATACGTCATTTATTTTGTCGTCATTATATCTACTGAACTCTGATATTGCTTTTACATGCCTTTATATTTTTACATATTATCTATTCTCATACATCATCAATTTTTGCTGATTTGTTTTATATTAGGGTGTCATTGTATAACATAGGTTGCGCATATTGATACTTTTTATTAATTTATTTTATGTGTTAATAAATTCCTTATGGTCCGGATATTTTGAGAGTGCCTAGTTCCTCTGTGTTGTAATTTTTGTCCAGCCGCCTCTCGGCCTGTTTGCCGTGCTGTGGCCAGACATCCAGCCCGACCCCATTATAGTGAATGGGGCCGGAGTGGACTTCCGGCGGCACGGTGGACTTGCGGTAGCACGGATCCTGCACTTTGTTCCCCTGCCAGAACAGCCTGCCGGAAAGGGTTACCACAAGTGTCAAAGTTGCCTTACACACGCATTGATCATCAGTAGCTAGAAAGTGGCCAACCCACTGAACTGTTCCATTGCACTATGTCTGACATTTATACCTGTGACTTGCCTGCTCCACACTACACACAGACTGCTGGGAGTAGTTGCCCTTCTCCGGGCTAATTTTTAAAAATAGTATGATGGCATTATTCAGTTACTATGCAGCGGTAATATGTGGTTACGGTGTGTTGTGTTACAGTATTTGTCCCTAGTGCAGTGATATCATTGGTAATATTTTTTGTACTGGTTTTTGTTCTGTTACAGAATGATGATAATATTTGTTCCTTGTGTTATGGTATTATTTGGTAACTATATGACTTTTATTATGCAATTTACAGCAGTTTTTCTTCTGTAAATGAGATGTACACCCCACCTAGCTATCAACCCCAAGAGCACAAACATAATACACATTCATCACACAGGAAGTGGCTTTGTTTGATTTCACATACCAGGGCTGAATTTTAGTCCTATTTCGGTCCTGGTTATAGCATAACTTTGCAACAATATATATCAGAATAAAAATATGATTGTGCTTTCAACAATAATGTTTTCATACAATCTAAATGTTGATGCAAAATTACCTACTACATGCTATTCGACTTGAACTGCAATTCATCAATTCGTCCACAAGATGCTGCTGTGCTGTCCACATTGCTTTATTCATGTGTTCTCTTATCATTATATGGTCAAAGGATGAGCTCAGTGGAAATGTATGATATTAAATTTCATCTGCATCTCCTGATAATGTGGACACTGTGCGCAGTACACTAACCATTCTTCAGTTTATACAATATGACATATTTGCTAAATTATTCATTGTAAATGTAAAATGAAACTGCGTAAAAATACACTTATAAGGGAACCCTTTTAGGAAAATTATGGAAATCTGCCTGTGAAAACACATTTTTTTAGTAGTTTGAACATCTATATCTATCTATCTATCTATCTATCTATCTATCTACAGGGAGTGCAGAATTATTAGGCAAGTTGTATTTTTGAGGATTAATTTTATTATTGAACAACAACCATGTTCTCAATGAACCCAAAAAACTCATTAATATCAAAGCTGAATATTTTTGGAAGTAGTTTTTAGTTTGTTTTTAGTTTTAGCTATTTTAGGGGGATATCTGTGTGTGCAGGTGACTATTACTGTGCATAATTATTAGGCAACTTAACAAAAAACAAATATATACCCATTTCAATTATTTATTTTTACCAGTGAAACCAATATAACATCTCAACATTCACAAATATACATTTCTGACATTCAAAAACAAAACAAAAACAAATCAGTGACCAATATAGCCACCTTTCTTTGCAAGGACACTCAAAAGCCTGCCATCCATGGATTCTGTCAGTGTTTTGATCTGTTCACCATCAACATTGCGTGCAGCAGCAACCACAGCCTCCCAGACCCTGTTCAGAGAGGTGTACTGTTTTCCCTCCTTGTAAATCTCACATTTGATGATGGACCACAGGTTCTCAATGGGGTTCAGATCAGGTGAACAAGGAGGCCATGTCATTAGATTTTCTTCTTTTATACCTTTTCTTGCCAGCCACGCTGTGGAGTACTTGGACGCGTGTGATGGAGCATTGTCCTGCATGAAAATCATGTTTTTCTTGAAGGATGCAGACTTCTTCCTGTACCACTGCTTGAAGAAGGTGTCTTCCAGAAACTGGCAGTAGGACTGGGAGTTGAGCTTGACTCCATCCTCAACCCGAAAAGGCCCCACAAGCTCATCTTTGATGATACCAGCCCAAACCAGTACTCCACCTCCACCTTGCTGGCGTCTGAGTCGGACTGGAGCTCTCTGCCCTTTACCAATCCAGCCACGGGCCCATCCATCTGGCCCATCAAGACTCACTCTCATTTCATCAGTCCATAAAACCTTAGAAAAATCAGTCTTGAGATATTTCTTGGCCCAGTCTTGACGTTTCAGCTTGTGTGTCTTGTTCAGTGGTGGTCGTCTTTCAGCCTTTCTTACCTTGGCCATGTCTCTGAGTATTGCACACCTTGTGCTTTTGGGCACTCCAGTGATGTTGCAGCTCTGAAATATGGCCAAACTGGTGGCAAGTGGCATCTTGGCAGCTGCACGCTTGACTTTTCTCAGTTCATGGGCAGTTATTTTGCGCCTTGGTTTTTCCACACGCTTCTTGCGACCCTGTTGGCTATTTTGAATGAAAACGCTTGATTGTTCGATGATCACGCTTCAGAAGCTTTGCAATTTTAAGAGTGCTGCATCCCTCTGCAAGATATCTCACTATTTTTGACTTTTCTGAGCCTGTCAAGTCCTTCTTTTGACCCATTTTGCCAAAGGAAAGGAAGTTGCCTAATAATTATGCACACCTAATATAGGGTGTTGATGTCATTAGACCACACCCCTTCTCATTACAGAGATGCACATCACCTAATATGCTTAATTGGTAGTAGGCTTTCGAGCCTATACAGCTTGGAGTAAGACAACATGCATAAAGAGGATGATGTGGTCAAAATACTCATTTGCCTAATAATTCTGCACGCAGTGTATCTATCTAGTGACCCATAGTTTAATTCTGCAAAAGCACTGAGGATAAATACAGTAACACAGCTTTCAATTAAAAAAAGACCTAAAATTGTTATGAATGGTATACATCTGCTAAATGCTAACAAGCTCAAGTTATTTAAAGGGTTTTATAGGACTATATTGGATATGCTAAATAGGCTGTCAATATCTGATCAGAGGGGGGCGTGATGTCCTTCGAGTGCCACAGTCCCTTCCCACAGCTGATCAACGGGAGACCCAATAGTCAAACCCCCACTGATTAGATATTGGGGCCCTATTCTGAGGAAGTTCAACAAAACCCTTTTAACTCTGCTCAGTAATTTTTAGACTCCCTTCAAACTTGCCATGTCATTAGTCCATTAAGGTTTCTATGTTATGCTGTAAATGTGTACAGCTTTAAATCTATACAGCATTGATAACAGAGGTATGTTCATCACATGAAATCACAATGTGCATGTGTGCATAAGTAAAGAACAGCATATAAAACTAGAATTCATTCAAAAGGTCATTGTATTCATAGAAGCTGATCAAACATCCCCTCCTTCATTTCTGCTGCTGTGACCATGTTGTTTTGTAGTATCCCTTTTCTTTTCCCTTCCCACCTTGGCAGTTCAGTCTCTAGTGTTCACCTTTTCAGCAGCATATGTTATTTTTTCATGACCTGAATATTATTTGGGGCACTTGTATCCACTGCTAAACAGATTGTGGCCTGCGCATTAAATATTTCTGCCATGGCATCTCAACTATACAACACACAGTATTCTTCCTGATGGTATCAAGGTGTATGCAGGGGAGGACATACCGCCGGTGCAGCTGGTTCAGCTGCACAGGGGCCCAGCAAGGCAGGGGGCCCTTTCCAGTGGCAGCAGATTAGGATTTACTGTGCGATTGTTCTATCAAAAAACAAATGGCTAAGTGCATGGAAAATGAAAATGGAAAATAAAAATTGGCGGTTAACCCTGCTCAATATTTTTAAGACTCCCTGAAAACTAGCCATGCCATTAGTCCACCAAGGTTTCTATGCTTTAAACTTGTCCAGCTTTAAATATATACAGCCAAGGTAGCAGAGATGTGTTCGTCACTTGTTATGAATCACATGAGATCACAATGCACTTCTGCACATAAGGAAAAAACAGCATAGAAAATTAAAACCGCTTAAACGGTTATTGTATTCATATACTCAAACGTTCCCCTCCTTCATTTCTGCTCCTATGACCATGATTCTTTTCCCTTGTCCGACTGGACCTCGGCAGTTCAACTCTAGCATTCACACATTTTCTTTACTTGTTTTTTTATGAAGAGATTATGGTTTGTTTTGTAGATTTAAAATGTCCTGCTCCTGTCCATTCCTGTTCTTTGATAAACTGTTCCTACTGTGATTCTGTTCTTAAGGTTTTGGACTCTCTTTTTCTCGCATGGCAACATCAAGAGGGAAAACAACCACAGAAATTTTAACTGGTTGTCAGGGATTATGAAAAACATGTCCACTTTTTTCCAAATAATAGCGACGCACTTGTTCATGGGTATGTCTGGTACTGCACCTTAGCTAAAGTGAAGTGAATGAGGCTAAATAGCAAAACCACACATAACATGTGGTGCTCTTCTTGGAGGATGGTGTTCTAATTGTGGGCAACCCCTTTAGCTAAATAATATTAGCAATAATTTACTTAGAATGGAAAGGTCCTTATAGTCAACTGGAGCATGAAGGATCCAGTGCTTTTTTTTTATTTTTATTTTTTTTAGCAAAAAAGAGCAGCATTATCCCCTAATTTTTGTATGGGAGCGCGGGAGTGCTTTTGACTTTCTTTGTTTATCCCCTAATTGGTTGATATCCTTTACCTGCTACCTTTTCCAGAATGTGACCAACCTGAATTTGGGTCCATCTTCTTCATGGGCCAGAGAGCAGCTCTGTTGTCTAGCCTCATGGTATTTGTGCCCTTAGATGTCACAAAATCTAACTTATACATTACCTTAGAAAAAGAAGAGCCAATTTTATAGCCTTTTAAAGTCTGGTATCACCATTTTCAGAACCAGGGTGAATTTATAAAAGGTATTAACGCAATAAGAATATTCTTTATAGTGAAATCCACACCATAATTCTAAACATTTTTTCATTTACCGTTATTTAAACAATTCTTCTATTCCCATAGATCCCAGGGATAATGTGAGTATAGTTCCACCTGCTGTTTCTGCTGAACAGCTTTTCTGGATCCATCTCAGGAAATGTGCTGATATTGACACACATGCTCAGTCTTGCTTCTTTCTCTTGTATTGGGTGGGTGGAGAAATCCTTGGTGTGGTAATCTTCCTGTGAAGATGCAATATCTTGTCTATTTCTTAAGGTCCCTTTACATGGAGGTGTTCCTTCCTGATAATCTGCTGCTTTCTGGTGGAGAAGACTGTTGCATATACACGCAGTGACCTCCTCCAGAGTATGGGGAGTGGAGAGATAGAGGCAAAGCTGAGTATGTGTCCACCTTGGCACATTTCCTAAGGTGGACACAGAAAGACTGTTCAATAGAAGCAGCAGGTGGTGCTATAGTAAGGGCTGTTTCACACGAGCGGATGCCGTGTGTGACATCCGCTCCGTGAATGACAGCCAAGACCCGATGCAGACTGCAGAGGCACGGAGCATTAACATGATTGATAATGCTCCGTGCCTCTCTGTGATCTCTTTACTACGAAATCACAATGACAACTTTATCTCACTGTGATTTCGTAGTAAAGAGATCACAGAGAGGCATGGAGCATTATCAATCATGTTAATGCTCCGTGCTTCTGCAGTCTGCATCGGGTCTTGGCTGTCATTCACGGAGCGGATGTCACGCACGGCATCCGCTCGTGTGAAACAGCCCTAACACTATTCCTTGAATATCTGGTGATTGGCAAAAGCATAATTAATTAAGGGCAAATGAATAAAATGTTAACAGCTATGGGCTGGATTCAGCAATAAAGTTAAAGGACTGTGCTGCTTTCCTGGAATCCACAAACAAAATTGAAGTCAGATGCCAGATCCTTCTTCCAATTCTCCTTCCTTATGTTGCCAAACACTGCTACTATGTCCTGGTGCGGTGCAGCTCCACAGTTTTTTCACATCCGATGAACCTGTAATATCAGGAATCAAGGAGCAAGATAGTAAAGCACCATAGTGTCACGAGTTGGAGGTCCCAGGAGAGACCACCGCGTCGTCATGCAATAAACAAACAGAAATCAGGTACAGACACATAAGAGTTTATTGCACAAACAGAAACATGGAAAGCAGCACAGATAAAACATGAGCTCTATGTACCGTCAGCACAGTGGGAGAAAACCCCCACTGCGCCACTGTCTAGTAATACTCCAAAGGGGTGTAACTAAGCAACTCCTGGTTTTCACTAGAGCCCTAGATGGTAGGGTTAGACTTAGCCGCAGGAAGTTGCCAGGGTCCACTCTGGAGCGGGAACTAGACAGTGACAGCAGGAGCGAATGGACAACAGGTACCAGAAGGTACCGACGGCACATAGGCAAACATAACAGACAGGTAAATACAAAACAGGGCAAATAATAACACAAGCAGGAGTTCATGCAAGGGAGCAGGAGTGGCAATGAGCAGAGAAGGACTTGCTCCACCAGTAGTAAACTGCATGGCCTTGTCATGCCACTCTGCTGCAAAGGCTTGCTGAACACAGACATATGAATACAAAACAGGGCAACTAATAATACAAGCAGGAGTTCACGCAAGGGAGCAGGAGTGGCAATGAGCAGAGAAGGACTTGCTCCACCAGTAGTAAACTGCATGGCCTTGTCATGCCACTCTGCTGCAAAGGCTTGCTGAACACAGACATCAGAATAAACACAAAGTAACTAAAACATAACAGGCAGAACAGATAACAGACAGACGACGTTAATGAACAAGTAGGGAAACCCACAGAGCACAGACAGACACGGATCCCATGGGTCAGCAGCATGGGAGAGAGAGTACAAACCAGGAACAGGGCAAGACAACACACACCAGGAGAGCTGAACCAGAACTGAGGAAACCTCAGCCTTATATACAGGTTCCATGGGTGCAGCAGAGAGACCACACCCATGGAGCAGACAGAGGATTAACTCCTAATAGGCACACAGGGGAGTTAACCCATACAGAACCACAAATAACACAAAGGAACAGAACTTCAGCGAGGAGCGCCGAATGAGCAAGAACGGAAGGTCACAGTCAAAGGTAACGACTGTGACACATAGGCACTTTAGGCTAAAATTTGAATTTATTCTACTCACAAGAGTCGATTAAAACAAGGCATATCAAATATAAAATTCCAGTTTCCCAGAGTTCGCCTGACCTACGTTTCGTCCCTCCTTCTTCAGGGGCGATTCAGTTAGAAGCAATAGTCTTCGTAGGCAACCCCATTAAAATTTGCTTCACTGGTGTTTTGATTGAAATACAGAGCTATATTTCCAGTATTTAAGTATTTTAATACATATTCCTACCGTGTTTCTCTGAAAAAAGGGCTTATTTTGTGGTGTAGTGTCAGTGGGTGTTACTAGCACTCTCTCTCTCACATTCTCTCTGAGGCAATTGCACTGTTCCCTATCTCTCTATCTCCTCTCTGCACTTGGGAGGTGGACTCAGGAGGCAGGACTCTGGAGCCACTCTGGCAGTGGCTCCGTGCTCTCACTATGGTATCTCTTCTCGGGAGGCAGGGCATGCGAGGCAGTAGATACACCTCGTGATTGGGAGTGGATTCTGCTATACCCGCTACCGTCCTGGGCACAGTGTAAGGCTACGGTATTCTAATTCTCCTTGTCCGTGACATCAGTGTCGTCATGCGACATAACCTAGCGCTGGAGGGGCTCACTGTATCTAGGGCTTATATTTTGAGTAGGGCTTACTGTATATTTTAAGCCTACTCCAAAAACCCTGCAAAATAGCACTAGGGCTTATTTTTTGAGAAACAGTATTTCAGTGGCTCTTTTCTTAAAGGGAATCTGTCACCAATTTTATAGTGTTCTAAGGGCAACATCATTTTGTGACAGATCCCCTTGGCAAAATGATGGGTTACTTTGCTTAATTGACTCAGCCATTTTGCTGAAATCTTGTGTTAAATAGCTCAAGCAAATGCAGAAGGAGTCCCCATATTCATGAGCTCCTGGCTTTCCCCGCCCACCTGCCCCTGATTTATATAGAAGAAAAATGTCAGAGGCAGTTGGGCAGGGAGAGCAATGAGCTCATTAAATTGGGTACTCATTGGCATGCGCTGGAGTTATTAGAGCATAGCAGCAAACTGGTGACAGATTCCCTTTAATGCTCAAAATACAGCTGTAAAATAAAAATTGCTAATCTCTATAGAGCACCAATGTTCTTTTATGGTGATTTTATATCTTTACATCTGATACATAAAACAGTTTAGCAAAAAAATAAAAAATAAAACATTGGGGGAGAGGATACTTGATCCTTCCGATTTCTCCAGATAAACTGTCCATTATCGGATTGAGTTGACTCACAGAATGCTTAACCATATGGTATAATCAGGGTTGGACCACCGCTGTTTAAAAAATCTCTAAACCCAGCTCATACGATGATAAGCTTGTTTTCTTGCAGCACTCCAGCAATATCAATCTTCTTGTGGTTTCAATTGGGTAATTTGAAAGAAACACACCCATTAGTAAATTATAATTAAAATGACATGTAATGAAAAGGTTTTCCCAAAAGAGGACAGACACATTAAAGGATGCTTGGTCTTTATGAATAGTGGATATTGATTATGTCAGACACGAGTTGTTCGATTGATGGTCAATTATGAGCAATTTTAATGAATATAACGATAATAGCAAGTAGTGTGAGTGTTACATTAGTGGCAGGAAGGTTTATCACTAAAGTACCTGAGAGCAATACGAAATACAAATAGTATACTATCCAACAATATAGAATTTACAATATTTTCATAACTAATTTAGTAGATTCCCCAAGTACATAAGGACAATTTATATTGTTTCTTGAGTATAGAATGTTTGGAAATCGATAAAGGAATTTTTTTTAACATACTATAAGATCATTTGCTTCAGTGTATGCGTGTTCCAATACCAAACAGTAGAGGCTGCAAGCACCCAAAATCTCTATAGTTTTCCTGGTAGGCATCAGTAATTATAGGGAATAGGGGTCATTATCCCCTCTAAGGGGTTGTCAATTTTTTAAAATTCACCCCCACCCTGCAGGGTATGTAAAGGGAATTATATTTACCTATTTGCTGCTGCTCTGAGTTGCATGGTGGCTCAGTGGTTAGCACTGGTGCCTTGAAGTACTGGGATCTTAGCTTTGAATCCAACCAAGGACAAGGTATGCATAGAGTTTCTATGTTCTCCCTGTTTGTATTTGTTTCCTCTGAGCACTCTGGTTTTCTCCCACACTCCAAAGACATACTGATAGGGAACTTAGATTGTGAGCCCAATTGGGGGAACAGCATGTGTGGCGTGCCAGAACCGCAGGGGCGACACGTGAGGTGCACGGTGGGCTGATGAGGGGCCAGTAATAATACAGTTCATCGGTTTACTCACGGTTAGCAGAAAGTAGAGATGGGACGGGGGATTCGTCGAATCCACGAATCCCTCGAATCTTGCTGGATTCGTGGGATTTGTGGACTCGAATCCAGACGTAATTTGCCTGAAACGAATCCGACGAATCCGGTGGGAGGGACTGGGAGGCGGAGCTGGGGGCCGGTGCGTTCACTGTGCTCCGGCCCCTCCGCTCCAGTAGTTATATAATGTATAATTGTGATTAACCACCTCAGCCCCCAGTGCTTAAACACCCTGAAAGACCAGGCCACTTTTTACACTTCTGACCTACAGTACTTTCACTGTTTATTGCTCGGTCATGCAACTTACCACCCAAATGAATTTTACCTCCTTTTCTTCTCACTAATAGAGCTTTCATTTGGTGGTATTTCATTGCTGCTGACATTTTTACTTTTTTTGTTATTAATCGAAATTTAACGATTTTTTAGCAAAAAAATGACATTTTTCACTTTCAGTTGTAAAATTTTGCAAAAAAAACGAGATCCATATATAAATTTTGCTCTAAATTTATTGCTCTACATGTCTTTGATAAAAAAAAAATGTTTGGGTAAAAGTTATAGCGTTTACAAACTATGGTACAAAAATGTGAATTTCCGCTTTTTGAAGCAGCTCTGACTTTCTGAGCACCTGTCATGTTTCCTGAGGTTCTACAATGCCCAGACAGTACAAACACCCCACAAATGACCCCATTTCGGAAAGTAGACACCCTAAGGTATTCGCTGATGGGCATAGTGAGTTCATAGAACTTTTTATTTTTTGTCACAAGTTAGCGGAAAATGATGATTTTTTTTTTCTTACAAAGTCTCATATTCCACTAACTTGTGACAAAAAATAAAAAGTTCTATGAACTCACTATGCCCATCACGAAATACCTTGGGGTCTCTTCTTTCCAAAATGGGGTCACTTGTGGGGTAGTTATACTGCCCTGGCATTCTATGGGCCCAAATGTGTGGTAAGGAGTTTGAAATCAAATTCTGTAAAAAATGACCAGTGAAATCCGAAAGGTGCTCTTTGGAATATGGGCCCCTTTGCCCACCTAGGCTGCAAAAAAGTGTCACACATCTGGTATCTCTGTATTAAGGAGAAGTTGAGGAATATGTTTTGGGGTGTCTTTTTACATATACCCATGCTGGGTGAGATAAATATCTTGGTCAAATGCCAACTTTGTATAAAAAAATGGGAAAAGTTGTCTTTTGCCAAGATATTTCTCTCACCCAGCATGGGTATATGTAAAATGACACCCCAAAACACATTCCCCAACTTCTCCTGAGTACGGAGATACCAGATGTGTGACACTTTTTTGCAGCCTAGGTGGGCAAAGGGGCCCATATTCCAAAGAGCACCTTTCGGATTTCACTGGTCATTTTTTACAGAATTTGATTTCAAACTCCTTACCACACATTTGGGCCCCTAGAATGCCAGGGCAGTATAACTACCCCACAAGTGACCCCATTTTGGAAAGAAGACACCCCAATGTATTCGCTGATGGGCATAGTGAGTTCATGGAAGTTTTTATTTTTTGTCACAAAATAGTGGAATAAGAGACTTTGTAAGAAAAAAATAAATAAAAAAAAAATCATCATTTTCCACTAACTTGTGACAAAAAATAAAAAATTCTAGGAACTCGCCATGCCCCTCACGGAATACCGTGGGGTGTCTTCTTTCCAAAATGGGGTCACTTGTGGGGTAGTTATACTGCCCTGGCATTTTCCAGGGGCCCTAATGTGTGGTAAGTAGGTAAATGACCTGTGAAATCCGAAAGGTGCTCTTTGGAATGTGGGCCCCTTTGCCCACCAAGCTGCAAAAAAGTGTCACACATCTGGTATCTCCGTACTCGGGAGAAGTTGGGGAATGTGTTTTGGGGTGTCATTTTACATATACCCATGCTGGGTGAGATAAATATCTTGGTCAAATGCCAACTTTGTATAAAAAAATGGGAAAAGTTGTCTTTTGCCAAGATATTTCTCTCACCCAGCATGGGTATATGTAAAATGACACCCCAAAACACATTCCCCAACTTCTCCTGAGTACGGCGATACCAGATGTGTGACACTTTTTTGCAGCCTAAATGCGCAAAGGGGCCCACATTCCTTTTATGAGGGCATTTTTAGACATTTGGATCCCAGACTTCTTCTCACGCTTTGGGGCCCCTAGAATGCCAGGGCAGTATAAATACCCCACATGTGACCCCATTTTGGAAAGAAGACACCCCAAGGTATTCAATGAGGGGCATGGCGAGTTCATAGAATTTTTTTTTTTTTGGCACAAGTTAGCGGAAATTGATTTTATTTATTTTTTTCTCACAAAGTCTCCCTTTCCGCTAACTTGGGACAAAAATTTCAATCTTTCATGGACTCAATATGCCCCTCACGGAATACCTGGGGGTGTCTTCTTTCCGAAATGGGGTCACATGTGGGGTATTTATACTGCCCTGGCATTCTAGGGGCCCTAAAGCGTGAGAAGAAGTCTGGAATATAAATGTCTAAAAAATTTTACGCATTTGGATTCTGTGAGGGGTATGGTGAGTTCATGTGAGATTTAATTTTTTGACACAAGTTAGTGGAATATGAGACTTTGTAAGAAAAAAAATAAAATTTCCGCTAACTTGGGCCAAAAAAATGTCTGAATGGAGCCTTACAGAGGGGTGATCAATGACAGGGGGGGTGATCAATGACAGGGGGGTGATCAGGGAGTCTATATGGGGTGATCACCACAGTCATTGATCATGCCCCTGTAAGGCTCCATTCAGACGTCCGTGTGCGTTTTGCGGATCCGATCCATCTATCAGTGGATCCGTAAAAATCATGCGGACGTCTGAATGGAGCTTTACAGGGGGGTGATCAATGACAGGGGGGTAATCAATGACAGGGGGGTGATCAGGGAGTCTATATGGGGTGATCACCACAGTCATTGATCATGCCCCTGTAAGGCTCCATTCAGACGTCTGTGTGCGTTTTGCGGATCCGATCCATCTATCAGTGGATCCGTAAAAATCATGTGGACGTCTGAATGGAGCTTTACAGGGGGGTGATCAATGACAGGGGTGTAATCAATGACAGGGGGGTGATCAGGGAGTCTATATGGGGTGATCACCACAGTCATTGATCATGCCCCTGTAAGGCTCCATTCAGACGTCCGTGTGCGTTTTGCGGATCCGATCCATCTATCAGTGGATCCGTAAAAATCATGCGGACATCTGAATGGAGCTTTACAGGGGTGTGATTAATGACAGGGGGGTAATCAATGACAGGGGGGTGATCAGGGAGTCTATATGGGGTGATCAGGGGTGATCAAGGGTGAATAAGGGGTTAATAAGTGACGGGGGGGGGTTGTAGTGTAGTGTGGTGCTTGGTGCAACATATTACTGAGCTACCTGTGTCCTCTGGTGGTCGATCCAAACAAAGGGGACCACCAGAGGACCAGGTAGCAGGTATATTAGACGCTGTTATCATAACAGCGTCTAATATACCTGTTAGGGGTTAAAAAAATCACATCTCCAGCCTGCCAGCGAACGATCGCCGCTGGCAGGCTGGAGATCCACTCTCTTACCTTCCGTTCCTGTGAACGCGCGCGCCTGTGTGCGCGCGTTCACAGGAAATCTCGGCCATCGCGAGAGGACGCGTCGGCGCGTCCACTCGGAATGAATCAACCACCTCCAGGACGCGTCTGTGCGTACAGCGGTCCGGAGGTGGTTAATAATCATGCTGCCCCCTCTGTGTGTAGTATTACATTCAATAAATCTTACTTACAGCCGGCTACTGCTATCGTAACAGGACGGCCGGGCAGACGAGCGGCAGCGTCACTGACTGACGTCACCTGCTTGCGCCGCTTCATTCATAAAGCAGGCGGCTCAGGCAGGTGACGTCAGTCAGTGACTCTGCCGCTCGTCTGCCCGGCCGGCCTGTTACGATAGCAGTAGCCGGCTGTAAGTAAGATTTATTGAATGTAATACTACACACAGAGGGGGCAGCATGATTATTAATCACAATTACACATTGTATAACTACTGGAGCGGCAATGGGGGGGTCTGTGGATGGCACTGTTATAGGGTGGGGGGGTCTGTGGATGGCACTGTTATAGGATGGGGAGTCTGTGGATGGCACTGTTATAGGATGGGGGGGTCTGTGGATGGCACTGTTATAGGATGGGGGGGGGTCTGTGGATGGCACTGTTATGGGGTGGGGGGGTCTGTGGATGGCACTGTTATGGGGTGAGGGGGTCCGTGGATGGCACTGTTATGGGGTGGGGGGGTCTGTGGATGGCACTGTTATGGGGTGGGGGGGGTCTGTGGATGGCACTGTTATGGGGTGTGGATGGCACTGTTATGGGGTGTGGATGGCACTGTTATAGGATGGGGGGTCTGTGGATGGCACTGTTATGGGGTGGGGGGGTCTGTGGATGGCACTGTTATGGGGTGGGGGGGTCTGTGGATCGCACTGTTAGGGGGTGGGGGGGTCTGTGGATGGCACTGTTATGGGGTGGGGGGGGTCTGTGGATGGCACTGTTATGGGGTGGGGGGGTCTGTGGATGGCACTGTTATGGGGTGGGGGGGTCTGTGGATGGCACTGTTATGGGGTGGGGGGGTCTGTGGATGGCACTGTTATGGGGTGGGGGGGTCTGTGGATGGCACTGTTATGGGGTGGGGGGGGTCTGTGGATGGCACTGTTATGGGGTGGGGGGGGTCTGTGGATGGCACTGTTATGGGGTGGGGGGGGTCTGTGGATGGCACTGTTATGGGGTGGGGGGTGGTCTGTGGATGGCACTGTTATGGGGTGGGGGGTCTGTGGATGGCACTGTTATGGGGTGGGGGGGTCTGTGAATGCCAGGGGGAGAGGTGAGAGGCACTATGATACTACTGGCACATTGGGGGGAGGCACTATGATACTACTGGCACATTGGGGGGAGGCACTATGATACGGGCACATTATGGGGGGAGGTGGCACTATGATACGGGCACATTGGGGGGGAGATGGCACTATGATACCGGCACATGGGGGGGAGGAGAGAGGCACTCCGCACTTGATACTGGCACATGATTAGGGGGGCATCTATGGGGACACTTACTGGCACATTATTGGGTGGCACTGTGGGGCCACTTCTTACTGGCACATTATTGGGTGGTACTGTGGGGGCATCTACTGAGGCCACAAAGAAGGGGTATTTTATATGGGGGGGCTCTCTGTGGTACTAGTATTATCAGGGGTATTATCTGTTTCTGCAGTATAGTATTGGGGAGCACAGCGGCACAGTATTGGGGGTGTTAGGATGATTTGTCCAGAAGATGGGAGGATGATGGAAAAGTAGTAAACTAAGATTTTTTTTTTTTGTCAAGCTGCAGAGACGAAAAATGGCTGAAAACTGGTGTCTGGTCTGAAGGTCTGAAAGGAGAAGATGAGGAAAGAGAACATCTACATCAAAGGAGACGTCACTGAATGTAAGAGGTATGAGGCTGTATTACCCTGTATGTTCTGTAGTGATAGGAGCAGGGGTCATCGCGGTCATATAGGGTGCGACCGTGACTGGGAGGTTCAGACAAACTGACGCGGTCTTACTTTGTTTCTTACACCGTGCGTTCACACAATTATGTACAGGATTCGAGATTAGAAAGATTCGATATATTCGAGAACCTTTTCGGATTCGGATTCGAAAAAATTTGGATTCGTCCCACCTCTAGCAGAAAGCCTCCCTGGGCCGGCAGCACAGTGATGAGGAAGACAGCACGAAATCCTCCGGGGCACACTCTGTGGTAGGGAAGCACCAGCCTAGATGGAGGTTGAGGTGCCCTTGATGACGGCGGTGTTTAGAGTGCTTGTGGCGGCTGGGTCCCTTGGTGGCATTTGTCGTGACGCCAGTACCGTTTATGGTGGTACAACCAGTTGTAGTAATATTGAAGAATGAAGTAGACAGTGGTAGGATACAACTCACAACTTTTACTGTAGCTGGTTTTAGTTGCGGCATATACATCCAGACAGAATACAGTCTCTTGATATTTAGAGGAATTCTGTTGATCCACTGTTAATAGGTTTTGCTAGGTTCTGACTCAGGCTGTGGTTCTGTAGTACTCTTTTCGGGTATGCTTAGTCCTATAATTTCTGTATCTTCCAAGCCCTTGAACAGGTAGCTAATCTGTCTTCTATACTTTATGGTGAGGCTGCCTGTAGCTAGATTGTCCTCCACCATGTGCAAAGGTGCCCATTAAGCCTTAGATAGTGGCTGTTATCACCGATGTCTCTCTGCTTGGTTTTCTTCCAGGGACGCAACTCTATACTCTGGTTGTAGGATGAAAGGAACTAAGAGGACCACAGGAGGAAAACTCTCTCCTGCTCCTCATACCTTGGCACTACTACATAGCTGCTTCTGACTTCACTCACTACTCTGCGATGTGTAGTCTTCGCTTAACAACTAACTCTACTCTTCTCTCCCTTTTCTAGGCCTGACTAAAGTATTTATATAAACTAAGTGCTATCCCCCTCTAGTGGTGGGATGTATAAAACTCACCTAACCAGCCTATGAACAGGGATACAACAGGAGATGTAATGCAAAATGACATGCAACACAGTAATGCAGTTTTACAGTAATTTTGCAGTTCCCACGTCCTGAGTGGGACGCTGCACATGATGCTAATGTTGGTAAAGCGCTGCAGAATATGTCAGTGCTATATAATTGAGCTAAATAAATAAATAAATATAAAATAAATACAACTTTCATACAGCTGCTGCAACTGAACAGTTCATATTGTACTGCAATGAACTATTTTGTAAATAGTCAGCAAGCCCCTTTTTTATGTAAAATCATTAAGTTTCTACAGCTCATAAGCAATTTATATACACTTGCAGTTTTAGTAGGTGCATTGTACTATAATAACTACAGTACATTAATATACCATATCTTTTTCATTCCACAAGTTGTATTGTGTCAAAATACAATGCAGTTTTAGTAAACACGATGGACTTCAATAACTGCATTAATACAGCAGTTTCATTCCATGCATTGTATTACCATTGTAAATTGTCAATACCAGTGTGCAATGTGTTTGTAGAAGGAGAGGGATGTTTAATTGCACCATTGACTTTAAGTTACAGTAAAACGATTGCAATTTTGCTACTACCATTTAATAATCTGTGTACCAAATCGAAGGCTTTTCATGTATAGGTTTTGTAATAAAATGTCTGGTAAACAGAAGAGTGGAAAACCAAAAAATCTGAATGTGTGTGGCTATAGTAGTGCGAACAGCAGTAGCATCACCAGCCATCCCACCAATAGTAGTAGTAGCAGCAGGCCTCCCTCACTTCTGATAAGCGCCACATTATACTTGAGTACATAATGGATGACATTGTGGACTGGATAGCTCACTCCCCCTGTCAGTCACAGCAGGATGATATGGATGTCACCACTGAGTCTAACATTGTGCCTTAGAGCCAGCAGTCATAGCTTTTATTCTACTCATCCTGCTTGTGGCCCCAGAGAATCCCTTCATTGCCCTCCACCCCCAAGAAGCAACAAAAAAAAAAACATGTCCTGTTGATTATTTGTATGAGAAGAGTCAGCTTCAATGTTTGGACTGCAAAGGGGAGGCGGTTCAGGTGGAGGAGGGGGACCCCATGCATAGCTATTGTTAATATAACCGACTCCATCTTGTCTTTAAACAAACTTTTCCAAACTACTTAAGGACATTCCAATATAAGGTGTGGGAGGGTGGTGGTGGCCTTCAAGACTTGTTTCAGTTGCCAAGGGCTAAGGCTAGGCAAACCCTGTCCACACATTCCACCATAAACTGCTCTGTCTTGACATAAGGCTATCATGTCCTGTTACCTATAATCTGATTGGTCAGTGCTCTATATCATAAACATCTGATTGGTTTTGTGTTTGTGTCTCTGAGTATAAATTAACAATGAGGAAGGTAAAACCCGGACACCAACTCTGTGTGTGCTTGATGTCCCCCGGCAGGTGAATCGCTTGAACCTTAACAACTTAATTTTTTTTAGAGGAAGCTACTCTTACACTATGTTTTTGTTGGTTGTAATAGTAATAGTGTCACGTGTAGTGATGTTGTTGGTGGCAGGGGCAATGGTTGTGACAGTGGTATTCAGGACAAATATAGAGTGGTGGGGAGGGTGAAGACTATGATGCTGATTGTATGTTGGACAAGACCTAGAAGCCAGATGATGGTGCTGAGGAGGAGATGACATCAGATGAGAAGGGTGGTGACCATGGAAGCAATAAAAAGCAGAAGCAACATATGGCCAAAACTGCCAAAGAAACTGGCAGGGCCAGATCTATTCCTATGGTGGTCCCCTTGGAAGCTGGAGGTGACACTCATACTGTGGACACATGCTCAAAGCATGCTAGCCATGCAAGCCAAGTTTGGCTGCTGCTAGCTCTGTGCAAATATCTCCTGTATTGTGGTTTTTCTCGATAAGGCTGACACACAAAACCACTTCCATGTGCAAGATCTACAGGATGAAAATAAACCATGGGCGTTCAAACACAAACATAGATACCAGGGTTTGATTGCAGCACATGAGGTAGCATTATTGGATCCTATGACAAAATAGAACTAGCCAGCATAACTAATTGAAAAAAGTCTGTCCTCCTCCACCTGCTCTTCTTTGTGGCAGCCAGACCATATCCCCAAGCAGTGCAGTGTCCTTGTTATTATAATCAGCTGCTTCTTATCGTGCTCAGACTCCTCTTTGTCTTTCACTAGATCATGAGACATCCATAACAGAATGTATGGCCATAAGGAAACTATTTGCAACCAGTACGATAATTTGGTGGAAGGCAGCTCTCACCTGCTCCACGACACCCTCCGGGCACGGACGCCGCACCTGGATGCGGGAATGTGTGAACAGTTTAAATGGAAAGGAAGCTCAGGTCAGGTGTGAATACGTGGCTTCTTTTATTACAGTGGTTATAAAATTCCACACAGCAAGGTGCAACAAGTGACACGTTTCAGACCTCTATAGCATCAGGGTCCTTCTTCATGACAAACACAACATGCTGTGGGAGCACCCCCTGATAAATCCCCATCCGATCACAGACTGATACAGGGGATTTATCAGGGGGTGCTCCCACAGCATGTTGTGTTTGTCATGAAGAAGGACCCTGATGCTATAGAGGTCTGAAACGCATCACTTGTTGCACCTTGCTGTGTGGAATTTTATAACCGCTGTAATAAAAGAAGCCACGTATTCACACCTGAGCTGGACTTCCTTTCCATTTAAACTATTTGCGACCAGTAATTAGCTTGTGTGCAAGCTGAACTAGTATCTGGCCAATTTTCTGGCGGATCAGTTGCTCTGTACCACTTAGTAGTAGTCATTTTGGTGCAATTTTGCACAGTTCCCAAAAGTGACTTCAACAGACATCGCCACATGTAGCTTTGTCCAGCTGTCCCTAAAACTTTACTTGTCATCATGGAAATTTGGCATAGTTCCTTGCCCTCACCAAAATGTAATTCATCTATATTCCATCAGCCGTCAGACTTTTTGCCAGATATTCATAAAACTTGTCTCATCATAGAAATGGCATATACCTCGTTCCCTGACTCCATGGACTTCTGGACAGTCAGACTAGAACAGTGGCTGGAGCTCGCCCAGTTTTCTCTCACTATGCTGTTTTCTCCAGCCTCCAGTGTCAACTCAGAGAGGGTTTTGAGTACAGCAGGTGGCGTCATCACACACAAATGGATACAATTGTTTACAAGACATCACTTTTCTCGAAATGAATGAGGCATATATCCATGAGGATTTTTACACACCTCCAGTTAAGGGCACTTTCACACTAGTGGCATGGAACTCCGGCAGGCTGTTCTGGCGGGTGAACAGCCTGTTGGATCCGTGCTGCAGCTACTGCCCGCGTGCCCCTGGATACCGCTCCGGCCCCATTGACGAAAGAGCAAAATGAAAAATAAATAAATAACGAGAAAGACAAGAGAGAGACCTCATAGTGTCATATACCAATTTTCAGGCCAATTGGATTTGGACCTAAAACATATTCTTTAGTGATTCAGCAAATTGGACAAAAAATACATTTCAAGAAGCTTGCTCATCGCTAATTTTCTTTATACACTGCTCAAAAAAATAAAGGGAACACTTAAACAACACAATGTAACTCCAAGTCAATCTCACTTCTGTGAAATCAAACTGTCCACTTAGGAAGCAACACTCAGTGACAATCAATTTCACATGCTGTTGTGCAAATGGGATAGACAACAGGTGGAAATTATAGGCAATTAGCAAGACACCCCCAATAAAGGAGTGGTTCTGCAGGTGGTGACCACAGATCACTTCTCAGTTCCTATGCTTTCTGGCTGATGTTTTGGTCACTTTTGAATGCTGGCGGTGCTTTCACTCTGGTGGTAGCATGAGATGGAGTCTACAACCCACACAAGTGGCTCAGGTAGTGCAGCTTATCCAGGATGGCACATCAATGCGAGCTGTGGCAAGAAGGTTTGCTGTGTCTGTGAACGTAGTGTCCAGAGCATGGAGGCGCTACCAGGAGACAGGCCAGTACATCAGGAGACGTGGAGGAGGCCGTAGGAGGGCAACAACCCAGCAGCAGGACCGCTACCTCCGCTTTGTGCAAGGAGGAACAGGAGGAGCACTGCCAGAGCCCTGCAAAATGACCTCCAGCAGGCCACAAATGTGCATGTGTCTGCTCAAACGGTCAGAAACAGACTCCATGAGGGTGATATGGAGGCCCGACGTCCACAGGTGGGGGTTGTGCTTACAGCCCAACACCGTGCAGGATGTTTGGCATTTGCCAGAGAACACCAATATTGGCAAATTCGCCACTGGCGCCCTGTGCTCTTCACAGATGAAAGCAGGTTCACACTGAGCACATGTGACAGACATGACAGAGTCTTGAGACGCCGTGGAGAACGTTCTGCTGCCTGCAACATCCTCCAGCATGACCGGTTTGGCATTGGGTCAGTAATGGTATGGGGTGGCATTTCTTTGGAGGGCCGCACAGCCCTCCATGTGCTCGCCAGAGGTAGCCTGACTGCCATTAGGTACCGAGATGAGATCCTCAGACCCCTTGTGAGACCATATGCTGGTGCGGTTGGCCCTGGGTTCCTCCTAATGCAAGACAATGCTAGACCTCATGTGGCTGGAGTGTGTCAGCAGTTCCTGCAAGACGAAGGCATTGATGCTATGGACTGGCCCGCCTGTTCCGCAGACCTGAATCCAATTGAGCACATCTGGGACATCATGTCTCGCTCTATCCACCAACGTCACGTTGCACCACAGACTGTCCAGGAGTTGGCAGATGCTTTAGTCCAGGTCTGGGAAGAGATCCCTCAGGAGACCGTCCGCCACCTCATCAGGAGCATGCACAGGCGTTGTAGGGAGGTCATACAGGCACGTGGAGGCCACACACACTACTGAGCCTCATTTTGACTTGTTTTAAGGACATTACATCAAAGTTGGATCAGCCTGTAGTGTGTTTTTCCACTTTAATTTTGAGTGTGACTCCAAATCCAGACCTCCATGGGTTGAAAAATTTGATTTCCATTTTTTTATTTTTGTGTGATTTTGTTGTCAGCACATTCAACTATGTAAAGAACAAAGTATTTCAGAAGAATATTTAATTAATTCAGATCTAGGATGTGTTATTTTTGTGTTCCCTTAATTTTTTTGAGCAGTGTATATACACAGTATATAGACCTGTGCCTATAGCTCAGTGGTAAGGCTCCTGCCTTACAAACACCAGTCTTCAGGTTCAAGAACCAACAGAGAGCCTAAAAAAAGAAAAAGAAATATATTGAAAGTAGTCAAATGATTATAATATATATCATATCTGAAAGACTGCTTGCCTTCCACCTGTGTGTGTAGAACCACAAGTTTAATATACACACTTTGGTATATTACTACCTATGTAGACTGTGGGCTTGGTATATTTTTAGACAATTATTTTTAATTCAACCACGAGGGCCCAGCGATGAATCTTAGGTGTTGTTGGCATTTTTTTTAATAGACATTGGCACATAATTTATGTGACAATCTTAATCTTTATCAGTGTTATAATTTGTATATTGATGTTATTTTGATCTTTTTGGCTTTTGTTGAGGAAGTTGCTAAATTATTCTTCCGGCAGTGCTCTGTGTCCACTGCTGCCCCGCTGTTCCCTGCAGGCATGGGTGCCAGGTAACTCACTGAGGTAGCCCGCTCCTGGTCTAGTTCTGCTCTTCTACTAGCCATCTTGTGTCTAGTATACCACCAAAGGTGTTATTTACTGTCTGACTATCCATTGTGACACAGTGAGAGGTTTGGTCTGGGAAAACAGGTATTTTCCTCCCAGCATGTGCTGCTGGGCTGATTTACCGCCAGGTGAGGTCAAATACCGGACCGGATTTTAAATGCCGGTCCGGGTTTTGGCAGCACCTGGCTGTTCTCAAATAGGCAGCTTGGCTCAGAAGCCAGGTCTCTGTGTTGGGATCTGGGAGCCTTGTGTCTGGATGAAGGCTTGCTACCTGTTTGGCGTGAAAACAGGTTGATGCTGCTATCAGCAAGGACTCTTTGAGGCAGAATTGCTGCATGGTGTGAATTACCACCAACACCGCTAGGTGAATTTTTGTTTGAATATGACTGCTTGTTTTGTCACTTGCCTAAAGTGTGAATAAAACACTGAACTGTTTGATCCAAAGATATTGTTGTTGCCTCTATACTGCGTCTGCTAATCCTGTCTACCAGAGTGAGTCGCCACAATTGGTGGAGGATGCGACAAGAGCAGTGAGGCTGGCGTGAACGCCAATATTTTTAGTTTCTGTATTTTTCAGGCATGGTTGTATGTCGTACATTAAAGCCGATACTGTTTCAAACTGTGAGTAAAATAGCTTCGGCTTATTTCTATTAACAGGCAGCGGCATTACAGCGATAATATATACGCAACGACTATTAAGTCGCAACAATACAAGTGACTACCAAAAAAAACGCATTTAAAAATTCAAAAACTTATTCCCATTTCTACAATTTTATTTTTGGGACATCAAGTGTGGTAATCAGTTGGAAGGACACTATTGTACTAAAATGCAGAAAACCTATAGGAATTAATAGAAGTATTTATATATTTATATAGATATATAGTTTTTACTGCATTATATTTTATGTATTTTACTATTTTATAGTGTGATATTTTATGTATGTGTATTTAATAGTGTATATTGCTAAATAAATATTATTATACTAATTATCCGTGTGGAACCAGATATTGGTGTGCCCTACTATACTTCTCTTGATTCCAAATTTTTAGAGGATTGGGTGAATCCTCTTTGTAGGTGCACCCATCTCCATTTTTGATTATTCAGGTGAGCCCTCTCTAAATACTTGCATTTAATTATTTATTTCCACCCACTGAGAGTGAGCTCCCTGTTTCTCAAATAATGGATATTTGGAGCCACATGGAAAATAAACGTTTGAAGGTAGAGACTTTCATGTTTGAAAAGGATGAGGAAGGACATATGAGTTTGACTAATGAAAAATTAATAGCAGATATATTTAGAGAACTGGAATCTTTACTACAGAAGCAGTTAAGACAACGATGGGAAATCAGAGCCCTTAGGCAATATATTATACAAGGAATAATACCAACTGGATTGTTGTTGTCCAAAACCCCAGCACACGATCTGTATAACATTGATTTCAAAAAAGAATGGGATGATTTTCTACATACACAATCCATTGTACTAATGGAAATGGTTATAAAGAGGAGATCTCAAATTTTGGAGCAACTAACAATCCAGATTGAGGAATTAAAAGTAACTATGACAAATCTATCTAAAAATGACGAATATAAATTATGGCAGGAAAGGATTTGTAAAAATATAGATAAAATTGAGTATGATATAATCTCTAAAAAAAGCAAGAAAATTTGGAATGCTAAAAATGCTAAAAAAGAGCCGAAAAAACAAATACAAAAAAAGACTAATAGTCAATATACAAAACAAACTACAGAAAGAGATACAATACAGAATTTAGACCAAGGGGAATATAATATACCAACCTCCAATAGATTTGAAGTATTTACGGAGAATAATTTTTTAGATCAAACCCCACCTCATCACAAAGTAAGATCACGGCAGAAAACACCAAGACGATCACCACAGTTATATTCGACACAGATAGAATCCCCAACACACCGATACAATTTAAGACACAGGGACACCAATCAGGATCAACACTATCACAAAACTTATCAACAATACAAGTCACCTCAATCACGACAAACAACATGACACGGGGAGCCTCAGAACACACAAAGACACCAATACAAACCACAAAGACACGAAAAAGGAAATTACGTAGAGGACTTAAACCGAAAAAAACACAACAATCACTACAACTAGATGACACAGATGCAATTGTAAATTTGAGCACGAGCACTCTCACTCCTTCACAGATAAAATTATTAAACAAAGGACTTAAATTTGCACCCTCTAATCATTTAAATAAGTTTGATGCATTAATTGGCATAGAAAAATACATTAGAAAATTATGCCTGAAGAAATACTTTATTAAAAACCCTATATTAAATGGAGGTAACCTAATAGAAAAGAAAAAATATGTACACACAGATGTGAAAAGCAAATCGGTCAAATACCCACGTCAAGAAATTAGTGAGGAGATGACAGCTTTTAGACAAGCAGTAGAATCTGATATTAGGAAAATAAAAACGAATAATAGTAGAGATAATAACTTATCAAAAGCCGAAATACAAGCAATTAAACAATTGCAAAAAGATCAACAAATAATAATACGTCCAGCAGACAAAGGGGGAGCTATAGTTGTATGGGATAAAGATAACTACAATAAGGAATGTATTAGACAGTTGTCGGATACAACTACGTATGAACGTCTACGTACTGACCCTACTATAGAATTTCACAAACAACTGATAAATTTATGTGAACAAGGTCAAAAATTGGGTATTCTATCCCAACAGGAACACCATTATATTACCAATAGCCAGTGTAGATTACCAGTATTCTACTGTATCCCCAAACTACACAAGGACCCTATTAATCCTCCAGGTCGGCCAATAATTTCCGGTATAGGATCACTTACAGCAAATCTGTCACATTATATAGACAAATTATTGCAACCTGTAGTCAAAATAATTAAATCATATGTAAAAGACACAACTTCAATAATAGAAATGGCTGAGAAAATACAGTATAGTCCTGGATGGATTATAGGAACATTAGATGTGCAGTCCCTATACACAGTAATAAATCATAAACAAGGAATAAAAGCTATGGGACAGCAATTACAACAAAATAGCCAGATACCTATGGAACAGATTGAATATCTGCAGACAGTTACACAATATATTCTGGATCATAACTATTTTTGGTTTGATTCGAATATATATCTGCAGAGATGTGGTACTGCAATGGGCACCAGGTTTGCCCCCAGCTACGCTAATTTATTTATGGCTAATTGGGAGCAGGAGGTTATTGATCCCAAGCTGGGGACAGACCTGGTGCTCTGGAAGAGGTACATCGATGATGTCCTCTTCATATGGAAAAATGATCAGGAATCACTAGATAAATTCTTAGAGGATATTAATAAAAATGATTATAATCTACGGTTTGCAGGAAAGACCAGTCAAAAAATGGTGGAATTTTTGGATTTGGAAAATAAAATAGAAGAATCCAAACTAATTTGCAATACATTTCGGAAGCCAACATCAAAAAATAGTTATATCTTGTATAACAGCTGTCATTTGCCACAATGGCTTTTAAATATACCAACAGGCCACAAGACGAATTAGGAGAAATTGCTCAAAATTGGAAGTCTTTGAAGAAGAAGCTGTAATCATGAAAAATCAATTTCTGGAAAAACAATACCCCACAGAAATTTTAGAGACAACTTTAAATACGGTTAGACAATTAGATCGGAATTCTTTTTTTGATACAAGAATAAGAAAGGAACAGAAAGATGAAAGTATGAGAATAATTTTACCGTTTAACACCCAACACAAACAAGTGAGGTATATTTTAAAAAAACACTGGCATTTTTTAAATAAAGACAAAACAATAGGTCAGTTAATTCCACAATTTCCACAAGTTACGTTCACTAAAGCACCCAATTTAGCACTTATGGTAGCACCTACTATCCCAAAAATTAATAAAAATTAAGTAGATTTGTCCATACAAAAATGGACAAATACCACAGGTTTCTTTCGGTGTGGAAGATGTATGGGGTGCAAAAATACTTTGTTCCCTAAAAAGACATCGATAGTAAAATCTACAACAAATAGTCACCAACATACAATCAAAGACTTCCTTACGTGCAATTCTAATAGCGTCATTTACGTTATACAATGTCCTTGTAAAAGACAGTACGTGGGAAGAACAAAAAGACAATTGAAGGTCCGCATAGCGGAACACATCTCAAATATAAAAAAAGGTTATACAAAACATACCCTGTCTAATCATTTTAAAAATATACATAATCAAAACCCTAAAGGACTTGTTTTTTCGGCTCTTGAAAAAGTAGAAGTAGATTGGAGAGGTGGAGACCACATTAAGAGAATGTCAAGGATTGAATCAAGACATATCTTTGACTTCAATACTCTATTACCGGAAAGATTAAATGCTGAAATCGAATTATATGGATTTCTATAGCTATATATTAAGTGGGAGGGGGGTCCCTCGCCGGGGGGAGATCCGTGAGTATTTTCTATCTGCGGGTCTCCCCCGGGTGATGGACTCCCTCCTCAATATCCTCAATCGATGAATCTTCTTTCAGTCGAATCAAAAGAAATCTCACCTGTCCAACTCTTAGTAGTATGTGTAATTGTTAGTAATAATTGCAATTTTTAACCTTTTAAAAAATTATTTTTTATGTAATAAGCTCCTTTTTTTATATAATATATACATTTTTTAAACAATATGTATCTTAAATAATATGTATTAATATTATATGTTCATTAATATGCCGGTTATTCATATAAAATTAAGAAAAATTTTATGAAAGAAAAGACGCAATGAAGCCGCAATGTATGGAAATATCAACCGCACAGTTAGAGCGTTTTTTTTTATTTCCTCTATCTTTATGCGACTTTATGCATCTATTATTCTTTATGTTCACTTTCATGAATGAGCATTATGTAGAAAGATAAACCCTATTTATAGGAGAATGAACTTTATTTTGTAAAGATACTCTGTAAAAATATCTTATAAAAATATTGTATGAAGACATTGCGGTCCTATATGTGTATATATACACATGTAGGTCTATTTTGGCTTGTAGCCTTACATGGACATATTCTATATAGTTTTTTCAAAGTGATATACCTATTTCATCTGTTTAATTCGTTTTTAGATTGAATTTGTAAGTAACATGTTGCTGTCCTAACTTGAAGAGGAATGCACGTCATTTCCTATTCAAAATTAATTGAATTAGCCCGCACCTGTTTGAGGGGTATAAAAGTTAGTCAATTCCATGGGTAAATTAGCCACTGAAGAAGGAGTCGTAGCCCACTCCGAAACGCGTATGGTAACTACCGCATGGAACACAGTATATTACCGGAGGATCGAAAGCGCTGAAAGAAAAGAAAAAAGTGAGGGATCGGTGAACCTTTATCTTTAAAAGTAAAGACAAGCCGGACATCTGTTTTCTTGGAGAGTCGTTTCTTTGGCAAAGCCCACTCCTGCGATATATATTCAAAACGCAGAAGGAGTATATTACCGACTGATCTCCAGGACAGCACCGCCGCCTATGATCACCGAGGATCCCGAAGTTATACCATCTTTACAAACCGCAGCCTGTAAAAAGTTCATCACACGTGGGACGCCACCAGTGATGTAATAAAAGCCGATACTGTTTCAAACTGTGAGTAAAATAGCTTCAGCTTATTTCTATTAACAGGCAGCGGCATTGCAGCGATAATATATACGCAACGACTATTAAGTCGCAACAATACAAGTGACTACCAAAAAAAACGCATTTAAAAATTCAAAAACTTATTCCCATTTCTACAATTTTATTTTTGGGACATCAAGTGTGGTAATCAGTTGGAAGGACACTATTGTACTAAAATGCAGAAAACCTATAGGAATTAATAGAAGTATTTATATATTTATATAGATATATAGTTTTTACTGCATTATATTTTATGTATTTTACTATTTTATAGTGTGATATTTTATGTATGTGTATTTAATAGTGTATATTGCTAAATAAATATTATTATACTAATTATCCGTGTGGAACCAGATATTGGTGTGCCCTACTATACTTCTCTTGATTCCAAATTTTTAGAGGATTGGGTGAATCCTCTTTGTAGGTGCACCCATCTCCATTTTTGATTATTCAGGTGAGCCCTCTCTAAATACGTACATTAAACCAGCTATATTAGAACCAGTGCCCCACGACAAAATGTAGGCTGTTGTGAAGACCCTCATGGAGGATAATCTGCAGCAGTGAGAAACAAACCTGCAGCAACGCAAGGCTAATAAGCAGCAGCAGGAGACTAACCAGTTGCTGCTACAACACGCAGTGGCGTACATACCAGGGTAACAGGGGTCGCAGTTGCGACCGGGCCCGGCACTCCAGGGGCCCGGCCGCCTGTGGACCCCCCCAGGCCGCTGGCAGGGCCCCCGCTGTACTCACATGTAATGGAGCGCTCTGATGGGGCCCGGCATGAAGTACAGTGGCAATTTCGGGCCCCATCAGAGCGTTCCATGCCTCCATTACATGTATAATATGGGGGTGGGTCAAGTAAGAGGGGGTGGGGGGAGCACACACTCACACACACCCTCCCAGGCAGTTCCGTTTCCATAGTGAAGCAGGGAAACCTCTCTGCTCCCTGCTTCACTGATCTTCAGAGCTCAGGAGCTCCCCCTGCTGACCCCAGATCGCGCTGCTGGCTGTGGGAGGAGACTTGAAAGCCCGGCAATCTGCCTCCTCTCATCAGGGAAGAAGGTAAGTATGTGTATTTTTTTTTCTAACGCTGCAGACTGGGGGAAGGGGGGGGGGGGGGTTTGATTGGCACAACTAGAGTGAGGTGGCACAAAAGTTAGCATCTCTACTGAGGGGCACCTAATCTGCCATAACTAATTTGAGGGGGGCACGTAATCTGCCATAACTAATTTGAGGGGGCACCTAATGTGGCATAACTACTGTGAGGGGGGCACATATAAAGGCATAACTATGAGGGGGCACATATGAAGGCATAACTACTGTGACGGGGCATGTAATCTGGCATAACCAATGTGAGGGGCACATACGTGGGCATATCTAATGTGAGGGGCACATAATCTGGCATAACCACTCTGAGGGCACAAATATCTGGGCATATTTACTTTGAGGGGGCACATAACCGGGCATAAATATTGTGAAGGGGAACATAATCTGGAATTACTACTGTGAGGGGACACATAATCTGGCATAACCACTCTGAGGGGGCACATATCTGGGCATATCTACTTTGAGGGGGCACATAACTGGGCATAAATACTGTGAAGGGGCACATAATCTGCCATAACTACTGTGAGGGGCACATAATCTGGCATTACTACTGTGAGGGGCACATAATCTGGCGTTACTAGGTGAGGGGCACATAGTCTGGCATTACTACTGTGAGGGAGCACATAATCTGGCATTACTACTGTGAGGGGACACATAATCTGGCATAACCACTCTGAGGGGGAAGATATCTGGGCATTAGTACTGTGTGGTTGCACTTAGGGGAAATGTCCTAGATTACCCTGCTATACATTGGCATTGCTCAGTCTTACAGGCCAGCACAGCGCCCCCTGCTGGTGATTTCACAGGGGCAGTCACCATCCCTTCCTTATGTGATTATTCTTTTTTTCTCACCACAGGGACCTTGTTCTGGATCCAGCGGACATCACGCCGATACCAGCGACACCCTGGATGAGGTAGGACCAGATTTTATTAGGAATGGGTGAGTGTAGCCATGCATTGGGCTTAGGGCTCTTTAACACGAGCGGATCCCGTGCGGGTAATCCCCTGTGTGAAAGACAGCGAAGCCCCATTCCGGACAGCAGAGACACGGAGCATTAACATGATTGGTAATGCTCTGTGCCTCTCTGTCATCTTTTTACTACAAAATCACAGACACATAAAGTTGTCACCGTGATTTTGTAGTAAAAAGATCATGTTATGGACTATTGATACAAAATGGATACTTGCTTGTTGAGGACTATGTTTAGCTAAGATGGCGGCCAGGCATTCAGCCAACACCTATAAACTAGAATCTTACTTTGTGTTTTATCATGTGTTTCTTTGTGGTTTCCGTTCAGCTCAAGCAAGCAGTTACAAAGAAAGAAGAAGTAACGGTTTCACCCACGAGCAAGGGGGGAGGGGGGAGGAATTTTCTCTGGCCGTCAAGGTTACAGAAAAGTATAGAGTTCGTAGCCAATAGAAAAGATATACTTTATCTTTTACCCCCCCCTCCCACTTCTTCCTGTCGTAAAACCTATGTATTGTCTGCTGTTTTCAGAAAATAGACCAGAGATACTGTTATAACCCAGCTGTGTGTTGTCTCAGTTTGATCTCTCCGTGCACGTACATTAATTAATTTGGAGCAGTACATCAACCGAACTGGCAGCTTGGCCAGAACCAGAACAATTTTGGCGCCCAATCGTGGGGCTCGAGGATTGGACCCTCTGTTCCCGTACCCCCAGAGACCAGACGAGGAGAGGCGCACTAACGGACACTGGGATCGCAACCCGTGATATGAGGTAAGAAAATTGAGTCATCTTGCCCATAAAGTGTCCCCTGGTGTAGCCTCTTGGTGTTTGTCTGAGGGAGGGGTGCGGAAGCAGTCTGGGACGTCCTCGAGGGCATGAAAGTAAGAACCCCATATGTTTTTTTAAAGTCTTGATGTACTGTGTTGTACCTATAAGTTGTGAAGACCCTGTTGACAAGTATCACTGACTGAGACACGGAGTTCTCCTGTGTGCCTGTATCGGAGTTCAGCCCGGTGTCTGACTCTAATCTCCATAAAGGGGACGATCACAGATGGGTGGAGAGCGGTTCGCGGTAGCCCAGAGTGTGCTGACCGGGACTCAAAGGTCTTCACGTCCAGTGATTACTCTATACAGAGGTCTTTAGGTGGCTTCAGTAGGTACGAGAGATAATGGGAAATGAGGAAAGTGTCCCGAAGGGCTACTGTTCATCTGAACAGTACGTGGTGGACAGGAGAGGCAAACGTTTCATAAAAGGATTAACTAAGTTGGAGAAGAGTTATAGTGTCTGTAAAGGAGGCATCCTATGTAGTGCCACCTGGCAAGTGTTGTTAAACGAGAAGAGGGGGAAGTTAGAAGATGATAAATTGACAGACATGGTCCGTGTGTGGTTGGACTGTAGTAAAGAATTTGAACAGACCGGGGGGGAACTAAATTTTGATGAGAAAAGACAGAGATATTTCTGTAAGCCTGGTGTTGCATTGATACATGACTTGCCACCACCCTATAATGGCGCCAGGAAGAAAGCAGGTGGGTGGACCTGCAAAACATGTGGTCAACAGAATCCCTCCTCCCGTGATATGTGCCTTCCCTGTGGGGTTCCCCACCCACAAAACCACACCTTGGTAACTACTCCCCGGCACGTCCCATCACTTCCCGTGTTAGCTACAGCGCCATCTTGTCCCCAGGCAACGCCCATGAACGGACCTTTAATATCATTCGGTCCGGACCCCCCCGTCACTCCTATGTCACCCTTGCCCCTTCCTACTACCTTGTACCCCATGGTTAACCCGGACGGTACATTCATGCTTCCCCACTCACCTGCCACCCTTACTCCTATAATGGTAGGGGGGCAACCTGATGAAGCAGAACAGGGGGATGCAGATGGTGCTGCAGAATCCACAATGGGCATACAAAATGCACCGGGTAATATGCAGACTCCTTCGCGGGTACCCCGACAGACTACGGTGATCCGCCAACTTTATCCCTGGCACCACAGTGGACTGTGCCCATGGTCGTGCGCCCATCACGACGTTCACAAGATCAAATACTGCAGGGTCAGATTACAGAGTTACAAAAGAACTTACAGAAAATTGAGCAGGGAAACCTTGAGACACTGAAAGAAGCCCTAGCACTTAACCGGCCACAGGGACCACCAAAATATGTGTCTTTCACCCCACAACAGTTATTCACCATAGTGAATTTACTGCCTGACCCTGAGACCCATCCCATGCCCTTTTTCAGGAAACTGTCCCAAGTGCATCAAACCTATGGGTGCACATGGTCGGACCTGCAAAGTATAGTGGAAAACAAGACAGGTGAATACTCCACACTGATAATGGATCAAATCCACATCCCTGAACTTAAAGGTGCTAACTTTGACCCCGGGGATCATGAGTCTGGAGAATTCTTTATAGAACAACTACAGAAATGGGCGAAAGCAAGATTAGCAGACCAATCCACGACATTACAGGATATGACACAGGAAAAAGTTGAAACTGTCGAGAAATTTGCTCAGAGGATTAAACAAAATTACAAAGACATGGGTTTTAGTCAGAATGAGCCTGTTCATCTCAGACTCTTGGCCCGCTCGTTTGTCGATGGTCTACGACCAGAGATAAACAAAGCCCTTGTGACCTGTCGCCCCGAGTGGAAATCCTTGACACTAGATATGTTGGAGCAGATTGCAAAGGGTCTAGAGAGTAACACAAAGAAAAGCCGTGCTGCTGTGATAGCCGTAATGTCAGGAGAAGATGGTGGAGAACACCCACCCCCTTATGTCTGTTATGGGTGCGGCAAGCCCGGACACATAAAACGGCACTGCCGTAGCAAACATCTGTGGCCAACCAATCAACGGCGACAGGGGGGCACTCAGCCCCCTTCATCGCAATAGGACGCTGGCAAACCAGTGCAGGGAGGGGACATTCCATATATGACAGTCTCTACACCTCCTACCGGTCCCACCACTCGAGTGACTCTCGAGGTTGCAGGGAAGGAACTTTCATTTCTTGTGGACACTGGTGCAGCCCGCAGTGTATTATGTGAGACTGCCGTACCTCATTCTTGGCTCACTGACATTCAATTACCTTGTTCTGGACTAGAGGGGGTTGTGCAACATAACTCTGTGACCAAGCCACTCACAGTCACTTCCCCTAGATTCTCCCGGACTAAAACCCCCCAACTCCACCTCCCTGCAGGAGTCATGTCGCAGTTTGTTGTCAGCCAAACATGCCCCTTCAATCTGTTAGGCTCTGATTTTCTTCAGAAAATCCAGGCTAACATACAGTTTAAAGAGGATGGAACAGTCACCCTCGGTACAGCCCTACACCCGGAAGATACTTGCCTCCTTATAGCATTAACCACACTTCAGGACGCTGACTCATATGAACAAGGGGATTCGCTGCAAACCATTTTGCACCTCATCCCCGATACTCTCTGGACCAAAGGACCCCATGATATCGGACGCCTCAATGTCCCACCGGTCACTGTGACCCTGAAGGATCCCAAGGTTCTGCCATACAAAGCGCAATATCCGCTTTCTATCTCACAACAGGATGCTATTACCCTCCAGGTGCAGGCCCTCCTGCAGAATGGGGCAATCAAGATCACTACTTCTCCCTGTAACTCACCCCTTTACCCAGTATGGAAGAAAAGGGAGAAAGGACAGCCTCCAATGTACCTCATGGTGCAGGACCTCCGAGCTGTCAATGAGGCTACTGTTCTTGAGACACCTATTGTCCCCAATCCGCACACACTCCTTGCTGGCATTCCACCCACTGCCACTACTTTCACTGTCATTGATCTGGCCAATGCATTCTTTTCTGTTCCCTTACATGAGAAATGTCAGTTTCTTTTTGCTTTCACACATGCAGGCAAACAGTACACCTGGACTGTTATGCCTCAAGGGGCTCAAAACAGCCCTTCCTGCTTCAGCAAGGCTATGTCCTCTGTTCTGCAACCCTGGCAAGCAGATCACCCGGATGTGGAACTCCTCCAGTATGTGGATGACCTTCTCCTCTGTGCGGTCTCTCCCCAAATCTGCATGACAAAATCTGTCTCAATTCTCCAGTTTTTAGCCTCTGCTGGATGTCGAGTCTCACAAGCCAAACTACAACTGTGTCTCCCCAAAGTTGTCTTCCTAGGTCATTGCATCTCTCAAGGTCACAAGCACCTAACTGAGGCGAGGAAGAAGGCCATCTCTGACATCCAACTCCCGGACACTCCTCATCAGCTGCAAACCTTTCTGGGACTCATATCCTACTGCAGGTCTTGGATATCTGATGCTTCTGTCCTCATGCAGCCCTTATATGACTGTATACCTCGTAATGCTGCTACTCCTTTCCAGATGACAATGGAGGCCGGAGAAGCTTTTCAGTCATTGAAGGCCGCCATTGCATCTGCCCCTGCTCTTGGCATCCCCAACTACAACCTTCCTTTCCGGCTGTATGTCATGGAACGCCAAGGTCACGCCACTGGAGTCCTCACTCAAACTCATGGTGGCCGCAATCGACCCTTGGGTTACTATTCTAAGCGTCTTGACCCGGTAGCCAGAGCCGCCCCTTCCTGTGTCAGAGCTATCCATGCTGCCAGCTCTCTTCTAAACGTCACATCTGACGTTGTGCTGGGTCATCCCCTCACTATTCTGGCTCCCAATGACATTTCTGCCATCCTCCAGCAGACTCAACCTAAACACCTCACTGCACAGCGCCACCTCCGGCTTCAGTGTAGTTTGCTTCTGCCAGATAATGTCACCATTCAGAGGTGCCACATCCTCAATCCTGCTGCACTCCTTCCTCTTCCAAGGGGGGAGTATAATGGAGATTCTGAAGATTTTATTGATCTACATGCTGAAGAGGATCTTCAGGAAGAAGAACTATGGGCCTCAACCGACTCTCTTTACAAGGAACAAGAACATGATTGCATCACAATGATGGAAGCTGAAGTAGGGACACCACCATCAGTCCAAGACACTCCTCTGACAAACCCTCATTGGATTCTCTTTGTGGACGGCTCAAGGTACGCCGATGACAAGGGGAAGTTCCATACAGGCATGGCAGTCACAAGTAAACATGAAGTGCTGTGTGCAAGACAATTGCGCCCAGACCAGTCAGCACAAGAAGCTGAACTCATTGCCCTCACTGAAGCCTGCCTCATGGCAAAAGACTCTACCGCCAATATCTACACAGATTCTAGATATGCCTTTGGAGTGGTTCATGACTTTGGACTAATATGGAAGGCCCGGGATTACATCACAGCTGCAGGAACCCCGATTAAGAATGCTGCAGCAGTAGCAGCCCTAATGGCAGCAGTACTCCTGCCCAACCAAGTGGCAGTGATCAAAGTAAAGGCCCATACTCGAGCTGACACCCCTGAGGCCAGTGGAAACGCCCTAGCTGACCAAGCGGCCAAGGAAGCAGCAGTGAAAGAGGAAAGAGTCCAGTCAGACCAGATTATGATAACACAGGAAGACCTGGAACAAGAAGAAATCACATGGGACCTACTGAAACAAATGCAGAAACAGGCCACTCCCAGGGAAAAGGAAATCTGGCTGAAAGAATCAGCCCTCGAAGAAGAATCTGGACTCTGGACACAAGGAAAGAGAGTCTGCCTACCCAGAGCTCTTTATCCCCTAATAGCCTCAGTGGCCCATGGGCCCACCCACCAATCCAAAACCATCATGAAAGAACTAATTGACAAAATATGGGTGGCCCCAGGGATAACCCCTGTCCTGGTGAGACATACTCAAGCGTGTCTCATCTGTGCAGAGTGTAACCCTGGCAGAACCGAGCCCACTCCCAGAAAATGTCTCCCGAAAGCCTTATATCCCTTTCAGAGGATACAAATCGATCATATCCAGATGCCAATGTGCCAAGGGTTTCAATATGTGCTAGTAGTGATAGACTTGTTCTCTGGGTGGCCAGAAGCCTACCCCGTTCGAAACCAGACAGCAACCACTACTGCAAAAAAACTGATGCAGGAGCTTGTCTGTAGGTTCGGAGTACCTGAGGTCATTGAGAGTGATCAGGGCCCAGCATTCACTGCTAGTCTAACCCAAGAGGTCTGGAAGATGGTAGGGTCACACCTGGCGTATCATACCCCATACAGGCCCCAAAGCAGCGGCAAAGTCGAAAGATTGAACGGGGTGTTAAAATCTAAAATGCTGAAGATGACCAGGGAGACAGGGCTTAATTGGGTTCAGTGTTTGCCTATAACCCTCTTTTCAGTTAGGTATACACCAAGGCCCCCACACAAACTAACCCCATATGAGATCTTATTTGGAACAGGGCCAAGAATGGGACAGTATTTCCCACAACAGTTACAAATGCATTATGAATCTGTTGCAAAATATGTGATAGCCTTGAGCAAGCAATTGTCTAATATACATGCACAAGTTTTCTCTTCCATTCCAGATCCTAACTCCCTGGAGGGAAGCCACACTCTCAAACCTGGAGAGTGGGTGGTGGTCAAGAAACACGTCAGAAGCACCCTCGAACCACGATACGAGGGACCTTACCAGGTGTTGCTGACCACCCCAACCTCTGTGAAACTCGAAGGGAGACCCACCTGGATCCACGCTTCACATTGTAAAAGAGTGAAGGCTGTCCCACCGTCCCAGGAACCATAAGCCATGAGGATTCACATACTGATCATGACTTTGACAGTGGGCATATCTGCAGTATTCACGCCACTGGGTGATGAATGGGACAATTCACTGATACGGCACCATCAAATTTTAGTCCAGGGGTTGAAGGAGACTGAAACTCTGAGAGATTGTTGGATCTGTACCCACAGTCCCGTGAGTTCAACCAGTATGCCTTATTTTGCAATACCCCTGGACCTTTCTGAACTGATTGACCTGTCTAATTCTACCATCTTTCTCACTAGTATACACCAAGTTAAATCCAGCACAAACAAGGACAAGGAAGTAGCCTTACCTGTTGCAGGGTGGGCAGATGCCCCATGGCTCATGATAAACAGATCAGGACCCTCGGTAGATTATAGCTCTACTCCTTGGCAAGAGGGACACTGGGCTAATGTCACATGTTTTCCTAGCTGGACACACTGTTATTGTCTCCAAGTACAAACCAAAGGTATGACATTTAGTCCACACATACACTCAGGTTGCAATGATTCAAAAACAGACAGCCACGTGCAGTGTATTGGTGTAGATGCTGAGAACGGAAAGGATCTGCCCTGTAACAACAGTACTGTACAGGATCTCCGGACAGGTATATTAGCTAACGACACCGAAAGTCAGTCAAAAGGATATGAGTTGGCGAAAGGGACACAATTAGCCAAACTAATTACCCGATTATTCAATGGCACAGCAATAGCAGTTCCAGACGACATATACTTAGTTTGTGGACACAAAGCATACAAATGGTTATCCGAGAATGTCACAGGACTGTGCACCATCGCCAGGCTTACTCCTGCTACCTTTATAGTACCACACTCTGAAATTGACATAAATGCAGTACCTAAACACACCTTGTATCGTAGGGCCAAAGATAACACACCCAGACCAAATGGCAAGCCACATGTAGTAGAGATGAGCATTACCAACAAAATTGTTAGTTCCATCTTCATATATCCCATGATAATGCAGATGTGGGATCATCTGGTAGTAGCAACAGACTACCTGGATGACCAAATATGGGAGGTGATGAGACTTATGAATACCTCAAACATTGTGCAAAACCAGTTAATCATCGTCACCAACCAACACACATTAGTTCTAGATTATGTTACAGCTAAAGATGGAGGTATGTGCCAGATTGTGGGACCCTCTTGTTGCCATTACATAGACCCGCAGGGTAATTTACAAGTTAAGGTGGATATAGAGAAGATGGCGGATTTAAGAGATAAATGGCTGGATGCACATAAAGCTGATAAAGATACGTGGTGGTCTGATACCTTCTCTTCCCTTAACCCCAATAACTGGTTCAAAGGTATTGGGGGTTGGCTCATGGGAATTGTCCAAGTAATATTGCAGGTAGCCCTAATAATATTGGTGATATATGTAGTGATTAAGCTCGTTCTTATTTGGGTGATCCACTTTTCAAAAAGAATGAAGAAAACTGATGAACGACCTATTATGCTCCTCTACGATGAGGAAGGACAGAAGGAAACATCGTTCAACACAGCTCCCCCTCCTCACAATGATGCCTGGCTGAGATAGGGTGAGATGAATCCCAGGGTATTACCACAAGTCCGAGCAACCGGGAGCCTACCTATAAAGGGTAGGTTGTCGCCACTGCGGGTGAAGAGGATACGAATGGTATGCCCAGGGGATTCGCTAGGCGAAGGGAAAGTCTACAATCAAGTTTCCAAGGGGGGACTGTTATGGACTATTGATACAAAATGGATACTTGCTTGTTGAGGACTATGTTTAGCTAAGATGGCGGCCAGGCATTCAGCCAACACCTATAAACTAGAATCTTACTTTGTGTTTTATCATGTGTTTCTTTGTGGTTTCCGTTCTGCTCAAGCAAGCAGTTACAAAGAAAGAAGAAGTAACGGTTTCACCCACGAGCAAGGGGGGAGGGGGGAGGAATTTTCTCTGGCCGTCAAGGTTACAGAAAAGTATAGAGTTCGTAGCCAATAGAAAAGATATACTTTATCTTTTACCCCCCCCCTCCCACTTCTTCCTGTCGTAAAACCTATGTATTGTCTGCTGTTTTCAGAAAATAGACCAGAGATACTGTTATAACCCAGCTGTGTGTTGTCTCAGTTTGATCTCTCCGTGCACGTACATTAATTAATTTGGAGCAGTACATCAACCGAACTGGCAGCTTGGCCAGAACCAGAACAATCACAGTCAATCATGTTACTGCTCCGTGTCTCTGCTGTCCAGAATGGGGCTTGGCACTCAGTCACGCAGCGGATTACCCGCACGGAAAGAGCCCTTAGTAAGAAAATCTGCCGGTTCTTTGTAAAAATGTTTGCACTGTGGCCCATTACACTATAGTTACAACACTAGTAGGGGAGGTAGTGGGGGGGGGGGCTTGGAGGCAGGTTGGGGGGGGCGACGGGGAGGGGGCCCCATAGATCAGTTTCGCACCGGGGCCCCATGGATTGTGTGTACTCCACTGACAACACGTGATGGCTTTGCAGACAGCAGGGGCTACCCCGAGCATCCACGATGCCCGGAAATCAGTTCGTGCTGCGATTTCTAAGATGACCCCTGCAGATGACATCGAAACATACCTGGTGATGTACGAGAAAGTGGCCAGCAGGGAAAAGCTACCCTGTGACAAGTGGGCTGAGGTCGTAGCTCGATTCCTGGCATCCGATTCCCAGCAAGTGTATTTCAACTTGCCGGACGATCAAGCGTCCGACAACCAAAAAATAAAGGGTGAGATTTTGGAAAGACTGGGGGTGAATGTGTTGGTCCGGGCCCAGCAGATACATCAGTGGTGGTTTAAGCCGGCTGAGTATGCGAGGACCCAGTATTATGACTTACTCCACCTCTTGCAAAAGTGGCTACAGCCTGATGTGCTCAGAACCCCGGCTATGCTGGATAGACTATTAGCCGATATGTTCTGGATGGCTTTGCCATACCCTCTCCAGCACTGGATTGGTTAGGTGTCTCCTGGCAATGCCCTTGATATGGTCGACTTGGTGGAATGCTATGAAGCTAGCAGGAATCTAAAGGAGGGTTCTGTCAGGAGAGGGTCTGGCGGTGTCAGAAGAGTGGCCATGTAATGGCTGACTGTCCCCATCGGTTTGAGCCCATGAACACTAACTATGGCTACTGTCAGTCGCTATATGCCAGGAGGCTGTGTGCAACAGGTACCCCAGAGTCTCTAGATCACTTGTGCCAGGTGGAAGTAGGAGACACTCCGGCGGAGGCTCTGCTCGACTCAGGGAGTCTAGTGACCCTAGTAAGGGTTACCCTGGTGCAGTCCACTGAGTATACTGTCTGGAAAGTCGGGGTTATGTGCATCCACGGAGACTTAAAATACCCATCGTGCCGGTAGCTGGAAGATGGACCCACGAGGTGGCTGTCACCACAAATCTACATTATGAACTCATAATAGGGAGAGACTTCTTGGGCTTCCCAGCACTGTGGCCTGCTATGAGAGTGACTGATACCCATGAGACAGGGGTAACCCTAGCAGTGTGGTCTGGCTCAGGGGGAGACCAGAACCCTGGGAACCTGAGACCAAAGGGCCAGCGGTAGGGGTGACCGCCACTTTGGGGGAAGAGGGGGAGACAACCCCACTAAGTGTGATGGTGGGAGACGTGGAGGACTTGCCGCCGGGTCCAGAATTGGAAGACCTCAATGTCTCCGGGGATAATTTTGGTACCGCCCAACATCGGGACCCAACCCTATCCCGCGCCTGGGAAAATGTGTTAATAGTAGATGGTGAACCACAACAACCTGGAGCAGAGTCAGTGTTTCCCCGTTTTGTGGTTCATCAAGATATGTTGTATCGGGTAAACCAACGACGGGGTAAGCCTATTGAACAGTTGGTGGTCCCCAAGGCTTATCGCAAGCTTGTGTTAGATCTAGCCCACCAACACATTCTCAGGGGTTACCTGGGACTGCAGAAAACTCAGGATCGTATTCTACAGTGGTTTTACTGGCCCAGCATATTCAAAGAAGTGAAAGAGTTTTGTAAGTCTTGCCCGACCTGCTAGATAACTAGCCCCCAGCCACATTTCCGTAGTCCCCTAGTACCTCTCCCGATTATAGAAGTACCTTTTGACCAAATGGCTATGGACCTCATAGCCCAGTACCGAAGTCCTCCAGAGGGCATCAATACATCTTAGTAATTCTAGACTACGCCACTCGGTACCTGGAGGCGGTGCCACTGCGACATACCTTGGCCAAACTAGTCATAGCTAAGGAATTCATGGAGATGTCTTCCCGAGTAGGACTACCTAAAGAGGTTCTGACAGACCAAGGGACCCCTTTTATGTCCAAGGTGATGAGTGAACTCTGTAAGTTGCTGCACATAAAACAACTACGGACATCCGTTTACCATCCGCAAACGAATAGTCTTGTAGAACGGTTTAACCAAACATAAAAAAATATGTTGAAAAAGGTAGTGTCTAAAGATGGGAATGTAACAGATCTCCTGGCACCCCGACCGGGTACCTCCGTCGAATGATGCTCCTAGCTCTTCCTGAGGATTCCAAGCACTCCACTTGACACCGTAAGCACTGCAGACCCCACGAACCGCCGAAGCTTGGTTGAGGTCTCGCCGTCTCCTACCCACCCTGGACCTACGACAAGGCTCCAGGCTCCAGTGGGTGAACATCTCCTAAATACAGAGAGCAGGAACAGCTCTTACAAGAGCTAGTAGTTATAGCCAGGGGAGTATAGCAAATCTTCAGCGTATAGCAATCCCCAGTGTCGATCAGTTACCCAAACACCAGCCTCAACATGATGAAGGGTAAAACAGGAACTCTTTATTGAACACACAAGCATTGACTTATACACATTTTCCAACAAGGTTACCACCCACAGGGTTTTGTAAAAACAACCAATAAACACATACAATACAGTAAAACACTCCCACACAAAATCCTCCCCTCTGCCTGTGATACAATTACCTTACACGGGTTAATGTAATCATCACAGGCAGGAGAATACACAATGTCTTCTGTCCTGGAGACAACCGAGGAGTAATTCAATTATCTCTCAGGACAAAGGGATATCGCCAATACACACGTGGAGACAATAGGACAGACCTCACTACTCAAATATACAATGTCCCACCCTTTCCTGTACACATAGACATTTAACATATCCCAAAATGGCACGAATTAGACCAGGGGTTCAAAAGTTTAGCATGGGCTGATGAGAGGGCCCATAATCCTGGGGCAACAGGCTGGCAAACAGGCCCCTCCAAAACCCAGTGGCGAGGTTGGTTTCGCCACACATCTCCCCCTCCCAGGGAAGACTAACCAGATACCTGACCTCTCGCCGGTTGGTATCTGAGTTAGTCTGGCAGTCCACCCACCACCAAATACTGGACCTGTTGAATTTGGTAGCCTGTCTCTGTCCAGTGAGTCCACCAAGGTTATGTTGGTAACTGGTACTCCCGGTCTCTGTGTTGCTCCCTGGCTTGGAGTGGAGGTTGCTTTGTGGGCAGGGATCAGCGGTACTCTGCCCTGGTGCCAGCGCTACCACGGAAGAAGCCTGGTTGGAGCCTGGTTGTTGGAGGGGGAGACCGACTGTCTCCCCTTTGGATACCCAGCTCTGCTGCTGGAGGGGGAGACCAACTGTCTCCCCTTTGGCTAAACAGCCCTGTTGCTGGGGGACAGGACCGACTGTCCCTACCCCCTGTGCTGTAAGTGCAGAGACCACGGTCCCATCTGCACGGTTGTGGGGCTTACTGTCTTCCCCTGGTAAGTTAAGCTGCCGCTGGGGAATGGAGACTGGGCTCTCAATTCCCAATAAATCACACGGCCGCTGGGGAATGGAGACTGGGCTCCCAATTCCCTGTAAATCACACGGCCACTGGGGAATGGAGACTGGGCTCCCAATTCCCTGCAATTCACACTACCAATAGGGAGAGGGGGTAGCAATCTCCTCTCCCATACATATTTCCAGCCTCTGGGGAGGGAGACCGACTGTCTCCACTCCTAATACAGTGTCCTGTTGCTGGGGAAAGGAGACTGGGCTCTCTATTCCCTGTAGGACACTCTGCCGCTGAGGAATGGAGACTGGACTCCCAATTCCCTGTAAATCACACTGCCGCTGGGGGACAGGACCGACTGTCTCTGCCCCCTGTAACTCAGCCTGCCGCTGGGGAATGGAGACTGGGCTCCCAATTCCCTGCAGGACCATTGGAGAGACCTCTGTCCCATCTCCACCGGCCACTTGGGTTTCTTCCCAGTAAACATCCACAATATTCTCCCAGCTGAAGAGCTCTGGACCTAGGTCTGACTTCGTGCTGTCCTGCTGAGCCTTTCCAATGGAGTGGAAGAGATCTCGGTAGTCCTGCTCCAGTTCCCACTCCAGGGTTGCTAGGTGAGCCAGGTCTTTCTCTACCTCATGGGGGTCATCCCAATCCTGCCTAGCCTCCCTCTCGTAGAAAATGTCCTGAAGTCTGGACTGTGCAGGGCTCCCGAAGTCAGGCTCTGCAAAGGACTCCCATAACAAGCCAGGACCATCAAACTCCTCTCCCTCTGGCTTGTCATGCTCAGCTGTCCAGGGTATATACTGTGCCATATACCACCAGAGCACCTGGTAGGCATCCTCCAGCCATAGCTCCTGCCATACCCAGTGCTCTAGTTCCTTCACCAATTCCTCCAGGTGCTGCTCCCCCAGGAAGGGCATCCGCAGGGCCCCTTGCTTCTGCAATCGCTGCTCTCCACTGGGAAGACTCTCGCCTCTCTGATATTGTACATTATCCAGGGCCTGGTACCAGATGCTTTTCCTTAATGCATCCTGGCCATCCAAGTCTTTCTCATCTGTATCCCCAAAGGATTTGAAGGCTGCATAATTTACCTTCTGTGAGCGGCTTTCTGTACCTCCAGGGGAATGTAAAACGTCTCCTTGTAAAGATCCTGTTCTGGATCCCTGCGCCAAGTGAGCCCTGTTGGTATCATTTATGATTTGAATCACTGCCTCCGGTGCAGGATTTGGCCCCAACAGGCTGATGAATAATCGTAGTTTCCTCTCCAACTCACTGTGCTCTGCGTCTTCTCCTTCCATGCTGCTGTAGCCAGGGGTGCTGTACGGATACTAGCGTTGCCCTCAATATACTCCAGTGTCTCCGAGCTGCTTCTCCTCACAGTAGGACGCCATCCCACTGCTTGCCACCAATGTAACGGATCTCCTGGCACCCCGACCGGGTACCTCCATCGAATGATGCTCCTAGCGCTTCCCGAGGACTCCAAGCACTCCACTTGACACCGTAAGCACTGCAGACCCCACGAACCGCCGAAGCTTGGTTGAGATCTCGCCGTCTCCTACCAACCCTGGACCTACGACAAGGCTCCAGGCTCCAGTGGGTGAACCTCTCCTAAATACAGAGAGCAGGAACAGCTCTTACAAGAGCTAGTAGTTATAGCCAGGGGAGTATAGCAAATCTTCAGTGTATAGCAATCCCCAGTGTCGATCAGTTACCCAAACACCAGCCTCAACATGATGAAGGGTAAAACAGGAACTCTTTATTGAACACACAAGCATTGACTTATACACATTTTCCAACAAGGTTACCACCCACAGGGTTTTGTAAAAACAACCAATAAACACGTACAATACAGTAAAACACTCCCACACAAAATCCTCCCCTCTGCCTGTGATACAATTACCTTACACAGGTTAATGTAATCATCACAGGCAGGAGAATACACAATGTCTTCTGTCCTGGAGACAACTGAGGAGTAATTTAATTATCTCTCAGGACAAAGGGAGACAATAGGACAGACATCACTACTCAAATATACAATGTCCCACCCTTTACAGAACACATAGACATTTAACATATCCCAAAATGGCACGAATTAGACCAGGGGTTCAAAAGTTTAGCATGGGCTGATGAGAGGGCCCATAATCCTGGGGCAAGAGGCTGGCAAACAGGCCCCTCCAAAACCCAGTGGCGAGGTTGGTTTCGCCACAGGGAAGGACTGTGACCTCCTTCTGCCCTATCACATGTTCGCAGTGCGAGAGGCACCCCAGGCCTATACCGGGTTCTCGCCCTTCGAACTGCTATATGGCAGACACCTTCGCGGTCTCTTGGACGTGGCCAAAGAGGCGTGGGAACAACAACCCACTCCACATAAAAGTGTCATTGAGTACGTTACCCAGATGCAAGATCGGATAGAGACAGTGTTGCCTCTTGTTAGGGAGCATTTGGAGGCAGCTCAGCGAGCCCAGAGTTGGGTCTATAATCGGCAAGCTCGAGTCCGGATCTTTAACCCAGGTGATTGGGTTTTGGTTCTGGTGTCGACCGTGGACAGTAAGTTCCTGGCTAGGTGGCAGGGTTGTAAACTACAAGGTACACCAGCGAGGGCGGCGAAATCCGGAGCAGGTTTACCATGTGAATTTACTCAAACCGTGGAAAAATAGGGATACCTGTACAGAAGACAGCCCGCAGCCAGGTTTTCTAGGAGAAGAGGTACCGGCCCCTCTGTCTGATGCAACAGAGGCGGCTGCCACAGTAAAAATTGCTGACAGCCTCTTCTCTAAACAGACTCAGGAGGCCAGGGAGTTCGTTTGTCGGAACACTGATGTGTTCACGGACCTCCCTGGACACACTTCCATAATCCAGCATGACATTGTCACTGAGCCTCAGGCAAAAGTCCAATTAAAACCAACACATATTGGTGTTTGAACGTGACGCAGTTGCTGTGCAGACTGGTTGCTAGGGGCGAAGTGTAGTTTGTGGTTTGCACGTTCACTTCCCCTTTAAGGTGTGCCTCCCTGCTGTTTGGTGAGCAAGGGGTTAATCTTCTGGCTAGTGGGGATTAAGGTGTTTCCTGGGTGTGGCCGCAAGCTTGATATAAACCTGTGGCTTGCTGGCTGGGTGCAGTTGTACTACAGCCTTGCTTGGTGTTGGAGCTTTGCTCCTTGCCTGGGTGTTTCTGCTCAGTCCTTGAGGGCCACCTTATGGAACATAAATTGTCCTCCCTTATGTACCCTCAATGTACCTTTACCCTCGCTTGTTGTATGTGTGGTGTGAGTTTATGTTCTGGGTGTTTGTAGCGTTTTGTTGGTTGATTATGTCTGGGCTGTTGTTGGTGTTGGTCCCTGCATGTATGCTATACGTCACCCGGTATGTTGATACCTCCGTGAGGGGGCTGGTTTCCCAGAGGGGTTAACCATTAGTCTGTATGCAGTGCTGCCTGGGGCTGCCGTGCTCCTTGCGGCATGGGGTCCAGCCAGTATCATGAGTACTGGATACCTGTGTGTGTGTGTTGTCTGTACGGTGTCCTGTTTGGTGTGTGGGCACCTGTACTTATGCTCGGGTTCCAGTCGTGGTGGCAGCGGCAGGTAAGTGAGTTTTCCGGTGTTCTTACCTGCTGATCCAGATGCTGCATATGGTCATTTCCCTTTTACCTGTTACTAGGCAGCTAGAGACTCCGGTTCATCTGTGTCCCTGAGGAATCGGTTGTCTCCTATTCCTGACCCCTATGCTAGGGACCGTCAGGGTCAGCAGGATCCAGGTTCCAGTGCATGAGCCCTCCCACCTTCAGGGTTTGCTCATGCGGTCAGGATCTCAGGGTCAGGATTAGGGCGGCTGTAGGTTTTGGCCTGCTCCCTTCATCGTTGTCTGGCCTTGTAACAGTTACCACTATACGGTGGGGGGTTTCCCCCACTACCCACCGTGACGGTACCCGAGGCTTGGCGACAAGCCATATCGGAGGAGGTGAAGCTAATGTTGCTAGACGTCATTGAGGAGTCAGAAAGTGAGTGGGCCAGTCCTATAGTACTGATACCCATGCCGAATGGGACATTGCAGTTTTGTAACGACTTTCGAAAACTTTATGAGGTTTCCAAATTCATTGCGTATCCCATGCCCTGGGTGGATGAGCTCATCGAAAGGCTAGGACAAGCCCGATATTTTTCAGTTTTGGACCTCATGAAAGGGTACTGGCAGGTGCCCTTAACGGAGGCTGCCAAAGATAAAACTGCCTTCATCATGCCTGAGGGGCTGTATCAATATAAGGTCTTACCCTTTTGTCTGCATGGCGCCCCCGCCACTTTTCAGCAACTAATGGACATAGTGCTTCGTCCACACGTTTGTACGCTTCGGCTTACCTGGACGATATTGTCATCCACAGTACCGACTAGAAAAGTCACCTACCCAAAGTGCAAGGCGTAGTGGACTCCCTTCGGAAAGCTGGCCTAACAGCTAACCCAAAAAAATGTGCGATAGGGTTAGAAGAGACTAAGTACCTGGGGTATGTCAGTGGATGCGGAGTCATCAAACCCCAAGTGAACAAAATAGAGGCGATACGGAATTGGCCCCGACCTGTCATTACTAGGCAAGTAAAGTAATTCCTGGGAATGGTGGGCTATTACATGAGGTTTGTTCTCCACTTTGCTACTCTAGCTGTGCCCTTGACAGGACTCTTGAAGGGACACGAGTCAATGATGGTTCGCTGAGATGATTGGGCGGAAGAGGCTTTCTCCGCTTTGAAGTTGGCCCTGTGCGGGTCCCCGGTTTTGGTGACGCCCGACTTCAAAAGGGAGTTTATAGTACAGACCGATGCCTCCGAAGTAGGCCTCGGTGCTGTACTGTCTAAGGAAGTCAACGGGGAGGAGCATCCCGTTGTCTTCCTCAGCCGTAAGCTCACCCCAGCCAAGACCCGGTATAGTATAGTGGAGAGAGAGTGCCTGGCTATCAAGTGGGTAGAATCTCTCTGTTATTATTTATTGGGGAGAAAATTACGCCTGGTCACTGACCACTCCTCTTCTCAAGTGTATGAGCCAGGCCAAGGACAGAAATGCCCGGGTCACCCGATGGTTCCTCTGCCTACAAAACTTTAAGTTTTCGGTGGAACACAGGGCAGGCCGGTTATAGGGAAACGCGGATGCCCTGTCCCGGGTACACTGTCTGGCGTGTGTTTACCCCCTCAGGGTTGAACAAGGGGGGGGGGGGTATTTGACACAGTGAGAGGTTTGATCTGGGAAAACAAGTATTTTCCTCCCAGCATGAGCTGCTGGGCTGATTTACAGCCAGGTGAGGTCAATTACCAGACCGGATTTTAAATGCCGGTCTGGGTTTTGGCAGTACCTGGCTGTGCTTAAATAGGCAGCTGGGCTCAGAAGCCAGGTATCTGTGTTGGGATCTGGGAGCCTTGTGTCTGGATGAAGGCTTGCTACCTGTTTGGCATGAAAACAGGTTGGTGCTGATATGAGCAAGGACTCTTTGAGGCAGAATTGCCGCATGGTGTGAAATACCACCAACACCGCAAGGTGACTTTTTGTTGAATATGACTGCTTGTTTTGTCACTTGCCTAAAGTGTGAATAAAACACTGAACTGTTTGATCTAAAGAGCTTGTTGTTGCCCCTATTCTGCGTCCGCTAATCCTGTCAACCAGAGCGAGTCCCCACACCATGTACAGAACTATTGTCTGACAACTGACTCCATGCTGCCTGCCTTAAAGGATAACTGTCACATTTAGACCCTAATTTCAATTTTCATACATGTAGTTACTAATAACATGATATTCCAGAATCAGTTACTATTAGACTGACTTACCCCATATTTAATAAGATTCAGCCCTTAGCAACCAGTCTGCATAAAACTGCAATTTCACTATTCAGTTAAGATGGCCGCCTCTGCCCTCACCCTGAGGCTTATCCCGCCTGCCCTCACTAGCCAGTAACAATAGCCCCCCAAAAGTGTCAGTACCCAGAGCCCTCCCCCCTAAAGGGTTAATCTCCTGCAGCACAAAGGGGTCCTCTTACCACATGTTGCTTTCATTTATACACTGAGCAGATGGCAGATCTTCCTTCCCTGTTGTGCGCTGCTCCAACTCTGCATTCTCCAGCTCTGCTGAGTGAGGGAGCGTCTGCCAAGCGCAGGGACAGGGAGAAGTTCACACAGCCCAGGCACTGTTATTAGCTGCTGGGGAGGACCTGGCTTTCATTATTTACTTACAGTACCTGGCTGTCAGTAATGTGACCTTGCACTCAGCCTGCTTCTGCGTGCTCCGTCCTTCAACAGATAGATGGACCATGCCTAGCAACCCTATATTAAGCACAGGTAAAAGTAGGCAGTACAGGGAACAAAAATGTGGAATTAAAGGGAAATGAAATACACAGTGAAAAGTTGAAATAGGGCCACCAAGGTGATAATAATCACCACAATCCAATACTCCAAAAAATATACACTGCTCAAAAAAATTAAGGGAACACAAAAATAACACATCCTAGATCTGAATTAATTAAATATTCTTCTGAAATACTTTGTTCTTTACATAGTTGAATGTGCTGACAACAAAATCACACAAAAATTTAAAAATGGAAATCAAATTTTTCAACCCATGGAGGTCTGGATTTGGAGTCACCCTCCAAATTAAAGTGGAAAAACACACTACAGGCTAATCCAACTTTGATGTAATGTCCTTAAAACAAGTCAAAATGAGGCTCAGTAGTGTGTGTGGCCTCCACGTGCCTGTATGACCTCCCTACAACGCCTGTGCATGCTCCTGATGAGGTGGCGGACGGTCTCCTGAGGGATCTCCTCCCAGACCTGGACTAAAGCATCTGCCAACTCCTGGACAGTCTGTGGTGCAACGTGACGTTGGTGGATAGAGCGAGACATGATGTCCCAGATGTGCTCAATTGGATTCAGGTCTAGGGAACGGGCGGGCCAGTCCATAGCATCAATGCCTTCGTCTTGCAGGAACTGCTGACACACTCCAGCCACATGAGGTCTAGCATTGTCTTGCATTAGGAGGAACCCAGGGCCAACCGCACCAGCATATGGTCTCACAAGGGGTCTGAGGATCTCATCTCGGTACCTAATGGCAGTCAGGCTACCTCTGGCGAGCACATGGAGGGCTGTGCGGCCCTCCAAAGAAATGCCACCCCACACCATTACTGACCAAATGCCAAACCGGTCATGCTGGAGGATGTTGCAGGCAGCAGAACGTTCTCCACGACGTCTCCAGACTCTGTCACGTCTGTCACATGTGCTCAGTGTGAACCTGCTTTCATCTGTGAAGAGCACAGGGCACCAGTGGCGAATTTGCCAATATTGGTGTTCTCTGGCAAATGCCAAACGTCCTGCACGGTGTTGGGCTGTAAGCACAACCCCCACCTGTGGACGTCGGGCCCTCATATCACCCTCATGGAGTCTGTTTCTGACCGTTTGAGCAGACACATGCATATTTGTGGCCTGCTGGAGGTCATTTTGCAGGCCTCTGGCAGTGCTCCTCCTGTTCCTCCTTGCACAAAGGCGGAGGTAGCGGTCCTGCTACTGGGTTGTTGCGCTCCTACGGCCTCCTCCACGTCTCCTGATGTACTGGCCTGTCTCCTGGTAGCGCATCCATGCTCTGGACACTATGCTGACAGACACAGCAAACCTTCTTGCCACAGCTCGCATTGATGTGCTATCCTGGACAAGCTGCACTACCTGAGCCACTTGTGTGGGTTGTAGACTCCGTCTCATACTACCACTAGAGTGAAAGCACTGCCAGCATTCAAAAGTGACCAAAACATCAGCCAGGAAGCATAGGAACTGAGAAATGGTCTGTGGTCACCACCTGCAGAACCACTCCTTTATTGGGGGTGTCTTGCTAATTGCCTATAATTTCTACCTGTTGTCTATCCCATTTGCACAACAGCATGTGAAATTGATTGTCACTGAGTGTTGCTTCCTAAGTGGACAGTTTGATTTCACAGAAGTGTGATTGACTTGGAGTTACATTGTGTTGTTTAAGTGTTCCCTTTATTTTTTTGAGCAGTGTATAAAAATACGACAGTTATCCTTTAACCTTTGTCTGTTCATTGGATTGCTCTTTAGCTGCCTGCCCCCGCCTAAGACCTGTCTGGTTACGTTAATACTCTGCCTGCCCTGATCTCGGCCGGTATTCAGACTATGCTTATTGTCTAAATCCTCTGTGCTGTGCAGTGGATATCTCTGACCACTTTGTGTCACTACTAACCAGGCACAGGCAAAACACACAGACAGAACCAGATGGAGAATAGGTTGGCAGAGTGAGACCAAGGCAACCACAGACTGAACAAGACAAGGTCAGATACACAGAATACAAAACAATCCATGGAACAGAGGCTGGGGAATGGCAAAGAGAACTTAGGTGAGAATTCAGACATGCAGCAAGCAGACTTGTTGCACAACCAGGGACAGGAAACACCGCTTAGTATCTATACTCGTAGCAGAGCAAATTAACACATAAGACAACCAGGTGCACACACAGAGCCATGGAACCCTAGCAGTGCCGAAGTGAGGCAATCTACAAAGTACAATGCCACCGATTCACATCAACAAGGAACTGATGCCAGGACGCATGGAACAGTGGCAAACTTGAACTGCCATTGAACACAATGGGCTATATTCAAATCAGCGCGCACGGAATTATAGCTACAAGTGAAATGCCATTGTAACAGTATCCATTTTGTAACATAGGTAGTATGACTTTGCAGTGCCAAACATTGGGAACTTCAGGGAATACTAGTAGCATAATGGTCTGATGAAGCGTAAACTCATTTTCTATGTTTTTTTTTAACCCAGTTTTTGAGCTGTCAGGAGAGACTCGAATGATTAAAAAAAATTAGGGATCTGATATATATGAAAACTTCACTTTAAGTAGCAATAACAGCACACTACACATTTAATATTAATAACATGTACAGTTTTATGAAATCACAGTTGTATGTGATTTATGACACCTTGTATAAAAGGTTTAGCTGAAAATACACTGATATATTTTTTTAATGATATAACTTACATAGAACCGTTGCTGTAGTCAGATCATAAAATCATTCTTGTTTTAAAGTGCAATTAAGAAGTCATAACATTGATATCCGTGGATGCCCGGAGAAATATAATCATTTTAAAAGGTAATTGCTGGTAGAGGAGATTTCATTTCCCACATACCTGTAATAAGCTTGCAGAAGTCTTTATTTTAGAACTTCAATTGCTTGGCTCAGCATCTTAACCTGTATATAATATCCATATCCATCTCTCTGTGAAGACAGCTCAAAAGAACTTTAGCCTTAAGGCCATCCTTTTAATAAAAATTAACTGTGGCTTCAGCAAAAAAGTTACTGTAAACACTAAACACTGAAAGAATATACAAAATAATTGATTTCTTCTACTTGTACTTTCTACCCTCTATCTCTTCTATTCACCCCTCTATCATACAAACCAAGACCATGCTATCAATGTATTATCTATCAATCATATTTGTAAAGCAGTTTTGGGGATATTCCCTACATGGCCAGAAAGGAGTGATTACGGTTAAGTCAACCTGCTAATAGAGCCATTTAGAGGATGGGCCATGAAAACCAGTGTTACCCTTTTGTGGTTTGTACAGGGTAAAGTTTATCACGCTTCACTTATTAAAACTGTCTTACAACAAAACTGTCTTTGTGGCTCATAGCAACTGATCAGAGGTCAGTTTTCAATGCAAGATAAGAAATGAATGAGGCCCTTCATCTCTGTCCCTGCCAGTTGAGTGGTGCTATTTGCAGAGGGCAGTAGTGTTGTGCTTGAGTGTGTCCAACATGCCGTAATCAAGTAAATCAGGACTGTTTTACTGGTCAGTTTCCGGACATTCTCATTCCAGCAAATAATAGTATATGTGGCTTGGTGCAGAAGTGGCATAATACAGGTTCTATAGCCTTTGCCAAAGAAAATAGATAATTATGTGTTCGGAAATCCATCTTTGTTGTAGACATCAAGGAGACGATAATGAGGAACACAAGGAAATCAATAAAAAAATGATACTATAAGGCACAAGTAAGCAGAACTACAGTTTGACGCAGCCTCAAACTGGCCTACAGGGGTACAGGAGCAGAACTATAGGTACTGGCATACAGCAAATTCACATTAGCTGCACCAACAGCCCCTTCATTATCCAAAAATCAGCATTTGGTACAAAGCTATGGGTACGTGGATTGTGGGTCCAATTCTGTGATGAAAATGTGAACCCAGTCATGTACATGGAGATCTTTCAGCAATACTATGCACAGTTAAAGGGGTTATCCCATAAATATTTATATACAGTGGGGGAAATAATTATTTGACCCCTCACTGATTTTGTAAGTTTGTCCAATGACAAAGAAATGAAAAGTCTCAGAACAGTATCATTTCAATGGTAGGTTTATTGTAACAGTGGCAGATAGCACATCAAAAGGAAAATCGAAAAAATAACTTTAAATAAAAGATAGCAACTGATTTGCATTTCATTGAGTGAAATAAGTATTTGAACCCCTACCAACCATTAAGAGTTCTGGCTCCCACAGAGTGGTTAGACACTTCTACTCAATTAGTCACCCTCATTAAGGACACCTGTCTTAACTAGTCACCTGTATAAAAGACACCTGTCCACAGAATCAATCAATCAAGCAGACTCCAAACTCTCCAACATGGGAAAGACCAAAGAGCTGTCCAAGGATGTCAGAGACAAAATTGTAGACCTGCACAAGGCTGGAATGGGCTACAAAACCATTAGCAAGAAGCTGGGAGAGAAGGTGACAACTGTTGGTGCGATTGTTCGAAAATGGAAGGAGCACAAAATGACCATCAATCGACCTCGCTCTGGGGCTCCACGCAAGATCTCACCTCGTGGGGTGTCAATGGTTCTGAGAAAGGTGAAAAAGCATCCTAGAACTACACGGGAGGAGTTAGTTAATGACCTCAAATTAGCAGGGACCACAGTCACCAAGAAAACCATTGGAAACACATTACACCGCAATGGATTAAAATCCTGCAGGGCTCGCAAGGTCCCCCTGCTCAGGAAGGCACATGTGCAGGCCCGTGTGAAGTTTGCCAATGAACACCTGAATGATTCAGAGAGTGACTGGGAGAAGGTGCTGTGGTCTGATGAGACCAAAATAGAGCTCTTTGGCATTAACTCAACTCGCTGTGTTTGGAGGAACAAAAATGCTGCCTATGACCCCCAAAACACCGTCCCCACCGTCAAGCATGGGGGTGGAAACATTTTGCTTTGGGGGTGTTTTTCTGCTAAGGGCACAGGACAACTTATTCGCATAAACGGGAAAATGGACGGAGCCATGTATCGTGAAATCCTGAGCGACAACCTCCTTCCCTCTGCCAGGAAACTGAAAATGGGTCGTGGATGGGTGTTCCAGCACGACAATGACCCAAAACATACAGCAAAGGCAACAAAGGAGTGGCTCAAGAAGAAGCACATTAAGGTCATGGAGTGGCCTAGTCAGTCTCCGGACCTTAATCCAATCGAAAACCTATGGAGGGAGCTCAAGCTCAGAGTTGCACAGAGACAGCCTCGAAACCTTAGGGATTTAGAGATGATCTGCAAAGAGGAGTGGACCAACATTCCTCCTAAAATGTGCGCAAACTTGGTCATCAATTACAAGAAACGTTTGACCTCTGTGCTTGCAAACAAGGGTTTTTCCACCAAGTATTAAGTCTTTTTTTGTTAGAGGGTTCAAATACTTATTTCACTCAATGAAATGCAAATCAGTTGCTATCTTTTATTTAAAGTTATTTTTTCGATTTTCCTTTTGATGTGCTATCTGCCACTGTTACAATAAACCTACCATTGAAATGATACTGTTCTGAGACTTTTCATTTCTTTGTCATTGGACAAACTTACAAAATCAGTGAGGGGTCAAATAATTATTTCCCCCACTGTATATATACACACACACACACACACACACAAACCTCTCAAATGTATATATACTGTACTAATGCAGGAAGCCTGACTAATAAAACTGGGGAACTGGAATTAGTGATGTGTGAGAAGGACTATGACATAGTGGGAATAACAGAAACATGGCTGGATGATAACTATGACTGGGCAGTTAATGTACAAGGTTACATTCTGTTTAGAAAGAATCGTCAAAACCAGAGAAGGGGGGGGGAAGGGGGTATGTCTTTATGTAAAGTCCTGTCTAAAGCCCACACTCTGGGAATATATAAGTGAGGGACATGAACATGTGAAGTCACTGTGGGTAGAGATACATGGAGCTAAAAATAATAATAAATTACTAATAGGAGTTTACTATAAACCACCTAATATACCAGAGTCCACAGAAAATCTACTACTAAATGAGATAGACGAGGCGGCAAATCATAATGAGGTGGTTATTATGGGGGACTTCAACTACCCAGATATAGACTGGGAAACTGAAACTTGTATATCTCATAAAGGAAACAGGTTCTTGGCAATAACCAAAGACAATTACCTCTCCCAACTGGTTCAGAACCCGACTAGAGGGACGGCCATACTGGACTTAGTATTAACTAATAGACCCGACAGAACAACAGACGTGCAGGTTGGGGGACACCTGGGAAATAGTGACCATAAAGTAATAACTTTCCAATTATCATTCAAAAGAGAGTTTCTACAGGGAGGAGCAAAAATACCAAACTTCAAAAAAGCACTTCAAAAAAGCAAAATTTTGCAAAATAAGAGAGGCCATAGGCCTAACTAACTGGGATAAAGTCCCGTAAAAATACAGCCACAAAATGGGATATCTTTAAAAGCATCCTAAAATCTCATTGTGAGAGGTACATACCGTATGGGAATAAAAGGTTAAGGAACAAAAAGAAACCAACGTGGATAAATAGAACTGTAAATAAAGCAATAAATGACAAAAAGAAAGCATATAAATCACTAAAACAGGAGGGTAGCACGAAAGCACTGAAAAACTATAAGGAAAAAAATAGAACATGCCAAATCTCATCTGACCACCTGTGCACTTGACCCAATCCCATCCCACCTCATCCCTAACCTCACCACAGTGTTTATCCCAACCCTAACTCATCTCTTCAACCTATCACTCAACTCTGGTGTCTTCCCCTCTGCTTTTAACCACCTCCGGACCGCTGTACGCACAGACGCGTCCTGGAGGTGGTTGATTGATTCCGAGTGGACGCGCCGGCGCGTCCTCTCGCGATGGCCGAGATTTCCTGTGAACGCGCGCACACAGGCGCGCGCGCTCACAGGAACGGAAGGTAAGAAAGTGGATCTCCAGCCTGCCAGCGGCGATCGTTCGCTGGCAGGCTGGAGATGTGATTTTTTTAACCCCTAACAGGTATATTAGACGCTGTTTTGATAACAGCGTCTATTATACCTGCTACCTGGTCCTCTGGTGGTCCCCTTTGTTTGGATCGACCACCAGAGGACACAGGTAGCTCAGTAATATGTTGCACCAAGCACCACACTACACTACACCCCCCCCGTCACTTATTAACCCCTTATTCACCCTTGATCACCCCTGATCACCCCATATAGACTCCCTGATCACCCCCCTGTCATTGATCACCCCCCTGTAAAGCTCCATTCAGACGTCCGCATGATTTTTACGGATCCACTGATAGATGGATCGGATCCGCAAAACGCACACGGACGTCTGAATGGAGCCTTACAGGGGCATGATCAATGTCTGTGGTGATCACCCCATATAGACTCCCTGATCACCCCCCTGTCATTGATTACCCCCCTGTCATTGATCACCCCCCTGTAAAGCTCCATTCAGACGTCCGCATGATTTTTACGGATCCACTGATAGATGGATCGGATCCGCAAAACGCACACGGACGTCTGAATGGAGCCTTACAGGGGCATGATCAATGACTGTGGTGATCACCCCATATAGACTCCCTGATCACCCCCCTGTCATTGATTACCCCCCTGTCATTGATCACCCCCCTGTAAAGCTCCATTCAGATGTCCGCATGATTTTTACGGATCCACTGATAGATGGATCGGATCCGCAAAACGCACACGGACGTCTGAATGGAGCCTTACAGGGGCGTGATCAATGACTGGTGATCACCCCATATAGACTCTCTGATCACCCCCCTGTCATTGATCACCCCCCTGTCATTGATCACACCCCTGTCATTGATCACCCCCCCTGTCATTGATCACCCCTCTGTAAGGCTCCATTCAGACATTTTTTTGGCCCAAGTTAGCGGAAATTTTTTTTTTTTTCTTACAAAGTCTCATATTCCACTAACTTGCGTCAAAAAATTAAATCTCACATGAACTCACCATACCCCTCACGGAATCCAAATGCGTAAAAATTTTTTGACATTTATATTCCAGACTTCTTCTCATGCTTTAGGGCCCCTAGAATGCCAGGGCAGTATAAATACCCCACATGTGACCTTATTTCGGAAAGAAGACACCCCCAGGTATTCCGTGAGGGGCATATTGAGTCCATGAAAGATTGAAATTTTTGTCCCAAGTTAGCGGAAAGGGAGACTTTGTGAGAAAAAAATAAATAAAATCAATTTCCGCTAACTTGTGCCAAAAAAAAAAATTTCTATGAACTCGCCATGCCCCTCATTGAATACCTTGGGGTGTCTTCTTTCCAAAATGGGGTCACATGTGGGGTATTTATACTGCCCTGGCATTCTAGGGGCCCTAAAGCGTGAAAAGAATTCTGGGATCCAAATGTCTAAAAATGCCCTCATAAAAGGAATGTGGGCCCCTTTGCGCATTTAGGCTGCAAAAAAGTGTCACACATCTGGTATCGCCGTACTCAGGAGAAGTTGAGGAATGTGTTTTGGGGTGTCATTTTACATATACCCATGCTGGGTGAGAGAAATATCTTGGCAAAAGACAACTTTTCCCATTTTTTTATACAAAGTTGGCATTTGACCAAGATATTTATCTCACCCAGCATGGGTATATGTAAAATGACACCCCAAAACACATTCCCCAACTTCTCCCGAGTACGGAGATACCACATGTGTGGCACTTTTTTGCAGCCTAGGTGGGCAAAGGGGCCCACATTCCAAAGAGCACCTTTCGGATTTCACAGGTCATTTACCTACTTACCACATATTAGGGCCCCTGGAAAATGCCAGGGCAGTATAACTTCCCCACAAGTGACCCCATTTTGGAAAGAAGACACCCCAAGGTATTCCGTGAGGGGCATGGCAAGTTCCTAGAATTTTTTATTTTTTGTCACAAGTTAGTGGAAAATGATGATTTTTTTATTTATTTATTTTTTTCTTACAAAGTCTCATATTCCACTAACTTGTGACAAAAAATAAAAACTTCCATGAACTCATTATGCCCATCAGCGAATACCTTGGGGTGTCTTCTTTCCAAAATGGGGTCACTTGTGGGGTAGTTATACTGCCCTGGCATATTAGGGGCCCAAATGTGTGGTAAGGAGTTTGAAATCAAATTCTGTAAAAAATGACCAGTGAAATCCGAAAGGTGCTCTTTGGAATATGGGCCCCTTTGCCCACCTAGGCTGCAAAAAAGTGTCACACATCTGGTACTGTATCTCTGTATTCAGGAGAAGTTGAGGAATGTGTTTTGGGGTGTCTTTTTACATATACCCATGCTGGGTGAGATAAATATCTTGATCAAATGCCAACTTTGTATAAAAAAATGGGAAAAGTTGTCTTTTGCCAAGATATTTCTCTCACCCAGCATGGGTATATGTAAAATGACACCCCAAAACACATTCCCCAACTTCTCCCGAGTACGGAGATACCACATGTGTGGCACTTTTTTGCAGCCTAGGTGGGCAAAGGGGCCCACATTCCAAAGAGCACCTTTCGGGTTTCACAGGTCATTTACCTACTTACCACACATTAGGGCCCCTGGAAAATGCCAGGGCAGTATAACTACCCCACAAGTGACCCCATTTTGGAAAGAAGACACCCCAAGGTATTCCGTGAGGGGCATGGCGAGTTCCTAGAATTTTTTATTTTTTGTCACAAGTTAGTGGAAAATGATGATTTTTTTTTTATTTTTTTTTTCTTACTAAGTCTCATATTCCACTAACTTGTGACAAAAAATAAAAACTTCCATGAACTCACTATGCCCATCAGCGAATACCTTGGGGTGTCTTCTTTCCACAATGGGGTCACTTGTGGGGTAGTTATACTGCCCTGGCATTCTAGGGGCCCAAATGTGTGGTAAGGAGTTTGAAATCAAATTCTGTAAAAAATGACCAGTGAAATCCGAAAGGTGCTCTTTGGAATATGGGCCCCTTTGCCCACCTAGGCTGCAAAAAAGTGTCACACATCTGGTATCTCCGTACTCAGGAGAAGTTGGGGAATGTGTTTTGGGGTGTCATTTTACATATACCCATGCTGGGTGAGAGAAATATCTTGGCAAAAGACAACTTTTCCCTTTTTTTTATACAAAGTTGGCATTTGACCAAGATATTTATCTCACCCAGCATGGGTATATGTAAAATGACACCCCAAAACAAATTCCTCAACTTCTCCTGAATACAGAGATACCAGATGTGTGACACTTTTTTGCAGCCTAGGTGGGCAAAGGGGCCCATATTCCAAAGAGCACCTTTCGGATTTCACTCGTCATTTTTTACAGAATTTGATTTCAAACTCCTTACCACACATTTGGGCCCCTAGAATGCCAGGGCAGTATAACTACCCCACAAGTGACCCCATTTTGGAAAGAAGAGACCCCAAGGTATTTCGTGATGGGCATAGTGAGTTCATAGAACTTTTTATTTTTTGTCACAAGTTAGTGGAATATGAGACTTTGTAAGAAAAAAAAATAAAAAATCATCATTTTCCGCTAACTTGTGACAAAAAATAAAAAGTTCTATGAACTCACTATGCCCATCAGCGAATACCTTAGGGTGTGTACTTTCCGAAATGGGGTCATTTGTGGGGTGTTTGTACTGTCTGGGCATTGTAGAACCTCAGGAAACATGACAGGTGCTCAGAAAGTCAGAGCTGCTTCAAAAAGCGGAAATTCACATTTTTGTACCATAGTTTGTAAACGCTATAACTTTTACCCAAACCATTTTTTTTTTACCCAAACATTTTTTTTTTATCAAAGACATGTAGAACAATAAATTTAGAGCAAAATTTATATATGGATCTCGTTTTTTTTGCAAAATTTTACAACTGAAAGTGAAAAATGTCATTTTTTTGCAAAAAAATCGTTAAATTTCGATTAATAACAAAAAAAGTAAAAATGTCAGCAGCAATGAAATACTACCAAATGAAATCTCTATTAGTGAGAAGAAAAGGAGGTAAAATTCATTTGGGTGGTAAGTTGCATGACCGAGCAATAAACGGTGAAAGTAGTGTAGGTCAGAAGTGTAAAAAGTGGCCTGGTCTTTCAGGGTGTTTAAGCACTGGGGGCTGAGGTGGTTAAACATGCTACCATTACACCCATCCTCAAAAAGCCTTCACTTGACCCATCTTCCTTGTCCAGTTATCGCCCCATATCACTTCTTCCGTATGCCTCAAAGCTACTTGAACAACATGTCCATTTAGAACTGTCCTCCCACCTCTCCTCCTGCTCCCTCTTTGACCGCCTACAATCTGGCTTCCGACCCCACCACTCGACCGAGACTGCCCTTACCAAAGTCACCAATGACCTGCTGACAGCCAAAACCAAGAAACAATACTCTGTCCTCCTTCTCCTTGACCTGTCATTTGCCTTTGACACTGTTGACCACTCCATTCTGTTGCAAACTCTCTCATCTCTTGGCATCACCGACCTGGCCCTCTTCTGGATCACATCATACCTCACAGACCGGACGTTTAGCGTCTCCCACTCTCGCACCACCTCCTCGTCTCATTCCCTCTCTGTTGGTGTCCTGCAAGGCTCTGTCCTAGGACCCCTGCTCTTCTCTATCTACACTTTTGGCATGGGACAGCTCATAGAGTCCCATGGCTTTCAGTATCACTCCTACGCTGACGACACACAAATCTACCTCTCTGGTCCAGACATCACCACCTTACTATCACGAATCCCACAATGTCTATCTTCTATATCATCCTTCTTCGCCTCTCGCTTTCTAAAACTTAACATGGATAAGACAGAATTTATAATCTTTCCCCCATCTTGTTCAACCCCCTCAGCAGACCTATCTATCATGATCAATGGATGCACACTCTCCCCGGTCAACAAAGTCCGCTGCCTTGGAGTGACCTTTGATTCTGCACTTTCCTTCCGACCGCAAATCCAAGCTCTTTTCACCACCTGCTGCCTCCAACTCAAAAACATCTCCCGCATCCGTGCTTTCCTTAACTTTGACTCTGCGAAAATTCTTGTACATGCCCTCATTATCTCCCGCCTAGACTACTGCAACATTCTCCTCTGTGGCCTTCCATCTAGCACTCTCGCACCCCTCCAATCTATCCTCAACTCTTCTGCCCGACTAATCCACCTCTCACCCTATTACTCCTATGCCTCTCCCCTCTGCCAATCCCTTCACTGGCTTCCCATTGCCCAGCAAATTCACTTCAAAAGTACTAACAAATACATACAAGGCCGTCCATAACCTGTCCCCTCCCTACATCTCGGAGCTACTTTCCCGATACATCCCCACACGCACTCTCCGATCCTCACAAGACCTCCTTCTCTCCTCTCCTCTTATCGCCTCTTCCCACAATCGACTCCAAGATTTCTCCCGTGCATCCCCCATACTCTGGAACTCGCTACCCCAACATATCAGACTCTCACCTACATTGGAATCCTTCAAAAGAAACCTGAAAACCCACCTCTTCAGACAAGCCTACAACCAGTGACCCTGCTGCCTCTATACCGCCATGACCAACTTAGCTCGCACCTACTGTGTCCTTCTCCCATACCATGTAGGTTGTAAGCCCTCACGGGCTGGGCCCTCTCTCCTTTTGTACCAGTTTGTATTGTAACTTGTCTTGTTTATGATTAGTGCAATTGTCTGTATTATGTATGTGCACCGCTTATCACATGTACAGCGCTATGGAATGAATGGCGCTTTAATAATAAATACTAATAATAATAATAATAATAATAACATGTAAAAAACAAAAAAAAAGGGGCCAAACTAGAGACCGAGAGATTATTTGCCAAAGAGAATAAAACTAACCCTAAAATGTTCTTCAATTATATAAATACTAAAAAGTATAAATCTGAAGGTGTCACCCCTTAAAGAGTAATGAGGGGGGAGTCGCAGAGAGCGACGAGGAGAAAGCAAAGCTGTTTAATATTTTTTTCTCCAATGTATTTACTGAGGAAAATAAACTATCAGATGAAATGCTGAATATAAAAATAAATTCCCCATTAAAAGTGTCCTGTCTGACCCAGGAAGAAGTACAACAGCGACTAAAAAAGATTAAAATAAACAAATCGCCAGGACTGGATGGCATACACCCCCGTATCCTAAGGGAATTAAGTAATGTCATAGCCAAACCCTTATTTCTGATATTTGCAGACTCTATACTGACAGGGAATGTCCCACAAGATTGGCGCATAGCAAAAGTGGTGTCAATATTCAAAAAGGGTCTAAAACAGAGCCTGGAAACTATAGGCCGGTAAGCTTAACATCTGTTGTGGGTAAACTGTTTGAAGGTTTTCTGAGAGATGCTATCTTAGAGCATCTCAACGGAAATAAGCAAATAACGCCATATCAGCATGGCTTCATGAGGGATCGGTCATGCCAAACTAATTTAATAAGTTTCTATGAGGAGGTAAGTTCTAGACTGGACAGCGGCGAATCAATGGATGTCGTATATCTGGACTTCTCCAAAGCATTTGACACTGTACCACATAAAAGGTTAGCATATAAAATGAGAATGCTCGGACTGGGAGAAAACGTCTGTAAGTGGGTAAGTAACTGGCTCAATGATAGAAAACAGAGGGTGGTTATTAACGGTACACACTCAGATTGGGTCACTGTTACTAGTGGGGTATCTCAGGGGTCAGTATTGGGCCCTATTCTCCAAATATATTTATGAATGATCTTGTAGAAGGCTTGCATAGTAAAATATAAATTTTCGCAGATGACACTAAACTGTGTAAAGTAATTAACACTGAAGAGGACAGTATACAGCTACAGAGGGATCTGGATAGATTGGAGGCTTGGGCAGATAAGTGGCAGATGAGGTTTAACACTGACAAATGTAAGGTTATGCACATGGGAAGGAATAATGCAAGTCACCCATACATACTAAATGGTAAAACACTCGGTAACACTGACATGGAAAAGGATCTAGGAATTTTAATAAACAGCAAACTAAGCTGCAAAAAACAGTGTCAGGCAGCTGCTGCCAAGGCTAATAAGATAATGGGTTGCATCAAAAGGTGCATAGATGCCCGTGATAAGAACATAGACCTACTGTACCACTTTACAAATCGCTAGTCAGACCACACATGGAGTACTGTGTACAGTTCTGGGCTCCTGTGAACAAGGCAGACATAGCAGAGCTGGAGAGGGTCCAGAGGAGGGCAACTAAAGTAATAACTGGAATGGGGAAACTACAGTACCCTGAAAGATTATCAAAATTAGGGTTATTCTCTTTAGAAAAAAGACGACTGAAGGGAGATCTAATTACTATGTATAAATATATCAGGGGTCAGTACAGAGATCTATCCCATCATCTATTTATCTCCAGGACTGTGACTGTGATGAGGGGACATCCTCTGCATCTGGAGGAAAGAAGGTTTGTACACAAACATAGAAGAGGATTCTTTACGGTAAGAGCAGTGAGACTATGGAACTCTCTGCCTGAGGAGGTGGTGATGGTGAGTACAATAAAGGAATTCAAGAGGGGCCTGGATGTATTTCTGGAGTGTAATAATATTACAGCTATAGCTATTACTCTATAGCTACTAGAGAGGGGTCGTTGATCCAGTGAATTATTCTGATTGCCTGATTGGAGTCGGGAAGGAATTTTTTATTCCCCTAAAGTGGGGAAAATTGGCTTCTACCTCACAGTTTTTTTTTTTTTTGCCTTCCTCTGGATCAACTTGCAGGATGACAGGCCGAACTGGATGGACAAATGTCTTTTTTCGGCCTTATGTACTATGTTACTATATACAATCTATATATAATATGCACTTTGTACTGGAGGTGTGGCTGACACCTCAGTTGTGCACTCCTGACCAGCTCGTCCGCCCCATAGGCTGATTTTAATTAGTGTGAGTATATAGCTTAGCCTGCTCTCCCTCATTCACTGGAAGCCATTTGGCACCAGGAGAGATATAGTGTGGGCTCTCATTGCATTCTTTGGAGGCCATTTGGCACCAGGAGAGGTGTGGAGTGGGCTCGGCATGCATATTGGTACCTGCATTCCTTGGATTTAATGGAGGCCATTTTGGCACCAAAGATGACAGAAATTAAAGCAGGCCCAGCATGCATGTGCAACCTACACTTCCTGAATTGTATGGTAGCCGTCATGGCACATAACAGGTAGAATTTAGTGTTAGGAACCCGTCTTACAGAGATCGCCTTGACGTGCGGCAGACAGGCTCAAATAATTTTGTACAAAATGTATTTGACAAGCATCTCTATTTTTTAAGTATAGCATTAGCAATTATTATGCATTTTTGTACTTTATTTGGTTTGCAGAGAGCTGTTGCATTGCATGTTTTGTTTTATATATATATATATATATATATATATATATAAAAAAAAGGAAAGATAGCGGCGGCACTGGAGACAAGCAATGTGGGTGCTATGTCCAGGGATATTGCTGCTTACCCCAGATGAACAAAAACGAAGAAAGGACAGCACTCCAAGTAAAAAATATACTGGTCTTTAATCACCCATGCAGATGGCAACGTTTCAGCTCAAACAAGAGCCTTTTTCAAGCAATGAACACAGTGTATGCTGGGGTATATATAGTCCAACCCCCATTACATCATAATACAATCAATCAACAATAAAATATACAATTTAAAGTGCAAAAGTGCATATACAATATCCATATGTAGATACAATTGTGTAATACCCATAGGTAAAAGATGCTATAATAATACATCAGAAATATAATATATAGTGTACATATTATGACCTACAGAGAGGTAATTGGTGATTAGGGACAGGTGTACACAATAGTGCAAGAAATGAGAATGATGATGCTTCAAAGAAAGAAAGAAAGTGTTGACATACCCAGCGCCGTCCATCGCATCAAACATGTCGCATGTCGATAGAACCGGCGTTCGGAAACAGGTAGTGCGCAGACGCCAACCGCGTTCAGTCACGGCATGACGTCACCAACAATAGTTGCGGAGACACGCGCACGGACATGCGCACTACTGCCAAGAAGCTTGGTCGGCCATATTACAAAAGGTCATTGTGTCCCACCACTGTGTATGCGCATGTCCATGCATATATAGACAGGACAGCGCAACACGGGAATACAAGCCGTGCTATACAACATGTATATAAAGGGGGGGGCAAGGAGGGGCACTGTAGCTCAAAAAGAACACAGATCCCACCATCCATGGGCGAACAGCGGAGACCGCAACACAGGTGTCGCGATCCTCACCCGGATCACCCATAAATCTCCCACAAACCAAACATGTATCAATATGCCGCAGTGTGGACTGACACAAAATGTAAATAGATGCGATGAAAAACTAGCCGAACCAAAAATGCAAGTCACAATGAGAGCACTCATATAGACAAGTGAGGACATGTGGATACAATGTATGTGCACCGGGTACGTCACACATCTTGATTCCGCAGCATCATTCAAATCTGTGAATATAAAAAAGAAAAGAAAGAATTAGAAACATGGCTTAGTAGTGTTCAAAATACACTATGTAGCACAAGAGAAAAGGCGCATATCACATATAGAACAAAAGAGGGCAAGCAACTCATTTAAACATAAATCCCCGGATTGTAATCCACATTAAGCCCATTGAGTCTCAAACTATTGAGAGTGTAAATCCAGAGAAGCTCTCTCTTTTTAAGAATCCGTACCCTGTTCCCCCCACGTCTAGGCATGGGTACATGATCAATGGCCCAACATTTCAGATCTTTTTCAGAATGTTTAAATTCTGTAAAATGTTTGGCAACAGGGAGGTCCTTTCTCTTTTTACGTATGGACAAACGGTGATTGTTGAGCCGCGTCTTAAGATCGGTTGAAGTTTCACCCACATATAATAACTTACATGGACAGATCAAGACATAAACCACGTAACAGGAATTACATGTAAGGTGAAAGCGAATAGGGTGTAGAACTCCAGTGGTAGGATGAATAAAGGCACTGCCTTTACCCATGTATTTGCAGTCGGTGCAGCACAGGCAGGGAAAGCTACCCTTGCCCAATGTGGTTAGTGCAGTTTGTACCGACCTAGATCTAGGGCCAATATCTGCTCTAACCAGTTGATCCCGTAGGCTTCTGGACCTACAATATGAGAATAGGGGGGGAGATCTAAATTCCTGGATCTCACTATGGCAACCTCCCAAAATACCCCAATGCCGCTTAATAATACAGTTGATCTCTTCACTTTGTTCCGTGAATTTGGAAATAAAAGAAATCCGAGTCAAGGATCCTTCTGATGACTTCCTTTTTAGAAGACTACTTCTATCCAAATCACGGACCTTGTTGATGTGGGAATCCAATAATTTGGTAGGGTACCCCCTTTTTTTAAATTTACTGGCCATATTGTTTAAGGAGGAGTCTAGTTTGTTAGGCTCAGAAACAATTCGTTTGACCCTGAGAAATTGTGAAAAGGGTAAGTACTTGAGTGTATTGCGTGGATGGCCACTGTTATAACAGAGAAGGGTATTTTTATCAGTTGGCTTGGTGTAGAGCTGAGTGTGTATCCCGCTCTCACCAAATGTGACAGTTTCATCGGTTTCTAAACGGTGTTGACAGGGATCTGCAATTCATGTTGGTCCATTCGGATACTGAATTGCAGTTTCTTGATACCACTGTCACATTTGGTGAGAGCGGGATACACACTCAGCTCTACACCAAGCCAACTGATAAAAATACCCTCCTCTGTTATAACAGTGGCCATCCACGCAATACACTCAAGTACTTACCCTTTTCACAATTTCTCAGGGTCAAACAAATTGTTTCTGACTCCTCCTTAAACAATATGGCCAGTAAATTTAAAAAAAGGGGGTACCCTACCAAATTATTGGATTCCCACATCAACAAGGTCCGTGATTTGGATAGAAGTAGTCTTCTAAAAAAGGAAGTCATCAGAAGGATCCTTGACTCGGATTTCTTTTATTTCCAAATTCACGGAACAAAGTGAAGAGATCAACTGTATTATTAAGCGGCATTGGGGTATTTTGGGAGGTTGCCATAGTGAGATCCAGGAATTTAGATCTCCCCCCCTATTCTCATATTGTAGGTCCAGAAGCCTACGGGATCAACTGGTTAGAGCAGATATTGGCCCTAGATCTAGGTCGGTACAAACTGCACTAACCACATTGGGCAAGGGTAGCTTTCCCTGCCTGTGCTGCACCGACTGCAAATACATGGGTAAAGGCAGTGCCTTTATTCATCCTACCACTGGAGTTCTACACCCTATTCGCTTTCACCTTACATGTAATTCCTGTTACGTGGTTTATGTCTTGATCTGTCCATGTAAGTTATTATATGTGGGTGAAACTTCAACCGATCTTAAGACGCGGCTCAACAATCACCGTTTGTCCATACGTAAAAAGAGAAAGGACCTCCCTGTTGCCAAACATTTTACAGAATTTAAACATTCTGAAAAAGATCTGAAATGTTGGGCCATTGATCATGTACCCATGCCTAGACGTGGGGGGAACAGGGTACGGATTCTTAAAAAGAGAGAGCTTCTCTGGATTTACACTCTCAATAGTTTGAGACCCAATGGGCTTAATGTGGATTACAATCCGGGGATTTATGTTTAAATGAGTTGCTTGCCCTCTTTTGTTCTATATGTGATATGCGCCTTTTCTCTTGTGCTACATAGTGTATTTTGAACACTACTAAGCCATGTTTCTAATTCTTTCTTTTCTTTTTTATATTCACAGATTTGAATGATGCTGCGGAATCAAGATGTGTGACGTACCCGGTGCACATACATTGTATCCACATGTCCTCACTTGTCTATATGAGTGCTCTCATTGTGACTTGTATTTTTGGTTCGGCTAGTTTTTCATCGCATCTATTTACATTTTGCATGGGTGATTAAAGACCAGTATATTTTTTACTTGGAGTGCTGTCCTTTCTTCGTTTTTATATATATATATATATATATATATATATACACACTCACCTAAAGAATTATTAGGAACATCATACTAATACGGTATTGGACCCCCTTTTGCCTTCAGAACTGCCTTAATTCTACGTGGCATTGATTCAACAAGGTGCTAATAGCATTCTTTAGAAATGTTGGCCCATATTGATAGGATAGCATCTTGCAGTTGATGGAGATTTGAGGGATGCACATCCAGGGCACGAAGCTCCCGTTCCACCACATCCCAAAGATGCTATATTGGCTTGAGATCTGGTGACTGTGGGGGCCATTTTAGTACAGTGAACTCGTTGTCATGTTCAAGAAACCAATTTGAAATTATTTGAGCTTTGTGACATGGTGCATTATCCTGCTGGAAGTAGCCATCAGAGGATGGATACATGTTCTCATTCTGTTTACACCAAATTCGGACTCTACCATTTGAATGTCTCAACAGAAATCGAGACTCATCAGACCAGGCAACATTTTTCCAGTCTTCAACAGTCCAATTTTGGTGAGCTCGTGCAAATTGTAGCCTCTTTTTACTATTTGTAGTGGAGATGAGTGGTACCTGGTCGGGTCTTCTGCTGTTGTAGCCCATCCGCCTCAAGGTTGTGCATGTTGTGGCTTCACAAATGCTTTGCTGCATACCTCGGTTGTAATGAGTGGTTATTTTAGTCAACGTTGCTCTTCTATCAGCTTGCATCAGTCGGCCCATTCTCCTCTGACCTCTAGCATCCACAAGGCATTTTTGCCCACAAGACTGCCGCATACTGGATGTTTTTCCCTTTTCACACCATTCTTTGTAAACCCTAGAAATGGTTGTGCGTGAAAATCCCAGTAACTGAGCAGATTGTGAAATACTCAGACCGGCCCGTCTGCCACCAACAACCATGCCACGCTCAAAATTGCTTAAATCACCTTTCTTTCCCATTCTGACATTCAGTTTGGAGTTCAGGAGATTGTCTTGACCAGGACCACACCCCTAAATGCATTGAAGCAACTGCCATGTGATTGGTTGACTAGATAATTGCATTAATGAGAAATAGAACAGGTGTTCCTAATAATTATTTAGGTGAGTGTATATATATATATATATATATATATATATATATACACTGCTGAAACAAATAAAGGGAACACTTAAACAACACAATATAACTCCAAGTCAATCACACTTTTGTGAAATCAAACTGTCCACTGAGGAAGCAACACTGAGTGATAATCAATTTCACATGCTGTTGTGCAAATGGGATAGACAACAGGTGGAAATTATAGGCAATTAGCAAGACACCCTCAATAAAGGAGTGGTTCTGCAGGTGGTCACCACAGACCACTTCTCAGTTCCTATGCTTCCTGGCTGATGTTTTGGTCACTTTTGAATGCTGGCGGTGCTTTCACTCTAGTGGTAGCATGAGACGGAGTCTACAACCCACACAAGTGGCTCAGGTAGTGCAGCTTATCCAGGATGGCACATCAATGCGAGCTGTGGCAAGAAGGTTTGCTGTGTCTGTCAGCGCAGTGTCCAGAGCATGGAGGCGCTACCAGGAGACAGGCCAGTACATCAGGAGACGTGGAGGAGGCCGTAGAAGGGCAACAACCCAGCAGCAGGACCGCTACCTCCGCCTTTGTGCAAGGAGGAACAGGAGGAGAACTGCCAGAGCCCTGCAAAATGACCTCCAGCAGGCCACAAATGTGCTTGTGTCTGCTCAAACGGTCAGAAACAGACTCCATGAGGGTGATATGAGGGCCCGACGTCCACAGGTGGGGGTTGTGCTTACAGCCCAACACCGTGCAGGACGTTTGGCATTTGCCAGAGAACACCAAGATTGGCAAATTCGCCACTGGCGCCCTGTGCTCTTCACAGATGAAAGCAGGTTCACACTGAGCACATGTGACAGACGTGACAGAGTCTGGAGACGCCGTGGAGAACGTTCTGCTGCCTGCAACATCCTCCAGCATGACCGGTTTGGCATTGGGTCAATAATGGTGTGGGGTGGCATTTCTTTGGAGGGCCGCACAGCCCTCCATGTGCTCGCCAGAGGTAGCCTGACTGCCATTAGGTACCGAGATGAGATCCTCAGACCCCTTGTGAGACCATATGCTGTGCGGTTGGCCCTGGGTTCCTCCTAATGCAAGACAATGCTAGACCTCATGTTGCTGGAGTGTGTCAGCAGTTCCTGCAAGACGAAGGCATTGATGCTATGGACTGGCCCGCCCGTTCCCCAGACCTGAATCCAATTGAACACATCTGGGACATCATGTCTCGCTCTATCCACCAACGTCACGTTGCACCACAGACTGTCCAGGAGTTGGCAGATGCTTTAGTCCAGGTCTGGGAGGAGATCCCTCAGGAGACCGTCCGCCACCTCATCAGGAGCATGCACAGGCGTTGTAGGGAGGTCATACAGGCACGTGGAGGCCACACACACTACTGAGCCTCATTTTGACTTGTTTTAAGGACATTACATCAAAGTTGGATCAGCCTGTAGTGTGTTTTTCCACTTTAATTTTCAGTGTGACTCCAAATCCAGACCTCCATGGGTTGAAAAATTAGATTTCCATTTTTAAATTTTTGTGTGATTTTGTTGTCAGCACATTCAACTATGTAAAGAACAAAGTATTTCAGAAGAATATTTAATTAACTCAGATCTAGGATGTGTTATTTTTGTGTTCCCTTTATTTTTTTGAGCAGTGTATATATATATTTATATATATTTATATATATATATATATATATATATATATATATATATATATATATATAGATATACACAGTCATGGCAGTAAATGTTGGCACCCCTGAAATTTTTCAAGAAAATTTATTTCTCACAGAAAAGTATTGCAGTAACACATGTTTTGCTATACACATGTTTATTCCCTTTGTGTGTATTGGAGCAAAACCAAAAAAGGGAGGAAAAAAAGCAAATTGGACATAATGTCACACCAAACTCCAAAAATGGACTGGATTAAATTATTGGCACCCTTAACTTAATTTTTAGTTGCACGCCCTTTGGAAAAAATAACTGAAACCAGTCGCTTCCTATAACCATCAATAAGCTTCTGACACCTCTCACCCGGAATTTTTGACCACTCTTCCTTAGCAAACTGCTCTAGGTCTCTCTTATTGGAAGGGTGCCTTTTCCCAACAGCAATTTTAAGATCTCTCCACAGGTGTTCAATGAGATTTAGATCTGGACTCATTGCTGGCCACTTCAGAACTCTCCAGCGCTTTGTTGCCATCCATTTCTGGGTGCTTTTTGACACATGTTTGGGGTCATTGTCCTGCTGGACTGGGCTCTACAGTGCGACCCAAAATCCATTGGTAATCCTCAGATTTCATGATGCCTTGCACACATTCAAGGCACCCAGTGCCAGAGGCAGCAAAGCAACCACAAAACATCAATGAACCTCCACCATATTTCACTGTAGGTACTGTGTTCTTTTCTTTGTAGGCCTCATTCCGTTTTCGGTAAACAGTAGAATGATGTGCTTTACCAAAAAGCCCTATCTTGGTCTCATCTGTCCACAAGACGTTTTCCCGGAAGGATTTTGGCTTACTCAAGTTTATTTTTGCAAAATGTAGTCTTGCTTTTTTATGTCTTTGTGTCAGGAGTGGGGTCCTCCTGGGTCTCCTGCCATAGTGTTTTAATTTAATTGAAATGTCGACGAATAGTTTGTGCTGACACTGATAAAGCATCCAGGACAGCTTGAATATCTTTGGAACTTGTTTGGGGCTGCTTATCCACCATCCCGACTAGCCTGCTTTGACACCTTTCATCAATTCTTCTCTTCTGTCCACGCCCAGGGAGATTAGCTACAGTGGCATGGGTTGCAAACTTCTTGATAATGTTGCACACTGTGGACAAAGGCAAATCTAGATCTCTGGAGATGGACTTGTAACCTTGAGATTGTTGATATTTTTCCACAATTTTGATTCTCAAGACCTCTGACAGTTTTCCTCTCCTCTTTCTGCTGCCCATGCTTAGTGTGGCGCACACAGTGTGGCGCACACAGAGACACAATGCAAAGACTATGACAATCTTATGTGGGGTGGGCTGTTGCTCCATGCTTCTTTAGCAACGTGGAGCAATCCCCAAGGATGTCTGCCGTACAATAGTTCAAAGGGCAAGAACCCAGTGGATGCCTGGGGCACTTCTCATACAGCAAATAATACATACGGCAGCAAAAGATCCCAGTCCTTCCCATCTTTGGACACGGCTCTCTTCAGCATGTTCTTTAAAGTTTTGTTAAACCTTTCCACCAGTCCGTTTGTTTTCGGGATGGTAAACAGACGTGCGTAAGTGTTTAACCTTTAACAACTGGCATAGTTCCTTCATGACCTTAGACATGAAGGGAGTCCCCTGGTCCATCAAGATCTCCTTAGGTATCCCTACCCGAGAAAACATGCCCATTAATTCTTTGGCTATAAGGCTACTTTCACACTAGCGTTCGGGGCTCCGCTTGTGAGTTCCGTTTGAAGGGGCTCACAAGCGGCCCCGAACGGATCCGTCCAGCCCTAATGCATTCTGAATGGATGCGGATCCGCTCAGAATGCATCAGTCTGGCTCCGTTTGTCCTCCGCTACGCTCAGCAGGCGGACACCTGAACGCAGCTTGCAGCGTTCAGGTGTCCGCCTGGCCGTGCGGAGGCAAACGGATCCGTCCAGACTTACAATGTAAGTCAATGGGGACGGATCTGTTTGAAGTTGACACAGTATGGCTCAATTTTCAAACGGATCCATCTCCCATTGACTTTCATTCTGAACGGATCTAAACGTTTGCATTATAGGTGCGGATCCGTCTGGGCACATACCAGACGGATCCGACCTAAACGCAGGTGTGAAAGTAGCCTAAGCTTAGCCAACGTATGGCACAGTGGAAACGCCTCAGTATACCTAGTAGCATAATGTAAGACCACCAAGATATGCTGGTGACCTCTGGCCAACTTATTTATTGGACCCACCAGATCCATGGCTATCCTTTCGGTACCTCTATGATTGGCAAAAAAAGAGAAAAAGGTCCAGCTCGGTTAAAATGTTACCTTTATTTTTCAGTGCAGATAAAAGCCAGTTACAGTCCAGTCTACATGTTTCGGATCAGAGACAGTAGGAATGAGGAAGGATCGCTACTGTCTCTGATCCAAAACATGTAGACTGGACTGTAACTGGCTTTTATCTGCACTGAAAAATAAAGGTAACATTTTAACCGAGCTGGACCTTTTTCTCTTTTTACTCAAGTAACGCTGTGGTTCTTGGCGTGGTCCGGGCTTGGTGTGACAGGGTTTGAGCACGCCTATACTCTCTCTATGATTGGCAAAGGTACTAATGGACTATGGTAGTGGGACTGGGGGCTGGTTACTTGACACACCGGACATGACTGACAGAATCTCTTAAAAAAAAAACTGCAATATTCGCTCTGGGTCTTTTGCACCCCAAGATGACCTCCCAGTACATGCGTGTGGGCCAAGTCTAATACCATTTGGCGGCATGGCTGTGGTATAACCAACTGCTCTATTACCTCTTGTTGAACCTTTTCCACCCTGTACAATAGGTCTTAGTTAACGGCCAGGTAGGGAAACATAGATTCTGCACCTGGGTGCTGAGCTACGCCATTGATTACAGTTACCCTTTCTCTCGCCCGCACCAACGTAGGATCCTGGAGCTGGTTTGTCCTGAACATGTCTCGGGACACTTCCAGGTCCGGATGGATAGGATGTCTACAGTTTCACCAGCCAACACTTCTAGGGGAAACCTATCGGGGTTACACTCTAGACCTGTGGTGGTGACCCCTACAGCTGGCATTCCGGAATCGGGGTCTTCGGGTTCAGGACCCAGACAGCTTTCCTCCCCAAGAGAATGCATTCCGTCCTTCCATAAAGTCCAGAAAATAGGTAAGTCTCTTCCCAAAATGGCATCATAAGGGAGATGTCGCACTACCGCCACAACATGTTGTACTTCCCTGCCTAACGCTGACAGGGTAACCCTCGTTGTTGCATACTCCTGGAAGTCCCCATGGATACAGAATATGGCTAATTTTAGTTTTCCTGGGATTTCTTCAGAAATCAGTGACTCATGCACGAGGGTCACCAGGCTCCCAGAATCCAGAAGTGCCTTGACCTGGTACCCGTTAACAGAGACCTGACACAAGGGAGGCGTATCAGCGGCCAGCAGGGGGTCAGCGATACATACCGGTTGGGCATAGAACGAGGACCGGCAAGCGAATCCACAGTCCATGGGTTCAGAAGTCAAGGGGCATTTAGCAGCCATATGTCCCGGGCCTTGGCAGCGCCAACACCGAATCACAGTGGCCTTGTGGGTCCCTGGGACTAGCCTAACAGGAACCTGGTTTGTGTTACCCCCCATAGGAAGCCAGGACCTTTTTCCAGGCTCCCTAGGCTGAGAGGGGGGCTGGCATGTCTCCCTCATCTGAGCAGAGCCTCACATTAAGTCCTGGGTCGCCATATACCGCTCGACCAGGTTGATCAATTGGTCAAGGTTGCTGGGGTCTCCTTGACCCACCCAGCGCTGTTTGGCCACCGGCAGTTTGCGCACAAAACTGTCAACTACCACCCTCTCAATCATTTGAGCGGGGCTCAAGGTCTCAGGCTGGAGCCACTTCTTCACCAGGTGCAACAAGTCATATGAATGAGACCTGGAGGGCTGGGACTCTGAAAAGGCCCACTGATACACCCTTTGCACCCGCACATACATGTTAACCCCCATCCGAGCCAAGACCTCACCTTTAAGTTTCTCATAGTCCTGGGCGTCCTCACGGATGAGGTCAAAGTAGGCTTCCTGGGCATCTCCTACCAGGAACGGTGCCACCACCTCAGCCCACTGGTCGGACGGCAGGTTTTCCTGCTCAGCCATTCTTTCAAATACTGTGAGGAATGCCTCCCCGTTGTCCCGGGCGGCAGATGGAAACGGGGTCACCGCAGGTGGCGTCCCTTGCTGGGACGCTTGCAGGGTCTCTTGCAGGGCCGCAATCTGTTGAATCAACAGGCTGTTAGTCTGTTGTTGTTGGGCGTTCGTATGCTTGCTGTTGTGCATTGCAATTGGCTTGTTGGGCATTAGCCCGGACCAGCTGCTGTAATATTGCCTCCATTTGATCCACTGGCTTAGGGCTAAACTTGGCCGGCTTTATCAGGGACATGCACTCTTGTATTTGCCTCACTGGCCGCTTGCCTCCTCCACCAAATATAAGGAACCGTACTAACTTGACCAGTGTACAGAGGCAGGGACACCACAAAGTTCATCAAAGTCTTCTTTATTTAGGCTTGTCAAAATACGTACAGCCAATAAATCTAGATCGCATCCGGGTCCAACAAACACAGCACACACTGATATTGTTACCTCACACTGTCTACTAAGTCCAGCAGCAGGATTAAATAGAATCCCTGGACATGAGCATGCCGCAAGTTCCGGACTGGAGCATGGGGTACAGGCACCCACCCAGCACATTTCCTGTTCCCAGTAAAAGCCCGACCCGGACTAGCTGGAACCAGCTATGCTATCTATCATGGTGTCCACCAACTACGTTAGTGGACACCTAATCTAGGGGCCTTTAATCCACCAAGGCCGGGCACCTTGGTGACACGTTCCCGGTGGAAATAAAACCTCTTTTAGAATCCTTCCTGGAGCATTCTGGGTGACACATATCTCCCATCATAAATGACTCCTGTCACTGCCTCACAATATACATATATATATATACACACATACATATACAATATATATATTGTGACACAGTTAGGGGTTGTGTCTAGCAAGGCAGGTATTTTCCTCCCAGCATGTGCGGCTGGCCTGCAGATGAGGTGAAATACTGGACCGGAGTTTAATTGCTGGTCTGGGTTTTGGCAGCACCTGGCTATCCTTAAATAGGCAGCTGCGCTCAGCAGAGATGTCTCTGTTTTTGGGATCTGAGGCTTTGTGCCGTGCTGGAGGGCTGAGAACCGCATGCTGTTTTGTGCAATTGCCTCAAGTGTGAATAAACACTGACGTTTTGAGTTAAGAACTTGTATTTTTCCTCTCTACTGCGCCCACTTACCCTATCTACCACAGCAAAACCCACTATATATATATATATATATATATATATATATATAAAATGAAAAAAAAAGTGTTTTTATATATATATATATAAAGTTTTTATATATATATATATATATATATATATATAAATATATATATTTTATTTCCTTGGAGTGCTGCCTTTTTCCTACTTATACTGTATATACATATTGTGAGGGCTAGCTTTCTTTCAGGGGATCATTCTCACAGATACGGCTTCAGGACACCAGGTTTAAGGTCCAAACAATGCATTTATTGTGGCACACCAGCAAAAATAGAACAACAAAACAATAATAAATAAACACCTTGCCCGCCTGGGCTCTACCTAAACACAGTCATATCCCTGACTCACCTGAAGCACTGTTCACACACAGTCATCACATGCGACTTTCTTAGCCAGTAGTCCAGCTCACTTCCAGGCTGTAACAAAGTAAGTTCAGGCTGTGGTGGAATAGGGTTTTGGACCGCACTATGCACCCCTTCCTTGCCTCTAACCTGTGTGAGACCTGTCACTGTCTCACAATATATATATATATATATATATATATATATATACACTCACCTAAAGAATTATTAGGAACACCTGTTCTATTTCTCATTAATGCAATTATCTAGTCAACCAATCACATGGCAGTTGCTTCAATGCATTTAGGGGGGGTGGTCCTGGTCAAGACAATCTCCTGAACTCCAAACTGAATGTCAGAATGGGAAAGAAAGGTGATTTAAGCAATTTTGAGCGTGGCATGGTTGTTGGTGCCAGACGGGCCGGTCTGAGTATTTCACAATCTGCTCAGTTACTGGGATTTTCACGCACAACCATTTCTAGGGTTTACAAAGAATGGTGTGAAAAGGGAAAAACATCCAGTATGCGGCAGTCCTGTGGGCAAAAATGCCTTGTGGATGCTAGAGGTCAGAGGAGAATGGGCTGACTGATTCAAGCTGATAGAAGAGCAACGTTGACTGAAATAACCACTCGTTACAACCGAGGTATGCAGCAAAGCATTTGTGAAGCCACAACACGCACAACCTTGAGGTGGATGGGCTACAACAGCAGAAGACCTCACCGGGTACCACTCATCTCCACTACAAATAGGAAAAAGAGGCTACAATTTGCACAAGCTCACCAAAATTGGACTGTTGAAGACTGGAAAAATGTTGCCTGGTCTGATGAGTCTCGATTTCTGTTGAGACATTCAAATGGTAGAGTCCGAATTTGGCGTAAACAGAATGAGAACATGTATCCATCCTCTGATGGCTACTTCCAGCAGCATAATGCACCATGTCACAAAGCTCGAATCATTTCAAATTGGTTTCTTGAACATGACAATGAGTTCACTGTACTAAAATGGCCCCCCACAGTCACCAGATCTCAACCCAATACAGCATCTTTGGGATGTGGTGGAACGGGAGCTTCGTGCCCTGGATGTGCATCACTCAAATCTCCATCAACTGCAAGATGCTATCCTATCAATATGGGCCAACATTTCTAAAGAATGCTATCAGCACCTTGTTGAATCAATGCCACGTAGAATTAAAGGCAGTTCTGAAGGCAAAAGGGGGTCCAACACCGTATTAGTATGGTGTTCCTAATAATTCTTTAGGAGAGTGTATATCATATTTTACATGACGATCTTTTTCTCCCCATTTATTGCACCAGTTAGTCTGCTAGATTTATTTCAAGCTGGCAGCTCAGAGAGCATGTCCTTTCTCAGGCAATGTGTCCTTTCTGCTGCAGCTCTCTTCCTGTCACTGCTTCTAAAAGGAGATATGACAGTTGAAGGACAGAACTGAGGATGGTTTGAGTGATAAAAGAGATGCAGTATATTTTATCACATAAATATTTGATAATATAGGCTCAAATAAAGCATACTTAAAATGTCCAGATGAACAATGCCAATAGGGCAGACTTATGAAAACTGTTTTGTTAAATGTATGCAGTCCTGGAACAACCGTTTGAGGGTGCACATTTGTCATGCTTGTGTGTGGGAGGAAAACACCACACTGAGTATAGGAGGGAAAAGGGGATACCGGAATAAGGCCTGTAAAACTAGGGAAGGAAAATGGACACCTCCTAGAGAAGACCCTAACTCAAGTCCTGACAGACTACTGGTATGAACAGGCCCTAAAGGTAGGCAAGTTTATACACTGGATACCTAGAATCCTATCTCACTATATAGGACCCTGGAACTAATTTCAGGACTGAGTCTACCTGTTCCTCCAAAGGGAAGGAAGAACAGGAGTCTTTCTCAGGCCTAATGACAAACAGGGAAAGGCAACACACACATATATATAAACAAAATACAAAAGGGAAAGGAAATACTTATCTTCAATGAAACTTTGGTAGCATCAGGAACTCAGCCAAGAACCAAACACAATCTAACCACAAATCCAACAGAAGCTATAAACCACATAGCATAGTGGGAGAAACAACAATAAATAGGGAAGGTAAAATGACCACAAATGCCACACCTGGGGAAAGAAGGTGTGGTAAGCACCAGAAACAACACAGACGTAATTTGATCCAAAAGGAAAACATGTCAGATCAAACCACATGTTGCCAGTCTCACAGATTTCCTGCCACCTGTCGCGGGAACATGCGTATGCTTCGGTACGTCAGTGACAACATTTTTGTGCAAATGTGAGCAAATTGTGATCCCTGATCCTGTATCTAAACAAGCAAATTTTAACATTGAGATGCATTGGCAATATTGAAAAGAGTTTGCTGCTCACTAAGCAGACACTCTATGGGGTAGATGAGGGGGAGAGTGGTGGTATAAAGGATCAGTAAAGTGTGGTACGGTAGCTAGCTGGATAACAGTTAGAATGGGAGGTAGTGGGGAGAGTGCCAGGGAGGCTAGTCCTGATCTGACACACCTCAATAAGTTTGCAAAGTTGGCCAATGAGGGGGATGTCAGTTCAGAGATGGCACTGCTTCAGCAAGACTCTTCATCTGCAAGCCCGGGGAATGTATGTCAACTCCAGTAAACAGGGAACGAGGAGAGCAGGGCATGCCTCACAGTTGCTGGTAGTGGGAGGCTTGATCATTAGGGGTACAGATAGGGTGATCTGCCACAAAGACCAGGATAATCAAATGGTGTGTTGTCTTCCTGGTGGTCAAGTATCGCGGATCAGGTCGATAGATTACTGGGAGGGGTTGGCGAAAATCCAGTGTTCATGATCCACATTGGCACCAATAACAGAGTTAGTATTTTTTTTAAATACTACCTGTACCACATGCTTTACCAGCAAGGAAGCAGGAGATTAGGGAGGTAAAAGAGTGGCTCAAGAACTGTTGTAGGAAGGAGAGGTTTGGGTTCCTGGAGAACTGGGCTAACTTCTCTGTTGGCTACAGGCTCTGTCGTATGGATAGACTGCACCTCAATGGGGAAGGTGCAGCTGTTTTGGGGGAGAAGATGGCTAAAAGTTTGTAAGAGAATTTAAACTAGGGACTTGGGAGAGAAAGTAATATTATAGGAGGGGAAGATAGAGCAGACAGTGACCTGGGATGAGGTAATGGAACTGAGGGTGTAATGGAGAGAGAGACTAGAACAGTTCATAAGAAAGGTGTAGGGTAAAAAATGTCCAAAACCCTTGTAATTGTTTGTATGCTAATACCAGAAGCCTGACCAATAAAAATGTTGAAATGGAATTAGTAATGTCTGAGGAGGACTATGACATAGTGGGAATAACTGAGACATGAGCTGGATGATAGCTATGATTGGGCAGTTAACATACACGGTTACAGTATGTTTAGAAAGGATTGTAAAAACCGGAGAGAGGGAGAATTGTGAGAGATACATACCTTAAGGGAATAAAAGAGTGAGGAACAAGAAAATAAAACAATGTAGATAAATAGAAATGTAAAGGGAGTAATAAATGACAAAAAGAAAGCACTAAAACAAGAAGGTACCGAGGAAGCATTGAAAAACTATAAGGAAAAAATTTAAAATATAAAAGACAGATAAAAGAAGCCAAGCTAGAGACAGAGAGACTCATTGCCAAATAGAAAACTAACCCTAAAATGTTCTTCAACTATATAAATGGTAAAAACTTTAAACCTGAAAAGTGTTGGCCAGAGTGATGAGAGAGGAGTTGTAGAGAGCTATTAGGAGACAATAAAGCTATTACATTTTTTTTTTCCGCCACTGTATTAACTGCGGAAAATGAACTGTCAGATGAAATGCAGAGTGTAAAAGTAAACTCCCTGTTATAAGTGGCTTGTCTGACGCAGAAGGAAGTACAGCAACGTCTTAAAAGGATTAAAATCACCAGATCCATATAGAAACATAGAATGTGTCGGCAGATAAGAACCATTTGGCCCATCTAGTCTGCCCAATATACTGAATACTATGGATAGCCCCCGGCCCTATCTTATATGAAGGATGGCCTTGTGCCTATCCCATGCATGCTTAAACCCCTTCACTGTATTTGCAGCTACCACTTCTGCAGGAAGGCTATTCCATGCATCCACTACTCTCTCAGTAAAGTAATACTTCCTTATATTACTTTTAAACCTTTGCCCCTCTAATTTAAAACTGTGTCCTCTTGTGGTAGTTTTTCTTCTTTTAAATATGCTCTCTTCCTTTACCGAGTTGATTCCCTTTATGTATTTAAAAGTTTCTATCATATCCCCTCTGTCTCTTCTTTCTTCCAAGCTATACATATTAAGGTCCTTTAACCTTTCCTGGTAAGTTTTATCCTGCAATCCATGTACTAGTTTAGTAGCTCTTCTCTGAACTCTCTCTAGAGTATCTATATCCTTCTGGAGATATGGCCTCCAGTACTGCGCACAATACTCCAAGTGAGGTCTCACCAGTGTTCTGTACAGCGGCATAAGCACTTCACTCTTTCTACTGCTTATACCTCTCCCTATACATCCAAGCATTCTGCTAGCATTTTGTGCTGCTCTATTACATTGTCTTCCCACCTTTAAGTCTTCTGAAATAATTACTCCTAAATCCCTTTCCTCAGATACTGAGGTCAGGACTGTGTCAAATATTCTATATTCTGCCCTTGGGTTTTTACGCCCCAGGTGCATTATCTTGCACTTATCCACATTAAATTTCAGTTTCCAGAGTTCTGACCATTCTTCTAGTTTTCCTAAATCCTTTTCCATTTGGCGTTTCCCTCCAGGAACATCAACCCTGTTACCTAATGCAATTTTCTGTTGCCTTCAATAATGCACCTTTTAAGTAGTCCCATTTCTCCTGGACTCCATGTAATCCGTTCCAGTCTGATAAGGACTCATTTATGACTAATTTCATTTTTGAAAAGTCTGTTTTTCTAAAATCTAAAACTTTTGTTTTTGTGTGGTGGGACTCTTTCACAGTTCTTATATTAAACCACACTGACTGGTGATCACTAGTTCCCAAGGTTTCGCCTACAATGACATCATATACCGAATCCCCGTTTGTGAATACCAAATCCAAAATGGCCTCCCTCCGGGTTGGCTCCTCAACCACTTGTTGTAGAGATAACCCCAGTGGGGAATTTAGAATATCTGTACTACTGGTAGAACTTGCTATTTTGGTTTTCCAGTTTATATCTGGGAGATTGAAATCTCCCATAATGATAACTTCTCCTTTCATTGTCATTTTAGCTATTTCTTCAACTAGTAGATCATCTAGTTCTTTAACTTGACCAGGTGGTCTATATATCACACCTACACGAGTTACTGCATGGTTAGCAAACTGCAACGTAACCCAAACTGACTCTATGTTGGCCTCACCAACTTGTATTAGGTTAGATTTAATGCTATCTTTCACATACAGGGCCACTCCTCCTCCTTTCTTGCCTTCTCTGTCTCTTCTGTATAAAGAGTACCCTGGTATGGTTATGTCCCAGTCATTTCTTTCATTAAACCATGTCTCCGTAACAGCCACTAAATCTACATTCTCAGATGCCATTATTGAATCAAGTTCATTGATTTTTTTACCTAAACTGCGAGCATTTGTAGACAGGACTCTGAGTTTATCATTTCTTAACCTCTGTGCTTCTGACCTGTTCTGGCATTGTTTCAGGGGGCAAATGGACTCTTTTATTTTCACTCTTTTGCCCCCCCTTCCTAGTTTAAATACTCTTTCGCAAATTCTTGGAGTTGTTCACTAAGTACATTTGTTCCTTTGAGAGAAAGATGCAAACCATCTTTTTTGTACAGTTCCTTTCTATTCCAAGTAGAGCTATCATGAGAAACAAAGCCAAATCCTTGCTCTTGACACCATTTACCAAGCCATATGTTGAACTCCTTTATGCGCCTCTGCCTATCATTCTGAACATTATGCACAGGCAGAACTTCAGAAAATGAAATGGTGGATGCAAAATCCTGTACGTCATTACCAAGTGTGATAAAAGATTTTTTCACCTCTGACACTTCATTGCAAGCCAGGTCATTTGTCCCTAGATGGACAAGAACATCCACGTCCCCTTCCTGCTTTGCTTGCTTAACAATATTAATAATACGTCTTCTATCTCTTCTAGCAGTAGCCCCAGGGAGACATCTCACAAAACCATTTTCTTTAAGCTCCACACTTCTTATGATTGAATCACCCAGCAACAGCTGCTTCCTTTGAGACTTCACTTTATCTTTTTTGTTGCATACATTAGACATAGGAGTCGATGGTTTCACCCCCTCTGTGCTTGAGTCCATATCCATGTTGTCCTTACATTCTGAGAGTGCTGCAAATGAATTATGGAGAACCACCGACTGTGGGACATGTCTTCTATCCACCACTTTAAGACTTCCAGAACCTACAGTAACCCATCTGCCATTTCTGGGGGTCCTCTGTGGCAGTGGCATTGCAGCAGTCCTAGCTGGAGTTTGTTTAACAGATAATTTAAATATTTCAGCTTTCAAAAATGCAATTTCCTGCTGCAGTAAGGAGAACTGTCTACAGATCTGACAGCATCCGAATCTCCAAAGAGTGGAACATGAAATATATGCACAACAATTCCTGCACTGAACCAAGTCTGCCATTTTAAAGAGGAGGAAAAAAAAAAAAAAAATTGTAACTTTAAATCAAACAAATCTTACCTTTTTTTTGTATTGTTTCCACCTTCCAGCCTACCTCCTGACTATCTCCTGCAATATCTCTTTACTAGTACTTAATGTAGTACTTGAAGGTAGTACTTGCAGCTAATGAATTAGGCCAGCTAATGAGTCTGTCTCTATATATACACACACTGCTTCCCAAGCTCCGCCCCCAGCAACAAATGTAACACCTTAGTGAGCTAGGCTCATTAGCAAACGCACAATAGCAAACAGCTGACCGAATTCCTTACCTCTTCTCAAGCAATGATCAGCAAAAACAACACAGATGAGCCAGTTGGAGACTCTAAGCCAATCTCTTGCAGTATCTCTTGAGTCTCTTCAGTCTCCTGCAATATCTCTTTACTAGTACTTAATGTAGTACTTGAAGGTAGTACTTGCAGCTAATGAATTAGGCCAGCTAATGAGTCTGTCTCTATATATACACACACTGCTTCCCAAGCTCCGCCCCCAGCAACAAATGTAACACCTTAGTGAGCTAGGCTCATTAGCAAACGCACAATAGCAAACAGCTGACCGAATTCCTTACCTCTTCTCAAGCAATGATCAGCAAAAACAACACAGATGAGCCAGTTGGAGACTCTAAGCCAATCTCTTGCAGTATCTCTTGAGTCTCTTCAGTCTCCTGCAATATCTCTTTACTAGTACTTAATGTAGTACTTGAAGGTAGTACTTGCAGCTAATGAATTAGGCCAGCTAATGAGTCTGTCTCTATATATACACACACTGCTTCCCAAGCTCCGCCCCCAGCAACAAATGTAACACCTTAGTGAGCTAGGCTCATTAGCAAACGCACAATAGCAAACAGCTGACCGAATTCCTTACCTCTTCTCAAGCAATGATCAGCAAAAACAACACAGATGAGCCAGTTGGAGACTCTAGGCCAATCTCTTGCAGTATCTCTTGAGTCTCTTCAGTCTCCTGCAATATCTCTTTACTAGTACTTAATGTAGTACTTGAAGGTAGTACTTGCAGCTAATGAATTAGGCCAGCTAATGAGTCTGTCTCTATATATACACACACTGCTTCCCAAGCTCCGCCCCCAGCAACAAATGTAACACCTTAGTGAGCTAGGCTCATTAGCAAACGCACAATAGCAAACAGCTGACCGAATTCCTTACCTCTTCTCAAGCAATGATCAGCAAAAACAACACAGATGAGCCAGTTGGAGACTCTAAGCCAATCTCTTGCAGTATCTCTTGAGTCTCTTCAGTCTCCTGCAATATCTCTTTACTAGTACTTAATGTAGTACTTGAAGGTAGTACTTGCAGCTAATAAATACACACCTGCATCCTAAGATAATTAAGTAATTTTATAGCCAGACTCTTAGGCCTATTACACAGGGGCGAGATTTCCGCTCATGTGCAATGCGTGTGGTGAACGCATTGTACCCACACTGAAACCGGACCCATTTATTTCTATGGGGCTGTGCACATGAGCGGTGATTTTCACACATCACTTGTGTGTTGCGTGAAAATCGCAGCATGCTCTACTTTGTGCGTTTTTCACGCAACGCAGGCCCCATAGAAGTCAATGGGGCTGCGTGAAAATCGCAAGCATCCGCAAGCAAGCGCGGATGCGGTGCGATTTTCACGCACGGTTGCTAGGAGACAATCGGGATGGGGACCCGATCATTATTATTTTCCCTTATAACATGGTTATAAGGGAAAATTATAGCATTCTTAATACAGAATGCTTAGTACAATAGGGCTGGAGGGGTTAAAAAAAAATAATAATAATTTAACTCACCTTAATCCACTTGTTCGCGCAGCCCGGCTTCTCTTCTGTCTTCATCTTTGCTGTGCAGTAGGAAAAGGACCTGTGGTGACGTCGGTGCTCTCATCACATGGTCCGTCACATGACCCATCACCATGGTGATGGATCATGTGATGGACCATGTGATGAGCGCAGTGACGTCATCAAAGGTCCTTTAACCAGCTCCTGAAGAAATGAGACAGAAGAGAAGCCGGGCTGTGCGAACAAATGGATTAAGGTGAGTTAAATTATAATATTTTTTTTTTTAATCCCTCCAGCCCTATTGTACTTTGCATTCAGTATTAAGAATGCTATTATTTTCCCTTATTACCATGTTCTAAGGGAAAATAATACAATCTACACAGAACCAATCCCAAACCCGAACTTCTGCAAAGAAGTTCGGGTTTGGGTACCAAACATGCCGATTTTTCTCACGCACGTGCAAAACGCATAAAATTTTTTGCACTCGCGCGGAAAAATCTCGCATTTTCCCGCAATGCACCCGCATCTTATCTGGCCCTAAAACATGACGCCCGTGTGAAAGAGGCCTTATTCCTAATATATAAAAGGACTCTATAAAGACAGAGAGTGTTCCACAGGATTGGTGCTTAGCAAATGTGGTGCTGATATTCAAAATGGGTCAAAAACAGAGCCTGGAAACTATAGGACGGTAAATTAGATTCTACCTCACAGGATTTATTTGCCTTCGTCTGGGTCAAGTTTCAGGACAACAGACTGAACTGGATGGATGTGTGCCTTTTTTCAGCCTTAGGCCTCTTGCACACGAACGGGCCGCAATGCACGAACAACCGTCGTGGGGCAGCCGCAGTGGATCGCGGACCCATTCACTTTAATGGGTCCGCGATCCGGCCGTTCCGCAAAAAGATAGGACATGTTGTATCTTTTTGCGGAACGAAACCCCACGGAAGCACTCCGTAATGCTTCCGTAGGGTTCCGTTCCGTGATTCCGTTCCGCACCAATCCGCATCTCCGGATTTTCAGACTCATTGAAGTGAATGGGTCCGCATCTGTGATGCGGAATGTACATGGAACGGTGCCCGTGTATTGCGGATCCGCAAATGCGGTCCACAATACGGCTACGGGGCTCACACTTTTGTGTGCAATAAGCCTTACAAACTATGAGGGTCATTTATTAAGACTGGCGTTTTAGACCTATACTTGGCAGTGGATCCGTTGGAGTTATGAAGAGGCGTTGGACTCTACATAACTTCTGCACATCCAGCGCCGCTTCAAAATTTAAGCCAGCTTCCTTATACCTGCCGGCTCGTCACCTTCCCCACCCACACCACGCCCACTTTTTTAGACCTTGCGGCGCAACTAACTTTTATGCCACAAGCTGTACCTAAAATACGTCTAATATAGGCATATTTCAGGTTAATAAATGACCCCCTATTAGGGTTGTTGCGATACCAAAAATTTTATTCGGTTTTAATACTATAAAAAAGTATTGCGATACTCGATACCATTCGATACCACGTGAAAAAAATTAAATACCAAAAAAATGCATAGGAGATTTTTTTTATATTTAATTATTGTTTATATATTTTATATGTAAAATTGGGAAAAGGGGTGATTTATACTTAATATTTTGGTGGAGTTTTTTTATATTTTTTTTTTACTAACTATTTTCCCCCTTAGGGGCTAGAACCTGCAATCTTTTAATCCTTTGTCCTATTCACCCTAATAGAGCTCTATTAGGGTGAATAGGACTTCACACTCTCCCTGCTGCCCTGTGCTCTGTTCACACGGCAGCAGGGAGATTACCATGGCAGCCAGGTCGGATGCAATCTATGTGATTCTGCCGCCGCACCCACCTCTTGTATCTGTATTAGATGTTAATTTTCATTGGTGGAGCAGTGCGCCCGCCCCTCCTTCGCCCCTCTCTCATTGGCAGCGGCGGCACAGGGGGAGGGAGAGAGTGATTCCTTCTCCCCTGTGCGCTCCATGTTCTCTAATACTGTAGCGCAGCCTAGTATCGATAAAAGGCAATTCCCGGTACCGAACCGATACCAGGACAAAAGTATCGATTGGGTATCGAAATTTCGATACCCACAACAACCCCTATGTTACTATGTTGCTATGTATGTCTTAAATATAAATACTGTCTTTGTAGTCCATAGCAGCCACTTAGTTGCTTTCATTTTTTAAGAACACTATGAGGAATAAAAGCTATGCTCTTAGTGGTTCCTATTGATTGACGTTTTTCTTTTACACAATTAAAAAAATCTCCCCCATATTGTCCAAATAAAAAGTGCAAAGTGCCAGGATATGCTTAGTGCATTTGGTGCACAGGTATTTGCAAACAGTGCCCATAACACATGGGTCTCCATGCAGTCAATTATTGGTCTCAACAGTAATGGGGATGTCACTGCTGAGCCAAGTGATTGGCTGCAGTGGTGACATGGTGTGCATTGGATGTCACCACTGCAGCCATGAGGACAAACACTGGCAAGGAAGATTGGTTCATCACACTGGAGGCAACAGGGGTGAAAAACGGTGAATATCGTTTCTTTTGCTATTTTATCACATTTATTGCTGCTGCCTGAGTTTTTATTTAACTCAAACAACCCAATTAATGCCATTCCCTTGAGAAGACATTACCTTACTTAGTGATAATAAAGATATCTTGTGTCCCCTATGGTTCCTTACCAGGGACCCTTTGGATTTGACGGGGTTGGCAGGGTATGTAAAAATAGTAAGCATGGTACACTGGGGTACACTATAGAAAATTAAGCAGATTCTGTTTAAAAAGCTAGACAAAATAGCATAGTATACCACATAATGGAAACTCAATGGACCTCATTATAGTCAGTGGAGTCCATTGGGTATCATTGCTGTCCGTCATCAGAAATATCTATTACTTTTGCCATTTTCATTGTTCTGCTCCTGTAATGGAGCAGAACAACATACATTATTAGTGGAAGTGTTGCTCCAGTGTGAATGGGCCCTTAGACATTTACAACCTATCGGCAGAATAACCCATAAATGTTTGAAAGATATAAGTCCCAACCTCAGTGACCGGAGCTCCCTCTGTTGTACATCCATATGGTGTACATACTGTATGGCATAAATATCTAAGGTGAAAATACCCCTTTAAGTATTATCAAATTGCTCTGGGCTTTATATTTCTGATATCCAAGTGCTGCAGCTTTTTTTTAGTCCTTCTCAGTTGCTATGGATCATCAAACAGAATTTTTAAGGTAAAGTTCTAAATATGGAACAAATCTCAGAGAAGTCAAAGAGTTAATGTAATGAACAATTTATTAATAACTGGTGCTATTACTAGCCCTGCAGTTTTTACCCGTTTCTCCCATTTCTCACCTCTATTACTATTTTGTTTTGTCTTTGACACTACACAAAAACACTTTTTGCAGTATCTCCAATACCTTTTTCTTTCCTACCAGTTATAGTCTGTTCAAGGCTGAAAACATCTTGCATAGATATGAATACATTTTGTATCTGATTGTAACAAATTGGTCTGCAGGTTCAATTTGGGTACAAATACATTTGATTTGGATAAAAAAGTGCTCAGAATTGCCCTGAAAAGTAATATATGAAATGCAGAGGCTTCCCAGGGCTGTATCTAACGCCTTTCAAGGTACTTAACACCAAAACAGCATTAGTAATTAGAGATGTCCCGAACTATTCGCCGGCGAACAGTTCCCGGCGAACATCGCTTGTTCGCGTTCGGTCGCCCCCTATACGTCATCATTGAGCAAACTTTGACCCTGTACCTCACAGTCAGCATCCACATTCCAGCCAATCAGCATACCCTCCCACCCAGACCCTCACACCTCCTATCAAAAAGCAAGGACAGCATCCATCTTAGATTCATTCTGAAGCTGCAGTGTTAGTTAGAGCAGGGAGAGTCAGTGGCGTTGCTAGGGCTGGTGTCACCCGATGCGGTAGAAAATGGTGTCACCCCCCCGAAGCAATAATTTTGTAGCCATATATGGGGACTATGGTGGTGCTGCTGCCATAGGGGGCATCCGTTAGCTAAGCAGACCCCCCCTAGCAGTCAGAGCCTGGTCTCGGGAGGGGCACTTACAGATTATTTTCTGTCCACCACCACAAAACAATGGTGCTTATAGAACAGACTACACAGTGTAGCGGTATACTGTATATTGTGGGGCACAGTGTAGAGGTATACTGTATATTGTGGGGCACAGTGTAGAGGTATACTGTATATTGTGGGGCACAGTGTAGAGGTATACTGTATATTGTGGGGCACAGTGTAGAGGTATACTGTATATTGTGTGGCACAGTGTAGAGGTATACTGTACATTGTGGGGCACAGTGTAGAGGTATACTGTATATTGTGTGGCACAGTGTAGAGGTATACTGTATATTGTGTGGCACAGTGTAGAGGAATACTGTATATTGTGTGGTACAGTGTAGAGGTATACTGTATATTGTGTGGCAAAGTGTAGAGGTATACTGTACATTGTGTGGCACAGTGTAGAGGTATACTGTATATTGTGTGGCACAGTGTAGAGGTATACTGTATATTGTGGGGCACAGTGTAGAGGTATACTGTATATTGTGTGGCACAGTGTAGAGGTATACTGTACATTGTGTGGCACAGTGTAGAGGTATACTGTATATTGTGTGGCACAGTGTAGAGGTATACTGTATATTGTGGGGCACAGTGTAGAGGTATACTGTATATTGTGGGGCACAGTGTAGAGGTATACTGTATATTGTGTGGCACAGTGTAGAGGTATACTGTATATTGTGGGGCACAGTGTAGAGGTATACTGTATATTGTGTGGCACAGTGTAGAGGTATACTGTACATTGTGTGGCACAGTGTAGAGGTATACTGTATATTGTGTGGCACAGTGTAGAGGTATACTGTATATTGTGGGGCACAGTGTAGAGGTATACTGTATATTGTGGGGCACAGTGTAGAGGTATACTGTATATTGTGTGGTACAGTGTAGAGGTATACTGTATATTGTGTGGCACAGTGTAGAGGTATACTGTACATTGTGTGGCACAGTGTAGAGGTATACTGTATATTGTGTGGCACAGTGTAGAGGTATACTGTATATTGTGGGGCACAGTGTAGAGGTATACTGTATATTGTGGGGCACAGTGTAGAGGTATACTGTATATTGTGGGGCACAGTGTAGAGGTATACTGTATATTGTGTGGCACAGTGTAGAGGTATACTGTATATTGTGTGGCGCAGTGTAGAGGTATACTGTACATTGTGTGGCACAGTGTAGAAGTATACTGTATATTGTGTGGCACAGTGTAGAGGTATACTGTATATTGTGTGGCACAGTGTAGAGGTATACTGTATATTGTGTGGCACAGTGTAGAGGTATACTCTATATTGTGTGGCACAGTGTAGAGGTATACTGTATATTGTGTGGCACAGTGTAGCGGTATACTGTATATTGTGTGGCACAGTGTAGAGGTATACTGTATATTGTGTGGTACAGTGTAGAGGTATACTGTATATTGTGTGGCACAGTGTAGGCTATATGTGTATAACATAAACATATTTCATATGAAAACTTACAATTACTTGGCTTGGCCCTTGGGGATCTCGGACACCACCAACACTTTGCCCGGGGGGCTCGGCGGAGCTGATGTTGTGTTTTATCCTAATGAGAAAGATTTCATAATAAGGATTTGGAGAAGGGGCAGAGGGATAGCAGAGCAGGGAGAGGCTGGTGCTGCTACTAGGGGGTCATACCATGGGGGAGTAATAAAGCCCACCATAATGCCCCCCCTAGTAGAAATAATTCTCCTTTTAATGTGACAGTGCAAAAAATACCCCCTTGTAATTCCCCCAGTTGAGCTAATGTCCCCATAGTGCCTCCATAATGTCCCAGTATAAAATACCCCTATATAGTGCCCCCAGTAAATTCCCCCATAGTGCTCCTCTCCCCCCTTCCTGCTAGTGCCCCCCATAATGTACCAGTATAAAATGCCCCATATATAGTGCCCCAGTAGATGCCCTCAGTGTCCGGCCTCTGATAGGCTGTCGGCCTAGTGTCCCCCATAATGCCCCCCAATAATGTGCCAGTAAGTGTCCCCATAGATGCCCCCCATCATGTGCCAGTATCAAGTGCCTCTCTCCTCCTCCTCACATGTCCCAGTATCATAGTGCCACCCCACCCCCCCAATGTGCCAGTATCAAGTGCCTCTCTCCTTCCCACCCCCATGTGCCAGTATCATAGTGCCAAACCCCCCATGTGCCAGTATCAAGTGCCTCTCTCTTCCCCCCATGTCCCAGTATCATAGTGCCAACCCCCCTCCCCCCTCCCCATGTGCCAGTATCAGGTGCCAAACCCCCTCCCCCCCATGTGCCAGTATCAGGTGCCTCTCTCCTTCCCCTCCCCATGTGCCAGTATCAGGTGCCAACCCCCCTCCCCCCATGTGCCAGTATTAGGTGCCAACCCCCCTTCCCCCATGTGCTAGTATCAGGTGCCAACCCCCCCCATGTGCCAGTATCAGGTGCCTCTCTCCTTCCCCTCCCCATGTGCCAGTATCAGGTGCCAACCCCCCTCCCCCCATGTGCCAGTATCAAGTGCCTCCCGCTCCCCCCATGGCAGTAACAGTCGGGTATTAAAAAAAAAAAAAAAACACTTATACTTACCTCCATGTCAGCTTCTTCCTGTGTCCCGCCCTGTATGTCCATATATGGAGTCAGTGCTTGTATTTCAGAAAAGTTTCTGCTGGGATTCGAACACACGACCTTCTGTATCACAGGCAAAGCACCTAACCACACGACCATAAGAGATGCATTGACATTGACTGAAAAAATATGAGACTTCTACTGTTATAGCTGGCTAAGTGTACATCTATACACGACTGTGCTCTAACACACCCAGCACTGCTATATCTCTATATGACAGCTGTCCCAGCACACTCAGCTCTGCTATATCTCTATATATGATAGCTGCCCCAGCACACTCAGCTCTGCTGCATCTAATACACATGACAGCTGCACCAGCACACTCAGCTCCACTATATCTCTATATATGACAGCTGCCCCAGCACACCCAACTCTGCTACATCTATACACATGACAGCTGCCCAAACACACCCAGCACTGCTATATCTCTATATGACAGCTGTCCCAGCACACTCAGCTCTGCTATATCTCTATATATGATAGCTGCCCCAGCACACCCAGCTCTGCTACATCTAATACACATGACAGCTGCACCAGCACACTCAGCTCTACTATATCTCTATATATGACAGCTGCCCCAGCACACCCAGCCTGCTACATCTATATATCTCTAAGTATTGCTATACAGTAGATATATAGAGATATAGCAGTGCTGGGTGTGTTAGGGCAGCAGTCATGTGTATAGATGTACACTTAGCCAGCTATAACAGTAGAAGTCTAATATTTTTTCAGTCAGTGTCAATGTTGCTCTTATGGACGTGTGGTTAGGTGCTTTGCCTCTGATACCGAAGGTTGTGGGTTCGAATCCCAGCAGAAATTTTTCTGAAATAAATTAGAATACACAAGCACTGACTCCATATATTAGAATACACAAGCACTGACTCACTATATGGACATACAGGGCGGGACACAGGAAGAGGTCGAGGGTTCGAATCCCAGACACATCTCCTGAGGTCGGCAATACAAATGCCGGCTCTGCTGGTGTCACCCCCATCACTGGTGTCACCCGGTGCGGCCCGCACCCCCCTTGCAACGCCACTGGGGAGAGTGCTGCTGCTGAATTAATAGGGAAATTGTTAGCTAGGCCAGTGTTCTGTGTCCACTCCAGTCCTCAAAGACTCATCTGCTGTAAGGACAGCATCCTGACAGCACCTCAAAAAGCCCTTTTTAGGGCTGGTACATCAGTCTGCTTTTATTTTATTTTTTCTATATATATACTGTATATTGCAGTTGCCTGCCCGTGTGTGAGAAGCCACAGGCCCACAGACTGTACTGTGTGCACACCACTCATATCGGGTGGCAAAGTACCTTGCAGATAAAAAAGTCATTTTATTTTTACCCTTTAATATAATTGCAGTTGCCTGCCAGTGTGTGTCAGGCCCACAGACTGTACTGTGCCCACTGCCCACCACTCATATAGGGTGGCACAGCACCTTGCAGATAATAAATTCATAAAATTTTTCCTCTGTAATATAATTGCAGTTGCCTGACAGTGAGTGTCAGGCCCACAGACTGTACTGTGCCCACTGCCCACCACTCATATAGGGTGGCACAGCACCTTGCAGATAAAAAAGTCATTTAATTTTTCCTCTGTAATATAATTGCAGTTGCCTGCCAGTGAGTGTCAGGCCCACAGACTGTACTGTGCCCACTGCCCACCACTCATATAGGGTGGCACAGCACCTTGCAGATAAAAAAGTAATTTAACTTTTCCTCTGTAATATAATTGCAGTTGCCTTCCAGTGAGTGTCAGGCCCACAGACTGTACTGTGCCCAATGCCGACCACTCATATAGGGTGGCACAGCACCTTGCAGATAAAAAAGTCATTTAATTTTTCCTCTGTAATATAATTGCAGTTGCCTGCCAGTGAGTGTCAGGCCCACAGACTGTACTGTGCCCACTGCCCACCACTCATATAGGGTGGCACAGCACCTTGCAGATAAAAAAGTCATTTAATTTTTCCTTTGTAATATAATTGCAGTTGTCTTCTAGTGAGTGTCAGGCCCACAGACTGTACTGTGCCCACTGCCGACCACTCATATAGGGTGGCACAGCACCTTGCAGATAAAAAAGTCATTTAATTTTTCCTCTGTAATATAATTGCAGTTGCCTGCCAGTGAGTGTCAGGCCCACAGACTGTACTGTGCCCACTGCCCACCACTCATATAGGGTGTCACAGTACCTTGCACGCATAGTACCACTAATCTAAAAAAAAATGACAGGTAGAGGCAGGCCACCCCGCAGGGGTCGTCGTGGTCATGGTTCTGTGATTTCCTTTGGCCCTAGAATAATGCCCAGTGTTCAGAGGCCACGTACCCTGAACTCCAAAAATTCTGAGGACATAGTTGACTGGCTTACACAGGACACCCAATCTTATACAGCTTCCGCTCGGAACCTTGACGCACCATCCTCCTCCGGCTCAGCTTCAGGCACCTCTCAAGTTACCACTCGCCCGCCCACCGCCACCACCAAAACTAGCACCACAGCCACTTCACTTGATCTGTCAGAGGAGTTATTTACACATCAGTTGGAAGAAATGAGTGATGCGCAACCATTATTGCCAGAGAATGTAGATAACAGGGATATGTCTCAGTCAGGCAGCATTACACACATGGACGTATGGTGTGATGATGATGATGATGTTGTACCCGCTGCTGCTTTCTTTGCTGAGTTGTCAGATACAAGTGAAGCGGTTGATGATGACGATGTGTTCGTGGATGACATGTGGGTGCCCACTCGAAGAGAAGAAGAACAGGGGGAAAGTTCACATGGGGAGACAGAGAAGAGGAGGAGACGAGTTGGAAGCAGGGGGAGGTCATCGCAAGGAGCTAGTGGCACAGTCAGACAGCATGTATCGGCACCCGGGGTCAGCCAGACAGCACGCCAATCAACGCATGCTGTTGCCACCACCAGAATGCCGTCATTGCAAAGCTCAGCAGTGTGGCATTTTTTTTGTGTGTCTGCCTCTGATAACAGGAATGCCATTTGCAACCTGTGCCAAAAGAAACTGAGTCATGGGAAGTCCAACACCCACCTAGGTACAACTGCTTTGCGAAGGCACATGATCTCACATCACAAACGCCCATGGGATCAACACATGATGAGTACAAGCAGCACACAAACTCTTAGCCCGCCAGCTTTTACCATACAAGCTGGTGGAGTCGGAGGCCTTCAAAAAATTTGTAGCTATTGGGACACCGCAGTGGAAGCTACCCGGCCGAATTTTTTTTTTCACAAAAGGCAATCCCCAACCTGTACTCTATTGTGGAAAAGGAAGTCATGGCATGTCTGGCACACAGTGTTGGGGCAAGGGTCCATCTGACCACTGATACCTGGTCTGCAAAGCACGGTCAGGGCAGGTATATCACCTACACTGCGCATTGGGTGCGTGGCTCTGCAGAGGAGTTGGTGACACCGCCACGACTTGCAGGCAGGCCTGCTGCCACCTCCTCTACTCCTCCTACTCCATCCTCTTCGCTAACCTCCTCGGCTGAGTCCTCTTCTGCTGCTGCGTCTTGCTCCACATCAACTGCACCCCCCCCAGCCCCCTAGGGGCTATTCAACATCCCGGATACGACAGTGTCACGCCGTCTTGGGGTTGACTTGCCTGAAAGCAGAGAGTCACACCGGACCAGCACTCCTGTCCGTCCTGAACGCACAGGTGGATCAGTGGCTGACCCCGCACCAACTGGAGATCGGCAAAGTGGTGTGTGACAACGGAAGCTATTTGTTGGCGGCATTGAATTTGGGCAAGTTGACACATGTGCCGTGCATGGCACATGTGTTGAATCTGATTGTACAACGCTTTGTGCATAAGTACCCAGGCTTACAGGACGTCCCCAAGCAGGCCAGGAAGGTGTGTGGCCATTTCAGGCGTTCCTACACGGCCATGGCGCACTTTTCCGATATTCAGTGGCGAAACTACATGCCAGTGAGGCGCTTGATTTGCGACAGCCCGACATGTTGGAATTCAACACTCCTAATGTTCGACTGCCTGCTCCAACAAGAAAAAGCCGTCAACGAGTATTTGTATGACAGGGGTGCTAGGACAGCCTCTGCGGAGCTGGGTATTTTTTTGCCACGTTACTGGACACTCATGCGCAATGCCTGTAGGCTCATGCGTCCTTTTGAGGAGGTGAAAAACCTAGTCAGTTGCACCGAAGGCACCATCAGCGACATCATGCCATTTGTTTTCTTCCTGGAGCGTGCCCTGCGAAGAGTGCTGGATCAGGCCGTAGATGAGCGTGAAGAGGAAGAGTTGTGGTCACCATCACCACCAGAAACAGCCTTATTTTCATCGCTTGCTGGACCTGCGGCAACGTTGGAAGAGGAGTCTGGGGAAGAGGAGTCAGAGGAGGAATGTGGCTTTGAGGAGGAGGAAGACCAACCACAGCAGGCATCCCAGGGTGCTCGATGTCACCTATCTGGTACCCGTGGTGTTGTACGTGGCTGGAGGGAAGAACAGACCTTCAATGAGATCATTGAGGACATCGGGACATGAGTAGCTCGGCATCCAACCTTGTGCAAATGGGGTCTTTTATGCTGTCATGCCTGTTGAGGGACCCTCGTATAAAAAGGCTAAAGGAGAACGACCTGTACTGGGTGGCCACGCTACTAGACCCCCGGTATAAGCAGAAAGTGGCTGAAATGTTACCGAATTACCGGAAGTCGGAAAGGATGCAGCAGTTCCAAAACAAGTTAAAAAGTATGCTTTACACAGCGTATAAGGGTGATGTCACAGCACAACGGGGATCTAACAGGGTAAGAGGTGAAAGTAAACCTCCTCCTTCCACGACCACGCCGGCAAGGACAGGAAGCTTTACAGACGTGTTGTTGATGGAGGACATGCAGAGCTTTTTAAGTCCTACGCATCGCCACAGCCCTTCGGGGTCCACCCTCAGAGAACGACTCGACCGACAGGTAGCAGACTACCTTGCCTTAACTGCAGATATCGACACTCTGAGGAGCGATGAACCCCTTGACTACTTGGTGTGCAGGCTTGACCTGTGGCCTGAGCTATCCCAATTTGCAATAGAACTTCTGGCCTGCCCCGCTTCAAGTGTCCTGTCAGAAAGGACCTTCAGCACAGCAAGAGGTATTGTCACTGAGAAGAGAAGTTGCCTAGGTAAAAAAAGTCTAGATTACCTCACCTTTATTAAGATGAATGAGGCATGGATCCCGAAGGGACTGACAGTGTGGGATGCATTTGACTAAAAAAAACCTGATGAGATGCCTTTGGCTAAAAATGGTCCACACGCTGCTGTATTTAATCTCTGCATGCCGGATGACTTGCGTGACTTCTCCGCTACCAACTAGGGTTTAAGCCGCAATGTTTTAGTGCACTTTCTGCCTGGAAAACATCAGCGGCTGCAACAATACCAAATTTTTCAGGCATGTGTACATGCCTAATTTTTCTGGCCTCTGGTGCTGCACTGTGGCTGCAAAAACAAAACAAAAAAAAGGCACATACATGTGTCAATTCCCCTTCGTGATCGTTACCTTGTTGTGGTGAAGGGGCTTGCGTATCACAATGAAGTGATCACCTCTATGAGTGTGAAGGTACTGTAGAACGGAACAAAGCAGCGGCACTCACCCGTGTATAATCATTTCAGCGACTTTATTAATCCAATGCTACATCAGGCAGGGGGCGGACAATTCAAAACACACGCATTGATCAGCGGCGGCCGTTTCGCGCCAAGTGCGCTTCTTCTGGCTGTGCGTCAATGCGTGTTTACGCATTACTCCTTTTAAATACTGGCGCAAGCCGCTGTCATAGAAATTGACAGATCCGGCTGCGTCAGCATCAAGGAGATGACTGAGACGGGGATACATATAGAAACAGTATAAAAACAATATGAGTGCAAAAAACCAAGGAACATACACAAATTAAGCAGCAGAAAGCTTGACATGCTAAGGTATTACAAAAATGGACTTAGATCGTTCCTGTCATTAAGTCCCAATTCCCCTAGGGCTTGTGTTCGCAATATCCATTTAGCCTCTCTCTGCAGGAGGAGGCGGTGTCTATCTCCCCCCTGCAAAGGGGCGGACCCGGTTTCCAGGCCAGAAAAAGAGACACAACTCGTATCACTATCATGGGCACTTCTAATGTGTTCTATAAACCTAGGACACCCTTTCCCTGTCTTGATAGAGTTAAAATGTTCCGTTACTCGTTCGTACAGACATCTGATAGTTTTACCGATGTAGAAACGTCCACATGTGCACAATAATAAGTATATTAGGTAAGTACTGCGACAGTTGATAAAGGTATTGACAGTATGCCGGATACCAGCAAATTCAATACTCTTTTTCTGCGAATTATTAGTGCACAGTGAACAATTTCCACACCTGTAATTGCCTTTTGGCAAGTTACTTTTTAGCCAATTCTTGCTCTTCTCTTTCTGGAGCCTACTCCTAACGAGTTTATCCTTGATGGTGTGACTCCTTCTGAAGGAGATGAGGGGTCTCTGTCCTGTCAGCTCATTGAGAGTTGCGTCCCTCCTCAAAACGTCCCAATTTTTGAATATGACCGACCGGATGCGGTCCGCCATTGGACTATATTTGAAGGAGAAATCTAGCGCCCTTGATTTGATCAACACCCCTATCTTTCTTCTTGTTGCCACTATTCAGAAGACATTCCTGTGAGAAATTCTCCTCCACTCTTTTCATGTCCCTGCTTAGTGCTTCTTCAGGGTAACCCCTTTTTACTAAGCGTTGTCTAAGATCATCAGCCTGTTTATGATAACCACTGTTTCTGCTGTTAATACGTCTTAGTCTAATAAACTGCCCGTATGGTACGGCCTTTTTGACACTCCGTGGATGGAAGCTGTCATGGTGGAGCAAGGAGTTGGTCGCCGTGGGCTTCCGAAAGCCCTCCGTGACCAACTCGTCGCCTTCCACCAGGACAGCCACATCCAGGAATTCCAACTTATTTCCTCCAAAATTCATGGTGAAGGTCATGCCCATGTCATTTTTGTTCAAATAATCAACAAATTCATTGCACTCTTTTTCTGTACCTTCCCTGACTACAAAAACATCATCTACAAAGCGCAGGTAAGCTTTCAATTTAGAAAGAAAAGGATTGGTGACAGAATAAATATATCTGTCTTCTAGTCTGGCAAGGTACATGTTAGCAAAAGTGCAGGAGACGGGGGTCCCCATTGCCGTACCAAGCTTCTGTCTAAACCAATCGTCACCAAATTGGAAAACATTGTTCATTAAAATGAACCTCAACGCCTCCCCAACAAACTCACAATATACAGGGCCTTTACCAACGTTCGCCACGATGTCAAGGATCGCCTCAACACCCGCATCATGAGGGATGCGGGTGTAGAGGCTCTCCACATCGAGTGATACAAGTTGGTAATCTTTCTGCCAGCAGATTTCTTTCAGGGCCAACAAAAAATCATTAGTGTCCCTGAGATAGGCAGGGGCGCTGCTGAGTACTGGTCTCAGAAGCCAGTCCAAATACTTGGATAAAGGCTCAGTCACTGAGCCAATCCCCGCGACGATGGGACGCCCCGGGGGGTGGCTCAGTGACTTATGCACCTTTGGAAGAAAATACCAAGATGGCTTTGCCGGAGATAGTGGGACAAGTTTGTCCAGCATATTTTTGGGTAAGAAACCAACCTCCACGTATTTTTTGACGAGGGATTGTAGCAGCTGCTGGGTACTAGGCAGGGGGTCCCCCAGTATCCTTTCATAGACAGAGGTGTCACCCAATTGTCTGAGGGCTTCGTTGATGTAAAATTCTCTGGACATGAGAACAACATTGCCCCCCTTGTCCGCTGGTTTCACTATTATATCTTCCTGGGAACGGAGCCACTGTAAGGCTTTCTGTTCCTCTATACTGATGTTGGGTTGGGCAGTGGAATATATCACCGCTCTGATATCCCTCATGACTTGGTATTGGAAGATATCAATGCTACTCCCAGCGGGCATGGGTGGGCAAAAGGTGGATCTAACTCCACCAGTGAATGGATCCACGGAGAGATCAGTTAAGGATCTCTCAGTGGCATCCACTCCAGTGAGGAATTCAAGACATGCTCGTTCGTCATCATTAAATTTATTGGACACTTGGAAGGCCACAGGGTCTGATTGAAGGGGCAATTCTCCTGAGGTAGTAGGCAACTTCTGTGGGGTGTCTCTGAAAAGCTTGTGTAGGTACAGTTTACGGGTGGCTTTGAACAAATCGACTTCAAAAGTTACAGGATCAAACCTTTCAGTCAGGCTGTAACCGAGTCCTTTATTCAGGATCTTTGTACAACCAGGTGGTAACAAGTGGCCAGTTAGGTTGATCACCAGATTTTCTTCAGCGGCTGGGAGGTTATCTACTTTCTCCAAGAGACTTGTTTCTTCTCCCTTCCTGACTTCCTGACCCCTGTTGTTTTGACAACAGACTCCGATTCCAGTGTCTCTGATGACCCTGGTCACACATCAGCTGATCTTGCAAGGGAGCCATGTGACCCTTTAGGAAAAGGATTAGAAGAGGAGGGAAGAAGACCAACAAAAACAACAGGGGTCAGGAAGTCAGGAAGGGAGAAGAAACAAGTCTCTTGTAGATAACCTCCCAGCCGCTGAAGAAAATCTGGTGATCAACCTAACTGGCCACTTGTTACCACCTGGTTGTACAAAGATCCTGAATAAAGGACTCGGTTACAGCCTGACTGAAAGGTTTGATCCTGTAACTTTTGAAGTCGATTTGTTCAAAGCCACCCGTAAATTGTACCTACACAAGCTTTTCAGAGACACCCCACAGAAGTTGCCTACTACCTCAGGAGAATTGCCCCTTCAATCAGACCCTGTGGCCTTCCAAGTGTCCAATAAATTTAATGATGACGAACGAGCATGTCTTGAATTCCTCACTGGAGTGGATGCCACTGAGAGATCCTTAACTGATCTCTCCGTGGATCCATTCACTGGTGGAGTTAGATCCACCTTTTGCCCACCCATGCCCGCTGGGAGTAGCATTGATATCTTCCAATACCAAGTCATGAGGGATATCAGAGCGGTGATATATTCCACTGCCCAACCCAACATCAGTATAGAGGAACAGAAAGCCTTACAGTGGCTCCGTTCCCAGGAAGATATAATAGTGAAACCAGCGGACAAGGGGGGCAATGTTGTTCTCATGTCCAGAGAATTTTACATCAACGAAGCCCTCAGACAATTGGGTGACACCTCTGTCTATGAAAGGATACGGGGGGACCCCCTGCCTAGTACCCAGCAGCTGCTACAATCCCTCGTCAAAAAATACGTGGAGGTTGGTTTCTTACCCAAAAATATGCTGGACAAACTTGTCCCACTATCTCCGGCAAAGCCATCTTGGTATTTTCTTCCAAAGGTGCATAAGTCACTGAGCCACCCCCCGGGGCGTCCCATCGTCGCGGGGATTGGCTCAGTGACTGAGCCTTTATCCAAGTATTTGGACTGGCTTCTGAGACCAGTACTCAGCAGCGCCCCTGCCTATCTCAGGGTCACTAATGATTTTTTGTTGGCCCTGAAAGAAATCTGCTGGCAGAAAGATTACCAACTTGTATCACTCGATGTGGAGAGCCTCTACACCCGCATCCCTCATGATGCGGGTGTTGAGGCGATCCTTGACATCGTGGCGAACGTTGGTAAAGGCCCTGTATATTGTGAGTTTGTTGGGGAGGCGTTGAGGTTCATTTTAATGAACAATGTTTTCCAATTTGGTGACGATTGGTTTAGGCAGAAGCTTGGTACGGCAATGGGGACCCCCGTCTCCTGCACTTTTGCTAACATGTACCTTGCCAGACTAGAAGACAGATATATTTATTCTGTCACCAATCCTTTTCTTTCTAAATTGAAAGCTTACCTGCGCTTTGTAGATGATGTTTTTGTAGTCTGGGAAGGTACAGAAAAAGAGTGCAATGAATTTGTTGATTATTTGAACAAAAATGACATGGGCATGACCTTCACCATGAATTTTGGAGGAAATAAGTTGGAATTCCTGGATGTGGCTGTCCTGGTGGAAGGCGACGAGTTGGTCACGGAGGGCTTTCGGAAGCCCACGGCGACCAACTCCTTGCTCCACCATGACAGCTTCCATCCACGGAGTGTCAAAAAGGCCGTACCATACGGGCAGTTTATTAGACTAAGACGTATTAACAGCAGAAACAGTGGTTATCATAAACAGGCTGATGATCTTAGACAACGCTTAGTAAAAAGGGGTTACCCTGAAGAAGCACTAAGCAGAGACATGAAAAGAGTGGAGGAGAATTTCTCACAGGAATGTCTTCTGAATAGTGGCAACAAGAAGAAAGATAGGGGTGTTGATCAAATCAAGGGCGCTAGATTTGCGTTCTCCTTCAAATATAGTCCAATGGCGGACCGCATCCGGTCGGTCATATTCAAAAATTGGGACGTTTTGAGGAGGGACGCAACTCTCAATGAGCTGACAGGACAGAGACCCCTCATCTCCTTCAGAAGGAGTCAAACCATCAAGGATAAACTCGTTAGGAGTAGGCTCCAGAAAGAGAAGAGCAAGAATTGGCTAAAAAGTAACTTGCCAAAAGGCAATTACAGGTGTGGAAATTGTTCACTGTGCACTAATAATTCGCAGAAAAAGAGTATTGAATTTGCTGGTATCCGGCATACTGTCAATACCTTTATCAACTGTCGCAGTACTTACCTAATATACTTATTATTGTGCACATGTGGACGTTTCTACATCGGTAAAACTATCAGATGTCTGTACGAACGAGTAACGGAACATTTTAACTCTATCAAGACAGGGAAAGGGTGTCCTAGGTTTATAGAACACATTAGAAGTGCCCATGATAGTGATACGAGTTGTGTCTCTTTTTCTGGCCTGGAAACCGTGTCCGCCCCTTTGCAGGGGGGAGATAGACACGCCTCCTCCTGCAGAGAGAGGCTAAATGGATATTGCGAACACAAGCCCTAGTGGAATTGGGACTTAATGACAGGAACGATCTAAGTCCATTTTTGTAATACCTTAGCATGTCAAGCTTTCTGCTGCTTAATTTGTGTATGTTCCTTGGTTTTTTGCACTCATATTGTTTTTATACTGTTTCTATATGTATCCCCGTCTCAGTCATCTCCTTGATGCTGACGCAGCCGGATCTGTCAATTTCTATGACAGCGGCTTGCGCCAGTATTTAAAAGGAGTAATGCGTAAACACGCATTGACGCACAGCCATAAGAAGCGCACTTGGCGCAAAACGGCCGCCGCTGATCAATGCGTGTGTTTTGAATTGTCCGCCCCCTGCCTGATGTAGCATTGGATTAATAAAGTCGCTGAATTGATTATACACGGGTGAGTGCCGCTGCTTTGTTCCGTTCAACAGTACCTTCATTCTTGCATCTCACTTGTACAGCTGAGCACCGCCGATCGTGTTTGTCCTCTCCAGCCACGCACAGCGTCTTGATTCTGGTGCGCTCAGCCGGAGTAGTGGTGCCGCCCCCTACCTCATTTGTTACAACCTCTATGAGTGTGTTGGCAATGTTGGCACACCCCAGATGATAAGGTCGTTGCTTCATTGTGAACAGACCAAAAGTGATCGGGTGGATAATTTTTCATAGAAAAAACATAAATTTTCTTTGTGATCATCTAAGGTAATCATTAAAGCCTACTAGGCCAACAATGGGCCCACACTGCAGAATCATTGTTTTCTGTGTCACTTAACTGTCACTGAACTACCTCAGCACGACCATAGACTTTGAAAAACCGCCATCGCCTGCAATCTCCCAAACGTGCGCACGAGCACAGTCATCACTACACCAAGATTGACTCATAGAGGAATAAAATTTATGTCATGAGTGTGTCAACTATTGACAACTCTTTGCGGTTGTCTAAAATCTATTCCATACACGTCCCCTGATAGGGGATGTAACAGGGATTAAACTGATAAGAATAGTACTACTTAACACACCACTCATTTAGGGTGGCACAGTACATTGCACGGCGCACGCGCAGTGCCCCAAATTGGAAGTAAGAGGACCGACCAACCATCTTTTTCCATCTCCCGGTTCCTAAAATCTATTCCATACACTGGCCCCTGATAGGGGACGTAACAGGGATTAAACTGATAGGAAAAGTACTACTTAACACACCACTCATATAGGGTGGCACAATACATTGCACGGCGCATGCGCAGTGCCCCAAATTGGAAGTAAGAGGACAGACCAACCATCTTTTTCCATCTCCCGGTTCCTAAAATCTATTCCATACACCGGCCCCTGATAGGGGACGTAACAGGGATTAAATTGATAGGAATAGTACTACTTAACACACCACTCATTTAGGGTGGCACAGTACATTGCACGGCGCACACGCAATGCCCCAAATTGGAAGTAAGAGGACCGACCAACCATCTTTTTTCATCTCCCGGTTCCTAAAATCTATTCCATACACCGGCCCCTTATAGGGGACAAAATAGAGATTAAAGGACAGCCTCTGCGGAGCTGGGTATTTTTTGGCCGCGTTACTGAACGCTCATGCACAATGGCTGTAGGCTCATGTGTCCTTTTGCTGAGGTGACAAACCTGGTCAGTCAAACCCAAGGCAACATTATCGACCTCATCCCATATTCGTTTTTTCTGGAGCGTGCCCTGCGAAGAGTGCTGGATCAGGCCGTAGATGAGCATAAAGAGGAAGAGTTGTGGTCACCATAACCACCAGAAGCAGCCTTGTCGTCGTCGATTGCTGGACCTGCGGCAATGCAGAGAGAGGAGTCTGAAGAAGAGGAGTCAGAGGAGGAAGGTGGCTTTGAGGAGGTGGAAGACCAACCACAGCAGGCGTCCCAGGGGGCTTGTTGTCACCTTTCGGGGACCCTTGGTGTTGTATGTGGCTGGGTGGAGGAAGAGACCTTCAATGACATCAGTGAGGACAAGGAACGGGACATGGCTAGCTTGGTATCTAACCTTGTGCAAATGGGGAGTATGCGGTAGTGCAAATGAACTGTTTGCGGTTGTTTGCGGTGTGTTAAACGGGGAGTTTGGTCTGTCAGAGTTTGGTCTGTCACTGTGAAGCGGGCGTAACCCTTACACTACCTGATCGATACATCATACCTGATCGTATACACACACTGGATGTTTTAAAGCACGTTATTCCAAACAATTTAGGAATGTTAGGTGATTTATGCCCTTTATGGATTAAAACCCGACTCTGCATCAACTAGGTAATTTTCCATGGGAGTTTTGCCATGGATCCCCCTCCGGCATGCCACAGTCCAGGTGTTAGTCCCCTTGAAACAACTTTTCCATCACTATTGTTGCCAGAAAGAGTCCCTTTGGGTTTTAAAATTTGCCTGCCTATTGAAGTCTATGGCGGTTCGCCCGTTCGCGAACATTTGCGGAAATTTGCGTTCACCGTTCGCGAACAGAAAATTTTATGTTCGCGACATCTCTATTAGTAATGTCAATGTGACAGCAACATATATGGCTACGGCTAAAAAGATGGTAGGTAGTGGTAACAAGCACCTTGTTTAATAACAGATCAAATCAAATTGTTGGATTTTTTTAAATTAAAACACAGTCCACCAATTATCACTTTTTATGGCAGGTTGCTTTCTTCTCTATCTTCTGTCCTATAAAATTGTAGCTGCCATTTTGAGAGATTTTTCTGTCCAAATTGAATTTGTTTCAGTGCCAGCGTTAGGGTTCGGGTACATGGCGACATGTGTCGCAGAGCATTTCTTGTAATCTTTGTCAATAGTGTCACGACGTGTCACATACTGTGAAAGTCACAAAAAATCCAGAAATGTTGGATTTTGTATTGCACGGTGCAGTTTGCCAGAGGCTTTTACTCCATTGACTTTAATGTAAGTTGCATGCGACATCCGATTCACCTGCGACTTGCTTACAACTTTGCTGCGTTTTCACAAGAAAATCATAGTTCTAAAATATTTTTGTGTCTCGCACGGCCGTGCAGCCGTAGCTGTAAATGAGAAATCTATAGATAAGAGAATGCATGCTGCATAATAAGGGGAAATATCTCTTAAAAACTACATTATTCATTAAATACCATGTGTAATACTGTAGACTCAGCAAATATAATAAATTAAAATTAAACTGGCTAATGTTAATGGCTAATCTGGCACATATATCTAGGGGCAATGCATTCTTGAGACCAAATACACAGCATATTTGGTGCTACAGCCACTTTTATCTGTAAATGTCAGCAATAAAATGTTGTACTGAGACAGATCCTGTTTGGATTGCTGTGTCACTGAGCCATGAATTACATTGTCGTTGACTTATTGTGAAGTGACCCTTAGTGGATTCGGTGTGTTGGCACCCAGGGAAGCAATTCATCTGTTATTACCACACTGCAATATTCTGTCTATGGTAGACTGAGTTAAAGTTCTTTTGATATACTATAAGAAGGTTCGCTTCTTTGAGATTACTATTAAATGTTCAAGTACACTGAAAAATTCAAGAATAGGTGAAATCAAAATGGAGGTAATTTATTCAGTTAGCTTATACTATGTTGAGTAATGAAGCGAACATCAGATGTTCCTAAATTATAGCACTCTTCAACCTTTTTGATGAAAAGGAAATCAACATTTCCTAAGCAAGCTTGACACAAATGTAAATTCACTTGTTTGTGTAAAACATACAATTGCTATGTTCAAAGTGAACACAAATTGGTCATAATAAGACTTTTAGGTTTCCATCAGGTGCTCCAGTATTTTTGACAGTAACAGCCCAGCCTACAAGTGGCATTCTCTCGTCATTCCTAAAAATATTCCTGGTTAATAGTCCCGGTCTAAAAACAGAACAGGTGCAAATCTTTCCATTATACATGATCTCTGTGTAGATTCCACCTCTATTTTTTGGCTCACAATCACTGAGAGAAATCACTGATCAAACACTGACATATGAATGAAACCTAATGGTGATATGTAATCTCCTTTCCCAGTTACCTAACATTACATTTTGAGAGGATTGACCCAACATTTTACCCACAATGAAGGTAAAACTTGCATTCCTATATTTTCTTGAATTTTGATTCTTTTTTAAATATTGATATTGCGTTTGCTATGCATCGGTTTTGTAGACATAACAGTCTGTTTATCAGATTGCTTAATTCCTCTGGGTGTGTTTGTAACTCAGAAGTCAAAAGGGTTAATCCAGGATGGTGGGACAACAAACATTTTTTTTAGATGTCTAATTAATTTGAGTGGCCCCACCAACGTTGACCATGTTGGAGTTTGCCTTGCTACACCAAGAACTCATGTATCCAAAGTCATGCCTCCACATTGTAAAAAAAAAAAATTGCATGTTTAAAGTAATGTCCTGAATTAACATAACTGAAACATCATCTCAATAGCTAAAAAGTGACATAATATATTAATATGCACAAATAAACACATTATACTGCAGAATAATGTGCATGCCTGGGTATTTTACATCATTGTCCTGGGCAACGGTGCATGCCTAATAGGTCTTATGCGTAACTCAGTCCATTAAAGGGACACTTCTGTCAGAAAATGAAATTTTTTAACTTTTTAAAATCAATATTCATAGAAATTAGTTTTGTAAAAGTTTTGTTTTTAGAATTTTGGAATTTTTTCTTTTTCTTTTGTTAGTACTATGCCATTGAAAATTAAATGCTAAATATTGTCCTTCACTAGCAGTCAGCACAAAGAGATAAATCTACCTATACTGTATATATTGATAGGTGTGCCATTGTCACTTTACTGCTGCTGTAAGGGGAAGATTTTCTGAAGAGTAATCCTCATGATAATAGCAGGTATTGTTCCATTGATAGGCCTTGATATCCATACAAGAGCATACATTTAATGTGTAATGTGTGACGCTGTAGTTGAATGACTAAAAGGGTTTCTCTGCTCACAGAGATGATTTGACTGAGAAAGTGAAGTGAGGCAGTTTTCTCTGCTAAAAGTCAAAACAAAGGAGGAGGTTACAAAAATTCTATCCTGAAAACCATCCACCCATTTTTTTATGAAATTTTTTTGATAGAGGTGCCCCTTGAAGCCCATAGCATTGTGTCATCAAACCTAGCTTAGAGCCTACTGCTCATGCCACTCTTATCCTCATATTGCACATGCTCTTCCCTGTGCCTCCATGTGTCCTAATGACACCACTCACTGCCAAGTGTAATAACTGCATGTGCGAGTTTAGCCTGTAAAATATTTTTTCTATTACTAAGCATTTTCACCTGAGCATTTTCAAGTCAGAAACTAGAATGTGCTGCCAAATAGACTTTAAAGGGAACCTGCCACCATGAAATTGTGAAATAATCCACAGGCAGCATGTTATAGAGCAGGAAGAACTGAGAAGATTGGTATATAGTCTTACGGGAAAAGATTCAGTGATATATTTAATTTCTGCTCATTCTGGGATTTGAAGTCAACAAGACGGTACTATCAGTGACTGACAGCTATCTCTCTATGCACATTCATAGAAGGAAGGCTGTCTTTATGGAGGGGTCTGCCTTAATGTAAAGTCCTGTCTAAAGCCCACAGTCCGTGAAGATATAAGTGAGGGACATGAACATGTAGAGTCACTGTGGGTAGAGCTACATGGAGCTAAAAACAACAATAAATTACTAATAGGAGTTTACTATAAACCACCTAATATACCAGAGTCCACAGAAAATCTACTACTAAACGAGATAGATGAGGCAGCAAATCATAATGAGGTCGTTATTATGGGGGACTTCAACTACTTGTATATCTCATAAAGGAAACAGGTTTTTGGCAATAACCAAAGACAATTACCTCTCCCAACTCGTTCAGGACCCGACTAAAGGGACGGCCATACTGGACTTAGTATTAACCAATAGACCTGACAGAACAACAGACGTGCAGGTTGGGGGACACCTGGGAAATAGTGACCATAAAGTAATAACCTTCCAATTATCATTAAAAAGAGAGTTTCTACAGGGAGGAACAAAAATACCAAACTTCAAAAAAGCAAAATTTAGCCAACTAAGAGAGGCCATAGGCCTAACTAAATGGGATAAAGTCCTCACAAATAAAAATACAGCCACAAAATGGGATATCTTTAAAAGAATCCTAAAATCTCATTGTGAGAGGTACATACCGTATGGGAATAAAAGGTTAAGGAACAAAAAGAAACCAATGTGGATAAATAAAACTGTAAAGAAAGCAATAAATGACAAAAAGAAAGCATATAAAACACTAAAACAGGAGGGTAGCACGGAAGCACTGAAAAACTGAAAGGAAAAAAATAGAACATGTAAAAAACAAATAAAAGCGGCCAAACTAGAGACCAAGAGATTAATTGCCAAAGAGAGTAAAACTAACCCTAAAATGTTCTTCAATTATATAAATGTTAAAAAGTATAAATCTGAAGGTGTCGGCTCTTTAAAGAGTAATGAGGGGGGAGTCGCAGAGAGCGACGAGGAGAAAGCAAAGCTGTTAAATATTTTTTTCTCCAATGTATTCACTGAGGAAAATAAACTGTCAGATGAAATGCTGAATGTTGAAATAAATTCCCCATAAAAAGTGTCCTGTCTGACCCAGGAAGAAGTACAACAGCGACTTAAAAAGATTAAAATAGACGAATCGCCAGGATCGGATGGCATACACCCCCGTATCCTAAGGGAATTAAGTAATGTCAGAGCCAGACCCTTATTTCTGATATTTGCAGATTCTATACTGACAGGGAATGTCCCACAGGATTGGCGCATGGCAAATGTGGTGCCAATATTCAAAAAGGGTCCAAAAACAGAGCCTGGAAACTATAGGCCGGTAAGTTTAACATCTGTTGTGGGTAAACTGTTTGAAGGTTTTCTGAGAGATGCTATGTTAGAGCATCTTAACGGAAATAAGCAAATAACGCCATATCAGCATGGCTTCGTGAGGGATCGGTCATGTCAAACAATTTTAATCAGTTTCTATGAGGAGGTAAGTTCTAGACTTGACAGCGGCGAATCAATGGATGTCGTGTATCTGGACTTCTCTAAAGCATTTGACACTGTACCACATAAAAGGTTAGTATATAAAATAAGAATGCTCGGACTGGGAGAAAACGTCTGTAAGTGGGTAAGTAACTGGCTCAATGATAGAAAATAGAGGGTGGTTATTAACGGTACACACTCAGATTGGGTCACTGTCACTAGTGGGGTACCTCAGGGGTCAGTATTGGGCCCTATTCTCTTCAATATATTTATTAATGATCTTGTAGAAGGCTTGCATAGTAAAATAAAATTTTTCGCAGATGACACTAAACTGTGTAAAGTAATTAACACTGAAGAGGACAGTATACTACTACAGAGGGATCTGGATAGATTGCAGGCTTGGGCAGATAAGTGGCAGATGAGGTTTAACACTGACAAATGTAAAGTTATGCACATGGGAAGGAATAATGCAAGTCACCAGTACATACTAAATGGTAAAACACTCGGTAACACTGACATGGAAAAGGATCTAGGAATTTTAATAAACAGCAAACTAAGCTGCAAAAAACAGTGTCAGGCAGCTGCTGCCAAGGCCAATAAGATAATGGGTTGCATCAAAAGGTGCATAGATGCCCGTGATGAGAACATATTCCTACTACTGTACAAATTATTAGTCAGACCACACATGGAGTACTATGTACAGTTCTGGGCTCCAGTGAACAAGGCAGACATAGCAGAGCTGGAGAGGGTCCAGAGGAGGGCAACTAAAGTAATAACTGGAATGGGGAAACTACAGTACCCTGAAAGATTATCAAAATTAGGGTTATTCACGTTAGAAAAAAGACGACTGAGGGGAGATCTAATTACTATGTATAAATATATCAGGGGGCAGTACAGAGATCTATCCCATCATCTATTTATCCCCAGGACTGTGACTATGACGAGGGGACATCCTCTGCGTCTGGAGGAAAGAAGGTTTGTACACAAACATAGAAGAGGATTCTTTACGGTAAGAGCAGTGAGACTATGGAACTCTCTGCCTGAGGAGGTGGTGATGGTGAGTACAATAAAGGAATTCAAGAGGGGCCTGGATGTATTTCTGGAGCGTAATAATATTACAGGCTATAGCTACTAGAGGGGTCGTTGATCCAGGGAGTTATTCTGATTGCCTGATGGAGTCGGGAAGGAATTTTTTATTCCCCTAAAGTGAGGAAAATTGGCTTCTACCTCACAGGTTTTTTTTGCCTTCCTCTGGATCAACTTGCAGGATGACAGGCCGAACTGGATGGACAAATGTATTTTTTCGGCCTTATGTACTACTACTACTATGTAATCACTAATATAACCTACTTCTTGACTTTAAAACTCAGAATGAGCAGGAATTCAAATTAATGAAATAAAAGTTATACTGAATCTTTTCCCATTAAACAATATATCAATCTGCTCAGCTCCTCCTGGTGCCTATAGCTTAGACACCATGCATGCACTTAAGGCCTAGCATTAAATACAGAAGGAACACAGAAGGCAACAAATGGACACACAGGCCAAAAATGGACCCTTCACTAATGAAACATATACCAGTTTATATGGATGTATTTAAATTCTGTGCATACCATGGGTATTACCTTCAAATTGGTGCAGACATAGGATTTTTCACCGTGTGGAAACCCAACCTAAATTCATTAATAATATGACTTGCTACATACTTATCACCATAAGGAGCAATAATTTATAGAATTAACAAAGCCTATATAGCTCTTATAAATAGACTTGATTAAACAAATGGTTTAATTAAGGTTTAATAATAAAGGAAAGAGCACTTTAAGGGGTTCTCTGGGAATTAAGAAAATAAAAATACTTAAATATTACTTTATTATAAATATATTCCCAAATACCTTTCATTAGTTATAATGGCTCGTTTTATCTAGGGAGAAATCATTAGGAGAAATAAAATGGCCACCAACCTATTAGTACACAAAACCTGTCCTAATCACACAGCATGACAAGTTACTTCACTACACTGACCTAAAGAGCTGCCTCCTCCTCCTCTCTGCTCTGCTAGTCAGGGATTATGATCCTGAATACAGATAATAATCTTCAACTGAATCTCTGTAGAAATGGAAGTCATGAGGAGACATGAAGTTCAGAGAGGAGGATGTGGATAATGTTTTGTGTGTACTAGTAGGAAAGTGGCCATTTTATTTCTATTATTGATTGCTCCCCAGACAAAACAAGCAATTATAACTATTGAAAGGCATTTGGGAATATATTTATAATAAAGTAATATTTAAGTATTTTCATTTTCTTAATTCCCAGAGAACCACTTTAAGGGTCCATTCACACATCCGTGTATGTTTTGCAGATCCGTGGACCGCACATCGCCGGCACTTAATAGAATATGCCTATTCTTGTCCGCATCTGCGGACAAGAATAGGACATGTTCTATTTTTTTCGGGATCAGAATTGCGTACCCGGAAGTGCGGGTCCGCATTTCCGGATCTGGGAAGCACATCCTGCGACCCCATAGAAATGAATGGGTCCGCAATTCCGTTCCGCAAAATGCGGAACGGAATTGCGGACATGTGAATGGACCCTAAATGGAAGAAATAAAACTGATCTGTAAGTCCAAGTATCAAAGCAACAAGCAGCACTTTACAGCATGTTGTGGTTGACACATATTTCCTTCCAAGTAGTTAATGTTGCTGTGATGGTTTTAACTTGTTAACCATTGTCAGGCGCTGTTATTTGATTCAGCTTTGAGGGCTTTGTCAGAAATCGATAAGACATCACATTCTCGGTGAACTGCTAGACCATATAAATTGTCAATAGGGAAATGCTCCTTACCTTCAGACTTGTCAGATGGAAGCTTGCCGCTGATCTCTGACCAAACTATCAGGGGAGAATGATTCACTCAACCATTCTACAGAGGCAAAGAAGCATAAGACATAATCTATCTCAGGGTGACATAAGATACAGCACTCTGGATTGTTTTTAATTGCAAATGCAGGAACAGATGTCCCTCTTTTTTCAGTGGGTCAAAGCAAAACTGTATGTAACATTGTATACATTGAATAAAGCAACAAAGGCAGAAAAAAATACTTTATAAGTTAAATAGCTTTAAATATGTTACTTATTATAATTGAAATGTCATATAGTAATGTAACATTTTCAGCTGCAGCAGATTCAGTACAACATAAAAAAAGGCTTTTTAGTAGAACCATGGGTGGTCAGGAACTTGCCCCTCTGCAAAATCCCAGGTTTGGGTTCAAGGTTGTGTAGATTGTATTATTTCCCCTTATAACATGGTTATAAGGGAAAATAATAGCATTCTGAATACAGAATGCATAGTACAATAGGGCTGGAGGGGTTAAAAATAAAATAAAACATAATTTAACTCACCTTAATCCACTTGTTCGCGCAGCCCGCATCTCTTCTGTCTTCTTCTTTGAGGAATAGGACCTTTGATGACGTCACTGCACTCATCACATGGTCCATCACATGATCTTTTACCATGGTGATGGATCATGTGACTGACCATGTGATGAGCGTAGTGAAGTCATCAAAGGTCCTATTCCTCAAAGAAGCAATTGTAACAGAATTGGTGAATAAAGTTATAAAGACCAAGGCTGGAGAGTGCTGCAGTTTTCTGTTACAATTGCATCTGGATTTGGGGAAGCACAAGACTGGCTTCTGACACAGTGGGCACCACCACAGTAAGGAACAATATTCAATTTTTTGTAGTGCTGCTACATTTTTTTTTGCCTTTTTTTCCTGTTCTGTTAGTTTTTGCACAGAAATGCAGCAGCCAGATGAAATTAATGGAGGTTTTTACGAGCCAAAGAAAAAATTAAAAAATTTGTATGAATCCCAGCTTTGTGTATATTTAAATGTTCCAATTAAGGAGTGGTTTCCAATACAGTTTTTGATTAGATTTAAACCACATGTCAACTGCAACATTTGAGTACACCCTTAATCACTTCCAGATCAGGCCATTTACCCCACTTTGGAATGCTTTTCCAAGACATTCAGAGATTGTTTTCTCGTGACACATTATACTTCATGTTAGTGGTGAACCTGAGTTAATGACAGTCAGTGACACCTCATGAAATAGTTATTAAGATTCATCATATGTCTACTTTATGTTTGCATCATTTTCGTAATGTCATTTTATTTTTTAGGAAGTTAGAAGGCTTAGAATTTTAGAAGCAATTTTTAAAAATTTTCAAGAAAATGTCCAATTTTGGAATAGAATTAATTTCTGCTTGATCTACAAAAGGAGAGAAGGAGCAAGACGAAGGAGAGAACTAGAGAACCTAGAGTCTGCATGGCCAAGCATTGGAGTTGGTAAGGTAACCTGCTACCAAAAACTGGGTGGACATTGCAGATTACTATTTATTATTGGAATAAATGAGGCTGTGTGTGATGGACTATTTTCTATGCAGGGGCGGAAGGATTTAAGTGCTGACTGCAGTGCATTCCTGGGACATTCAAGTGCTTGTTTTACACATAGTACAAATTGCTGCAGCGAGCCCCTGAGGAGCCTGAGCAGAGGATGGATCTGTTTGTCAGTGGCTTCTCTCAGTGGCTTCTCTCAGACTGGTGCTCCCGATGCAGCAATAGGAAGGGGCACACCGTGGTTCTGGGGCTCCTGACTGATGATCACTGGGATGCCGTTATTTTAGATGCTTGTATGGGTGCAAGGCAGGGCGTATGGAGTGCAATGTCCAGCATATGGTGCAGGAATCAGTTACCCGGCTAAATGTAGCAGAATAAACATCTCTCTTTACTGGAGTGGAAAATATGAATTGAAGAACAATAGAAAAACTAATTTCCAACCATAGAGGGTGCAATTCTTCCAGATAACAATGTACAGTATAGATTTAAGCAAGGATGGGCATTATGGCCCTCTTCCCTTTCTATCTGTCTCAAGTCTCTTCCTGCAGAATCGATGGCAGACAATTGTACTCTTGCAGTGGTGGCTGTAATGTGCACTGAGGGATACACGGTTTTAGAGACACAACTGGTCAGCTCATGTACAGGTGTGAGGGGTGTCTTAACAGTGTCCCTCACTGCAGTAAAGTCTTAACAGCTTTTGGAAGCAGGTTACCTTACTGGCTCCAATGCCATGCAGACTCTAAGTTCTCTCCTTCATCTCACTCCTTCTTTCCTTCATGCAGAGATCAGTGGGTCTCTGTAGCTTTTTGGGTCTACAAAGAGGCAGCTCAAGTTATAACTTTCTCTCTCTTTGAACTCCAGTCTAGAAGACCTAAGGTTGGGGGCGGGGATAGCTCACAGTAAACTCCTACTAAGTTATGTATACATAGTTAGGCTAGGTGTAAAACATAACGTACATATTTATTCTGAATGTAAAACATAACATAACTTCAAATAACTTTAGAGAATAAACAATTTGTAGATAGCCCTTTGCTTTGGGGTACTGCACTATTACAGACAGGGACCATCAAAAGTTAAAGAAGGGGCTTTCACACTAATTATTATTAACTCATCCCCCTCCTACCCAGAACAGTAAAATTTTTAATCTATGGTAAGAAGTGGGAATACATTAAATTACGAGACTGATTAGACTACATGCACACGACCATGTGAATCCAGAAAACATGGATAACCTCCATGTGGTTTCCATATTTTTCTCATTCCCATCAATGGAAAGGCTATTCTTGTCTGCAATAGAGACCAGACTAGGACACAGAAAATACGGATGTATGAATGGCCCCAAAGAAATGCATGGGTCAGTGTGCTATCTGCAAAAAATGCACATAACACACAAACGAAAACCAGGTTTGTGTGTTGATGAGGCCTGAAAGTGGATTTACACTGGTAGATTCTCTGACAGAACGTTCATTCCCGACAATCTGGCCATGTAAAGGTGCCGCCGATCACCTGATGATCCTGTTGTTCATTTAGGCACCTAAATTATTGTTTCTAGGCAGCAGATCGTGCTTTCTAAACTGTGATCTGCTGCCCAGAAACAATACAGTTGTATAAGGATGAGTGATTGCAATAGCGATCCCTCATTCTCACACTGTGGAGATGATTGATGCATCTAAATGCAGTGGTCTTCTCCAGTGAACGAGAAGCTGACTGTCGGGAAGGAACACAATTTACACCATGGTGGTAATTTACACCATGCGGCAATTCTGCCTCAAAGAGCCCTTGACCATAGCAACACCAACCTGTTTTCACGCCAAACAGGTAGCAAGCCATCATCCAGACACAAGGCTCCCAGATCCCAACACAGAGACCTGGCTTCTGAGCCCAGCTGCCTATTTAAGGACAGCCAGGTGCTGCTAAAACCCGGAATGGCACTTAAAATCCAGTCTGGTATTTGACCTCACCTGGCTGCAAATCAGCCCAGCAGCACATTCTGGGAGGAAAATACCTGTTTTCCCAGACAAAACCTCTCACTGTCTCACAATATAAAATGAATAATTGCAGCATACTATTGTCCAGATATTTTGAAAGTTAATTCTATAAAACATATAAATTATATGTGATCAGAATGTAAAGAAGAACTTTTATACTTTTATACTTCCCCTCTTTTTTCATTAGACCTTAGGACATTTGACTGTCTTTGTCCTCAAGCAAGGATATCTATACATCAGAAGGGTGTGAAAGCCAAATCAGTGCCATAAATCAGGTGCAAACATGTCTCCAAGGTTGTGTGTGTGCTGAATGTAGTAATTATTTGACATGATATATCAAGACTGCGTCATTGCGTGCATCAACAATTTTGTCTATCTGTTAAATGAAATTATGTCATGACACTACATATCTTTAAGACTCTGCTTTAATACTGCAGAATTTTCAAGATAATTCTCTACTGGTACAGGTTTGTTTAGGACTCCCACCGTTATAGGAGCAGAACAACAAAAGTAACAGAAAAGCCAGATAGGGCAGATAACTGACAGTTAAGGAGCCTATATGCAGGATTTTTCTCTCTGCTATTTTTGACAAAATCTATGACTGAGGACCTGAACGGAGCCTCCAATTAAGATGTGAACATGCCTTTATTTTGCTTTATTAGTTACATTTTCAGGCATTAGTATTGGTTAATCCTAATAACATTTTCATTAACTTTTTTATGTACTTAAACATTTATATTGTTTTATATTGTTCAGGAAAACAGGTTATAATAACTGAAAGCACCATGTGCACAGTGCCGCGTCCCAGGGACGTTTGGGTCCCAGGTCTATAAGAATGCAAACTTAAAGGGCTTCTGTCACCCCCCAAAAGTCATTTTTCATTTTTGGGCTAATTAAAATCCTTATAGTGCGATTATTCAATATATAGTGCTCTTACCCTTTTCTGTGGCTTAGTTTCTTTAAAAACCGCACTTTTATAATATGTTAATTACCTCGCTACCAGCAAGTAGGGCGGTTACTTGCTGGTAGCTGCCGCATCCTCCTTTCAAAAAAACACCCCTCCTCCTGTTGATTGACAGGGCCAGCGAGCGCTCTGCTCCTCCGGCTGGCCCTGTCTGCGTTCCAAATCTCGCACCTGCGTCGTACCGGTCTTCAGTCGGCACAGGCGCACTGAGAGGAGGACGCTCGCTCGGCGCTCCTTCCTCATTGCGCCTGCGCCGATGACGTCACATCTACACCCGGCGCAGGCGCACTGAGGAAGGAGCGGTCGAGCGAGTGTCCTCCTCTCAGTGCGCCTGCGCCGACTGAAGACCGGTACGGCGCAGGAGCTAGATTTGGAACGCAGACAGGGCCAGCCGGAGGAGGAGAGCAGAAGCCCTTTAAGTACTCTGCTTTCTCTCTCTCCTGTGCTAAACTCAGCTCTATTCTGGAAGCTGGACTTTAAGACCATTCTGGTATTTCTGTAGTGGAGCAACTTTGGCTGTTGACCCCCTCGTGACACTGTGTAGGTAAATCTGCAAGGAGTCATTGTGCTTTATGAGCTGCTTTCCTCTGGAGAGGCTCCTGCTGCAGGAGGGGGGCCTTCCTTCGCTGATACATCTTGGCACATCTGCATCAGACACTAGTCTTAGACTGACTAGACACTTACTGCTGCCCCTCCCTTGGTAGGAAATGGGACTATCCCCTTCTGCCCAAAAGGTGGAAAATGGAATGGCAAGTTCCATTTTATCTAAAGATCTCTCTGCCATATATCCGGTGCCACCTGCTGGTGAACGAGGAACATTACATGTACAAAACAGTTTCATATCAACATTAGGAATGCACAAGGTAGGAGGACCTGTAAGAAATACACAGATGACATTATGGTTAGCCCATTAGAGACAGTAGCAAGGTGTAGGAATGGTAATATCACTCTGGGGTATTTCACATGTCCCAATGTATGGATTGTAGTACCAATAAAGATAATAATTTTTTTTTTTTTAAAAAGACAGCTTAGACTAGTTTTACACTTATGTTGTGAGAGCCTGCTGGGTTTCTCTGGATATGGCATTGCTGGAAACCACTGTGTTCCCGTCTGGCACCATTAAACTAAAATGGGGACCGATGAAGATCTGGACGCAACCCGGCAAACATGTTAAGAATTGGCCGGATGAAAACTGCTGCCTGAATAGCCTGCCAGATCTCACAACACAAGTGTGAAACTAGCCTTACATGGAAAATCAATTGACACTATAGAAATCTGTTTACTGTTCTTTGTCTATCTCTAGGCCTATAACTACAGGTATATTAAGGTGACTTACAATACATCAAGAGAAAATAAGGTTTCACCATCATCCTAGATAAGTAATCTTTACTGTAAGACCAGTGAGACTATGGAACTCTCTGCCAGAGGAAGTGATTATGGTTAGTTCTTTGAAAAAGATCAAAAGGAGCCTGTCTTTCTTGAGTGAACTTATATTACAATATATGGGTAATATTGGGTATTACTTGGATTGGTTGTTTATTCAGAAATTTATTCTGTATTCATATTTGGAGTTGGAAAGGATTGAACTCAACACACTTGTCTTTTAACCTTACTATGTTACAATACCAGCAACAAGGACCTAAGCTAGTCAATAACTCCTCAGAAGTCCGAACTGTCACTGTTAGGACCAATACCAACCATTTACTACTGGCATACTGGTAATTAAGTGATCTGTTGCATGATCATTTGGATATATACAGTAGAGCTAGTGTCACTGTGGTTTCCATCTATTGTGTGCCAAGCAGCCATTGTGAAAACAAGGAAAAAACTGAAGTGGCGAAAACTGCTTTTGTATTCTATTCTATGCAGTGGCTGAACAAGAAGTTCCTTTCTGAATAGAGCAGTGATACACGTGTCGACTAGAGATGAGTGAATTTTTTAAAAATTCGATTCGTTGGTTTGCTGAATTTTTTTGGCTCGATCTGAAAATATTCGCAGCTAATTTCGTAAAAAAACTGCTATTTCCTGGCTGCAGAGAGCCTTTATAGTGGTGTAGAACACTGTGCCTTGCAGTAACACGCATAGGGAGTCTGCTTTGAGTCCGTATAAAAAGCAGATGACAGGCGTCGCTCTTAGAATCACTGCACACTTCACTTATTTGGGCAGTCACAGGGCCAAAACTGACTAAATAACTCAAGTATGAACTCAGCCTTACAGGTCGATGTTAGCTCCAAGAAGAAGCACACTCCTTTAACACCGTCGTCAACTGCTTCCAGATAGATGTCAACAGAACCTGTTCTATTAAACGCTTATACAAGTAGAGCCCCCCCGACAGAGTGGAGAGGGTGTCATCAGTAAGTTTGTGTTGACGTCACTGATTATTTTTCCCTTCCTCTGATCCGTCAGAACAATAACCAAAAAAACCCAGATCCTGTCTGTGGAGCATCAGCCTTCACTCGGTCAGCATTTGGTCATTAATCCATCACTATTGCTAATGCCGAAAAAAACATAAGTGGATCCAAAACAGAGATGACATGTGAACTGAATATTTGCAAGTCTTCTATGTTTTGTACCCACTCCTGCTTTTGGCTACCAAATCATAAGCCAATTCTGATGGGACCATACAGGCCTTACAGCTACTACACAGAGAGGATCCGTTGTGTGTCTCATTTTACCTTCCTTCTGACAGATCAGAAGAAGGGTCAAATAAATGATGATGTCAGCCAAGCCAAAAGTCTAAGTGGCCCAGTCATGAAGTGGGGAGGGTGGGAACAGCATGAGAAGTCCACAGAGTGGCCCTATGATATAGTGGTAAGGTAGAAGCAGCATGAGGAGACCACAGAGTGGCCCAATTACAGAGTGTGGAGGTGGCAGCAGTATGAGGAGGCCACAGAGTGGCAAGGTGACATAGTTTGGAGGTGGCAGCAGCATCAGGAGGCCACAGAGTGGCAAGGTGATATAGTGTAGAGGTGACAGCAGCATCAGAAGGCCACAGAGTGGCAAGGTGACATAGTGTGGAGGTGGCAACAGCATCAGGAGTCCTCAGAGTGGCAAGGTGACATAGTGTGGAGGTGGAAGCAGCATGAGGAGACCACAGAGTGGCAAGGTGACATAGTGTGGAGGTGGCAGCAGCATCAGAAGGCCACAGAGTGGCAAGGTGACATAGTGTGGAGGTGGCAACAGCATCAGGAGGCCTCAGAGTGGCAAGGTGACATAGTGTGGAGGTGGAGGCAGCATGAGGAGACCACAGAGTGGCAAGGTGACATAGTGTGGAGGTGGCAGCAGCATCAGGAGGCCACAGAGTGGCAAGGTGACATAGTGTAGAGGTGACAGCAGCATCAGAAGGCCACAGAGTGGCAAGGTGACATAGTGTGGAGGTGGCAGCAGCATCAGGAGGCCACAGAGTGGCAGGGTGACACAGTGTGGAGGTGGCAGTAGCATGAAGAGACCACAGAGTGGCAAGGTGACATAGTGTGGAGGTGGCAGCAGCATGAGGAGACCACAGAGTGGCAAGGTGACATAGTGTGGAGGTGGGTGGCAATACTAGTACCCTCTGAAGATGGTGGGTGAAAGAAGGAGCACTTGGCATCAGATGTGCGGTATCAGGCGGGTGGCAGCATCAGAATAGTAGCTGAGGCAGGAAGCCAGAAGAAACCAGTCTCTTTAATCAAAGTGTTGGTGTGGCACCATGGATGAACTAGTCTGATGCATCAGGAGTTGGTGGGTGGAAATCTTGGCTGATGCACGCCTGATTCATCTTGACAAAGGTCAGTCTCTCCACATTTTGGGTGGACAGACGAGTTCTTCTTGGGGTAACTATGGCCCCCACCACACTACACACCCACTCTGATGCCACACTACTGGCCGGACAGGACAGCTTTTCCAGGGCAAACTCGGCCAGTTGTGGCCACAAATCCAGTTTGGCTGCCTAGTAGTCCAGCGGATCTTCTATAACGGCTGGCAGGGTGCACTCCAAGTATGCCACCAATTGCTGGTTCAGGTTATGCTCTATGTCTAGCTGCTATTGAGTAGTTTCTTCACTATGCGGGTGAAGAAAGCTGCTCATCAGTGACTGTAGACTCAGGCTGCTACTGATGGAGCTGGTACTGTTCCAGCAAACCCATCCTTCCCCAGCAGCCATGGCAGTGGAACGTGAGCGCAGAGGTCCCCCCCAGTCAGACCTGCGAGAGGATGAACGATGGCGCAGGTAGGCAACGGCCAACTGACTACATAGGATGTCTCTATAGTTGTTCAGTTTGTCCTACCTCTCAATGGGTGTAAAAAAGGCCCCCATTTTGGACCGGTAGCGAGGGTCGAACAAGGTGGAGAGCCAGAAGTCATCCCTCTGCCGAACAGTGACAATTCGGCTGTCACTACCCAAGCAAGTGAGCATGCAGTGGGCCATTTGTGCAAGTGACTCGAAGGGACTCCCTGCCTCCATCTCCACTGCATACTGCCACGTTGTGTCTGGGTCCTCTACCTCATCTTCCTCATCGCCCTATAGCTCCTCTGCCTGCTCCTCCTCCTCCTCTTCTGTCACCTGTGTAGAAAAACCACCCATTTCACTACACATTGCTTGTGCTCCAATGTCCTTCTGCTCCTCCAGCTCAGCCCCCAAAGGGCTTATGTGGCCGTTAGATCTAGGCACTACGTCTCCAAACCCCCTGACCAGCCAGATTTACCAGCATCTGTTCAAAAACATGAAGCAGTGGAATTACATAGTTCATCCCATAGTCCTGGCGACTGACAAATAACGTGGCCTCCTCAAAGCAACTGAGCAAACGGCAGGTGTCACGCATGAGCTGTCACTGGCTGACATCGAAGTTATACAGGGGAGTACTTCTGTCAGCTTGAATAATCAGGAAATTGTTGATGGTCTTTCTCTGTTCGTACAGTCAGTCCAACATATGGAGTGTGGAATTCCAACGGGTGGAAACGTCGCATATCAGTCTATGTTGGGGGATGCTATTCTGCCGCTGCAGCTCAAGGAGGGTGTGCTTTGCGGTGTACGAGTGGCTCAAGTGCATGCAAAGTTTCCTGGCCATTTTTAGGATGTATTGCAGTTGGGTGGAAGATTTCAGGAACGGTTTGACAACCATATTGATCATGTGTGCCATGCAGGTCGCATGGCTTAGCACTCCTTGACGCAGCGCTGACACAATGTTCTTCCCATTGTTGTTCACCATGTTTCCGATTTTCAGTTGTCGCAGAGAAAGCCAGGATTCAATTTCTTGCTAAAGGACATGGAGCAGTTCCTCCCCTGTGTGACTCCGTTCACCCAGGCAAACGAAGTGCAGAACAGCGTGACACCACCGTGCCCTGCACATGTGGTATGCTGGAGGCGCACTGTGAATTGTCCCTGCAGTGAAAGCTGAGGACACGGTGGAGAATGATGAGGCAGAGGCGGACATTGTCGCTGGACCAACAGCGTGGAAATGTGGAAGTGGAAGCGGCGTCACCTGGCCAAGTTTCTGGTGTGGCTGTGCAGGAAGCACATTGACCCAGTGGGCCATAAAGGACATGTATTGTTCCTGACCGTAGTTACAGCTCCACATGTCGGCGCTGCCGTTCACTTTGATGTAACAGTGGTGTCTGAATAATAAAACAACCATACAATCATGATATGTTAGGACCTGAATTGAATTACATTAAAGGATTTCTGTCACCAGAAATACCTACATTAGGCTACTTTCACACTAGCGTTCTGCTGTCCGCTCGTGAGCTCCGTTTGAAGGGGCTCACGAGCGGAGCAGAACGCTTCCGTCCAGCCCTGATGCAGTCTGAATGGATGCGGATCCGCTCAGACTGCATCAGTCTGGCGGCGTTCAGCCTCCGCTCCGCTCGCCTCCGCACGGCCAGGCGAACAGCTGAACGCTGCTTGCAGCGTTAGGATGTCCGCCTAGTCGTGCGGAGGCGTGCGGATCCGTCCAGACTTACAATGTAAGTCAATGGGAACGGATCCGCTTGAAGATGACACCATATGGCTCAATCTTCAAGCGGATCCGTCCCCCATTGACTTTACATTGAAAGTCTGAACGGATCCGCTCAGGCTACTTTCGCACTTAGAAATTTTTCTAAGTTATTAATGCAGACGGATCCGTACTGAACGGAGCCTCCGTCTGCATTAATATGATCGGATCCGTTCAGAACGGATCCGATCAAGCGCAAGTGTGAAAGTAGCCTTAAACTGGCTGACATTAGCGATGTGCTAATGTCAGCTGAACCTAACTAGCCAATTCCTAGTTTTATCCATGCCCCCGTTACTCCATAAATTAAAGAGGACCTTTCACTAGAATAAAAAATCTAAACTAACTATACAGACATGTAGAGCGGCGCCCAGGGATCCCCCTGCACTTACTGTTATACCTGGGCGCCGCTCCGTTCTCCCGTTATAGCCTCCGGTATCTTCATAGTTAGGCTCCACCCAGTTGAGTCTGCCGGCGTCTCCTTCTCCCATAATGTAACTTTTATAATATTAAAATTAGCCTCTATGAGGGGGGGGGGGGGGTTGCTCCTGCTCCTAGAAGCTCCGTTCTCCCACCTCTGTCACCTCCCTCCAAGTCTTGATTGACAGGGCCAGGCAGCATTCGCATCCTTCTACCGGCCCTGAGTGCATGTTAAATCTCGCTCCTCCATTCAGTATTCGGCGCAGGCATAGTGAAGGAAGGACACTCACTGGCTGCCGACTTCCTTACTGCGCCTGCGCTGAATACTGAACGGCACGGCGTAGGCGCGAGATTTACCATGCACTCAGGGCCGGTAGGATGATGCAAATGCTGCCTGGCCCTGTCAATCAAGACTTGAAGGGAGATGACAGAGGTGGGAGAACGGATCCTCTAGGAGTAGGAGCAACCCCCCCCCCCCACTCATAGAGGCTAATTTGCATATTATAAAAGTTACATTTATGGCGTAACGGAGGCATGGATAAAACTAGAAATAGGCTAGTTAGATTCAGCTGACATTAGCACATCGCTAATGTCAGCCAGTTTAATTTAGGTATTTCTGGTGACAGAAACCCTTTAATCTAATTCAATTCAGGTCCTAACATATCATGATTTTATGGTTGTTTTATTATTCAGTCTCCACCGTTTATTTTTTCCCACTTGCTCTGAGGCAGGTTTTCTCCAATTAGAGGCATAATTGTGTGTCCAGCTACCTTAATACTCTAGTATTTGAAATATATTACATATATAAATAAAATATATCAAAACATTAAATAGCTATTACTAACGATGGACATAAAATGGCTGAATAATGATGGATCCTGCCATGCAGCAAACATATTCAAAAATATTATCTTCGTGGTAATGAAATGCCATCCGTTTCATTTTAAACTAAATACATTAGACATATCAGTAGAGTCTGTGCTGACACAGCAGCCAGTTGAAATTGAAAATCTGAAATTATATATATGATTGGACACAGTGCTAAAATAATTTATAGGAAAAAACCACAAATGTGCTGGGTCTGCACCTTTTGGTGAACTCATTTTATAGAATCAGATAGAGAAAAACTTTTACCATTTCTAATGTGCTGTTATAATGGCAGATTGCCAGTGACCCAATCTATTTGGTTTAAAAAAAAAAAAGAAAAAGATGAAGAATCAAAGTAAGACAGGAAAAAGGCCAGTAAAACTTGATTCAAATTACTGCAGTTCTGCATAAACCATCAAGGATATAGGATTCGTTTTCATTACAGAGCCCTAATGTGATATAGCTGCTTTAAAGGACTGTATTAACTATCAAAGACAAGTGGCAGATAAAAGGGAGCAAAGATAGTGCCGGCGGGGACAGTACTAAATTCAGCAAGTACGCAGTTATGTTTTCTCATTGTAGACACCATAGTTGGTGCCAAACTCAGTGGCGTCAGTGTAAATTTTATCTGATATCCTTGAAGTTATTCAAAGTTTTGTTATTATGTCTTACATGCTTCTAAATGTGTGAGTATATGAATAGCAAAATCCTTATAATGACATTGAAAAATAAAGGAATGTTTTCAATTAAGTATAGTATAGAACTAGTAGTAGTAAATTAATAACACTTCAATATTGGGTGGCATCTTATTCTTAAAGCAATCATAAGGTAATATTTTCAAATGTACTGTACATTTGTCTAATTGTGACATTAAGAAAAGTGGCTTTAATGATTTGACAAAAAAAACACATCTTTTTCACTTTCTATTGATTTCTTTTGATTTCGGTTGATCGACCGTATGTATTTTGCGGTCCGCAAAAAATGAATCCGCAAAAAACACGGATGACGTCTGTGTGCATTCCGTATTTTGCAGAACGGAACAGCTGGCCCCTAATAGAACAGTACTATCCTTGTCCGTAATGTGGACAATAATAGGACATGTTCTATTTTTTGCGGAACGGAAATACGGACATAAGAAACGGAATGCACACGGAGTACCTTCCATTTCCATTGAACGGGCACGGAAACAAGAGGCCTTAGAGTCAGTTCATATATGTGAAATGAACAGTAACAAGTTTGGAATAGTTTTAACTGCTTACATTTTGGCCATGTTATCAGTATGTTACACCACAGGGTGCAGTGGTAGATCCTCAAACTGCAATCCAATCAGCATAGTCTGAACCAGAGCACAGGGTCTAAGGAATTAGGCCTAGTTCACACGATCATTTTTTTTGCGAGTGCACGGGCCGTTTTTTGGTGTTCCGTATACGGTCCGTTTTTGCGGAACCATCTATTGAAAATGTTATGCCCAGCCCAATTTTTTTCTATGAAATTACTGTATACTGTATATGCCATATGGAAAAAACGAAACGGAAAAACGGAACAGAAATGTGAACACAACGGAAACAAAAAACGGAACAACGGATCCGTGAAAAACGGACCGCAAAAACCTATAAAAGCCATACGTTCGTGTGAACTAGGCCTTACACTGACGAGCAAAAGGGTAACAATGTTTTGAACTTTTGACTTTCAGGCTCCATATCTTACCATCCACTACAGATTTGAACGTGAAACTACCATCATTTTATAGACAATCATCTTGGCTATCTCATACATGAATTGGACTTGCAACTATTTAGCATATGATTAGGTATGCAGATTCTTGTCATGTAACTGCATTGTTACTGTTTTGCTCCTGGTGGTGGAACAATCTTTTTCTTCTTGTATACAACAAATTACAACCTGTTCTCACATTCCCTAATAGCTCAATGTATTATTTTGTTGATTCCCAAGCGAAAAGTCGCTGGTTCGAATTGAGAAGCAGCCATGAAGAAGATTTTCCAAGAAAAGAGAAACAGTATCATCCAGCTCATCGATAGCAGTATCTTGGCCAAGAACATTACCAAACTGTGTCATGTGAGTACCATGACAGTTGGAAGAATACTAAAAGAAATCCATCCATCCATCCATCCATCCATTCATTCCAAAGCCAAAAGGTGGACATCCAGGCAAAATATCAGAGTCAACAAGTCGGCTCATCACAAGGTTTATCAGTTCTGGTGTGACAAATATAGCAGTGGAGGTGGCTCGTATGCTTTGTAATAGTGAGACACTGTGCAACACGCATTACACAAGTCTGGAATGGTGGCTTGAAAAAAGGTGAAGAAGCCTCAAATTCAATATCATCATAAGAAGTGTTGGCTCAAGTTTGCAAAAAAGTACGAACAATGGACAGTAGAAGATTAGAAACTATTGATTTGGCGTGATGAGATTAAAGTCAATAGACTGGGCTCTGATAGGTGCAAATGGGTTGGAAGAAACAAGTGAAAAGGGGGCTAATGGATCGATAAATTGAAGGAACTGTCAAGTAGGAAGGAGGTGGAGGAAGCCTGATGATATGGGGTTGTTTCACAGCCAAAGGCGTTGGATACTTAGCCAGGATCGATGGTGGTCTTGATGCTGAGCTATATGTGAGTATCAAACAAGAAGAGTTACTTTGTACATTCGAGTACTATGGGTATGAAAAGGACGATATAGTGTTCCAGCAAGACAACAACCCAAGCATATGTCGAGATTTGCAAAGAAATGGTTCAATGACAATGAACTAGAGGGGCTGGATTGGGCCCCGCAGTCCCCAGACCTCAACACAATAGTTGCATTCGTACCCAAGTGAGTCGGCCATTATGCAGCAACATTAGGAACGTGTAGAAGAGACCTGGGAACGGATTTCGGTCAAGACATGTTTGAATCTGATAAAGAGCATGTACAGAAGAATTCAGACAGTGTTGAAAGCCAAAGGTGGATTTTCAAAATGCTAACAAAGTAATAAAAATAAAAATTTTGAATTTAGGAGCAAAACAGTAACAATGCAGTTACATGACAAGAGTCTGCATAACTAATTATGTGCTAAATAGTTGCAACTCCAATTTATGTATGAGATAGCCAAGATGATTATCTATGAATTGATGGTAGTCTTACGTTCGCAGAGAGAAGTCCATGGTTCAACAATGGTGAGGCAGTTGGGCTCAACAGACAGACACAAGCACACTACATATAATCAGGCAAAGTCTTCAGACCAGAAAGTGGTTTTAGATGTGCAGTGCGTGACATCATCTTTGGGTGTTGGCTGCCATGGCAGTCTTTTCCCACAGTGCAGAAGAGCCATATAGAGTCTATTTGCACAAGAATTGTAAATCAGCTGGCCTGGATCTTGGATGGATTAGTAACACAGGGGCTCATTTATTAAGACCGACGATTTACAAGACGATCTTAAGTGTCTCTGTACTGCTGGAAGAAGTGCCAAAGTTATGTGGAGACTCAGGCCTCTACAGAACTATGGCACTTCCTCCAGCAGGCCGTGCTTATAACTTAAATCTACACCAGTTGGCATAGAAAATTATGATTGAGATGGGCCTGCCAGACCACCCTCTTCCTTGGCCACTCCACACCCTCTTTTCTCGACTTGTCAGAAAAGTGGCGTCAGCAGGACAAAGTTGCAGATTTTTTGGCAAAATGGCGTGCGACAATATCTGCAACTGATATAAGCCACAAAAGAGGTGTACATCTTTAAATAAATGAGGCCCACAGTGTTTTAGAAAGGTTATTCTACAAAAGGTTTTTAGCACTTATCCAATGGTCTATCATTCTCAGGATTAATGGGGGTCCCAGCAGTTGGACCCTGAATGATCACATTCTTTTATACGGAAACCCCTGCAATGTGGTTTACAGCTATATGTATAAAAGTAGACTCCCCTGGAGTAAAATGGTACTTTTTGGCAACATTTCAAAATACCACAAATAATAAATGTAGTCAAAAACGGGTATAAACCCATTCACTTGTCATAAACATAGAATACTGTGAAAAGCGGCATCAATTGGCGTACTGAGACAAATGTTGCATAATTTACAGAAAAAAAATGACATGCAACATTTCGTGCGACAAATATACACCAAAAAGAGCTGTAAATCTGATATTAAATCTCCACCATGTTTCTCTCCAAATTATATTCTGTATCAATAACCAGATGCATCTAGTCTTAAAGCAAGTTAGAACTAGAGCGTGCTGTGGATGATGATTTGGATGCGGTTCTTCAGCTGATGTAGGTGGTGCCAGGGCTGGTAATACATCAAATAAAATACTTAATTGGCTGAATGGATTATATCATAGATTACTGTGATCCTGTTCAAAATTGTTAGATATTCTCTAGATCAGGGATGCTCAACCTGCGGCCCTACAGTTGTTGCAAAACTACAACTCCCACAATGCCCTGCTGTAGGTTGATAGCTATAGGCTGTCCGAGAATGCTGGGAGTTGTAGTTTTGCAACAGCTGGAGGGCCGCAGGTTGTGCATGCCTGCTCTAGATAATGATACAGTCTCAAAGGACAGGAGCAAGCCAAATGGGGTGCAGTTTTGTTTTTTTGAAAGAGCTTTGGGTCTTCCCAAGGTAATTATATATCAGTAAGCTTCCGTTGTGTTTGATGAACTCTACAAGAGGACCTGTAACCTCTCCTGGCATGTGGATTCTCTGCATTCCCCATGCAATCTATTATTATGACTATATTATGAAGTTTCTGTATTATTGAGGCTATAAATTATGAATGTATTGCTAGCAGTGTGCAATGAAGATCCAGGTGGGTGCTACCAGTTGTGGAGGTGTCCCTGCACAATCTGACAGGCTTTTATTAGATATTGTAAGACTGTGCAGAAACACAACCCCAACTGGTAGCACCTTCATTGCAGACTGCTAGTAATTTATTTATAATTTCTAGCAGGAATAACTCACAATAACTGATGGAAATAAATGACCAAATAACTGTAATGTGAATTTGACCTAACCTGAACTCAATGCATCATAAATCCCTATAATGTTGTGAATTTTGGTCAGTCAAATCCACATCCAGGCCATGATATGAATAGCCTCTTCATATTACTCTAAGTGATAGCCAGTATGGTTTCACAAGGGAAGGCCAACCTGATTTGTTTTTATGAACAGTTGAGTAGAAGCCTGCACAGAGAGTCAGAGTTGGATACAGTATTTTTGGAAACTTCCCTTCAAAATGCCTATTGAGTAAAATAAGGTCTATCGATTTATCTGACAGATAAAACTTCCCATATTTTGGAAACATATGGACTCCATACACTGCCATAAAAGTCCCATGCAGATGCATGAGCCTTTAAGGTTATGTTCACATCTCTGGTAAACATATCCGGCAGGCTGTTCCGGCAGATTACTGGCTGCGGGAGTTCACTGGATCCTATGTTGGCGGATACAGTTGGGATTTGGACGCTTTTCGGCATTAGTTGCGGGTTCTGGAAAGCTGACAGATCCCTACCAGTTCGCATGCATTATCCGGCAATGCCGGATCCGGTGAACTCCGGCACGCAGCCAGATCAGGTTACTACACAAATGAATGTAGCCTAATTTGCAAATGATGATGCATGATTAGAAAATACATGGATTTACATTTTTGGAAACAACATGAGATAGCACAAAATAAATAAAAATACCAAATAAATAATAATAGATTTTCTTGTTTATTTGCAAATCACCCTTTGTAAAAACAGGAAAATCTACCCATCTCTTTGGTCTAGTGCAGCAGTGTGATTAGTTTTCAATTTTTTTTTATTTTCAGATGGCAAGAATCCCAAAATTTGCACTCTTGGAGCCAATGACTAAAGATGAACACCTGTAGCTTGATAGATGCAATCTAATTTCTTTCATTTTAATGTGCAGGTGGTATGAAATGGTAAAAACATCATTAGAAGTGATTTTTGTGAGATTATAAAAAGTGATACATGTTAAGTTGCCAAATCATTATCTTTTTTTTTTAACGGTGAACTACCATCTACATACTGTAAGTTTCAATTATAGAACTGTTGAGCTAAACTTGCAAGACAAAAACAATGAAGTTATTTATAATGGAGAAATGTTTATATAGACTTTTATGCTTTGAGCACAATTACAGTATGTGCATAAGAGTGAATGCCTTTTTTCAGTACTTGGATATTATTTTGTGGAATAGACAGGCATATAGAAACCTTTTTTGTAAAGGGTGCTATCTTTTTCAAGCTACATGCTTGAAACAGGAAAAAGTGACAAAAACCCTTTTTTTACAATTTCCCAGACCTTTCCCCCCCCCATAGAAAATAAAGATGAATTGCAACTATTATGGTTTCATTGTTAACCTGTGAAAAACACTAAGGAAAAGAAACAATTGGCAAAATGAACGTATCACTTTTCATTATTAAACTTTATTTTCATCAGTTACTCTAGCTCCTATTCCTCCTTGGATTTATTTTTTATTTTTTCAAATTTACCTCATTTGCACTTTTCTCTTATCCCCCATGCTTGAATCCTACTTCCTGGTTTGTCATGTGACTGCTGTCCCATCAGGCCTTAGAGCAGTTAGATGTGTCCTGACATCAGCAGGACATGTGACACTAACCAGTTCATTTTCTATCTCCAAATATTCAAAACGTCTTGGTGAAACTGGATTTTTAATGGACACAACTTGTGCTAATGTCCATCATTTGTCAGAGCAAAATTCATAATTATGTCTATCTCTATCTCTGTCTATCTATCCTCTATCTATTGTCTTTCTGTTTAGCCATCCTAATTGACACTGCACAGAGTAATGGTTATTGAGGGCAAGGAAAGAAGAGCTGTGAGCATGTGTGTCCTCTATCACAAGGCTCCACTACTGGAGGGAACCAAAAGCAACTGAAATTGATACTGATTTGGCACTGGGAGCAATGGTAGGCTAATAAATTTACAATAAGGCAGTTTTCATAAATGGTGGTATTTGGGGTAGGTGACATAACAGAGATATCTGTTGGGTGAGATACATTTATATTAGTGGGACAACCCCTTTAGATTTATCCAAGCCCCATAATCAATGGTCTCCTGTTACTATCCTGCAGGTGGTCTGTGTATATTTCTTATTCTGACTCTGAAGTGGGAAAAATGGTCAGTGTTTCATGGAATTATAGGTCATACCCCTGACCTATTAACACTTAAACCAACCTAAACATTAAATAAATCAACCAAAATGTATTTGAATAGAAATATCTTGGCCACAGACTTTATTAGTTATCCTGTACTATTTAACCAATAATTTCATACCTTTATAACGGATAAACCCCAAATTATTGCTTCGCATAAATGATAATAAAATCAGAATGAACATGAGGTCAGCCATAAGCTCAAGCTCTAGCAAACATTTCAATATATAAAAGATTCCCCCCAGGTTAACACAAAAAAGGCCATGACAAAAGAAAAGGGGTGGGAAGGGGCTGAAGACTCTTCAATCCGGAGGTAAGACAAAAAGGACTCCAAATTCAGAACATTTGTACCCCTCAACCCGCACCTTGTAGCCAATAAGATTTTGTTGCTGGGGCAGGAAAGTTCCCCAGAATTAAAAACCTTATTGGATAACAAAAAAAAAAATAATCTAAACAAGGCTGCCACCCTTGTGCAAATTATGTCCAAGTGGAGGCAACACCAATCAGAATAGCGTTACCACTCTGGGCAATCTGCTTATTGATGGCAATCACTTTAGGCTGGAAAAATTCCTGCCAAAACACACAGAGCGATCCACAATAGGGATGACCATAATCCCATGTGAATCCCTCCTTAAAGTCTGGAATCCCTCCATTCTGTGAAGGGTCCTTGTTTGGCCTCTGTGTCATCCATCTTCTATCAGAACTGTGCATAAGAGTGAATGCCTTTTTTCAGTACTTGGATATTATTTTGTGGAATAGACAGGCATATAGAAACCTTTTTTGTAAAGGGTGCTATCTTTTTCAAGCTACATGCTTGAAACAGGAAAAAGTGACAAAAACCCTTGTTTTACAATTTCCCAGACCTTTCCCCCCCCCCCATAGAAAATAAAGATGAATTGCAACTATTATGGTTTCATTGTTAACCTGTGAAAAACACTAAGGAAAAGAAACAATTGGCAAAATGAAAGTATCACTTTTCATTATTAAACTTTATTTTCATCAGTTACTCTAGCTCCTATTCCTCCTTGGATTTTTTTTTATTTTTTATTTTTTAAATTTACCTCATTTGCACTTTTCTCTTATCAACCAAAATGTATTTGAATAGAAATATCTTGGCCACAGACTTTATTAGTTATCCTGTACTATTTAACCAATAATTTCATACCTTTATAACGGATAAACCCCAAATTATCGCTTCGCATAAATGATAATAAAATCAGAATGAACATGAGGACAGCTATAAGCTCAAGCTCTAGCAAACATTTCAATATATAAAAGATTCTCCCCAGGTTAACACAAAAAAGGCCATGACAAAAGAAAAGGGGTGGGAAGGGGCTGAAGACTCTTCAATCCGGAGGTAAGACAAAAAGGACTCCAAATTCAGAACACTTGTACCCCTCAACCCGCACCTTGTAGCCAATAAGATTTTGTTGCTGGGGCAGGAAAGTTCCCCAGAATTAAAAACCTTATTGGATAACAAAAAAAATAAATAATCTAAACAAGGCTGCCACCCTTGTGCAAATTATGTCCAAGTGGAGGCAACACCAATCAGAATAGCGTTACCACTCTGGGCAATCTGCTTATTGATGGCAATCACTTTTGGCTGGAAAAATTCCTGCCAAAACACACAGAGCGATCCACAATAGGGATGACCATAATCCCATGTGAATCCCTCCTTAAAGTCTGGAATCCCTCCATTCTGTGAAGGGTCCTTGTTTGGCCTCTGTGTCATCCATCTTCTATCAGAACTGCTAGATTAAAAAGAGGATTCCCAGAGCATCTCCTACCAATGGTCAGTGAAACCCACTGACAGAATACAGATGTCAGTGGCTTTCCTGTACCCATAGACTTCAAAAAGCATATTAAGCTGCTGCCTGTCCTCGCTCAGCTATGCTAAAGTCTGGCATAGAAAATCAGTGTAGGGTATCTTGGACTAATATTCTATGGCAGAGGTGTCAGCGGAGGGAAGAAGAGGGAGAAGAGATGCACTCACTACAGTATATATTGCAGAAATAAGAATCTGTACACCGCATATATGACAATAGTGTATGGATTCTGTATGTGCTGCAGGGATGAGTGTCACAAAGGCCCATACTTTGGGGGCCATTTATGCTTGTTAAAACTTAATGTGCATTACAAAATGATTACTAGGCTATTTCTTTCTTTTTTTTTTTACGTTTAGTTACACTTTAACCCCTTCCTGACATCCGCTGTACATGTACGGTGCAGTAGGACGAAACTACACCTGCTCGATCAGCTGAATATTGCTGAATATTTGATATAACGAAAATATAGCACTATATTCTAAATATTTGTGAATTCTCGAAGTGGCGATATTCGCAATACAAATTCGCTATTCGAATATTCACGCTCAACACTAGTCACAAATGATAGGAATCTCTGACTGATAGGAATCTCTGAGTCCCACTTGGTACCCCTGGCACCAAAACTTCTAGTATCGGCTTGGTTTGAGTCCTTTCTGACGTCAGGAGAGCGCTTCACTCAGTAAGTAACGAAAGACACAACAGTGATGTACTGAATGAACACTCTGAGGTTTATTTTTAATGCACACAGGTTATATAGAGGGGGCTTTACCCTCTTTATTAGCATATCATCATATGTTATGTATTTAACCTATCATATTAACACGTTTCATTCTACGCTCAGAGAAATAGAAACAAAAACGGAACTTCCATATTAGGAATATTGTCCGGGAGTAGTGCCAAAGAGATAAGATTCAGGGTTACAGAGAATAGAAACCTTACAGTATATTAGTTTCACAGCAATCAGAGTTAGTACCTAACAGAGAAACAAAACTTCAGTAAAAGCAGAATTCATTTTGACATAATAAAGAACATGGATTCCTTTCAAATCCCCTCTTAAGAACCTTTAGTGGATCACACTACATGGTTCTTTCCGTTCTTGTCCTTTTTCTCTCTATATGATATTAGGTAATTCTTATACCCATCTGGGCTTCGATCCTCCTGGGGTACAGTAGTCTGATATAATGACATATTAGAGAGCCCTTTTTCTAGCATTCGTCTCACACAGGGAATAACACATAATGCTACTACACCTATTACTACAATTACTATTAGTATGACAATCCCTAGTTGCATGAGACCTTGTTTCCAACTTGTGAACCATCCAAAGTATTGATCCCATGGATCATTTATACCTGAGTTCTTTTTCAGTTCTACTGACAGATCTTCAAGCTTTTTTATAGCTATTGTGACCTTACCAGTGGGGCCAGTATTATTTGGTATGTATGTGCAGCAGGAGGTTGGATCAGTCAATACTCGGCACACCCCGCCCTTCTCTGCAAGAATCATATCCAACACCATTCGATTCTGGAATGTCATGATTGAGTCTGCTTGTAGTTCTTCTGCTACCCCTTGAAATGCATCTCTAGCATAGTTTACAAACCTTTGCTGATTGTAGTATATGTCATTTATCCAATCCACATTTCTATTCACAGTAATGATGGGAAATATTGATTCAAATCCGGCGGCTACTTGATCTCTAGCTTTGAACTCATCTGGGACCCCTCTTGGAACACCTATTGCATCTATATACACATGGGGGTCAAAACTTGAAAGGGGGGCGCTTCTTTTGTTTCTCTTTAGCACCCCTTTGTCTATAATATCTGATTCAGTAAAAATGTGCATGTTCATTATAGCTTTGGCAAGCGCACATTCACCTTTCCAGGCACCTTCCAATCTGGATCTTATCTTTCCATCTCCACAGATCCAGTACACATCTCCTATGGAGTACACTTGGTTCTGAGTGAGGGATATGTTCAGACAGATCCAGTACACATCTCCTATGGAGTACACTTGGTTCTGAGTGAGGGATATGTTCAGATAGATCCAGTACACATCTCCTATGGAGTACACTTGGTTCTGAGTGAGGGATATGTTCAGACAGATCCAGTACACATCTCCTATGGAGTACACTTGGTTCTGGGTGAGGGATATATTCAGATTGCTGTATTTGTGACAATAACCTTTGGTGAAATTCTGTACATTCCTCCCATGTGTACTCCCTTTGTAACATGTGTAGTTACCTGGATATACCTGGATACCTGCCCCTGGGCGAGGATTTTTTAACAAAAGAGGGTATTTTGATTTCCATTCTGTACATGCACTGTGGTTATAAGACATATTAACAAAAAGAGTCAAAAAACATTCTTCAGCCCTTTCTGGTAACACTAGGGGTACGGTACCTAGGTGTACACTTTCTGGTAACACTAGGGGTACGGTACCTAGGTGTACACTTTCTGGTAACACTAGGGGTACGGTACCTAGGTGTGGCTTGGCAGCACCGCATGTGTAACAGTTACTCTTATTCACAGAGGCTGCACTATACTTCATCCACTCCAGCCACAAATTAACATCAGAAAAACCCGTCCCCATGGCCAAAGTATCCTCATATGTGGGATTAGATATGGCCCTTAGGTTTTTTTAGAGAAACTATATGCGGGGCTAGTGGTTTTTTGGGGACACCTGTGATGGGCTGGTATTCCTTAGACTTATACATATCTCTAAGTTTGAACATTTGTGTTACCTGAGAAGTCTCAGCTCCCCACATTTTATGATAGTACCATCCCAATACATAATCTCCTTCATCATATTTACCAGGGTTGTCTATTGTCAATACAATCTTCATTTCCGCTGACCTTTTTTTGCAATGATACATTGAAGAGGTGTCCACATAACACGTCCCTCTCTCAAGGAGTGTCATTCTAGTCAAAAGGGACTTAGAATTTTTATCCCTCCTTTTGAGGGCGCTTTCTGGTTTATATCCCCATTTTGTCCCTGTATTCCATCCCACTGATCCCCAGTATCCACAACCTTTTCCCCAGTATGAGTCTGTTACACATATATAGGCCTGTCCTTCTACATAGTCGTTGGAACAATAGTTATAATATGAACATGTTTTCAATATATCACAAAGGCAAAAGGTGTAGGTGGCTACGTGAGTGTTAGATGAATTATACCAAAAGGTGATGACGCCGCCCTTGCTAGTTGCGGCTACTTCTCCCTTACTACTAATTGGTAAAATCAACAAGATTATTGAAGCAATCTTAGTCAGTACATTCAACCATTTCCCAGAAAGGGGTGAGGAGCTCATCATGTTGGAGGTCAGGGCTGTCTGCCCCCGTTAGTACCTCTGGGCCTTGTTGGAGGTCAGGGCTGTCTGCCCCCGTTAGTACCTCTGGGCCTTCTTCAAGGCCAAGGCTGTCTGCCTCCGTTCCTGCCTCCTCTCTTGTTCTCACAAGCTTCACTCGGGTGGCGTGGATCCAAGTTGGAGACTGTTCAGTCAGCACGGCTGTTCTGGTTACCGCGACCACGGTAGTGGGTGGGCCATATGCGAAGTCACCTTGGGATTTTCCTTTCTTCAGTGTTTTGATCACTACCTCATCCTCCACCCTGTATGGGTGGGTGGGTTCCTGTGGAAGAGAGGGAGACTTACAAGCAACTTTTTCCTCAGTTTTATTAAGAACCTGTATCAATTTGGTGACATATTCTTCCCTTATTAAATCAAGATCACCTTCCTGCACTATCATTGGGCGTCTTGCCCAGGGGGTGGGGAAAGGCCTTCCCATGAGTATCTGTAAGGATTCTCAATACTGTTATATCCTACCCCCTCTTTGCAGACTAATCCTGTCTTAGGATTTTTCTGCAATACTGGATAACACCAGTCTTGCTGTTCCTGTTCAGTGGAATATCTTTGAAGATCAGTAAGCATTTGTGACATCTCAGGGGTTGGAGGTGCCAAACATGGCATCTCCCAATGGTTACATGGACCTGTGGGGTTGCATTTGGCCACTCGTTTCGCCACCTTATCTGCCAGCGCATTGCCCTGTGAGACATGATCCTTACCATCTGCTGCCGTGAATCCTCTCCTCAAATCATACCATGGTCCCACACTACCCCATGTGCGTACCTACTATCAGTATAAATGGTGACAGATCTATCAGTATGTAGAATACATGCTCTAGTGAGTGCAATGAGCTCAGCTGCCTGCTGTGTTGAGTGCGGATGCTCTTGAGTAGGCCTACAACATCATGTGTAGTGTGCAAAAATAGTGTAACGTCACATTGTGAAAGGAGTTGCCAACTCTACCATCATAGCACAGGCTGCAAGAGAACACAGACATGCCGGCATCCCTTGAACAGGGGTGGGCATTACCTTTGAGAAAAAATACACAAGGACACAACTTGCCTCCGTTTTCTTGTGTCAGTACACCCGCCATGGTTTTACAATTTTGTCGTGCAAACATGTGGAAGTTTGTAGTCAGGGAGGCCTAATCCTGGACTTGACATTAATGAACATTTCAGATAATCAAATGCATTGTACATTTCTGAAGACCATCTTATTAAATCAGGTTTGTCCTGCAGTGTTGCCTGTCTCAAGATATTATCATGGTAGGAACAGTCTGGGATCCATTGTCTGCAGTAGTTTATCATTCCAAGGAAGGATAGCATTTCCTTCTTGGAGTGCGGGGTGACCAGGCCCGCTACAGACTGAACTCTCCCTGGACTGATCCTCCTTTCCCCCTTTTTCAGGACAAACCCCAAGTATTCGACTTGCTGTTTACACCATTGCATTTTCCCTAATGACACTTTGTGTCCACATTCAAACAACCATTGTAACAGTGATATACCATCCTCAATGTTGGCCTCCACTGACATACTGCACAACAGTAAATCATCCACGTATTGCAACAACACGGAACCTTGGGGGGGGTGCCATGGTTTTAACGTGGCTTGGAGGACTATGCTGTACACTACAGGTGAATCAGCACATCCCTAGGGCATTTCTGCCCCAGGTCAGTTGACATCTGTCAAAGGAAAAAGCAAAAATTAGTCTGGTCTTCTTGTCAACTGGGATAGAAAAGAATGCATTTTTCAGATCTATCACACTGAACCAAACAGCGTCTGCTGGAATGGCAGATAGTAATTGAGTGATGTCAGGTACAACAGGGGCTATAGGCACAATGATGTTGATGGCCCTTAAATCCTGTACAAAGCGGGCAGCACCATCTGCCTTTGTCACTGGATTCACGGGCGTGCTGTAGGGTGAAATCACCTCTTCCAGGATTCCCTTTTGTAGGAATTCTTTTATCATTGGCCTAAGTCCATCAAGTTTCTCTTTTAACAGTAGGTATTGTTTCTGGAACACTGAAATGACACCTGGTTTTACAGTAGCTTTGTAAGGTGTGCAATCTATGAATCCTGTGTCATATTCATTTGAGGACCATAATGCAGGGTTAATGTTGTTAAGTTCTGGGTGGTCCTGTATGTTTGCAAGAATCAGTGGCACTGGTGTAGAGACTGGAATGAGATCTGAGTGTACTCTTATGCCCTGATTTTTGGCTGACACTTGTAAGTCAAGCTTAATGAACAAATCTTTACTTAACACACTTGAGGTTGCACTGCTATCTACCATGAATCCTACTCTCAGTCATCTAAGTCCACCCCTTTTAGTCGGACGCTGTGGTCCACCTTCTGTCCGTGAGAACAGAGCTCTGATGTGAAGCACAACACTTAACATGTAACACGTAACTGCAAACATTGAAACAAACAGATCTGACAATACAGACATGAACGCACAAAAGGCCCATAAAAACTTTTCATTGACTTCAATAATAAAAAAAAAATTACAGCTTGATCAATGCTGTTGGCACCAATAAAAACCAAAAACTTCCAAGAAAAATAAAATAAAATTCTCAATGCGCATATTATATGAAAACAAATATCGTACTCCATACACATTCATATACATTCCATGTACTCATCTTCACAAAACAGCTCATAATCACGCCCTTAAACATTAAAACTGAATTGCACACACAGCTCCCCTAAAGCATCCATTAGGGCTCTTTCACACCTTCAACTCCACTACAACTCAGAGCCACACCCATTCACATTCCACTGAATCATTTGTCTTCCAACCTAATCACACAATTGTCTTTGTTTCATCCCAAAACTTGCAGCACAGACAAACACAGCTTTCCACACCACACCCAGAATTGCTGATGGTCTGTCGCTGTAAGACAATATACATGTTATAATCATAAAGTCATTTTGTTAAACCCAAATCATTTTATATGTCAGGTGTTCTTAGTTAATGTTGTACATATATAATAATTCTTGTTAAAAGCTGGATTCTCACATTACACTGCTGGGGAAAGAAAATTATTGAACAATTTTTGTCTTTTATAATAATATTACACATATAACATCACTTACTCTGCAGGATTCTCTACTCCTTTGTATCATGTAATCCATATCCTAGGACGGGTCATGGTCAAAATGTGGCCATGCTTCTTTGTCTCCCAGACAAAGACCCTTTATCATGTCCATGTGGTACGGGCTATTATCGCCGTCCCTGGGAAAAGGGGCTAGCAGCTTGCATGAACTCAGTCCATCCAGCTAAGTTATCCACCCATGGGTTAAATAGGAAGTAATTTGTGGGACTACACCGTGCAACATAAACTTTGCATGTTTCTCCCGTCTCAGGTTTGGGATGATTTGTTTTAGACTCTTGTGATCCCATTCCGTCTGATATTTTAATGATGCTACTTTCCTAGGACTGGCTGCACTGAACCTTTAAGGCTCAGAGAAATTAATCCTGTCAACTAGGCAAAGGACTCAGGTCTGATCAGAAAATATCAGAGAGTTTCATCAAACATATAATTTGTTGCTTTGGTCTGCCGCTTGTGTTCACCTATCTGCTGGTTAACGGATTGCTCCCAGCCGGGGGTGGGGCGTATTGCAGACCTCCGCAACACAGTAAAACAACAATGCAATGTCCTTAAAACTCTATGCAAATAGTGAACTTCAGTCCGTACACTTACCACCCGGACATCAGTATCCTTATATCAACTCTAATAATCTTATACTTTAAAACAACGTTAAAAGAGTCAAACCAAGCTCCATCCTTGTCTCCCTGAGACAATATTATGTAGTGCGCACTATATTTTCTCTGAGTGATCCTCACGGCGGACTCCCGGAGTCCCCGGGTCACTCCCCCAGACTCCCGGAGTCTGTACCCTGTATCCCTGATACAGTAATTATACTAGAAGTTGTAGGTTCTACTTACTAGATCGAGACGTGGTTCTCGGATCGGCTAGAGGACAATAACAGATGCCTTCCTTACCGAACACGAGGAAAACCTTCCCGATCCCGGAAACGAGCCCCCAACTGATAGGAATCTCTGACTGATAGGAATCTCTGAGTCCCACTTGGTACCCCTGGCACCAAAACTTCTAGTATCGGCTTGGTTTGAGTCCTTTCTGACGTCAGGAGAGCGCTTCACTCAGTAAGTAACGAAAGACACAACAGTGATGTACTGAATGAACACTCTGAGGTTTATTTTTAATGCACACAGGTTATATAGAGGGGGCTTTACCCTCTTTATTAGCATATCATCATATGTTATGTATTTAACCTATCATATTAACACGTTTCATTCTACGCTCAGAGAAATAGAAACAAAAACGGAACTTCCATATTAGGAATATTGTCCGGGAGTAGTGCCAAAGAGATAAGATTCAGGGTTACAGAGAATAGAAACCTTACAGTATATTAGTTTCACAGCAATCAGAGTTAGTACCTAACAGAGAAACAAAACTTCAGTAAAAGCAGAATTCATTTTGACATAATAAAGAACATGGATTCCTTTCAACAAACACTGACCTTCTACCCAGTAGATAATGTCTAAGGGACTCCAGTGCACATCTAATGGCCATATACTCTCTTTCTACTCTTTCCCGAGCAACGATGATGTGCTCTCGCACTCTTTGATCTTGTTCTCTTTGTCTCTCTATTTTATCAACAGATAGCATCTCTCTTTTTTCCTTGCTCTTAATTCCTCCTTTTCTTTCTAATCGAGATTGGAGGCACTGTGGATATTGGGGTCCTTATTAGACTCTTCATCTTGCTCTTCTGGCTTTCCCTCCAGAGGGTTGCCCAGGACATTGTTCTCCATTCGTGCAAGCTCCAGGAGAGCTATCCCAGAGAAGTAGACAGCATCTGCATATTGGTTGTCCATCTTACTGTATTTCATCCCCAGAAGGCTGTGGACTTCCTGGAAAGCGTCAGCGACGGAGCAGATGTCTTTTATGACCAGGTCCTGGCCACTCACTGCCATGAGAATGGGCGTAACTACCATAGTGGCAGACCATGCAACTGCTATGAGGCCCAGGACCAGAGGGGGCCCAGTCTTAGTTGGGGTTATCTCCTCTTCTACTGGAGGTGAAAACTTGGTCAGGACTCTACCCTCTAAAAGAACAACTTTTAGAAAATGAGGCAGTGGAAAAATGGCCCAAGGGTCACTAAAAGGGGTTTAGGCAGAAGCCCTTCTGTCCTGTGTGGGGGGCCTGGTTTGATCCTTTCTATGTGGCCCTTACTTCTCTATGTACGCCACAGGCCATGAGTCTATTGGCTTCTTCATCCATATCAGCCCTTTCAACTTTTTCTGCATAAACTTCTTCCATCTTCACTGCCTCGGCTGGCACCGCAGCGCCACCATCTTCAGACCCATTCTCAACAGGTGCTGTCTTGGATTTCTTGGCCTAATCTATCTGGCGCTTCAACTGTTCAGTATTGTGCCTTTCATCTTCCAGTTGCATTAGCACATCCTTCAGCTTTTTCTCTGAGCGAGAGACTTGTTTACTTGCAGCCTGTCTTTCTTTTGTTTCAGTATCAAGCTGTCCCTCCAGTTGTGCGATCTTTGCTTCCAAAGCTGTGATGTATGCCTTGAATTTGGAGTTAATAGAGCCTTCCAATTCTTGTAATTTTGTTTTTAACTCCTTGTTTTGTCGATCCAATTGCTGACGGGCATTCTCATTCCTCTGAACATTACTACATACTGCATTCAGAACAGTATTCATCTGGTCAATCTGGAGAGTAGCCTTTCTAAGTCTGTCGTTAAATTCATCTCTCTCCTGTATGGCTTGCCTTTTGGCACGCTCTGTCGCAGAAAGCTCCTCCTGCATATGGATCCTCCTCTCTGCCTCCAGACTTTTAAGTTTCTTTTTATTTTCTTTAAACTGACTTAAAATATCATTCCTGGATGCTCTAGTGTCTTCCAACTCTCTGCAATTTACACAGTTGTTTGATGGCTTCTTCTCTATTTTGGTTTGCAGAGTCAATTTGTCCCACTAAGTATTTTAGATCCATCTCAAGCTTCTTTCTAGCTGCTATAGCCAATGAATGTTGCTTCCTTTCATCTTCAAGCTCCGCTTTCATTTCTTTTACTTGTGTGACAAGTTGTATCTGCTTGTCTTCACTCTGCTCATCACGTCCTTGCAGATCTCTCTCAAATTGCGCCCCCATAGCTTGCAAGGTAACTTCTAAGTGCAACTTGGCATCCTTTGTGGCTTGTAATTCATTTTCATCAACCCTGCACCCAAGCTCACTAACCATAGAACACTGTGGAGACTGCTCAACCGCACCTGGTACGTGTGGGACACCCTCTAACACTGGCACATTTTGCTGCACATTTACTACAGGGGGCTCCCTCAGCTCTGTGCTACCAACATTATCAATCAGCATTTCTAAATCACCTACAGTCAGGTCCATAAATATTGGGACATGGACACAATTCTAACATTTTTGGCTCTATACACCACCACAAAGTATTTGAAATTAAACGAACAAGATGTGCTTTAACTGCAGACTGTCAGCTTTAATTTGAGGGTATTTACACCCAAATCAGGTGAACAGTGTAGGAATTACAACAGTTTGCATATGTGCCTTCCACTTGTTATGGGACCAAAAGTAATGGGACATCATAATAATCATAAATCAAATTTTCACTTTTTAATACTTGGTTGCAAATCCTTTGCAGTCAATTACAGCCTGAAGTCTGGAAAGCATAGACATCACCAGACGCTGGGTTTCATCCCTGGTGATGCTCTGCCAGGCCTCTACTGCAAGTGTCTTCAGTTCCTGCTTGTTCTTGGGGCACTTTCCTTCAGTTTTGTCTTCAGCAAGTGAAATGCATGCTCAATCGGATTCAGGTCAGGTGATTGACTTGGCCATTGCATAACATTCCACTTCTTTCCCTTAAAGTCTTTGGTTGCTTTTGCAGTATGCTTTGGGTCATTGTCCATCTGCACTGTGAAGCGCCGTCCAATGAGTTCTGAAGCATTTGGCTGAATATGAGCAGATAATATTGCCCGAAACACTTCAGAATTCATCCTGCTGCTTTTGTCAGCAGTCACATCATCAATAAATACAAGAGAACCAGTTCCATTGGCAGCCATACATGCCCACACCATGACACTACCACCAGCATGCTTCACTGATGAGGTGGTATGCTTAGGATCATGAGCAGTTCCTTTCCTTCTCCATACTCTTCTCTTCCCATCACTCTGGTACAAGTTGATCTTGGTCTCATCTGTCCATAGGATGTTGTTCCAGAACTGTGAAGGCTTTTTTAGATGTCGTTTGGCAAACTCTAATCTGGCCTTCCTGTTTTTGAGGCTCACCAATGGTTTACATCTTGTGGTGAACCCTCTGTATTCACTCTGGTGAAGTCTTCTCTTGATTGTTGATTTTGACACACATACACCTACCTCCTGGAGAGTGTTCTTGATCTGGCCAACTGTTGTGCAGGGTGTTTTCTTCACCAGGGAAATAATTCTTCGCTTATCCACCACACTTGTTTTCCTTGGTCTTCCGGGTCTTTTGGTGTTGCTGAGCTCACCAGTGCATTCCTTCTTTTTAAAAATGTTCCAAACAGTTGTTTTGGCCGCGCCTAATGTTTTTTCTATCTCTCTGATGGGTTTGTTGTATTTTTTCAGCCTAATGATGGCTTGCTTCACTGATAGTGACAGCTCGTTGGATCTCATCTGGAGAGTTGACAGCAACAGATTCCAAATGCATATAGCACACTTGAAATGAACTCTGGACCGTTTATCTGCTCATTGTAATTGGGATAATGAGGGAATAACACACACTTGGCCATGGAACAGCTGAGAAGCCAATTGCCCCATTACTTTTGGTCCCTTAACAAGTGGGAGGCACATATGCAAACTGTTGTAATTCCTACACCGTTCATCTGATTTGGATGTAAATACCCTCAAATTAAAGTTGAAAGTCTGTAGTTAAAGCACATCTTGTTCGTTTCATTTCAAATCCATTGTGGTGGTGTATAGAGCCAAAAATCTTAGAATTGTGTCCATGTCCCAATATTTATGGACCTGACTGTATATCTTTACCAGCAGGGGGAGTTTCTTCCTTGACCACAACCTGCAAAGGAAAAGGGGTGTCATCATCATCATCATCATATGGCCCCACATTTTCATTAGGCCTTTCAGTTAGGCCTCTTTCACACAACCGTTTTTTTTTTTCCGTTTTCCGGGCCGTTTTTTGCAGTCTGTATGCGGTCCGTATACGGAACCATTCATTTCAATGGTTCCGCAAAAAAAACGTAATGTACTCCGTATGCATTCCGTTTCCGTATTTCCGTTTTTCCGTTCCGTTGAAAGATAGAACATGTCCTATATTTGGCCGCAAATCACGTTCCGTGGCTCCATTAAAGTCTATGGGTCCGCAAAAAAATGGAATGCATACGGAAATGCATCCGTATGTCTTCCGTATCCGTTCCGTTTTTTGCGGAACCATCTATTGAAAATGTTATGCCCAGCCCAATTTTTTCTATGAAATTACTGTATACTGTATTTGCCATACGGAAAAACGGAACGGAAAAACGGAATGGAAATGGAAACACAACGGAAACAAAAAACGGAACAACGGATCCGTTTAAAACGGACCGCAAAACACTGAAAAAGCCATACTGTCGTGTGAAAGAGGCCTTAACTTGACATGTTCACTTTGCACCTTATCTGCACCATTGTTTTCAATGGTCATTTCACTTAAACCATTGTGTTCAATGTGCATCTCCCTCACGCCTTCATTTAAAGGGATAGGTACAAATTCAGCAAAAGTTTCGTCACTTGCTGCAGAAGTGTCTCCATTTCCCCACAACTCGCAGAACAAGGGGAAATCAAGGCCCAACATTACATCATGCGTGAGCGTATTTGCAACTCTAAGTTCCAGTTCCCACTGGAGTCTCACACTCAGTGAGAGTCACCGGATAGTCCTTGCTATCCGCATAAATGTCCAGCACATTTAACATTTTGGCCAGCACATAGTTCCCAGCTACCAAGCTGGTATGTACCAGGCTCACCTGGCTCCCTGCGTCCAACAACGCTTGGACTGGAGTACCATCCACCACAATGTCGCACATTTTTGTAGCAATCTCCAGTCCTGGTGTCTTAACACTTACTGGCTTGGCAGGTAGCAACTGCTGCCTGCTCAACCCACAGTTCATGGCTTCCAAAGTACCAGGGTTCGGGTCAGCAACATGCCCAACCTCCAGAGCCATGCTCACTGTCACTTTGTCTGCTATACAAGCAATAAAAGGAACACTCTTACCTATTGACGTCACAGGTTCGGCACCCCCGGGAGATGAGGGTGTTCCAGGTACATCTCCACCAAGGTCATCATCCTTCTTCTGGATCTTAGGAACCTCCTGCCCTTGGTTCCTGGTGCCACTATCAGATGCAGACTCCTCAAGGTAGTGGTTGCCATGGGAAATGCTTTGGCCTTGAATCCAGTCTTTTTCCGGACGGTAAGGTCACACAATCTGAAGACCTTTCCTCAGATTCTCCAGCTGCAAGATATGGAGCACTTTCTCAGCTCCATAGCTGCCAAAATAAGGGGAAGTCTTTGCCCAGCACTAATTGAACTTCCAGGATCTCACATTTCAAGAGCTCCCATTGCACATAGTCTGTTACAAAGGTCAGAGACACAGTGCTATCTGTCTCTGGCCCCCTCTTCATAAAGTCCAGAGTTTCGGTCATGACCAGAGAAACTTGTTGGCGGGAATCTAGCATGACCCACACCTGGCTTCCCCCAATCACCAACTCAGAGGATCTCTTAAATGTTTCATCACATCTCATTATCAAACGATCCTTCATTGCACAGTCCTCCAGCGGGCAACGCTCCCAGCAATACTTTGTTATGCCTGATGGACTCCCCACCACTTGTTGGGGTTCAGCCACAGCAGTCTCTCTTTGCCGTGCATTGGCCTGCATCAGCTGCTCTGCGAGATCCTCAAATCACCCTATAGCAATAGATAGACCTATAGCAACACAGTTTTTGCAACTGAGGCATCTGGCCCTTTAAATCGCAGCACGTTTTTCCTTGCATACACAGAAAAAGTGACCAGAATTACATGAGCAGCAGCTTCACTGGACAAACAGGCTTCTGGCCGTTTAACTCCGGCCAAGCAGCATTCAGCAGCACCTGGTCTTTCTGTCTTGTCATTGCCCCTGGCAACACTTTTCCTTTTCACTTTCCGTTGCCCCTAGCAACCACGTTGTGCCCTTTTAGCATGGACACTTGCTGGATGCAGGCATTCTCCACCAATTGTAAGGGATCGCTCTCTCTCAGGAGGTCACAATCACAGACGTCTCGTCACACAGCAGATTCAAAGTCCAAATAATCATTTATTTTGGCAACAGCACAAACATAACAGCTCCAACCCTTGCAGATCCGCTCACAGAACACAAGTCTAGACAGGGAAGAGATTTGGCTACACAGCCTCGTGGTCCCTCAGCCCTCCTGGCTGAGACCACCCAGAGCCTCACTAGGCATCTGTTTCCAAGTCCTCTCTCCCCAGACTGACACACAGAGGGTTGGTTTTATCCCTCCTTCATTACAGCAGGCCTCATCTGCGATTACCCCTGACAAAAGACAACACCCGTACTGGAAGGGTGTGGACTGGCAGATCCCACTACCAAACCTATCCACCAGTCCAAATAAAATCCAGCCCAGAACAAAACGTAGACAAAACTGTCTCAGCAAACTAAGCTTTGCTGAAACCCTGGCAGCTTTCTGGATTTTATTTATCTCACCCAGCTGAGGTATCTCGTGGGATATACATGCCTTCCAGTACTGTACATAAATAAATAATAAAGGTTTGTTTTGCTGTTAACCCTTTCTGCCTTACAGGAAAAAATGGGTTAAAATGTAAAACCTGCAAAAAAAAAAGGTTACATTTTGAAATTTTGCCTCCATATTCCTTTAATTCTTGTGTAAAGGATTAACAAAGTTTGTAAAATCACTTTTGAATTACTTGAGGGGTGTAGTTTCTAAAGAGTGGTCAGTTATGGGTGATTTCTACTACGTAAGCACCACAAAGTGACTTCAAAACTGAATTGGTCCTTAAAAAGGGGGATTTTGTAAATTTCCTTAAAAATGTGAAAAATTGCTTCCAAAATTCTAAGCCTTCTAACATCCTAAAAAATAAAATGACATTTACAAAATGATGCAAACATAAATTAGACATATTGTGAATCTTAATTAATAAGTATCTTATGAGGTATCACTCACTATCTGTCTTAAAAGCCGAGAAATTCAAATTTAGCAAAAAAATTCTGTAAATGTTCCGCTCTCAAAACACTGACTTGTGGTTCTAAATAGACAGCTAAACACTTGTCCGAGACTCCAGTAAACAGAAGCCCACTGCTTGTGTTGTCTACTGAAGGAATCAAACTTTATTTTATACTGTGAAACTGAAATACAATACAATAAGAACATAGAATAAACTAGTATAGCATAAATAACATATAACACCACAGAAAGGCACTTACAGGTGATGGTGTCTCAAGCCCCTTGGGAGAGAAGCAGTCAGCAGTCAGAATAGCAATCTAAAATGGCTGAAGACAATTCCTAAACCAAGGGTCACTTCCTGCCGGAGTGATTTACATAACCTGGGTAAAGCTGCCACTCACTTTTGACACTAGATGGCAGTGATAAACTACATAGCCTATATTGATAACTATAACTTAATTAGCCTGTAAAGGCAGCACACTCCCTGCCTGATATAATACATTATATCACTACCCATACATATCTACTTTGCAGGGAAAATACACTAATAAAGAATACATTTCAGTCTAGAACTGGTAACATAAGCTATAACAATCTACAATGTCTACAATGTCAGTGTCTCTTGACTGTGGTACTTCCAGCTGGTAGCCCACATAAAGACATAGTTTTGTCCATAAACCCATCTTCGGATTGAAGAAGCCGCACTGGGCCAAACTATCTCCAATGCCAATTGTAATCCACAGGATGGAATTTAACTCATGGCGAATGTCACGTCTCCAAGTTATCATTGACAAGCTCTCAGTTATTTATTGTGCCAGCAACATAATAGAAATACTTATTCAAAGGAGAACAATGACATCTGAAACTGGTCTGGTATACACTTTAGCAGTCCCTTGTTTTGTCACGTTGACTTCAACCTTTCTGACATTACTATCTTTACTTGTCAATGTATTTATGACAATTCCCATATGCCAGTTGTTTCTGCTTTCTTGACTATCTTTCAATAACACAACGTTTCCATCTTTGACATTTAGCCTGGTCTCAGTCCATTTCTAGCGATTTTGTAAGACAGGTATTCTCTCCTCCATCTCTTCCAAAACATATCAGCCAGGCACTGGACTTGTTTCCATTGCTTTACATGAAGTTCTATTGTACTAAAGTCCCCACAAGGGGCCGATAAAGAGTCAACCTTTTGGGTCAAGAGCATAGCAGGAGTAAGAACTGTTGGATTATCTGGATCTGTAGATAGTGGTACCAAAGGTCTTGCATTAATGATAGCCATAACTTCTGCCTTCTTTTGGCTTTCCAATCTTCCTCTGAGCTTACGGCACATGACACATTTGTGAATGATTGTACACTCACCTAAAGAATTATTAGGAACACCATACTAATACGGTGTTGGACCCCCTTTTGCCTACAGAACTGCCTTAATTCTACGTGGCATTGATTCAACAAGGTGCTGATAGCATTCTTTAGAAATGTTGGCCCATATTGATAGGATAGCATCTTGCAGTTGATAGAGATTTGAGGGATGCACATCCAGGGCACGAAGCTCCCGTTCCACCACATCCCAAAGATGCACTATTGGGTTGAGATCTTGTGACTGTGGGGGCCATTTTAGCACAGTGAACTCATTGTCATGTTCAAGAAACCAATTTGAAATGATTCGAGCTTTGTGACATGGTGCATTATCCTGCTGGAAGTAGCCATCAGAGGATGGATACATGTTCTCATTCTGTTTACGCCAAATTCAGACGCTACCATTTGAATGTCTCAACAGAAATCGAGACTCATCAGACCAGGCAACATTTTTCCAGTCTTCAACAGTCCAATTTTGGTGAGCTCGTGCAAATTGTAGCCTCTTTTTCCAATTTGTAGTGGAGATGAGTGGTACCCGGTGGGGTCTTCTGCTGTTGTAGCCTATCCGCCTCAAGGTTGTGCGTGTTGTGGCTTCACAAATGCTTTGCTGCATACCTCGGTTGTAACGAGTGGTTATTTCAGTCAACGTTGCTCTTCGATCAGCTTGAATCAGTCGGGCCATTCTCCTCTGACCTCTAGCATCCACAAGGCATTTTTGCCCACAGGACTGCTGCATACTGGGTGTTTTTCCCTTTTCACACCATTCTTTGTAAACCCTAGAAATGGTTGTGCGTGAAAATCCCAGTAACTGAGCAGATTGTGAAATACTCAGACTGGCCCGTCTAGCACCAACAACCATGCCACGCTCAAAATTGCTTAAATTACCTTTCTTTCCCATTCTGACATTCAGTTTGGAGTTCAGGAGATTGTCTTGACCAGGACCACACCCCTAAATGCATTGAAGCAACTGCCATGTGATTGGTTGACTAGATAATTGCATTAATGAGAAATAGAACAGGTGTTCCTAATAATTCTTTAGGTAAGTGTAGACACTAGATGTTTTCCACCAAGAATACAGAAGCCTGCAGCTCTGATTGCACCTTCTGTTATGTGGCGCCCTTGGTGAACTATTTGATTGTGATAATATTTTACAATCAATGTGGCAATGTGGTGATCATGAGGAATGATGACAGGTTGCTTCTCCTCATCTGACAGCGTGGCAAAGGATAAACGGCCACCTACTCTCGATAGTCCATGTTGATCTATAAAGGGACTGAGTTTTGCTCTGTTTTGGAAGTGTCTTTTGTTGTTCAATACAGTCATATTTTAATTAATATGTGTGTTGTACAGAAGAAATTATAACTGTCTTGCCTTGTGAAAGTTGTTCTAAACTAACTCTTTCATGGAAAACTCCCCAGCTTCCAGGTCGATCATCATTGGTTTTCTTCTGGAAGCTTTTGGCAACATATATTAATCTAGCTATAAACCTGCTTATTCTCTTTCAGTTAGAAAATCTTTCGAAACAATGTGGCCGCAGTCTAGTGTCAAACGCTTTAGTACTGAAGCTTACTACTTCTGGCCTAATTTCAGGATCAGCTTCAGGTTCCACTAAAGGGTAAAAAATTGATGTCATCAGGATTATCTACAACTGTCTGATACAGAAAAGGTGGGCCTGAGAACCATATAGATTTCTGAAGGCAATCTATCTGTGTAGGCCTGGTAGCATAATCTGCAGGATTTTAATCTGAGGGCACATAGAACCATTGCTCTACACGGGTTGTTTGTCTGATCCTATTCACCCGATTGGAGACATATAAGAAGAATCTCTTTGTAGTGTTGCAGATATAGCCTAGGACAGTTTTACTCTCTGTAAAGATTTTCACAGCAACTAGGCTTAGGTCTATCTCGTCTTTCACTAGCTCATACAGTTCAACCGCTAGTACAGCTGCACATAACTCTAGGCGTGGAATTGTATGTGATGGCTTAGGGCTCAGTTTGGATTTTCCCAAAGCAAATCCAACATGGCAGACATTTCCTGCAATACTTACCTTCAAGTAAGCAACTGCACCTATTGCTATAACAGATGCATCTGAAAAGATGTACAGTTCTCTTTTGCAGGCTTGTGACAATGAAACAGTAACATAACACCTGGATATTTGTAAACATTGTAAGGCTTGTAAAGACTCTGTCCATTGGACCCACTCATGGAGTCTCCATGCCACTATTAATGACTCTATTGTAACTAGAAGGAAAGTCACAGTATGGTTTTAGGATGTTAAGGGTTTCTTTCACAACAAAGCTGTTCTGGCATAGACTAAGAAGGGATGTGCACCCATTCATTAGCACAGATGTCTTTGAGTGTTGACACTGTCAGGCTGATTTGTGCTGCTCCCAGACAAACTTCTGCTATAATCCACCCTAGGAAATCACAGTTCTAACAATCACCCACCAGTGAGTATATGTGTAATAGGGACAGTATATATCAAAAGGTGAATTCACAGATTACCACCCTAATAAAACGTAGCCTTTAATCAATGTATAATAAAAAGTAACCCACACTTATGGACATACACAAAAAATAATAAACAAAATAAATAAAGATATTGTCTTATCCACTTAGATAGGAGAGGCTGCTTTGTAGGTACAGTTGTGGGTAATAAGATGGGGGAACTATCCCTGATATTAACCCTATACTCAAGGCCCTGCCTACAAAACGGAACAGCTGCCCCGATAGGGGCGATCCCATGTTCAGGAACCTCCTATAAGCCCTTGGATGGTCCTGAAAAAAAGGGGGATGTGAAGGTGGCCAAACCAATATATATAATCCACCCTAGGTCAAGTCTTAAAGGGTCCATTAATTTGTTGGCGTACCTTGTGTACCTGTAGAATGTCTCTTCCAAGAAGTAGAAGAATAGAGGCATCTGTCTGGATAGTTGGAATAAGGTGAGATATTGAATTGAGATGAGGATGATGAAGGGCCACTTCTGGTGAAGGGATCTCTGATTTACTATCTGGTATCATATCACACTCTATCAAAATGAGAAGTGAGAGATGGACTCTCCTGTCAAGAGACTCAATAATAAAGTCAGTAGCTCTTCTTCCTGAAGTTTCTATCACTCCTGCACATGTCTTTAGGGTGTACGGGACTGCACTCTATCTAATGTTGAAGGCATCAAAAAAGTCTGACCTTGCCAGTGACCTGTCACTTTGTTCATGCAGTACCACATACATCTTAACTGCCTTCTCATTTTTACCTGTGGGGTACACTGTTGCTAGGCAGAACTTGGAACATGAGCATGGATTTGTACTGTCACCACAGATTTCAGTGCATTTGGACATTACTGAAGTAGCTGAATTCTCTTTTTGCTCGCTGCCCTCATCTTTCGGCACTCCAGTGAACTCTAGTGGTTGATGCAAAGTATCAGGGTGTAAAGCTGTGATGTGTCTGTTACTGCCACATTCTGAGCAATCCACTTGTATTTTGCAGTCTTTGGCTATATGCTTAGTGGATTAACAACACTTAAAGCAGATGCAGTTTTTTCTAAGAAAGGCTAACCTTTCCTTGATAGGTTTGCTTTTGAACCCTTTGCACTTGTTTAGACGATGGGGCTTTTTATGAAGTGGGCAAAGTCTGTCAGGGCCTTCAAAGGTGTTTACCTTGTAGCTCCTTGGACAGTCTGGGTCCTCAGAGGGATACAGGTAAGTGGACCAAATCTGCGGTGAAGATGGAAACAGCAGGCGGATCCTTTACTTCATGAAATCTTTCTTTTATTCAGAATAAAACAAGCTCAACGCATTTCGGGGGTCCATATAATATCCCCCTTCTTCAGGAGGGGGATATTATATGGACCCCCAAAACGCATTGAGCTTGTTTTATTCTGAATAAAAGAGAGATTTCATGAAGTAAAGGATCCGCCTGCTGTTTCCATCTTCACCGCAGATTTCGTCCACTTACCTGGATCTCTACCATTCTACGAACGACCTCGGATCAGGGGGGTATCACCCCAGGTGTCTTGAGCTTATCCTGGAGGTGACCCCCCTTGTGAAGTGAGTGGAAAAGCTCTAGGCTCATATTACTTGTTTTTATGTATTTATCACCTATATATATATTTACATATATGTACCAATTTTCCTTTTGAGCTCCATTTAAAACACTTCTTCTGCTGGGAAGTGTCCTGATTTTGGGTCTTGGTTTAGTTGGAACTATATTTTATTATAGTGAAGGCCTTATTGGCGCTAATACCGATAAGAACCAACAATATCAATACTATATTCGTCTGTCTTGTATGTTTATCTATTGGGGTATTCACCCATCCGTTCACTATTCTCCTATATATACATCACAGACTGGAAGCTTGGCGCTCATCCTTTTCCTCCCCGGCGTCGTTTCTATCACTTCACGGGTTACGGATTTTGTTTTTTCTGTTTCATGTTCATTGACTTAGTGTTGAAACTCTGTTTTCACTGATTTGAGCTGCCTACTTCCTTTTAGTGACTTTTTATCTCGATCTTCACATTATCACAGTCCTGTTGGCGCCCTTCTTTCCTTCTCTTCAGGGTCATTTAGTTGATCCCTAGATAGAGTTGGGATAACCTTGTTTTCTTTTTTTTTTTTTTCCTGATTCCTCAGAGGGAACCGTTGTCTTGTGGGCGATCACTGAAGTCCTATTGTAGGATCTAGGTGGCTTTTCTGGCCATCCTTCTTGCATGCTCTGCTGACTCAGTCCCAAGCCATTTTATCATCATGTCCATCATCTCAGCTGCTGATAAGTCTAAGTCTTTGACTGCATTCAGAAAAGAAAACTTCCATGCCCAGTAATTCTCGGGGCAGTCATCAAACTTGAGAAAGCCCGAATCAACCATTTCTTTATGGATAAGATATTTAGTGACATCTTGTGTACTCTGGTGTTTAGATTTCTGTAGTGAGGATTCATCTTTAATCGCTCTGGTACTGCTGACCTCATGTTTTTTTTTTCCGTACACTCAGGGATTCTGCTGGTTTTGGTTTCAAATTTAGTTGACTCTGGATTGTGGAACTGTTTTGTTGCATTGCTGTTTAAAGTTCTTGGACATACTCCCTTGTGCGTTCTACTGAAGAAAGGGGTTTCTCTGGCACATCTGGGCCTTCATAGATAGGCACACTTCCATACCACTCAATATCAGCATAAGCTGCAGCCTCTGCTGCTGCAGCGGCGGCTGCACACTGACGCTGAGGAATATACCACCTTGCTTCCTGTTCTGATTTTTCTTTTATAATTGCGGCCTCTTTCTCAGCAAATTCTAGCTGAACACGAGCTGTCTCTGCTTTGGCGCGAGCCCTGACTGAAAGGGCACTTGCTGATGAAATCTGACTGGGTTTTGATGATCTAGATGGGTGTGAGCGTGTATCGTCTTGCTGGACACTTGGCATGCTCCCCCTGCCTTGATGTAGCTGATCGTCAGGCTTATACTGTCTTCCTGATCTTAGACTCATTTTGTATGTGCAGTGACTACTATCTCCAGGTTTGTTGCGCTACACCTTTTCACAGTTTCGCTCTCAATACACTGACTTGTGGTTCTAAACGGACAGCTAAACACTTGTCCGAGACTCTACCGAAGGAATCAAACTTTATTTTATTCTGTGAAACTGAAATACAATACAATAACAACATATCAGTATACATAGAATAAACTAGTATAGCATAAATTACAGATAACACCACAGAAAGGCACTTATAGGTGATGATGTCTCAAGCCCCTTGGGAGAGAAACAGTCAGGCTAAATCCATCGAGAATAGCAATCTAAAATGGCTGAAGACACTTCCTAAACCAAGGGTTACTTCTTGCCTAAGTGATTTACATAACCTGGGTAAAGCTGCCACTCACTTTTGCCACTAGATGGCAGTGATAAACTACATAGTCTATATAGATAACTATAACTTAATTAGCCTGTAAAGGCAGCACAGTATATATTGGATTTTTCAATAATTAAAGGTAAAACATATCGACTTAAATTGAATTGTGGAATATTGTATAGGGAGAGTGCAGGGACAGTGTAGCGGGATCATAGGGAGAGTTTTTACTTACTGTAGGGAGAGCATAGGGATACTGCAGGGACAGTACAAAGACTTAAATCTGAAGGGATCCATAGGAGACAGCGCAGTTTGCATCAATCCGTGTGTATGGCACAGAGTTATCTAATTGAACAGTGTCCACCTTGTTTAATAGATAAGCAATTCTATTATCTATGTATTCTATTGATTCTGAAATTGGGGTGAAAAAGTTGTCTAGTTCTACTGTTATTGGGGTGTACACCTTGTTTAAAAGACAAGCAATTCTATTAGGCTTGATTCTCAAATTGGGGTGAATGAGCTATCTAGCTCTACTGTTATTAGGGTGTCCACCTTGTTTAATAGATAAGCATTTCTATTAAGTCTTTATTCTCAAATTGGGGTGAATAACCTGTCTACTTCTACTGTTAGTGGGGTGTCCACATTGTTTAATAGATAAACAATTCTCTTATGCCTTGAGTCTAAAAAATGTTGCTGGAGCCAGCAGATTTAGGAGAAAAAGAAGGGGGGTGGTTGCAGCAGCTGCAGCAACAGGCCAGAGCTGGCACTTTCATCCAGCGGTTGTATATTTATTTTGGTTTAGCTAGGACTGTTGGTGGCCTGCGCGCGTCCATATACTCTATGGGACCTGACACATAGAAACAGTTTGACTACCAGAAAAGACTTGCCATGCCTGTTGTTGCAATGCACAGTGATGTACACCAAGATAGTCTTCCTGCAGGCTGAGATTTAGCTGATTGAATGCACTTCATGATGAATTAATTCGGAAAGAAGCAAATTTCTTGAAAAAAGTAGCCAAAGCTTCTGAATTTTTGAGGCTCACCAATGGTTTACATCTTGTGGTGAACCCTCTGTATTTATTCTGGTGAAGTCTTCTCTTGATTGTTGACTTTGACACACATACACCTACCTCCTGGAGAGTGTTCTTGATCTGGCCAACTGTTGTGAAGGGTGTTTTCTTCACCAGGGAAATAATTCTTCGGTCATCCACCACAGTTGTTTTCCGTGGTCTTCTGGGTCTTTTGGTGTTGCTGAGCTCACCGTTGCATTCCTTCTTTTTAAGGATGTTCCAAACAGTTGTTTTGGCCACGCCTAATGTTTTTGCTATCTCTCTGATAGGTTTGTTTTGTTTTTTTCAGCCTAATGATGGCTTGCTTCACTGCTAGTGACAGCTCTTTGGATCTCATCTTGAGAGTTGACAGCAACAGATTCCAAATGCAAATTTCACACTCGAAATGAACTCTGGAACTTTTATCTGCTCATTGTAATTGGAACAGGAACAGCTGAGAAGCCAATTGTCCCACTACTTTTGGTTCCTTAACAAGTGGGAGGCACATATGCAAACTGTTGTAATTCCTACACCGTTCACCTGATTTGGATGTAAATATCATCAAATTAAAGCTGACAGTCTACAGTTAAAGCACATCTTGCTCGTTTCATTTCAAGTCCCTTGTGGTGGTGTATAGAGCCAAAATTTTTAGAATTGTGTCGATGTCCCAATATTTATGGACCTGACTGTATATATATATATATATATATATATATATCTCATTTTTTCTTTTCATCGCTATATTCTGATCTCCATAATTTTTCTTTTTTTTACGCCTACGGAACAGTGTTAAGAGTTAATTTGTTTGTGGTGATCTGTACTTTTCATTTATACTATTTTGGGGTGTTATTGACTTTTCAATAACTTTTTATTAAATTTTTTGGGCGAGGTGAAGCATGAAAAAATGGCAAATAGGCATTTTGATAATTTTTTCCGGTACAGCATTCATTATACAGGAGAAATATGTTATATTTTTATAGTTTGGGCATTTTGGAACACAGTCATGCCTATGATATGTTTTTTTATAGTTTATTTTTATTATGAGAAAAGGGGGTATTTTATATTTTTTATTTTTTTAAAAAGCTTTTTTAACCCCCCCCCCCCTTCCTTAGAGATCATGAAAATGCAATCTTTAGATTGCATTTCTCATATTCGGATATTATTTTACACAGCAGATTATTAGAATTCACAGTTTTTCTATGGAGCCCTGACACCTGCACCCATTATTAGGAACTACAACTCTAATACCATAGCAACAACCAACAGCTCCCCAATCACAGTGCTTCGGGACCTCATTGCTCCCGGCGAAAAGCCTCTCAGAATCCATCGCATTATTTGACCATGGCATCTGAGGGCTTAAATGTTTGCAATCAGCATTATCGCCAATCACAGATATAAGCCTCTGGTGTCTGCTGTTTAAAACAGCAGAAACCCAAAGGCTATTGAGCCTGCTGCGCTCGCGAACTGGAGCCAACTTTAAAGACCTGTACATGTACGGCGTTGGTCGGCAAGTGGTTAAAGGGTCATAACATGCCATAAATGTCTGATAGGTGTGAGTCCCCTAGTTACTATATCACTGCTCCCATTTGATGCTGGGAGTTGGACCCCTGCCGACCTGATATTCATACCCTATCCTAAAGATATAGTATCAATAAGTAAGTTCTGGAAAACCCCTTTAAAGATTGTAATGCTAATGTCTTGGTGGCAGATACCACAGAACACCTTAAGAGGTCTTGCAGAGTCCAGAGTCAGAGCTGTTTTGGCAGCACCATGGGGGACCTACACAATAGTAAGCAGATGGTTTTATGATGGTTATAGCTGATCAGTTTATTAACAGTATAATCATGAACGCAGTGTGAACAGAACAAGAGTTGCAGTGGCAGCACCCTAAAAAAAATGTTATTTTACATGAAGTTGTTCAAATATGTACAGTATGTCCTTCATGAAATGGTCTATAATATTTTTCGTGAATAGCACATTTTCTAAGAAAGCCAAATTCACATTCGGTATTTTGTATATAAAGGGATTTTTTTCTCTAGCCATTTACAGGTGTGACGTACGCAACCCTTTCTAAGCAATATCTCTTATCATTCAGGCCTTTACAGTACAATATTTTCTGCTCATTTAGAAAGTACCGTAAAAAATCTTTTGACTGTCCCCCTTGTCTTTTACATCATGCTTCCAGCAGGTAATAACCATTTTAGTGTGACCATTACATCTTCTAAGGACTATTATCAAAATTGTCATTATACATAATGGAGATTATTACAGACAGCTCAAGAGACCTTTCTAGAAACATCACTCCTGTAATACATGGGCCTTTTAACCTTAAGGACTGGCAGAGAAATATCAGGGTAAAAAAATATCTATTTTCTACCTTTAATGTTATATTATAAATTATTAAGCATGGAGATAAAGGGTATAATGAACCTCCAGCAGCTGAAATAATCCAAGTGCTTAACAGATAAAAATAATCCGATTTTTAATTATGACCCAGAAATGATTTCATTGTATTAAGAATACATTTGACATTTATGTTCCGACAGCTTTTGTGTCTCTATAAATAATATAAATGCAGCAATATGTAACAACTCTGTACAAATAATTACTATGCAATAGCTTCCTGCTACTTATCCAGATGCATCCACTACAAATTTGCATTAAGTAAAAATCCTGCAATTTAAATTCAAGTATTAGCCCAGTAAGTGCATCCATTTCAGTCTCTAGTTCCACTATCACATGCAATAATTTAGACTAGTTGCTTTGCATGAATAGTCTGATCAAAAAAGTATAGTGAATGGGTTTATATCAGGTTGGAAAGTCTGAGGCCTCTTCCACACGAGAGATACGGATTGCGGGAGGACCTGTTCAGGGAAAAACTGACGGTTTTGCACGCAAGTTTAATCAGTTTTGTCTGCGATTGCATTCAGTGTGTGCAGTTTTTCCATCCAGATTGTATATGGATTATATGCATCAGGATTCACTTCTATGGAATCTTTCAGATGAGCGATTTTTCCATCCAGATACATCCGTACTGAGTCCTGACCTTTTATTTTCAATGGCTTTGTGTACATGAGCATCATTTTTCATGCATCATCTTTGCGTTCAGGAAAAATTGCATTGCGTTCTATAGTGTGCGTTTTTCACAGAGAGCATTCTTTTAACAGTGGTCGCTTGCGGATGTAGATTGTCATTCTTCAGTTTTTCTTTACTTTATAATCCGGATACAATTCGGACGAAGAAAAATGCACACACTGAACACAATCGCAGAAAAAACTGATTGAAATTGTGTGTAAAACCATAACTTTTCCCTGAACACACAATCCATATCGCTACATGAAAAACACACAGACTAGAACACACTGGTATTTTTCCTGAACACAAAGATGATGAAAAATGATGTTCATGTACACACACACTGAAATAAATGGGCTTTCGGTTCAGATGTTATGCGTGAGTTGTCTCACTTCAGCAAGTGGCATTTATCATGTAGAGAAAGTTAATACAAGGCACTTACTAATGTGTTGTGATTGTCCATATTGCCTCCTTTGCTGGCTGGATTCATTTTTCCATTACATTAAACACTGCTCGTATTTATGGTTACAACCACCCTGCAATCCATCAGTGGTGGTTGTGCTTCTACAATATAGGAAATAGCGTCAGCTTCTCTGGTGGCTGGGACCATGGGAGCTCATATAGGTTGACGCTTTTTCCTATATTGTGCAAGCACGACCACTACTGATGGATTGCAGGGTGGTCTGTAACCATGGAAACAAATACTGTATAATGTGATAGAAAAATGAATGAATCCAGCCAGCAAAGGAAGCAATATGGACAATGACAATATATTAGTAAGTGCCTTGTATTAACTTTATCTACATGATAAATGCCACTTACTGAAGTGAGACAACCCTTTAAAGGGGTTTTCTGAGACTTGAATATGGCTGACCTATTCCCAGGATAGGTCATCAATATCTGATCAGTGGCGATCAAACTCCCAGGACCTTTGCTGATCCTCAGCCTGTGATGTCATGTCTATTAGCCTTTGTGCAGCCCAGTCCTATTCAAACAAGAACTGAACAGGACTGAGCTGGAATACTGTACCATGCACAGCTGCTATACAATGTATGATACTGCGCTTGGCGTACTGGTGTCCACTGCAGTCTCTGCAAACAACTGTTTAGTAGGGGTGCTAGGAGTCAAACTGAGTCAGAAAGTCCGCGGAAATTCCGGTAGTAGATCTACCCCAGTGCGCCTGCTCCTTCCAATGCAAGAAAAGTAACGGATGCTGTATTAAAGACATTCCATGCTTTTCTTCATGAATCAGTCTCTGATAATGTTCATCAAAAGCAATTTTCTATCTGTAGGACAGTATGAAAATGAGCTGTCCAGTAAGTAATCAATGGGCAATAAGGACTAAGAGACCATAACAAAATATCAAATATCAAGAAAAAGGCAATGCACCCACGTACAATAGTTGCTATTGGAACTGGCTGGAGGCTAGACAGGGGCGCACAGTCTATGGCTAATGCATTATTCATCCGTATTCCTCTCTGTGAGGTATTGACTTTTTCAGAGATAATAGCCAGGATTTGGCTATTTGAAGAGTTTGCAAATTCAGCAGTCAATGAAGTAAAAAATTTTAGTTCAGTATTATCTGTCAGACTTAGGCCTCCTGCACACGAACGTGTGCGCCCTGTGGTCGTGCTGCGGGCCGCAATGCAAAAACACTGTCCCTGAGGCAGCCACAGCGGATCCATTCACTTTAATAGGTCCGCGATCCGGGCGTTCCGCAAAAAGATAGGACATGTCAATCTTTCTGCGAAACGGAAGTACGGGACGAAACCCCACGGAAGCACCCCTTAGTGCTTCCGTAGGGTTCCGTTCCGCACCATTCCGCATCTCCGGATTTGCGGACCCATTGAAGTAAATAGGTCCACATCCGTGATGCGGAATGGCCACGGAACGGCGCCCGTGTATTGCGGATCCGCAAATGCGGTCCACAATACGGCAACGGGAAGCACACGTTCGTGTGCAGGAGGCCTTATAGTTAGATGAGGTAATAGGTCATGACATGAAGAATTGGGTCACAGGAAAGTAAACAGGTCAAGACAATATTCAGACAATAGCCGGGAGCACTGGGGAGTAGGGGACCTTATTTTTCAAGCACTAGAGGGGTTCTTGAGTCAGAATATATAGGGAAAGTTGCACAGGATCATTGGCTAGCTCCCTAGGACTTTCTGTGTTTTTTTCAGGAGAAGTCAGGAGAGGATATAGGCTGTAGAGCAGTAGTTGACACGTCAGAGCAGAACTTTCTAGATATTTAAGGTAGGTAGACATTGCAGTGATTGATTGCGGTGGCCAACGGTAACATGATCTCCAAGAGTATGAGCAGACCTTGCTATATCCACGTGTGGCCAAACATGCCAATAGCCACACATGTACACTGAAACTTTTGCTCTCTTGCCCCAGATATAAAAGGCTGAATGTTGGGAGACCTATTATCTGTTAAAGGGGTTTTCCCATCTCAAAAATGTATAGTTTATCCTTAGTTACGCAATGTGTCTCCTGACCCGTCTTGTGAAAGTAGAGGTAGCCGCTCTCCATTCACTTCTATGGGAGTTCCGAAAATAGCTGAAAAATAAATGTCCAAGATGGGAATAACCCATGTTCTTACCAGTCAACCACTTTGATCATCATATATTATTTGTTAAGTGCAGTTATTTCAGTACAACCCAGAAGTAAATTCAAGTTTTCATGAAAATACTGGTACTAAATGGTATTCTGGACTCTACTAATGTACTGGAGAGCCTTGAAAATGTGTTTCCATTTACTCGTTTCCAGTGTTCTGTACATAACACATTTTGACATTGACAACTGCAGGTAAATCAGAGCTGACAACCTTTGGTGTACCTTATTTGGAGAAGTATAACATTGTGTACCTAATATTAAAATTCCCAGCATGGGAATGTACAAATGATATGCTTTAGGTAAACTTTCTGAACAAGTAAGACATTTTGAGTGACAATTTTATTAAGTCAGGATATTAAACTCCAGGTTGTGAATAAAATTGTCTTTTTTAATTTCCAAGACTTGTAGATTCAGGTATAACAGCTAGACTGAGAGACAAAGTAATCCTTTAAACCATAGGAACTGTAGACAAGATTGAATGCCCAGCAGTAGAGCATCCCTCACATTCACTCTTACTTGAAAGCCCCAAAAAGTAGAAACCAGACCCGCCAGCCAGCTATTTGTGAAGTAAATGTTCCAATTTCTTTCTAAAATACAATACAGAGTGTAATTTTGTCACATGCATCTGTTGCTATCAGCTCTCACTTTGAGCTGAAGTGCTCACCAGAGCATTTACTGAAGTGATTCTTCCTCCCACCCCTGACATCTGCCACAGAAAATGCTGCATTATTCATCAGCGTTCTAATGGCAGGTGATGAGATCTTTTCACGCTACATCCCTCTCAGTAGGTGTTTATTACTCTGTTCACCAGCAGCCTGCTATTACAGCAGGGCCAGGAGAACTCTACGTACTCGCTTGACAGGTAATGGGATACGTGCTCCGCTCACTTGGCTCACAAGTGCAGATGAAGGTTATTAGGGATGCTACAATATCAGAGCTGCACTGAAGATGGTCACTTTAAGAGAACAGCTTAATTTTCGGAATACTTCTAAATCATTCCGACTTTGGCTGTTATAATGCATCTCCTTTATCCTCCATTATTTCTCTAGACATCGTACTGTAATGATATCTGTGAATCACCTATGATGTGTGTAGAATAACAGGTGCAAAAGAGAAAAAAAAAACTAAAAACTTTACTCTGTGAGCAAGACATTTATCTCATGAGGATACACAGAATATTAAATCTCTGTGAGCAAAAAATGATTAAAAATAACAGTAAGAAATATGCATTTTATGTATTCAACATGCAGGAAAGTTCATACAAAAATAAAAATAAAAATACATAAATGTAGCTCAATCAGTCACACAACTAAATGGTTTCTATTTCTTGATCTAAGTCCGGGTTCACATCACTGTATAGTTTTCCGTTCTTCTGATAAGCAATCCTTCTCAGTGCTCTACCTTACCCGCCCAAATAGTAATCCTACATTGCCCAAATAATCCCCCCACACTGTCTGATCTTGATGGCCATGTGGCCAGTGCTGTTGTGCCCTCTCTCCTGGCTTCACCATTAACACCCCTATAGCTCGGTCATCACACTTTTTTCATAAAGGGAATACATTGCAAATTAAAGAATAATAAAAAAATTCATATTCACGTAGTACCAACATATCCTGCAGCACTTTACCAATCAGAGGGTACATGTACGTACAGAAAAGTATCAGACTAACAGACTAATCAACAACTCAATAGCATTGAGGGCCCTACTCATAAGAGCTTACAACAATTATGCTGATTCATGTCCAGTTAGAATTAACAAATTCATTCATTCACATGTAATAAATATATGTAAGTAAGGCCCCTTTCACACGGACGAGAATGCGTGAGGTGAACGTATTGCACCCGCACTGAATCCGGACCCATTCATTTCTATGGGGCTGTGCTCATGAGCGGTGATTTTCACGCATCACTTTTGCGTTGCGTGAAAATCGCAGCATGCTCTATATTGTGCGTTTTTCACGCAACGCAGGCCCCATAGAAGTGAATGGGGCTGCATGAAAATTGCAAGCATCCGCAAGCAAGTGCGGACGCGGTGCGATTTTCACACATGGTTGCTAGGTGACGATCGGGATGGGGACCCAATCTTTATTATTTTCCCTTATAACATGGTTATAAGGGAAAATAATAGCATTCTTAATACAGAATGCTAAGTAAATTAGGGATGGAGGGGTTAAAAATAAAATAAAAATTAAACTCACCTCATCCACTTGTTCGCGCAGCCCGGCTTGTCTTCTTTTTTCTTCTTTGAGGACCTGGGAGGAGCATGGTAATGGACCATGTGATGAGCGCAGTGACTTCACCAAAGGTCCTTTTCTCTCAGGTCATCAAAGAAGAAGAAATAAGACAAGCCAGGCTGCGCAAACAAGTGGATGAGGTGAGTTTAATTAAATTTTATTTTTTTAACTCCTCCATCCCTAATTTAATTAGCATTCTGTACAAAACTCACCCTATTCGCAGGCAAAATTGCACGATTTTCCCGTGATGCACCCGCATCCTATCCGGCCCTCACACGCAATGCCCATGTGAAAGAGGCCTAACTGTAATCCCCCAACTACAGACCCCCAGATTCATGTTTTCAGCTTCCCATTGTCAGTTTCTCAAGAGAAACAAAAACAGGCTTTATACTATAGATTATTCAGAGTAACCAGGCCACAATGGTGATGCTGCTTGTAGGGTGGGTGATGCCAATGTCTGTGATGTGTTTGTGATGTTAGTGTAAGAACTTGCAAGATAATGACCATTGACATTGGCTGTGTATTTTGTCCAAAATATTAATAGATATCTCATGTTCCTTTTTTTTTTTGCATGATGCAGTCTGGGCTTGTAATTGTTGAGGAGAATGGGGTGTCTGTATTTTGTGTGGTCCACATAGAAGGTGTGGGAGATGCCATCTGTTGTAATCGGGTCAGGGGGGAACTAACTCTCCTTAGGGAGCGAGCACCTTAATCAGTGTGAGGAGACTTATAGGCCATACATGCTCCTCTGGAATTCTGGGAAGAAAGGGATGCAAATGAGCTCTTAACAAGCTCTGCCTCTAATGCCACCAGATGTAAGGCAGCTAATAGTATGGACATAATACATTACGGTAAGTAGGTTCTAAGCAAGCATGTGACTGGTACACTTTAAAAGCCTTATTTATGGGAAATTGTAATACTCAGCATCACACATCTCATTGGTAGGCTTGTGAGTGACTGCCCTTCAGTAATTTGTACCTTCCTTATGCAAGACTGTGGCTTACCTGCAACATGCTGCAAAGTGGTGTTTGAAACTGCCAACATAATACATTAAAGAGATGGTCAGTAATATCATAAATAATTGCAGTTATCCTAATAAAAAATCGGTGCTACAAGTCACAGAGACTACAAGCGAGGTTCAATTAGTGGAGCAAGGTTTGAGAGTACACTAAATGACTGGGTAACAACAAAAGCGGAATATATTTAGAATGGACATAAAAAAATAAAAGAGGGAAAGGGGCTTATCTGTTTGTAAAATCCAATCTGACAGGTACAAAATGATATTGGGGAAGCCTTGACAGTGTGGAGTCCTTATGGTTTAATATCCATGGAGCAGGCAATAACGGTAAACTATTAATTGGAATTCGTTATAAACTATCTTACATAACAATATGGGCTGAGTATGAAATGCTGAAAAAAACAACAGAAACGCAGCAAGCAATAATGGGGTCCTTATTATGGGGGGTGGTGTGGTTAACTATTAATTGGGGCATTGAGTCTGCTGTTGTGCTAGAAACAAGGTAAGGTTTTTAGCTACAATTTAAGACAATTCTTTCAGTTGGTTAAGGAATAGACCAAAGTGAATAATTTGCTGGATCTAATCTTGTCAAATGGACAAGATGCAATATCGGATGTGCAGGTCCGGGAGCACTTGGGTAACATTGACTATAATATGGTAAACTTCAATATAATATTCAATAAAGTCCTAGAAAAAGGAGCTACAAAAAACATTAACTTTAAGAAAGCTAAATTTAGTTGATGAAGAGAAGAGCTCAGTTTTGAACACTGGTAATGTGTTCCAGTTAATAGGGTTACTGAAGGTAAATGGGGAGATTTTAAAGATATATTACATGAATCATGTACTAAGTTTCTACAATATAATGTCCAGGAATAAAAGGGAGCCAATGGTTAAAAAGGAATGTACTGAACATAAGACAAAAAACTAAAAAAATACAAAGGTTCAGAAAAAGTTTAGCAGAGGGTTCTGAAAAAGCATTTGAGGCTTACAAAGAGCTCAACAGGAAATGAAATAAAGTTGGCTAGATTAGCCATAGAAAAACAAATTGCAGACAACATTAAAATAAATCACACAAAAATAAAAAACTGTAATAATGCTGGCCCTCTAAAAGATGATCAGTTGAATGTTATTGTTCAGGAAAAAGGGAAGGCAGAGATATTAAACTCATTCTTTTCATCTGTGTTCACCAATGAGCTGCCAGTACTACAGTAGATATCATTTAATGGGCAGTAATCAAGTTTTTTTTTTTTTAATCAAATATCACTGAGCACAAGAAGTACAGCTCCATCTGAACAATTTAAAGGGGTCTCCAGGCTTCAGATATTGATGGCCTATCCTTCATATCTAGGTCATCAATATCAGATTGCGGGAGTCCGACACCCAGGATGGAAGCTATACTGTGTACTGAAATCACTGCAAAAAATGCACCAAAATGATACGCAACTGACAATACTAGCTAATTCCTCAGGCCGATGTTAAAAGCTGAGAACTTTACCAATATCTTCCAGTCAGGAACATATCGGAGCCCCTCATGCACCACGTCACGGTGTCTCACTACGCATGGGGTCCTACCACTCAACTGCCCGTGGTGTGTGAACAGGGTCTGAACATTGCAATTAACTCACAGCCAGACTCTCACATGCCTCCATAGGGGTATCACTAATGCACTGTGAGGTAGGATAAAGCTGTGAGCCACACCCACAACAGACCATGTGACACAGAAGCCGCACCCACAACAGACCATGTGACACAGAAGCCGCACCCACAACAGACCATGTGACACAGAAGCTACCAGGTGCAAAAGAATGTTACCAACAAAATAATGTGGCACATTCCATACACATAAAGACAAAAAATCACTGAAAAAAGTGGCCTAAACGGGTGGAAATGCTCCAAACCCAGACACTGTAGCGCGTCTATCACCTCCTGACGAAGCCGTTGAGGTGAAACGCGCGTCGAGGTCTCGCGCCCAGGGCCTGTCATTCATTTTGCCACCATGTCTTCAGGTACGTTCTGTATTTAGCACGGTTCCATACTGCGTGTGGGGCACCCTTGTATGTATCCACGCTGGGTCCCTTGCACTTAGGCGTATACCAGTTCTATTATTTTGGATCCCAGCCAAGTGACTTTTCATTATTATATTACCTTATTTGGCCGATTGTGACGCCTATATTATTCCGTGTATGCTAGCTACGACCTTGGGTTTATTACATTTAGTCTGTGGTGCGTTGTGTACCATACCCCTATTGAGGAGACTATTATATGTGATATTTATCTGGTTTCCCAGAGCCTTAGCTTTAGCTTTACCTCTCGATCGTACCTATCTGTGCATCACTTTGCACAGTTTCATGGTTGTTCTTTTGATTTGACTCACCCTGTGCTTCTCCGTGTACTGTATTACATCCTGTTGTTCTCCATTTTTATATTTTATAATAAATAACATTTTTTGATATAACACTCCACTTGTTTGGTTTTTAGTTTACTCTGGATGTGGTACAAGTGGTCATTATAGCTGTCTTAGTTGACAGAGCTGCCTTTTTGTAGGATAATAATACTGTAGCGCGTCTATAACCGGGTGAGCAATTCCTCCGCATGCGGTCCGCAGATAGCGGCAATCTCCAGCAACAAATGCGTACAATGGAGGATGCCGGTGCGGACCGCATACACCACAAGGACATCTTACACAAAATGATACATTGTGCAGATGAAAAAATATATAAATACAAAAATCACTTTTTTACTATACTCACTATACTGTGTACTGATGAAGCTGGAGGCCGACATCTCAATACACTTTGTAGTAGCCATGCAGGAGCATTGCAGCTCAGATCCCATTCAAGTAAATGCCAGAAACTAAACAGTGTACAGAGCTTTCTGCTCCCAACTGTACAATATTACTTTCTGGCACTGCAGCAGCCCAAAACAGCTGATCGGGGATTGGGATGGTGGTGTCAGAACTTTACTGATCTGATATTGATGACCTATTCGAACGATAGGCCATCAATATCTGCAGTCTGGAGAAACCCTTTAAGTATTGATAACTCCCCTTAGGGCTCTTTCACACCTGCGTTCTTTTCTTCTGATCAGTTTTATCCTAATGCATTCTGAATGGAGTGAAATCCGTTCAGGATGCATCAGGATGTCTTCAGTTCCGGAACTAAACGTTTTTTGGCCGGAGAAAATACCGCAGCATGCTGCACTTTTTGCTCCGGCCAAAAATCCTGAAGACTTGCCGCAAGGCCGGATCCGTAATTAACCACCTCAGCCCCCAGTGCTTAAACACCCTGAAAGACCAGGCCACTTTTTACACTTCTGACCTACACTACTTTCACCGTTTATTGCTCGGTCATGCAACTTACCACCCAAATGAATTTTACCTCCTTTTCTTCTCACTAATAGAGCTTTCATTTGGTGGTATTTCATTGCTGCTGACATTTTTACTTTTTTTGTTATTAATCGAAATTTAACGATTTTTTTGCAAAAAAATGACATTTTTCACTTTCAGTTGTAAAATTTTGCAAAAAAAATGACATCCATATATAAATTTTGCTCTAAATTTATTGTTCTACATGTCTTTGATAAAAAAAAAATGTTTGGGTAAAAAAAAAATGGTTTGGGTAAAAGTTATAGCGTTTACAAACTATGGTACAAAAATGTGAATTTCCGCTTTTTGAAGCAGCTCTGACTTTCTGAGCACCTGTCATGTTTCCTGAGGTTCTACAATGCCCAGACAGTACAAACACCCCATAAATGACCCCATTCGGAAAGTACACACCCTAAGGTATTCGCTGATGGGCATAGTGAGTTCATAGAACTTTTTATTTTTTGTCACAAGTTAGCGGAAAATGATGATTTTTATTTTTTTTTTTTCTTACAAAGTCTCATATTCCACTAACTTGTGACAAAAAATAAAAACTTCCATGAACTCCATTTTGGAAAGAATAGACCCCAAGGTATTCGCTGATGGGCATAGTGAGTTCATGGAAGTTTTTATTTTTTGTCACAAGTTAGTGGAATATGAGACTCTGGGTGAGAGAAATATCTCGGCAAAAGACAACTTTTCCCATTTTTTTATACAAAGTTGGCATTTGACCAAGATATTTATCTCACCCAGCATGGGTATATGTAAAATGACACCCCAAAACACATTCCCCACCTTCTCCTGAGTACGGAGATACCAGATGTGTGACACTTTTTTGCAGCCTAGGTGGGCAAAGGGGCCCATATTCCAAAGAGCACCTTTCGGATTTCACTCGTCATTTTTTACAGAATTTGATTTCAAACTCCTTACCACACATTTGGGCCCCTAAAATACCAGGGCATTATACCTACCCCACAAGTGACCCCATTTTGGAAAGAATAGACCCCAAGGTATTCGCTGATGGGCATAGTGAGTTCATGGAAGTTTTTATTTTTTGTCACAAGTTAGTGGAATATGAGACTTTGTATGAAAAAAAAAAAAAAAAAAATCATCATTTTCCACTAACTTGTGACAAAAAATAAAAAATTCTAGGAACTCGCCATGCCCCTCACGGAATACCTTGGGGTGTCTTCTTTCCAAAATGGGGTCACTTGTGGGGTAGTTATACTGCCCTGGCATTTTCCAGGGGCCCTAATGTGTGGTAAGTAGGTAAATGACCAGTGAAATCCGAAAGGTGCTCTTTGGAATATGGGCCCCTTTGCCCACCTAGGCTGCAAAAAAGTGTCACACATGTGGTATCTCCGTACTCGGGAGAAGTTGGGGAATGTGTTTTGGGGTGTCATTTTACATATACCCATGCTGGGTGAGAGAAATATCTTGGCAAAAGACAACTTTTCCCATTTTTTTATACAAAGTTGGCATTTGACCAAGATATTTATCTCACCCAGCATGGGTATATGTAAAATGACACCCCAAAACACATTCCCCAACTTCTCCTGAGTACGGCGATACCAGATGTGTGACACTTTTTTGCAGCCTAGATGCGCAAAGGGGCCCAAATTCCTTTTAGGAGGGCATTTTTAGACATTTGGATACCAGACTTCTTCTCACGCTTTGGGGCCCCTAGAATGCCAGGGCAGTATAAATACCCCCACATGTGACCCCATTTTGGAAAGAAGACACCCCAAGGTATTCAATGAGGGGCATGGCGAGTTCATAGAAATTTTTTTTTTTTGGCACAAGTTAGCGGAAATTGATATTTTTTATTTTTTTCTCACAAAGTCTCCCGTTCCGCTAACTTGGGACAAAAATTTCAATCTTTCATGGACTCAATATGCCCCTCACGGAATACCTGGGGGTGTCTTCTTTCCGAAATGGGGTCACATGTGGGGTATTTATACTGCCCTGGCATTCTAGGGGCCCTAAAGCGTGAGAAGAAGTCTGGAATATAAATGTCTAAAAATTTTACGCATTTGGATTCCGTGAGGGGTATGGTGAGTTCATGTGAGATTTAATTTTTTGTCACAAGTTAGTGGAATATGAGACTTTGTAAGAAAAAAAAAATAATAATTCCGCTAACTTGGGCCAAAAAAATGTCTGAATGGAGCCTTACAGGGGGGTGATCAATGACAGGGGGGTGATCAATGACAGGGGGGTTGATCAATGACAGGGGGGTGATCAATGACAGGGGGGTGATCAATGACAGGGGGGGTGATCAATGACAGGGGGGGTGATCAATGACAGGGGGGGTGATCAATGACAGGGGGGGTGATCAATGACAGGGGTGGTGATCAATGACAGGGGGGTGATCAGGGAGTCTATATGGGGTGATAACCACAGTCATTTATCACGCCCGTGTAAGGCTTCATTCAGACGTCCGGATGCGTTTTGCGGATCCGATCCATCTATCAGTGGATCCGTAAAAATCATGCGGACGTCTGAATGGAGCTTTACAGGGGGTGATCAATGACAGGGGGTAATCAATGACAGGGGGGTGATCAGGGAGTCTATATGGGGTGATCACCACAGTCATTGATCATGCCCCTGTAAGGCTTCATTCAGACGTCCGGATGCGTTTTGGCGGATCCGATCCATCTATCAGTGGATCCGTAAAAATCATGCGGACGTCTGAATGGAGCTTTACAGGGGGGTAATCAATGACAGGGGGGTGATCAGGGAGTCTATATGGGGTGATAACCACAGTCATTGATCATGCCCCTGTAAGGCTTCATTCAGACGTCGGATGCGTTTTGCGGATCCGATCCATCTATCAGTGGATCCGTAAAAATCATGCGGACGTCTGAATGGAGCTTTACAGGGGGGTGATCAATGACAGGGGGGTGATCAGGGAGTCTATATGGGGTGATCACCACAGTCATTGATCATGCCCCTGTAAGGCTTCATTCAGACGTCCGGATGCGTTTTGCGGATCCGATCCATCTATCAGTGGATCCGTAAAAATCATGCGGACGTCTGAATGGAGCTTTACAGGGGGGTAATCAATGACAGGGGGGTGATCAGGGAGTCTATATGGGGTGATAACCACAGTCATTGATCATGCCCCTGTAAGGCTTCATTCAGACGTCCGGATGCGTTTTGCGGATCCGATCCATCTATCAGTGGATCCGTAAAAATCATGCGGACGTCTGAATGGAGCTTTACAGGGGGGTAATCAATGACAGGGGGGTGATCAATGACAGGGGGGTGATCAGGGAGTCTATATGGGGTGATAACCACAGTCATTGATCATGCCCCTGTAAGGCTTCATTCAGACGTCCGGATGCGTTTTGCGGATCCGATCCATCTATCAGTGGATCCGTAAAAATCATGCGGACATCTGAATGGAGCTTTACAGGGGGGTAATCAATGACAGGGGGGTAATCAATGACAGGGGGGTGATCAGGGAGTCTATATGGGGTGATCAGGGGTGATTAGGGGTGATCAGGGGCTAATAAGGGGTTAATAAGTGACGGGGGGGGGGGTGTAGTGTAGTGTAGTGGTGCTTGGTGGGACTTTACTGAGCTACCTGTGTCCTCTGGTGGTCGATCCAAACAAATGGGACCACCAGAGGACCAGGTAGCAGGTATATTAGACGCTGTTATCAAAACAGCGTCTAATATACCTGTTAGGGGTTAAAAAAAACACATCTCCAGCCTGCCAGCGAACGATCGCCGCTGGCAGGCTGGAGATCAACTCTCTTACCTTCCGTTCCTGTGAGCGCGCGCGCCTGTGTGCGCGCGTTCACAGGAAATCTCGCGTCTCGCGAGAGGACGCGCCGGCGCGTCCAGGAGGAATGAATCAACCACCTCCAGGACGCGTCTGTGCGTACAGCGGTCCGGAGGTGGTTAATGCCCATTGAAAGGCATTGATCCGGATCCGGCCTTAAGCTAAACGTCGTTTCGGCGCATTGCCGGACCCGACATTTAGCTTTTTCAGAGTGGTTACCATGGCTGCCGGGACGCTAAAGTCCTGGCAGCCATGGTAAAGTGTAGCGGGGAGCGGGGGAGCAGTATACTTACCGTCCGTGCGGCTCCCCGGGCGCTCCAGAGTGACGTCAGGGCGCCCCAAGCGCATGGATCACGTGATCACATGGATCACGTCATCCATGCGCATGGGGCGCTCTGACGTCATTCTGGAGCGCCCCGGGAGCCGCACGGACTGTAAGTATACCGCTCCCCACTACTACTATGGCAGCCAGGACTTTAATAGCGTCCTGGCTGCCATAGTAACACTGAAAGCATTTTGAAGACGGCTCCGTCTTCAAATGCTTTCAGTACACTTGCGTTTTTCCGGATCCGGCGGGCACCTCCGGCAAGTGGAGTACATGCCGGATCCCAACAACGCAAGTGTGAAGGAGGCCTTACCCAAACAACATTCATTCATGGCTACTAAAGGAATTAAACTTGGTTACTGATGGACCATTGTATTCTATCATCCTGGACTCTCTTGTAACAGAGTCAGTGATGATGTCACTACGCTCTATCATCCTGGACTCTCTTGTAACAGAGTCAGTGATGATGTCACTACGCTCATCACATGGTCTGTCACATGATCCATCACCATGGAGATGGATCATGTCATGGACCATGTGATGAGCGCAGTGACGTCATCACAGGTCCTTTACCTCACAGATGAAGACAGAAGAGATGCTGACTGCGCGAACAAGTGGATTATGGTGAGTTAAATTATTTTTATATTTTTTTAACCCCTCCATTCTGTATTAAGAATGCTATTATTTTCCCTTATAACCATGTTATAAGGGAAAATAATAATGATCGGGTCTCCATCCCGATCATCTCCTAGCAACCGTGCGTGAAAATCACACCGCATCCGCACTTGCCTGCGGATGCTTGCGATTTTCACGCAGCCACATTCACTTCTATGGGGCCTGTGTTGCATGTAAAACGCACAATATAGAGCATGCTGAGATTTTCACGCAACGCACAAGTGATGCGTGAAAATCACCGCTCGTGTGCACAGCCCCATAGAAATGAATGGGTCCGGATTCAGTGCGGGTGCACTGCGTTCACCTCACGCATTGCACCCGCGCGGAAATCTCGCCCGTGTGAACTCAGCCTAAGGGTCTATTCACACGTCTGCAGTGTTTTGCAGATCCGCAAAACACCAGGCCGGCATCCCAATAGAAATGCCTATTCTTGTCTGCCGCTGCGACAAGAATAGGACATGTTCTATTTTTTTGTGGAGCCGGGGACTGGAAGTTTGGGGTCGCGGACCTGAAATGCGGATACAGACAGCACACTGTGTGCTGTCCGCATCTTTTCCGTCCGCATTGAAAATGAATGGGTCCGCACCAGTTCCGCATAATTGCGAAATGGATCCGGACCCAAAGTGCAGACGTCTGAATGGAGCCTAAGGGTATTATTCTGGAGCTCCCCTGGTGTTTATCCTTGAACCACTGTACAGGGAGCTGGACTTTGCTGCAGAGGAGCAATCAGACCACTGAAGATACCTATTGTGATAGTCCCAGTAGATTAGACAGCTGACCCACTAGGGTCAGGGACTGTGATGCAAGCACAAGAAGATCAGGATGCAGAAATTGCAGGAAAACTACAGGAACAGTCTGAATAGTTACTTAGGTTTAAATGCTAGTTTTAGAGATTCAGACAGCACACTGGTAGTGTAGATCAACATAGAACCAAGATGGACTTTCAGATAGGGTCGTAGTGAAGACACAGACATCGCAGGCAGGCTGGATAGTTTGAAAGAAACACAGACAAGGCAGACAAACAAGGTTAACTGAAACTGGATAACACAGGCAGTGCAGAAAGAAGGCTGGGACACAATAGGAGCACAGGCAGGAAATAATGCAGGATAAACGCAGGTAAATTGCATATAGGGCTAGACTATCAAACAACTCTGCTGGTCACCAGGGAACATAAAACTCATACACCCCCTGACTGGGGAGGGTGCCTTTAATACCCAGAAACCCAGCCATTGGCTTGAGAAAAATTTGAAAGCTTAGTGAATGTGCGCACACCCTAAGGGCAGATATACTGGCAGGCTGGAAAGGAGCTTGCAGGCAGCAAGGTGAGTAGTGTGGCAAGCACAGACCGCCAACCTAATAGTGATAAGTATAAATCTGGATGTTGGTCATTGAAAAGGGGTGTGGCTTATCAGAAAGGTGCGTGGTCTCATGGAAAAAACTGTGGTAAAATGAAGCCAACTTATAGACTACACAGTCTAAGGGCTCATGCACTCGACAGTATGGCTTTTTCAGTGTTTTGCGGTCCGTTTTTTACGGATCTGTTCTGTTTTTTGTTTCCGTTGGGTTTCTGTTTCCTTTCCGTTTTTCCGTTCCGTTTTTCCGTATGCCATATACAGTATACAGTAATTACATAGAAAAAATTGAGCTGGGCATAACATTTTCAATAGATGGTTCAGCAAAAACGGAACGGATACGGAAGACATACGGATGCATTTCCGTATGTGTTCCATTTTTTGGGGCGGACTCATTGACTTGAATGGAGCCAAGCACCGTGATTTGCGGACAAGAATAGGTCATGTTCTATCTTTTCACGGTACGGAAATACGGAAATACTGAAACGGAATGCACACGGAGACACCATTTTTTTTTTTGCTGAACCATTGAAATGAATGGTTCAGTATATGTACCGAATACTGAACTAAAAAACCAGCCAGTATACTGAACGCAAAATACCGTCGTGTGCATGAGGCCTAAAGGTGTAAAAGATTTATGAGCCAGCATGAGCCACTCTGACATATCTGGCACAGTTTAACACTGACTAAGTTCACACTGTCTTATTTTAGACAATATTAGTAATCACTAGAGATGAGTGAAGTTTAGAAGAATTCAATACGGCCCCAGTTATTATCAGGGTGCCATTATTATTATTGTATCTACCTTCATACTTTGGTCCCCTGAAAAACCAATGATAACAAATATTGGGGAAACACGTCTGGATAGGATTTTTTACAAAGTTTATGAAGTGTTCATCCAGGGCTTTACAGGTGTCATCAGAGTATTTAGTCACAAAGAAGTGGGGTTGCCCCTTTTGTGGCGGGTGCTCCGCTTTCAGGCAGGGGTAGCCACAGGGGAAATCTAGGGACAATTTTAATTTTATCTCCCTACCCTGTCTTTATGGTGGCTATTCTTCAGTAAATACCTGGTACAACTGAACCGTGAGTAATAAAAAAAAAAGGTTAACCAACCTGCCGGGTTCATGCTGTATGTCATCATATATGCTAAGATTCACCAGAATTGATATGGCTACTTCTTTTAGATTTTTTTATCTGTATGATCATTAAAAGTTACGTTTTAGAGGGTTTGATACAGTGAAAGTTAACGTAGTTAAACTATGACTCCAAGTATCTGTGACCCCATAGTATCTTGTATTCCTACACCAATCGTTAGTAATAGGAGATGCTATGTCAAAATTTAAAAATGGATCAGATGTTTATCTTATATTAAAACACATTTAGGGTTATGATTATTTAAAGTGCAATTGTTGTTTTGGTTTATATTTAATTTAGTGCAGGGCAGGGGCGTAGCTAAAGGCTCATGGGCCCTGGTGCAAGAGTTAAGCTTGTCCCCCTCCCCCTTCCATCAGTGCTTTGCGGCAAGCCTTTCTGCTGCCTGAGGTAAAGATTGAAACATCCCCCCATGCTAAATTCTCAACCTAACCTATGCCCTCCCGTCCTACTGTTAAAGGGGTTGTCCTCTTTTTACTAATATCAATATCAGATCAGCGGGGGTCAGACTCTTCGATCCCTTCGATCAGCTGTATGAAGAGAAGGATGCACTCATATGAGAGCTGCTTTCTATGCTCTGTTTATTGCTCACCGCTGCAATTGCAACCCCTTAATAGTGTATGCCAGTACAAAAAATACTCCCTTATCTTTCAGATCAGACCCCATATCAAACCTCAGATGAGACCCCCCATCTCAGACCTCAGATCATACCCCCTTTTAGACCTCTATGTCAGACCCCCATATCAGACCCAAGTTCAGAACTCAGATCAGAACCCCATTAGACCTTCATGTCTGACCCCCCAATATCAGACTTCATATCAGCCCCCAATAGACTTTCAAGTCAGACCCCCCCAATATCAGACCTCAGATAAGACCCCCATTAGAGCTCTCAGACCCCCATATCAGACCTCAGACTAGACCCCCATTAGACCTCCAGACTCCCAGATCAGACCCCCATTAGACCTCCAGACCCCCATATCAGAGCCCCATTAGACCTCCAGACCCCTATATCAGACCCCCATTAGACCTCCAGACCCCCATATGAAACCACCATTAGACTTCCAGATCACCATATCAGACCCCGATTAGACCTCCAGACCCCCATATCAGACCCCATTAGACATTAGACTTAGAGACCCCAATTAGACTTCCAGACCCCCAATTGACTTCCAGGCCTGCATATCAGGCCCCATTAGACCTCCAGACCCCCATTAGACTTCCATACCCCAATATCAAACCTCAGACCAGACCTCCAGACTCCAATTAGATCTCCAGACCCCATTAGACCTTCAGACCCCCATTAGACCTCCAGACCCCCTTATCAGACCCCCATTAGACCTCTAGACCCCCTTTAGACCTCAGACCAGACCTCCAGATCCCATTAGACCTCCGACTAGACCTCAAGACCCACATATCAGACCCTATTAGACCCCAATATACAGCACAACTGGCAAAGAGGGTTAAGGACCCGGTAGCAACTGCAACTGCTGCTACTCTTATAGCTACGCCAGTGGTGCAGTGGGAGGAATGTAAAACATTTTTTTGTTATATATTATGGAAAACAGTTTCTTTATGCTTGATAACTGGGTGTAAATAGCCTCCTTAGCAATGCTCTTGCTGATGCTTCCAGCCTTCCTATTAGCTAACTATTCCAGTCCCTGCCTTACCATCTGTACCCTATTACTGCTGTCTCTCTACCTATGTGATAAGCTGATGGCTGCACTGTACATGTCCATCTGTGTGTTTAAGCACTGCAAAGATATGAAGGTGGGGAGGCAGCATACAGTGCTGACAATAAGTATACAATGAGTTAGCACACTTACTGTTAGCTCAGAATGCATGCTCCTCTGTCTCCTATCCACTTAGTTAAATTGGTGGACTGTGTAAGAAGGTACAAGGAATCATTGTGGATGGTAGGTATGTGTCACCGAGGATCCTGGCCTCGGTGGAGTAAGAGCCAGTTTTCATGTGTCAGCAGCAGTTGCTGTTTGACACTTTGCAATTTAGTATGGCTGTATAGCTGATCTGGGATAGCTCCTACTGGGAGTAGTCAAAGCCTGGGTGTGTGACTACTCTCCACGTTCCAGGACGGGTTTTGTCAGGCCTATAAAAAACAGCCAACAGTGTCAGGTGTGGGGAATTGCATCTCTCTCTGACATTGAAGCTCTGGCAATCTCTGTACCAGGATCTGAGCCTTGTGCAAGGCTGGAGGCCAGAAACCAGGAGGACTGCTCTGTTCTGAGCTATGCCGGTCAGGTGTGGATTAATACCCAGGACCAAAGGTGCCTGTTTTGCTTTTTTTGAGCTATCTGGGTGTGAAATAACACCAATACTGCAAATGAACTGTTGTACTGTGTTCTTGCAACAAGTGTGAATAAACACTGACGTTTTGAGTTATAAACTTGTCTTTGCCTCTATACTGTGTCCGCTGGTCCTGACTACCAAAGCGAGTCCCCACAATTGTTGGAGGATGCGGGCACAAGCAGTGAGGCTGGCGTGAACGCTGATATTTTTGGTTTCTGCATTTTTCCTGCACGGTTGTATATCGTAAAGCTACCCTGAGACCAGTGGGCTGAGGTTGTCGCTCCATTCCTGACACCGATTCCCAGCGGGTATATTTTGACTTGCCGGACAATCAAGCAGGTGACTACCAAAAAGTAAAGGGTGAGATTTGGGCAAGACTGGAGGTGAATGTGTTGGTCCGGGCCCAGCGGGTATATTAGTGGGGGCTTAAGCCGGTTGAGCCTGCGAGACCCCAGTATTATGACTTACTCCACCTCTCGCGAAAGTGGCTACAGCCTGATGTGCTGAGTCCCATGGCTATGCTGGATAGACTATTGGCTGTTATGTTCTGGAGGGCTCTGCGACCCCCTCTCCAGCAACGCCCTGGAAATGGTGGACCTGGTGGAGCGCTACGAAGCTACTAAGAAGGTACGAGGGGTCTTTTGGGAGGGGAGCAGTCAAACCCCGTAATACTCCATCCCAGACCCTGCGACTTATACCAACCAAACCCACCCGGGATGTACCCCCTACAGACCTAGCTCCGATAGTCTGCTGGCAGTGTCAGGAGCCGGGCCATGTAGGAGCTGACTGTACACACCAAGTGGAACCCATGGATACTACGTATGGCTACTGTCAGTCGCTATATGCCAGGAAACTGTGTGCAGCAGGTACCCCAGAAACTCTAAACCACTTGTGCCGGGTAGAGGTAGGAGACACTCAGGGAGACTGGTGTCCCTAGTAAGGACTCCCCTGGTACGGTCAGCGTAGTATACTGGCTGGAAAGTCGGGTTCATGTGCATCCATGGAGACCTAAAAGACTATCCCACCGCCCCGGTGTCACTAACCACAGGGGCCGGCAGATGGACTCACGAAGTGGCAGTTGCCACAAATTTACACTACGAACTTATAATAGGGAGAGACTTTCCGGGCTTCCTGGCACTGTGGCCTACTACAGGAGTGACTGATACCCATAAGACAGGGGTAACCCCAGCAGAGTGGCCTTGTCCAGGGGAAGCCCAGAACCCTGGGAACACAGAGGTAGGGGTGACCGCTAGTAATAGCCGAACATCGGCTGGGACGATTCACGATCGCGTGAACGCGATCAAATGTTGCGGCGGGCCCCATTCACTTTAATGGCAGGCGAACCTGAAAAACCACCAAATACTTACTAGAAGTGCAAAAATAGTCCCACAACATGGACAATGACATACTAGAGGGGGATCAATTACAAAAATTCCCACAAAAAACATGTATTTTAATCATGGGCCATTTTTATGCATCTTAAAGGGAAATTCTCAAAAATGTGCCCTGCTGGAGCCTAGAAAAATTTTACACTAGTATGGGCCCTAAAAATTAGGCATTCACCTGACATAAAATAAATTGTGATTATGTGTCTCGAGGTACATTATGCGGTCACTGAATAACAATTTTACTGTAGCCCATTGGAGTACAGGCCCCAAACATTAGGAATTCACCGTACAGAAAAGATCAAGTGATTATGTGGCTGGAGGTATATTAGGCGATCATTGGATATCAATTTTACTGCAGGCCAGTACAAATACATGTCAAATACATATGTTTAAATTAACTAAAAATATAAAATCGGATTAAAAACATGGCTAACGAAATAACACGTGGTCGTCACAGAATTCCTTTGAGGCCCCAACGATTAGGCATTCACCGTACAGAAAAGATCAAGTGATTTTGTGGATGGAGGTATATTAGATGGTCATTGGATACCAATTTTTTCCTGCAGGCCAGTGGATTACAGGCCCAAACATTAGGCATTCACTGGACAGAAAAGGCCTTCTAGCCGCTGTATTTACATAAGAGAGGGACCATTCTTTGTCCTGGGTGGTGGCGGATATGTGTGGACTGGCATGAGGAAATTCAATTAAATGTGGTCGTCACAGGTGTTGAATTCCTCAGAGATCCATGCCTCATTCATTTTTAGAAATGTGAGGTAGTCCACACTGTCGTGAGTTAGGCGTTTGCGCTTATCGGTCACGACCCTCCCTGCTGCGCTGAACGTTCTTTCGGACAGGACACTCGACGAGGGGCAAGCCAAGGGTTCCATGGCAAATTGTGCCAGCTCTGGCCACAGGTCAAGCCTGCACACCCAGTAGTCCAGGGGTTCCTCGCTTCTGAGAGCGTCCACTTCGGCCATGTAGTCGGACACCTGTCGGTCTAGGCGTTCCCTGAGGCCGTATCCGGAGGGCGGCTGTCGATGGGTTGGTTGTAAGAATGATCTCATATCTGAAGTGACCAACACATCTTCAAACCGTCCTCTTCTTGCATGCGCTGTAGGATTGGTACCCGCAACTGTTTCTCTGTGGGTGGTAGCATGCTGGTAACATGTCCGACATTTTGTGTTTGTACTGGGGGTCTAAGAATGTTGCCTCCCAGTACTGGTCCTTGCCATTTAAGCTTTTTAAATGGGGGTCACTCTTCAAACACTGGAGCATGAAGGCCCCCATTTGCACTAAATTGGAAGCGGTGGAGCACCCTGGCTCCTGCTCATCGCCAGGAGAATGTTGTCCTCGGTCCCCTACCCCCATCCACGGACAACACCAGGTATCCCCAAAAAGTTTAAAGCCTGCTCTTCTTACTCCTCCTCCTCCCCCCAGGCACCATTCTCCTCTGACTCCTCTTCAGACTCCTGCTGACTTGTCTCAGATGGCTTAGCCCCCCCTGGGAATTCATTCAGCATTGTAACTTCCACATCTTCCAGCTCCTGCTCCTCGACAGCTTGATCAATGACACAACGCAATGCACACTTCAGAACGAAGGTGTAAGGTACAATGTCACTGATGGCACCCTGGCTGCGACTGACCAGTTTGGTAATCTCATGAAATGGCCACAGAAGTGTGTATGCATCGCGCATGAGCAGCCACTGGCACAGTGAAAAGAAACCAAGCTCGCCAGAAACTGTCCTGCTGCAGAGTTCGTACAGGTAGTCGTTAACGGTACGTTGCTGCTGGAGAAGCCTATCAAGCACTTTCAAGGTTGAGTTCCAATGCGTCGGGCTGTCACAAATCAGACGTCTGACGGGCAAGTGGTGTCGCCGTCTAACGTCAGCAAGGCGAGCCATGGGCATGTAAGATCTTCCAAAATGGCCAGAGATTTTCCTGGCCTGCCGCAAGACGTCCTGTACCCCGGGGTATTTGGCAATGAATGCACAACTAAGTTCAGGACTTGTGCCATGCACGGCACGTGTGTCATTTTGCCCTGTTTCAGAGCACTTAGCAGATTGGCACTGTTGTCGCACACCACTTTACCAACTGTCAAATTGTGCGGGGTTAGCCACTGATCGGCCTGTGACCACAGTGTGGCTCTTGGCTTCCAGGCACAACAGCCGCAGCACAGCATGTCAATGTCTCACTTGGCACGTCAAATACAGTGGGGCAAAAAAGTATTTAGTCAGCCACCAATTTGTGCAAATTCACCCACTTAAAAAGATAAGAGAGGCCTGTTTTTTTACATCATAGGTACACTTCAACTATGAGAGACAGAATGGGCGGAAAGAATACAGGAATTCACATTGTAGGATTTCTAATGAATTAATTGGTAAATTCCTCGGTAAAATAAGTATTTGGTGACCTACAAACAAGCTAGATTTCTGGGTCTCACAGACCTGTAACTTCTTCTTTAAGAGGCTCTTCTGTCCTCCAATCGTTACCTGTATTAATGGCACCTGTTTGAACTTGTTATCAGTATAAAAGATACAAAGAAAGTTTCTGTGCAATATCTGGAGCGGTTAAAGCAGCAGTCCCAAAAAAAAAGGAGTAAGTCCCTTCTCCAGAAAGACAACCAAAGTACATGTAGATGGGTCTGCGCTAGGTTTCCACAGGCAGGAGTTTCACTCACAGGAAGATTCTATGGAGAGTCCACGATGCACTGGTGATATCGTGGAATCTCCATAGAATCTTCCTGTGAGTGAAACTCCTGCCTGTGGTAACCTAGCGCGGACCCATCTACATGTACTTCAGTATAAAAGACACCTGTCCACAACTTCAAACAGTCACACTCCAAACTCCACTATGGCCCAGACCAAAAAGCTGTCGAAGGACACAAGAAACAAAAACTGTAGACCTGCGCCAGGCTAGGAAGACTGAATCTGCAATAGGCAAGCAGCTTGGTGTGAAGGAATCAACTGTGGGAGCAATTATTAGAAAATGGAAGACATGCAAGACCACTGATAATCTCTATCTGGGGCTCTACGCAAGATATCACCTGCAGAATGACCTGCAGAGAGCTGGGACCAAAGGAACAAAGGCTACCATCAGTAACACACTACGCCGCCAGGGACTCAAATCCTGCAGTGCCAGACGTATACACCTGCTTAAGCCAGTACATGTCTGGGCCCGTCTGAAGTTCGCTAGAGAGCATTTGGATGATCCAGAAGAGGATTGGGAGAATGTCATATGGTCAGATGAAACCAAAGTAGAACTTTTTGGTAAAAACTCAACTCGTGTTTGGAGGAGAAAGAATGCTGAGTTGCATCCAAAGAACACCATACCTACTGTGAAGCATGGAAACATCATGCTTTGGGGCTGTTTTTCTGCCAAGGGACCAGGACGACTGATCCATGTAAAGGAAAGAGTGAATATGGCCATGTATTGTGAGAATTTTGGTAAAAACCTCCTTCCATCAGCAAGGGCATTGAAGATTAAACGTGGCTGTGTCTTTCAGCATGACAATGATCCCAAACACACCGCTCGGGCAACAAAGGAGTGGCTTCGTAAGAAGCATTTCAAGGTCCTGGTGTGGCCTAGCCAGGCTCCAGACCTCAACCCCATAGAAAACCTTTGGAGGGAGTTGAAAGTCTGTGTTGCCCAGTGACAGCCCCAAAACATCACTGCTCTAGAGGAGATCTGCATGGAGGAATGGGCCAAAATACCAGCAACAGTGTGTGAAAACCTTGTGAAGACTTACAGAAAACGTTTGACCTCTGTCATTGCCAACAAAGGGTATATAACAAAGTATTGAGACAAACTTTTGTTGTTGACCAAATACTTATTTTCCACCATAATTTGCAAATAAATTCTTTAAAAATCAGACAATGTGATTTCATGATTTTTTTTTTCTCATTATGTCGCTCATCTTTTTAAGTGGGAGAACTTGCACAATTGGTGGCTGGGGTGCAGCGGAAGAGGCTGTAGCAGTGTAAAAGGATGAGTCAGCCGAGGAGAAGACGGAGGATGGAGGAGGAGAAGAAGAGGCAGGCCTGCATGCAATCCGTGGCGGTAACACCAAATCCACACTGGTGCCATGGGTTGCATGCTTGAAAGTCGTCAGAAGGTTCACCCAGTGGGCAGTAAAAGTTATATACCTTCCCTGCCCATGTTTGCTAGACCATGTGTCTGTGGTCAGATGTATCTTGGCACAGACACTTTGTGCGAGAGATACATTCACTTGCCGCTGAACGTGGTCATATAGCTCTAGGATGCCCTTGTGGAAGAAATATTTCACTCCAGGGACCTTCCATTGCGGTGTGCCAATGGCCACAAATTTTCTAAAGGCCTCAGAGTCCACTAGTTTATATGGCAGTAGTTGGCGGGCTAGCAGTTCCGACAAGCCAGCGGTCAGCCGTTGGGCAAGAGTGTTATCCGGCTCATCAACTTTTTACGTTCGAACATTTGGGCCACGGATGCCTGCCTTTTGCCAGATGAACGCAATGAGGGCATGGTGGAAGGTGGAGTGGAGGACAAATGGGAGGAGAGAGGAGAAGGAGAAGAGGCAGGACGTGGAGCGCCGGGAGTATGGCTTTGCGGGTTCTGATGGTGTTGCTCCCACTGGGCTCGGTGATGGGAGGCCAGGTGCCTTCTTAAGGTGGTCATCCCTATGTGAGTGTTAGGCTTACCGCGACTTATGCGTTGACAGCACAGGCTGCAGATGGTAACACTATTGTCAGCAGCTGACACGTTAAAAAAAGCTTACACTGCGGAGCCATGTGCGCCCTGGGAGCGCCAGATGTGACCCTGCATAGTGAATGGCTCGCTCCAGATACATTTGCAGTCTGCTTTTTGCCTCCTGTGCACTGCGAGTTCTGCCTGCTTCTCCTTCTTTTACCCCCTATTTGCTGCTCTGTCTCTCCCTCTGAACTCACCTCCTCTTCCTCTCTTGTGGGCACTCTTGTGACATCCATCGACACGTCATCATCGTCACCTTCACCACTACTGACATTAGAGATCTCGGAGTAGGCAGCAACAGCGGGGACCTCTGTCCTTGGGCTGATCTGGGTACTTTCGTCAGACCACTGGGTGGCGGCCGTTGCTACCTCCTCTTCCTGATCCGATGCCAAGAATGGCTGCGCAACGGTAAGGTCTTGTAATGGATGAGAAAATAATTCCTCTGACTCAAGTGGAGGGACTATGGTGGTGGTGGTGGTGGTGTCTTTGGGGGTGCACACAGCAGAGAGTGAGGAGGTTGCAGATACAGAGGATGAGGAGGGTGCAGAAGCGGAAGGCTGAGTGAGTCACTCAACCAACACTGGTGCGTCCGTTGACGTAATCGCGCGCACCTTCTCCAACTTCCCACTTAGGCTCTGGCCTGGTGTACCTGCCCGACCCCTACCACCCCTGCGAAATGGCCTGCCTCTTCTTCTGCCTGACATTTTCAAAATGACCACCACAGGTAAAGAAAGTCCAGACGGCACCACACCCCCTTAGATCGCTGGGTTAAATAACACAATGCTGTTGTCCTCTGTGTATGTCGGGCATATGCGAATATAAGGTGGTGCCTGCTTAATCGAGTAGCAAAAATCGGCATATAATTGAGAAGATAGAAAAAATCAGCAGCACTCACCAAAAGCAGGTTTTCAACATATCATCACTATTTATTGTGATAATAGGTACATGCTTTACAGGGCTGGGGCGAACAAGCCTTTCACTTGAAACAAAAACCGCCTGAGCGGTATGTGGCAGCGACGGCCGTTTCGCACAGTATGTGCTTCTTCCGGCTACCTAGATGACGCATACAGGTGTGCCAGCCTATTTAAGGAGGAGCGTGAGAGTTAACCCCATGTGGGGTGAATCATCCTCAGTTGCAATTAAAGGCAACACCTGTGTGCGTATATAATGAACTTCAATCAAAAACAGTTAGTACATTTAGATGAATACACTAAGATCATTCCGATCGTTCAGACCTAGGGGTCCCATGGCATCCGTGCGAATTATCCATTGCGCTTCTTTTTGTAAAATGAGGCGATGTCTGTCACCTCCTTGTTTCAATTGTGGAACCACCTCAATTCCAGCAAAACCCAGGCATTTTTTATTTCCCCCATGTTTTTGCCATACATGGTCTATTAAACGTGGGCAGCCCTTCTTAGTCTTTAAAGACAAAGAACCTCCCAGGCTGTGAGCTCTGCGCTGCGATTGGCCAGTGCTACAGCAGAACAAGGGCAGACTCTGCCTACCATAAATTAGTCTCCGCCTACCATAACTTAGTGACCGAAGATACCAGAGGCTATACTGGGAGAACGGAGCGGCACCCAGGGATAATAGTAAGTGCAGTGAGATCCCCGGGCGCCGCTCTCCATGTCTGTATACTTAGTTCACAATGTCAGGATCAGTGAAAGGTCCTCTTTAAGGTCCTTTAACCTTTCCTGGTAAGTTTCATCCTGCAATCCATGTACTATTTTAGTAGCTTTTCTCTGAACTCTCTCCAAAGTATCAATATCCTTCTGGAGATATGGTCTCCAATACTGCGCACAATACTCCAAATGAGGTCTCACTAGTGCTCTTTAGAGCGGCATGAGCACCTCCCTCTTTCTACTGGTAATGCCTCTCCCTATACACACTATCATTCTGCTAGCATTTCCTGCTGCTCTATGACATTGTCTGTCTACCTTTAAGTCTTCTGAAATAATGACCCCCTAAATCCCTTTTCTCAGATACTGAGGTTAGGACTGTATCACTGATTTTATATTCTGCTCTTGGGTTTTTACACCCCAGGTGCATTATCTTGCACTTATCAACATTAAATTTTAGTTGCCAGATTTTTGACCATTTTTCTAGTTTTCCTAAATCCTTTTCCATTTGGTTTATCCCTACAGGAACATCAACCCTGTTACAAATCTTTGTGTCATCAGCAAAAAGACACACCTTACCATCGAGGCCTTCTGCAATTTCGCTGATAAAAATATTAAACAATATGGGTCCCAGAACAGATCCCTGTTGCTTTAGCCCCAAACTTTCCATTTTCACAAGGAGCAACAGGAGAAAAAGCACCCCATAATTTCTTACCCATTTTCTTCTGAGTACAACAACACCCCATATGTGGTGCTAAACTGCTGTGGGGGCACATGGCAGGACTCAGAATGGAAGGAGTACCACATGGCGTTTGCAAAACAGATTTTTATAGATTGGTTTACGGGTTTTCTTTTTAAGCAATTGTCTTATTTCAGGGTTCATTTTTTGCATGATGAAGTGAAGTTTTAATTGGAACCATTTTGGGTTACATATTTCTTTTTGATCACTCGATATTACGCATTTTGTAAGGCGAGGTGACAAAAAATTACTGTTTTGGCACAGTTTTTATTTTAATTTTTTTATAGCGTTCACCTGACCGGGTAGGTCATGTAATATTTTTATAGGGCAGGTTTCAGATGTGGCGATACCTGATATGCCTATTATTTTTATTTTCGTTAAGTTTTACACAGTAAAAGCATTTTTGACAAGAAAAATATCTTATTTTGTTGCCATTTTCTGCGAGCCATATTTTTTTACTTTTTGAGTGATGGTCTTAGGTAGGGTTGCATTTTTTGCGGGATGAGATGACGATTTGATTGGTATCATTTTGAGAGACATGACTTTGTAAGGCAATGTGACAAAAAGTTTTGTCAGTTTTTATTAGTATTTTTTTACAGCATTCACATGGGGGGCATATCATGCAATATTTTTTATAGAGAAGGATGTTACGGACGTGGTGATACCTAATGTGTTTATTATTTTTTATTTATGTTAAGTTTTACGCAGTAAAAGCATTTTTGAAAATAATAAAATATTGCTTTTGTGTTGCCATTTTATATAGCTATATTGAGAGATTGTCTTAGGAAAGGTCTAATTTTTTGTGGGATCAGATGACGGTTTGATTGGTACCATTTTGGGAGACATATGATTTTTTGATCACTTGATATTACACTTTTTGTGAGGCATGGTGACAAAAAATGCCACAGTTTTTACTTCCATTTTTTATAGCATTCAGGTTAGGGGGTAGATTATGTGATATTTTTATAGAGCAGTTTGCATGTGTCTATTTTTTTTGTTAAGTTTTATTCAGTAAAAGCATTTTTCAAAATAAAAATATCATGTTTTTGTGTTGCCATTTTGAGTGATCATCTTATGTAGGGTCTCATTTTTAGCGTGACGTGATGACGGTTTGATTGGTACCATTTTGGGGTGCATACAACTTTTTTTTTCATTATTCTAAACTTTATTTAAACTTTTTTTTTTATTCCCCCCCCAACTTTTGGGGGTCTGATCCCCTCTCCAAAGAATTACAATATATCTGTATATCTGTATTGTAATGCAATGGCTGTAAGTGTATTACACTATGTAACACACTTACAGCTTTCCTGCCTGTGAGATTCAGGGAGCTGGATGTCACAGGCTAAGGCCTCATGCACACGGCCGTTGTGCGGCCGTTCCATGCATTGGGGACCGCAATTTGTGGTCCCCAATGCACGGGCAACATCCGTGGGACGGCTGGGATGGATTGAGACCCATTCAACTTAAATGGGTCCGTGATCCGTTCACACCGCAAAAAAATAGAACATGTGAATGGGTTTGCATCGGCCGCTGCCCGCATATTGTGGACCCACTGTTTGCGGGCCGCAATGCGGCCACTGCTGGGCAACAGCCGTGTGCATGAGGCCTAGAAGGGAAGGCAGCCATGATGCCTAAGCAGCACGATGGGGACAGGGAGGGAGTGTCCTCCCTCCACACACCCCACACCTGCTGAGGTCAGCGCTGACCGCAAAATAGTAAGGGTTAATGTGCCGTTATTGGTGTTTTCACCAATGGGGCATACAGCAGGAGTCCGGCTAACGGGAACAGTCGTACCCCTGCAGCTGATCGGGTGGCTCCTGCGTCTGCCCAATCAGCGCGCTGTAGCACTACGGCGCTGGTCAGGAACTCACTTCCCGCAGTGCCGTACTATTATGGTGCTGGTTGGGAAGGGGTTAATAACAATTTTTTGAGGTATCACTATTTGTCTCAGGCCTCATGCACACAACCCTATGTATTTTGTGGTCCGCAAAAAAAAGGATCCGCAAAAAATACAGATGACATCCGTGTGCATTCTGTATTTTGCGGCTGGCCCCTAATAGAACAGTACTATCCTTGTCCGTAATGCAGATAATAATAGGACATGTTCTATTTTTTTGCGGAATGGAAATACGGACATACATAAACGGATCCACACGGAGTAACTTCTGTTTTTTTTGTGGACCCATTGAAAGGAATGGTTCCGCATACGGTCTGCAAAAAAAAACGGAACGGACACGGAAAGAAAATACATTTGTGTGGATGAGGCCATAATAGAAGAGAAATTAAAATGTAGAAACTTGCAAATTTTTCAAAATTTTAAGTAAATTTTGAGTTACTTTAAAAATTATCAACCCAAATTTACTGCTAACATTAATGGCTGATTAACCCTTTCAAGACCAATCAATTTTTTACCTTCGTGACCAGGACTAATTCTCCAAATCTGGCACGTGTCATTTTATGTGCTGATATCTTTGAAATGCTAGTATTTATCCAAGCCATTCTGAGATTCTGAGAGAGTTTTCTCGTGACATCTAATATTTGATATTAGGAGTAATTTTGGGTCGATAAGTTTTGCCTTGCATTTTATGTTATAAAAAATCCCAAATTTACAGGAAATTTGGGAAAAAAATGAATTTCTAAATTTTAATTTCTAGGCAGTAGATACCTCATTACATGGTTTTTACTTAACCAGTCCCCAACCGCCCATTGACTATAAACGAGACTCTTGGGCGGTTGGGTTTATCTCTGATCGGATGTTTTGGAACGTCCTTTCAGAGATGGCAGCTGCACACTAATCGTGCAGCTGCTGTGCTGGGTGGCCACAGTCAGTGACAGCAGGGCACCCCAGAGAGAAGGCAGGGACCGTTCCTGGGTGTCCCTGCCTTCTAGATCGCTGTATGCACAGTACTGAATGAGCATTGTGTATGCATCAAGGAAGCAATGTGCCGATGTGCGGATCTGCAAAAATATCACATGATCTACCCCATCGAGTGAACGGTGTAAAAAAACAAATTAGAAAAAAAAAATGACACCAAACAACTTTTTTGTGAGTTCACCTCCCAAAAAGATAAGATAAAAAGCTAAGAGAAAGCCAAATGTACCCAAAAATGGTACCAATAAAAACAAAAGCTTTTCCAGCAAAAAATAAGCCATCCCGCAGCTGTCACGGATGTTCTCGCAACAGGTGGAAGGAGATTGGTGAGACTGGCAACACGTGGTTTGATCTGACATGCTTTCTGTTTGGATCAAATGACGTCTGTTTTGTTTCTGGTGCTTGCCACACCTTCCTTCCCGAAGTGTGGCTATTAGGGTCATTTAACCTTCTCTATGTATTGTTGCTTCTCCCACAATGCTGTGCGGTTTCTAGCTTCTGTTTGGATCTTTGGATAGATTGTGGTTGGATCTCGGCTGAGTTCCTGGTGCTTCCATTGCTCCTTTGAAGTTAAGTCTTTCCTTTTGTATTTTGTTTAGGTTCTGTGGATTGCATTTCCCTATTGTTTGTATTAGGCCTGAAGGAAACTCCTGATCATCCTTCCTTTTGGAGGAACAGGTAATCTCTTCCCTGCCATTTTCCTTCTCTAGTTCTGAGGCCTGATTCCCTGTTCCCCCCTTCCCTCCTATGCTCTGTGTGGTGTTTCCCTCCCACACTGAAGCATGACAGCAGCTCATTGAACAAATAAATAAAAAAGTTATAGCTCTTAAAAACCATGACAGAAAATTCCATGTTAGAAAATCCAGATGCCGCTCCTTCCCTTCTGAGCCCTGGTATATCTCCAAATAACAGCTTACGACCACAATTGTTGTGTTCACGAGAAAATGGGGGGGAGGGGGGGTTTTCCCTGTGGGGTTACCTCAGGGTCTCTTCAAATGAAACATAGCGCCCTTAAACCATTCCAGCAAAATCTGCCCTCCAAAAATCATATGGCGCTCCTTGCTTTCTCCGCCCTGCAGTGTTCCCATATAGCGGTATACGACAACATGTGGGGTGTTTCTGTAAACTGCAAAATCATGGTAATAAATATTGAGGTTTATTTTGCTGTTAACTCTTGATGTGTTACAGGAAAATAAAATGGAAAATCTGCAAAAAAAAGTGAAATTTGAAAATTGAACCTCTATTTTGCTTCAATTCCTGTGGAATACTTAAAGAGTTAACAACATTTCTAAAACCAGTTTTGAATAGCTTGAGGGGTGTAGTTTCTAAAATGGGGTATTTCTGGGTGGTTTCTATTATATGAGCTCCTCAAATTGCTTCTAAAAATCTAAACCTTCTAACATCCTAAAAAAATTAAATTGCATTGCTAAAATGATGCCAACATAAAGTAGACATAATGTGAATGTTAATTAATGAGTATATTATGAGGTATCACTATCTGACTTAAAAGCAGAGAGATTGAAATTTAGAAAACAGTGATTAAAATTTTCATTAACTTTTGGATTGTTTTTATAAATTAAGGTGAAATATATTGACTCAAATTTACCAATAACATGATGTACAATGTGTCACTAGAAAAAAATCTCTGAATGGCTTGGATAAGTAAAAGCATTCTAAAGTTATTACAACATAAAGTGACTGTGTGTTCACAACCAGGAAACACCAGAACTTACCAGCAATATTAGAGTGAAAACACATAAAGATCCATATCTGTACTGAATATACAAATAAGCCCCAAACCTACACAAAATAATTAACCAAGCACGCACTTACATTAACAATCATTCCTCTACACCACAAATACTATCAACTAGTTAACACTCACACAGCAACTACCTTCCTATACTATAAAAATTCAGAATGCTGAATTTCGCCTATCTGACGCATGATTGAGAGTAAAGCTCCTAATTAACTAATCAAACATGCTATTATTACCTTACACCGTAAAATAAGGTGTCTGACCTACTGTCCACAGGAAGGTTCCTAACCAATGAATTTGTAATTATCATTCTGCACCATAAAGACAAAAACTAGAATGTCTATCAAATTCAATTTGTAAAACGAATCACCCCATCAAAGGTGTGAGGTGTCCCAATCAGACACATTTCTCTATATATTTCTATATTTTTCTATATTTTTCTACATTTTTCTACATTTTTCTACAATTTTTACATTTTTATTTACTCTTGCCACAAATCTAATATGCCAAATAGGGACTTGCCATATACGACTTGAATAAGGCATCTATTGCAAATAATCAATCCTATTGGCAAAGATAATTAGTTCACAAATTAGTTGATTACTGCTGTCCTATAAATAACACAGTATTCATCACAATCCTCCACTTACTGATGAAGGGAGAGACTCCCGAAACGTGTTTAAGAAGCCGAGGATTGTTAGAACACTAATTACAGCGCATCATCCTAACCAGAGCAAGAGGATCGCTCTGAACAAGCTTTGAGAAGATCGCGATCACGTGACCGCCCGCGTCTCACTCCAGACGCGCGAACCACACCCCCTGGCATCCTAGGCAACACGAGGCACGCTGTCGACTCCTCTGAACTGCGCTGGATTCAAGACAGTCTCCCAGGAACAGCCGACCGTCATTGGAGGTCCTGATACAACAGCGCCGGGTGAAGGGTAAGTGACCTCTGTAGCCAGAGACAGTGCGGGACGCCGCACTCAGGCACAGAGCATCCCTTTCTCCCACAGCTCTGCACAAGGAACACAGCGATCAGTATATACATATTGTCACATATTTTGAAGTCCTGAACTGCATATGTATATCGCTACTGTTTTATGAAAGACTACTGTATAAATAGTGACATATATATACAAGGCGCACTATTTATCCTCTGCCCAGCGATTACTACTTTATGAAAGACTACCCTATAAATGGAGACATAAGTATATAAGGCGCACTATTTATCCTCTGTCCAGCGGCCACTTTTTTATGAAAGACTACTCTATGAATAAGAGGAATCACCATAATAAGCGCATCAATTATCCTCTACCAAGTAGCGACTGTTTAGTGGCGATCACCCACTCATCACTACGATTTTTTACATTTTAATAATTATTTCTACAATTTTTACTATCTGTTAAAAAGGACATATATCTATTTCTATTTTTATTTAATTTTTATTAGTTCTATTTTCACTTTTTATCATTTATCACAGACTTATGAACTTGAACCATTGAGTCTACTTTTTAGCACGTATATTATATATTTTCTACCATAAAAGACCTCACACAATCACCTTAAATATTTAAATATTACAAATAAATTTTAACAGATTGACCCAAATAAGAGTGTGCCTGCTTATCCTTCTATTCCTTAAAGTGACATATGTCAGATTTGCAAAATTAGGCTTGGTCAGGAAGGGGGCAAATGGCCCGGTCTGGAAGTGGTTAAGATTCCCTATATGTCTACTTTATGTTGGCATAATTTTGAAAATGAAATTTTATTTTTTAGGATGTTAGAAGGCTTAGAATTTAAGTAGTAATTTTTCTAATTTTCTATAAGATTTTCAAAACCAACTTTCAAGGACCAATTCAATTCTGAAGTCACCTTGAGGTCCTTACATAATAGAAGCCACCTATAAATTACCCAATTTTAAAAACGACACCACTCTAATTACTCAAAACTGGTTTTACAAACGATATTAACTCTTTAGGTGTTCCACAAGAATTAAAGGAAAATGGAGGTGAGATTTGCAATTGTTAGTTTTTGTGGAGATTTTTTATTTAATTCCAATTTTTCCTATAACACAGCAAGGATTAACAGCAAAAGAAAACTCAATATTTAATACTCTGATTCTGCAGTTTACAAAACACCCCATTTATGTTCTTAAACAGCTATATGGGCACATGGCAGGTTTCAAAAGGAAAGGAGCAAAATATGGTTTTTGTAGAGCAGATGTTGCTGGAATGGCTTTTGGGTGTCAAATTTGAAGGCACACTAAGGCACCCCTACTGTAGAAACCACCCAAAAGTGACCCCATTTTGTAAACTACACCCCTCAAAGAATTTATTGAGGCATGTACTGACCACTTTTACCTCACAGGCATTTCATAATATTTAGAAACACTTGGCTCTGAAAATAGAAAATATTTTTTTACAAGAAAATTTCTAAATTTTTCATTTTAACAAGGGACAACAGGAGAAAATGCACCACATAATTTGTTATCCGTTTTATCCTGAATATGGCAACACTCTATATGTGGCCAGAAACTGCTGTATGTGCAGAATTCAAGGAGCGGCATCTGTATTTTCTAACATGGAATTTGCTGAAATTGATTTTAAGGGCCATAGCGTTTTATTTTTTTTTGCTGACTGAGCTGTGTGGGGACTCATATTTTGTGGGGTGGGCTGTAGTTTTTAATGGTACTATTTTTGAGTACATATGACTTTTTGATCACTTTTTATTTATTTTTTATGAGGTGAAGTGGACTAATATTGCAATTCTGCCAGTGTTTTTTATATTTTTATTTTTTATGGGGTTCTCCATGTGGTATATTTAATAAAATAATTTTATTCTGTGGGTTGATATGGTTATGGAGATACCAAATTTATATTGTTTTATTTATATTCTACCACTTTTATATTATAAAATCACTTTTTAATGAACCTTTTTTTTGCATCACCAAATCGAAGAGCCATAACTTTTTAAATTTGTCCATCAATGTAGCTGTATGAGAGCTTGTTTTTTTGCAGGATGAGCTGTAATTCTTACTTGTACAATTTTGGGGTCACTTTTTATTCCAATTTTTAGGTGGTGAATTGGGCAAAAATTTCATTTCTGTCAGTGACTTTAATTTTTATGGGGTTCTCCATGTGGTATATTTGATAGAATAATTTTATTCTGTGGGTTGATATGGTTATGGTGACACCAAATTTGTATTTTTTCATGTTCTACCACTTTTATATTCATAAAATCACTTTTTATTAAAGGGAACCTGTCATCAACTTTATGCTGACCGTACTGTCACGGCCATGGCTATGACCGTGACTCCTGAACCGCATGCGGTTGTCAGCGGTTTTCATTGGTGTTCAATCACAGGTGAGGGCTGTGGTATTGGCCTCACCTGTGGTTGCCGCTGGCAACAGTATGTATGTGGCAGCGTAGCAGGCTGAGCTGTGCCATGCAGCTCGCTACGCTGCGCATGCGGTTTTGTGGGTGATGTGTGGATGTGTGCACTGTGTTTTATGTTATTGTGTGCACGTTCCCTTTAAGTGGTGTTTTCCCTTCCCTGGTGTTGGAAGGGTTAATCCCCTTCCTAGTGTGTGTGATCACTGGGTGTGTCCGACTGTGGGGTGTGGCTTCTTGGCCTATAAAGCCTCACTGCTTTTGCAGGCCTTCAGGTTGCTTCAGCCATGCTTAGCTGAGAGCAGCCTCATGTATTTATTACCTGCCAGTAAGAGCCACCCCTGTGGTCATAAACCTTAATGTCATAACCATAATGTCGCTTTAAGTTATTTCTAGTTATGTGTGATGTCCGTGTGATGTTTTATATGTGATTTTGTGCAGCTATGGATCTGGGTTCCTGTGTGGGGATGCGTTTGTGATCTGCACCCTGCTTACACAGGGATCCAGTCAGCAAGGCTGTGGCAGGTAGGTGGAACTCTTTGTTCACCTGCCATATCCATAGAGCTGTTTATGTCTCCCCTTTTCCTGCAGCTTGGCCGTTGAGACTCCTGCTCCTCCGTGTCTAGGAGGAGTGGGCTTGTCTTACTCAGCTCCTAGGTGAGGGTCATCTTGAGGGCTAGCAGGGACTTTTAGGTTCCGGAACATGAGCCCTCCTACCATCAAGGTTGGCTCATGTAGCTAGGAGCCAGGGTCAGGTTAGGGATGCGTTTAGGAGGTGACCTGCTCCCTAATCCTGTCTTCATGGCCAAGCAGCCGTAACATCACCGGGCTCCACACGGCTGAGGATTTCCCCCATCCTCAGCCGTGACAGTATGACCACAGTCGCTTCTTACGTGGCGCTCCCTCGAAAGAGGGTGAAGCATGTACCGCCGTCTGCGGAAGGGGTACATGCGCGCTCTTCGGAGGGAGAGCGTTCTGGGGGTTTCGCCTCTGACGGAGCGGTGAGTGGCGTTTCCCCGCCATCATCGTTGCCTCGTTTGGCGTTCCCCCTGATTTTAGTTACACGTGGTGTGTGTCTGGTATGCGGTATGCATACCTTCGAAAGAGGGTGCAGCATGCAGTGCCATATCCTTGTGGCCTGCATGCGCGTTCTCCGGAGGGAGAGCGTTCCTGGGGGTTCTCCGTTAACGGCACGGTTGGTGGCTTATTCCCCGCCACCTTACCTTCCGTGTCCGTGTTGGGGATCCCTCGTCCCTCTCCATGTTCCCATCTCTGGTCGTCTGCTGGCAGCACTCCGTAAGTGGTCCGGCTGCGTGCTGGTTAGGAGTGTCTGCTGGCAGCGACTGGAGTGGGGACGTGAGTGGAGAGTCCCCTCGTCCATCTCTCAGTGGTTCTTTTCTCTTTGTTGCTGGTGCGGGCTGCAGTCCTCGTCGGACTGGCTAGTGTGAGCCGGGAGAGGATGCAGCTGACAGCGACCCCTTTTTAGAACCGGCACTGAGAGTGGACGTCCCCTTCTCCTATCCCCTTGTCTGAGTCCCTCACGTGTCTTTCTTTTGGTGGGGGGGCTTTGAGGGGTGGGAGTGTCACGGCCATGGCTATGACCGTGACTCCTGAACCGCATGCGGTTGTCAGCGGTTTTCATTGGTGTTCAATCACAGGTGAGGGCTGTGGTATTGGCCTCACCTGTGGTTGCCGCTGGCAACAGTATGTATGTGGCAGCGTAGCAGGCTGAGCTGTGCCATGCAGCTCGCTACGCTGCGCATGCGGTTTTGTGGGTGATGTGTGGATGTGTGCACTGTGTTTTATGTTATTGTGTGCACGTTCCCTTTAAGTGGTGTTTTCCCTTCCCTGGTGTTGGAAGGGTTAATCCCCTTCCTAGTGTGTGTGATCACTGGGTGTGTCCGACTGTGGGGTGTGGCTTCTTGGCCTATAAAGCCTCACTGCTTTTGCAGGCCTTCAGGTTGCTTCAGCCATGCTTAGCTGAGAGCAGCCTCATGTATTTATTACCTGCCAGTAAGAGCCACCCCTGTGGTCATAAACCTTAATGTCATAACCATAATGTCGCTTTAAGTTATTTCTAGTTATGTGTGATGTCCGTGTGATGTTTTATATGTGATTTTGTGCAGCTATGGATCTGGGTTCCTGTGTGGGGATGCGTTTGTGATCTGCACCCTGCTTACACAGGGATCCAGTCAGCAAGGCTGTGGCAGGTAGGTGGAACTCTTTGTTCACCTGCCATATCCATAGAGCTGTTTATGTCTCCCCTTTTCCTGCAGCTTGGCCGTTGAGACTCCTGCTCCTCCGTGTCTAGGAGGAGTGGGCTTGTCTTACTCAGCTCCTAGGTGAGGGTCATCTTGAGGGCTAGCAGGGACTTTTAGGTTCCGGAACATGAGCCCTCCTACCATCAAGGTTGGCTCATGTAGCTAGGAGCCAGGGTCAGGTTAGGGATGCGTTTAGGAGGTGACCTGCTCCCTAATCCTGTCTTCATGGCCAAGCAGCCGTAACATCACCGGGCTCCACACGGCTGAGGATTTCCCCCATCCTCAGCCGTGACACGTACTGACGGCAGTATAAAGTAGTGACCGAAATGCTGATTTCAGCCGTGTGTCACCAGAACCAGCATCATAATCATTGCAGCCCAGGCCTTGAAAAGAGTCAAATCTACCTGAGAAGAGTCATGGTTATTCATGAATTCCTGCTTTCCCTGCCCATCCACTTATTTTTAGCATAATTTTGAAAATGAAATTTTATTTTTTAGGATGTTAGAAGGCTTAGAATTTAAGTAGTAATTTTTCTAATTTTCTATAAGATTTTCAAAACCAACTTTCAAGGACCAATTCAATTCTGAAGTCACCTTGAGGTCCTTACATAATAGAAGCCACCTATAAATTACCCAATTTTAAAAACGACACCACTCTAATTACTCAAAACTGGTTTTACGGGGCGTGGCCTGGACGTCTTCAGGAATGGCCGCGTGAAGACAGAGCTCCGCCGCCATTAGCTGCTAAAGGAGACTCTCCTACCGCGCCATCGCAGCACATGGGGAAAAAATTGCTGGGCAAGCCCTCCACCTCATCCCGATCATCCGCCTGGGGGAATAAGACGCTCGATTCCTACCTCAGCCGTCCACTCCGCGCGGTTCCGTCTGGTTTGCGGCCTGCTCCCATCTCAGGCCTCCGACGCGTGTGAAGGTGAAGAGACGAGCGCACAGCCGCCGACAGGTACGAGCAGTAATCCAGCCTTACGGCTTCCTACCTCCTCCCTGTCCCCACTAGCAAGGACTTTCCTACCCACTAGCGCTGTGGGGACACAGCTAAATCCCACAGGGGCAGGAGAGGGGCTACATCCAGCAGGAGGCACAGCCGCCATTATGCCGCCAAAATCGGCAGCTAAACAAGCCAAACAAATGGCCACTCCGTCCCAGAAGCGGCGAGATTGGGCCGAATCCTCTGAAGATCCCCCTAACCAGCAGCATTATAGAAGGGGAGAGGGAGGAGAAGCTGTTACTTGGGAGCAGGGAAATGAATATGAGGACGAGGGAGAGGGAGATCTTCTGCAACCTTCCCAGGGCCCTACAATACTTCAGCAGACATTACAACATTTGCCTACTAAGGATGATTTTAAAATGCTGGTCTCAAAAGTCAGAAATGCCTGTAAATCGGAAATCTCATCTTTAAGGCAGGATCTGAAGCACTTAGCAGACCGCATGGACACTATTGAAATAGACCATGATGACACCCGTAGAAGTGTGGCACATTTACAATCTGTTATTGCTTCTCAATCCCAAGTTATCAGGGACAATGCACGTCATCTGGAAGACCTAGATAACAGAGGGCGCAGAAATAACATCCGTGTACGGGGTTTGCCTGAAGCTAATGCAGAAGAAAATCTGCAGGAAATATTATCAGAACTTTTTAATGCTTTATTAGGCACACAGCCACCCCAGTTTATCAAGCTTGATCGAGTTCACAGAGCGCTGCGGCCTAAGTCCTCATCCATGCAGCCCAGAGACGTCATTTGCTGCGTGCACGATTTTCAGGTGAAGGAAAGCATTATGTCCAAAGCCAGGGAAGCACGCTCCATTGATTTCCATGGCGCTTCTGTTCATTTATATCAGGACTTATCTTGGTGCACACTCCAAAAAAGAAGAGTATTACAGCCTTTATTGCAACTGCTGAAGGAAAAGAAGATCCCTTATAGATGGGGGTTCCCGTTTGCATTAATAGTCACGAAAAATGGCAGATCCTCCATCTTGCGTCAGCATTCAGACCTCCCTGATTTTTGTGCTGCTTTGGGCATTGAGATTCCATCCATCACGGACTGGGAACTACCGGATCCACAGCCTGCCCTGGGTCCAATTTGGCAACCTGCCAGACAAAAGAGAAGAAGATCTTCCCCCGCTGGAGGGACCCCTCTACGTGAGCCACAAGATGAACCCCCATGATTGCTGCATGGACTTCATTAGCTTAAATTGTATCTCCTACTGTTCTTATTCGCCAGGAGGCGACGGCCTTATGGTTCTCTGTTTAAGATCCTATGTTAGTAGAATTGGTTTATTGTTCAATTCTCTGGTTATTTCATGTTCTAATAAGCTTTGAAACCTGGCCCATCCTGTGCCAGTCCAGTCATGCTTCCAATAAGCAGACCAGTAGTTTCGCCCTCCCCCCCCAGCTTCTGTTGGTTGGGCTGGAGGGGAGGCAGTTTGCTGATATTAATATCACTAGTTGCTGCTCACTGATCTGTATCTGGGTGGCAACACCCAATGTTCTGATACTAAATGGTGTATTCTTTATGTTTGTATGGTCTTTTGTCTCCCCCCCTTCCCTTTTGTGTCTCTTTTTATTGTTTTTTATACTCAGGTCTCCAGAACCCAAATCACAATCGACTGAATGCCTTAAGGTGTTTTCATCTGTGACAGTGTCCTTGAGAAGGATCCATTGCAGCCACATAGCAAGTACATATATTCCATGCTTTGAAAATGATTAAATATGTCTCGCTTAATGTAAAAGGTCTTAACTCTAATGTGAAGAGACGCCTGGCACTTACTGAGTGCAAGTCTCAGAAAGCTGACATAGTTTTTCTTCAGGAGACCCACTTTGATCACCAGGGCTCTTTCAAGTTTGCGCAATATTTATTCCCTCGTATATATTCTGCTTCCTCTGGGAGAAAGAGAGCAGGTGTTGCCATTCTCATGTCTGCTGATTGCCCTTTACAGGTGGAAGATGCTATTATTGATCCAGCTGGCAGGTATATTATACTAAAAGCCACACTCAATGGTAACCCACACGTACTGTGCAATTTATACGCTCCGAATACTGCTCAAATCCCTTTTCTTAACAAGGTGTTCTTGAAATTATCGAAGTTGCTCCCAGCTGCATTGCTAGTAGGAGGAGACTTTAATCTCTCCTTCTCCGAGCGTCTAGATAGATTAACCCTTCAGAATAGACCGCCTACTAAGGATCAGTGTCGAAACTCACGTCTTTTTAGGCGTCTTATTAGAAAATTCGAATTATATGACCTCTGGAGAATTAACTACCCCACTGCAAAAACGTTTTCTTTCTTCTCACATCCACATAATACACACTCCCGTATAGATTACTTTTTTGGTAATATCCCAATTTTAAGGATGCTTGCAGATGCCGACATAGGACCAATTTCCTGGTCGGACCATGCTCCAGTGTCAATTAACATTAAAACATCAGGTTACTACCCTAGAGTATGTCATTGGCGCCTTAATGAATCCTTCCTACACCAGCTGCCGCTTAGGCAGGAGCTACGTGAGGGCCTCACAGAATACTTCACCTTAAATCAGTCCTCAGGACCCCCTATATCTATGATATGGGAAGCCCACAAGGCAGTCTTTAGAGGCGCATGTATAGCTATGGGGTCTCGACTGAAAAAAGACCGTACTATGCAACAACACAATATCACCTCACAGTTGAAGGATTTAGAAAAGATGCTAGAGTCCCGTTGCTCGCGGCCTCTGCTTAGGCGCATTATAACCCTGCGTGCTAGATTGAAGGAATTATTGTTTTATAAAACTGAGAAAAAATTACTATATTCGCGTCAAAGATTTTATATGTGGGGAAACAAACCGCATACCCTCCTGGCTCGACAGCTTCGGGACTCTGGCACTATAAACACTCCGACTGCAATGAGGCGAGGGGATGGGGCAATAGTGTATGACCCAGAGGTCATTTCCAACTTATTTCAAGATTATTATAAGGCACTTTACTCTATCCCTCAACAACTCCCATCTGACCCAAGGCGCAGTAGACTCCTCCTGGATTCCTTTCTTTCTAAGTGTGATCTTCCTCAGTTGTCAGGAGAAGCTCTTGCCTCATTAAACGCTCCCATTACTGTGGAGGAACTACAGGAAGTACTGAAACAGCTGCCCAATAATAAAGCCCCTGGTCCAGATGGTCTACCATACATCTATTATGCAACATTTTCTGATATTCTTTTGCCACATATGACGCTGTTGTTCAACTCTTTCCTACAAGGGTCACCAATACCCACTTCAATGTCACACTCCTATATAACTTTAATACCTAAACCGGGTAAAGATCCCCTAGAATGTGGAAATTATAGGCCCATTCGGATCTGAAAATTTTCACGAAAACTCTGGCTAACCGACTTTCAGACTGGCTACCCCAACTGATCCATAAAGATCAAGTGGGCTTTGTTCGAGACCGACAGGGCGGAGATAATTCGGATCTGAAAATTTTCACGAAAACTCTGGCTAACCGACTTTCAGACTGGCTACCCCAACTGATCCATAAAGATCAAGTGGGCTTTGTTCGAGACCGACAGGGCGGAGATAATACAAGGCGCACCATTGATTTAATTGATATCACAAATAAGCGCAGAGACTCAGCGTTGTTGCTAAGTCTTGACGCAGAGAAAGCGTTTGATCGCTTAGGGTGGCCTTTTATGTTCTCTACCATGGAGGCTTTCGGTCTGAAAGGCCCTTTCCTTACAGCCCTCCATGTTTTATATGCCCAACCTACAGCGATAGTGAAAATGAAGCATGCTCATTCTTTGCCTTTTCCTATAAAAAATGGTACGTGACAGGGATGTCCACTGTCCCCCCTGCTCTTCGTTCTATGCATAGAACCCCTAGCGGCGGCCATTAGGTCCCATCCTGATATTCATGGGATTAAAGTGAATGCAGTAGAATTCAAACTTTCACTATTCGCAGATGATATCCTGCTAACATTAACTGACTTGCATATTTCGCTTCCCAACCTCTTTAAATTACTAGAGACTTATGGTAGATTGTCCGGTTAAAAAATTAATACCACAAAAACTGAGGCTCTCCCTCTTAACCTAGCCCCTGATATTTTGACCACCTTAAAATCCAGCTTTAATTTTCATTGGACGGGAACGTCCTTGAGGTATTTGGGGGTCAACTTAACCCCTACTTATTCCTCGTTGTACGCTCAAAATTTTCCATCTATGTTCCGAGAACTCAAGGCCTTACTGATTAAATGGATGCCTTTTCCCATTTCCCTCTTGGGCCGTATAGCATCAGTTAAGATGAATATTTTGCCTAAATTACTGTATTTGTTTGAAACCCTCTCAATTCCTGTCCCTGAGAAGGAGCTGCGTGATTTTCAGTCATCCATATTCAGGTTCATCTGGAATGGAAAGAGGCATCGCATAGCTTGCTCAATTTTAATGTCACCCAAAACTCAAGGTGGATTAGCAGTTCCAAATATTAAAAAATATTACTGGGCTACACACCTTAGAAGACTGCCAGCCTGGTCCAATATGTACGCGTACTCCAGATGGATGGAAATAGAGAAGTTGTGGATAGCCCCTGTACATCCGAACTCACTCATTTGGTACTCCCTACAACCCTCACTTAGACCTGAACTACTGGGCCCTATGTCTTTTACATGTAACATATGGTTGAGATGTAACAGACTGTTTTCACTTGCATCGGAAAAATCTTCTATGGTCTCCTTTCTGTATAACCCACTATTTAAGTTGGGAATGAGCACAGCTTTTCTTAAAACATGGTTTCCCAGGAAGTTGTTCAGATTTGCGGATGTTGTAAACTATAGGACTCTGGGCTTGTTCTCATTTGACGAGGTACGTTCCTTGCATCAACTACCGGAGTCTTATAGGTATCAATATGTGCAGATTTGCCATTTTTTTTCGGACCTCTTTCACTCAACGAAGGTGTCAACCTCCACGCCGTTTGAGAAACTTTGTAAATTGACTGTTACAACGAAGGGTCTCATTTCAGACATTTATCTTATCCTATCATCCTCCTCTGTCACTCACTCCTACATGTCTAAATGGGAAGTAATTCTAGGCCATCCTATAACATATGCAGAATGGAAACAGATATGGGAACGAGCAGCGAAGTCGTCCTCATGTATCACATATAGGGAAAACACATATAAAGTGCTTATGTTTTGGTATCATACCCCACAGCTATTGAAACACTTTAGCCAAGATATCTCTGATAGATGTTGGAGGTGTATGATAGGTGAGGGGACCCACCTTCACATTTTCTGGGAATGTCCTGTGATTGTGCCCTTTTGGAGAATGGTGGAGTCTGTCATTTTTCAACTCCTCGCAATTCGTTTCCCTTTTACACCTTTTTTTTACTTATTGAATATGCCAAAAATGTCATTAAAAAAACAATTTCTCCTATTAGTCCTTCAGGTGTTAACGGCGGCCAGACGCCTAATTGCGAGGTTTTGGTTGAGGGCAGACGCGCCTACCCGAATGGACCTCATACATAGTGTAAGGGAAGTTAGGAAAATGGAATACTTAACTGCATGTATTACTAACTCAGTCGATAGATTTACAAAGATCTGGCAAACATGGGATGACGCTTTTGATCACTTACAATAAAAGACCTTTGATTACCAGTTAGATTATTATTTTTCCCCCTTCCTCTAATTTCCCCCATGTGTCGTGTCATTGTAATTGTCTTATGTCCTTTTGTGGTTTCAGCCCTTAGTGCGTTTATTGGCCTCAGATGCAAAATGTATGTTTTGTATACTAATGTACATTTGTTGATATTGACGTTATGCAACATAATATTGTACCTGTATTGCCTCTTACGATTGTGCAATGAGACAATGTACCTGTACTATTTTTTCATTGATAAAAAAATCAATAAAATAAACAATTTAAAAAAAAAAAAACTGGTTTTACAAACGATATTAACTCTTTAGGTGTTCCACAAGAATTAAAGGAAAATGGAGGTGAGATTTGCAATTGTTAGTTTTTGTGGAGATTTTTTATTTAATTCCAATTTTTCCTATAACACAGCAAGGATTAACAGCAAAAGAAAACTCAATATTTAATACTCTGATTCTGCAGTTTACAAAACACCCCATTTATGTTCTTAAACAGCTATATGGGCACATGGCAGGGTTCAAAAGGAAAGGAGCAAAATATGGTTTTTGTAGAGCAGATGTTGCTGGAATGGCTTTTGGGTGTCAAATTTGAAGGCACACTAAGGCACCCCTACTGTAGAAACCACCCAAAAGTGACCCCATTTTGTAAACTACACCCCTCAAAGAATTTATTGAGGCATGTACTGACCACTTTTACCTCACAGGCATTTCATAATATTTAGAAACACTTGGCTCTGAAAATAGAAAATATTTTTTTACAAGAAAATTTCTAAATTTTTCATTTTAACAAGGGACAACAGGAGAAAATGCACCCCATAATTTGTTATCCGTTTTATCCTGAATATGGCAACACTCTATATGTGGCCAGAAACTGCTGTATGTGCAGAATTCAAGGAGCGGCATCTGTATTTTCTAACATGGAATTTGCTGAAATTGATTTTAAGGGCCATAGCGTTTTATTTTTTTTTGCTGACTGAGCTGTGTGGGGACTCATATTTTGTGGGGCGGGTTGTAGTTTTTAATGGTACTATTTTTGAGTACATATGACTTTTTGATCACTTTTTATTTAATTTTTATGAGGTGAAGTGGACTAATATTGCAATTCTGCCAGTGTTTTTTATATTTTTATTTTTTATGGGGTTCTCCATGTGGTATATTTAATAAAATAATTTTATTCTGTGGGTTGATACGGTTATGGAGATACCAAATTTATATTGTTTTATTTATATTCTACCACTTTTATATTATAAAATCACTTTTTAATGAACCTTTTTTTTGCATCACCAAATCGAAGAGCCATAACTTTTTAAATTTGTCCATCAATGTAGCTGTATGAGAGCTTGTTTTTTTGCAGGATGAGCTGTAATTCTTACTTGTACAATTTTGGGGTCACTTTTTATTCCAATTTTTAGGTGGTGAATTGGGCAAAAATTTCATTTCTGTCAGTGTTTTTAATTTTTATGGGGTTCTCCATGTGGTATATTTGATAGAATAATTTTATTCTGTGGGTTGATATGGTTATGGTGACACCAAATTTGTATTTTTTTCATGTTCTACCACTTTTATATTCATAAAATCACTTTTTATTAAAGGGAACCTGCCATCAACTTTATGCTGACCGTACTGACGGCAGTATAAAGTAGTGACAGAAATGCTGATTTCAGCCGTGTGTCACGCATCAGCTAAAAAGTAAGTGGTTGCCGAGAACCAGCATCATAATCATTGCAGCCCAGGCCTTGAAAAGAGTCAAATCTACCTGAGAAGAGTCATGGTTATTCATGAATTCCTGCTTTCCCTGCCCATCCACTTATTTTTAGCTGATGTGTGACACACGACTGAAATCAGCATTTCTGTCACTACTTTATACAGTCCTAAGTACGGTCAGCATAAAGTTGATGACAGGTTCCCTTTAAACATTTTTTGGGCATCACCAAAATCTAAGACCCATAAGTTTTTTTTTTCTCCATCAACACAGTTGTAGGAGGGCTTATTTTTTTGCAGGATCGGCTGTAGTGTTTATTGGTATCATTTTTGGGATGCATATGACTTTTTGATGACTTTTTTGGGAAGTGAAGAAAAAAAAACAGCAATTCTACCATTGTTTTTTTAGATTTTTTATTTTTTACAGCGTTTACCACGTGGGATTAGTACCATGATCATTTTATAGATCAGTCCCTTACAGACATAGCGATACCAATTAGTCCTCATGCACACGTCTGTTGCCCGGCCATGGCCGTATTGCGGCCCGCAAACAGCGGGTCCGCAATATGCGGGCACCGGCTGTGTGCTCCCTGCATCACGGATGAGGACCTATTCACTTTAATGGGTCCGCAATCCGTAGCTGCTGTGTAGAATGGAGGCACGGAACCTCATCTCTGGTGTTTCTGTCCGTGCCTCTGCACAACAAAAAATTTAACATGTTCTATTTTTTTTGTGGTGCTGATGGATCACGGACCCATTCAAGTTGAATGGGTCTCCATCTGTCCAAGCTGCCGCACGGACATTGCCCATGTATTGGGGATCGCAATTTGCAGTCCCCAATGCATGGAACGGCCATACAACGGCCGTGTGCATGAGGCCTTATATGTAGTTTATTTATTTATTAATTTATTTTAACCCCTTATAAATGAGCGGATATGGTAAAGGGAAATTATTTTTTATTTACATTTTTATTTTTAATTTACTTTATTTTTTCTTCTTTTATTTTCACACTTTTTTTTATCAAGTCCCACTTGGATCTTGAAGATCCAGTGGGGCTGATGGCTGTACCATATTTTGTAATGCTCTAGCATTGCAAAGTATAATACTATCAGTTTTACACTTATAGATGGCAACACTGGACGCCTTTGAAAGCTATCCGGTTGCCTTGCAAACCATTGGGCTGCTGCCATCACAGCACGGCAGGCCAGTGGTTTAGAGAGGGAGCTCCCTCCCTCTATTAAACCCATGGATGCAGCTGACCGTGGCATCTAAGGGGTTAAAGCAGTGTCAGCATACAGTTGAACAGAGCCTCTGCCATCAGATGCAGCAAGGGGACGCACCAAGGGACACAGATGAGGGCAGGGGACATGAATGGGGGGCAGGAGGGCACAGTTGGAGCCACAGCGGGCACCTATGTGGACACGGACAGACCACTGCCGGAACAGTTGGAGGCAGGGTGCATAGATGGGAGGGCACAGATCGTGACAGCAGGCACAGATCGGGGCACAGATGGGGGGCACAAAGCAGATAGTGCCTGGTTTTACCGAACCGAGTACAGTCATGCGACTCGGCCCTAAGATGACCTCCTGCTTTGTGCCTAGGTTTCAGTGTGGCATGGTAACCATCTTGGTGCAGGGTGGGAGCAGTAAATCTTTTTGTCTAGAAAATGGAAATATAATGTCTGAGATGAGTCATAACATTATTACCTGCTGCAGAGAATGCATATTTCACATAGAACTAAGAGACACACTAACTAGGTAATGGAATCAGGCTATTTGGGTCATTAATGTCTTTCACATTTAGAAATGAGGGGGGTTATCAAAACTGCCCATAGCAACCAATCAGATTCCACCTTTCATTTCCATAGCACCTTTGGGAAATAAAATGTGGGATCTGATTGGTTGCTGTGTTTTCCCTTTCATCAGTTTTGATAAATCTCCTGCAGGGTTTTTCAGAAAATAAGAGATTGCAGAATTATGGGTCTGGGCTGTTTTTTTTTAAAGGTTTCTATAGGGGGCGGTTGATGCAAGGGAAGCAGGGATTACTGGATCTCTATACATATTTCTAGGTATTTGTTCAACCTAAATAAAACAAAAAAATATTATGATGTAGCTTCTTAGCTCAATTGCTAACCATATTTGCATTTACTTATCAAGCTCTGCTTCAGAAAAGGGTGAGCTGAGGACAGAGGTCTCTTTCGCATGACTTATCTGTAGGCTGTCGCAGGCAAATGCAATAAAGACATTATTGTTTTCTCTTTCCAAGACAGATGGAAGAAATCTTGAATACAATGTGTTCTTAAAGAATAGGAATCCACAGAAACAGACAAAATAGACAGACAGTGGCCCAGATTTACTTAGCCTGTAGATGGTGTAAGTTTAGACTGGCTGCTGCCTAGACATGCACGGGATTTGTCACAGGGGCTCAAGGTGGATGAAAAATCTGGTGCAGGGATAGACACTTTTGTTTAACTCCATGCCAATTATTGTTTGGCTTAGCGTACATTCACACGACCGTGTGTAATCCTTTTTTGTTTTGCGGTCTTCAAATAACGGAACCGTGTGTCCGTAATTTGTTTCCGTTTCTGCATCCGTGTTTCCACATCAAATCCGTGTGT